>NC_140582.1:807376748-807976748 GCF_964204655.1 Triturus cristatus | reverse complement strand
CAAAAAATGAAAAAATGATAGAATGAACAATGATTTTCTGATCAGTCTTTTTTTTTATTTTTATTTTTTCGTTTTTTGTTTATTGAGCAGAGAAAGGAAGATACATTATACATGGTTTCAAGCATTGCATTTTAAATAGCAACGAAATATATGCAAAAGAGGATTAATTCTATTATATCATACAATGCATCGATATTCAAATACAGTGCAAACTATAGAGCCACTCCATTCATCTTTTCCAATCTCCGAATAAAGTGCCAATGCAGTAGCAGCAAATCATGACTTCATAAAGTAAAGTACGAATGCAATGAAGATTAATTCCACCTAAAGTGCAAATGCAATATCAACGCAAAAATTCTATCAATGAAAAGAGCCATATTTGGGTCCTATAGTGTAAAGAGTAAAATGATTAAAGTGCAAGAGCAGATAACAATCAATAAATACATTATAGATTCACCTCAAGGGAATGCAACCATGACTTCATGGAATAAAGTGGAACTGATAATGCTCAAGAAGATTAATTCACATGGCACACTGGTATCCTGCACGTACGATTTAAGGTTTTTAACATGTTCCTGTAAAAAAGAATCAATATAGATAGACATATTTTCCAGTGGCCCATCACACGCTGAAATGATGGGTCTACCCGGCGGTTTGTTTAGACATTTATGAATAAATTACTGGAATCATTGGAGTTCCCTTTTTCAAGTACTTGTATTCCTCTAAGTTCAAAAGGTCCAGACTCTTCCATGCCAGGAGTTTTTTGAAAAAATTATCTTGTGTGCTTTTGAATTTTTGCATGGAGCTCTTTCGATAACAGTCAGTATTGTTTAACTGCAAAGCCGCTTCCTCCGTATAATCTTTAAGGTGCCACAACACTATGTTGCCCCCTTGTCTGCATTCCTGACCACTACTCCTTTTTCGTTTTTCAATTTTTCTATCAGTTGGTGGTATTTTCTTTCTTGGTTGGTGACCTTTCTTTTTATCTTTTTGGTGTCCATGTACAACTTCTTCACTTGCGCCACCACTTGTTCATTGAATAGATCTATATATAGACACACATAAAACGTTTGCATTTACATTTGAATAATAAACTTAATTTCAAGAAATTAAATTGAACTTTTTCAAGAAAACATTTTAAATTGAATATGTATCTTTTAACCAAGTTTACTAAATATTAAAAGTAAAAATGTTGGTGGGGCGTATTTATTTCAAATGAATGTTTGAAAAATAATATTTATATAACTTAAATGACTATATTTAAAGTAGTTTATTATTTAATACACACTTACTCTGATGAGATAATATGCAGTACAAAATGTTTTTACTATTTCCTGGTTATCAATAAATATTCTAAATTAATGTACACTTATATTATCCATTAAACTATGTTCATTTTTTAATAATAAACTGTATTACATTTCTCTATGCCTTGCTATAGAGAGATCTTTAACCCAGTGGCAGAGATCGCTACCAAAGGTGAAATGCTATAGTAGTAAGTTCTGCTGTGGGGGCTTCACTCCATCATTTGAAAGGGCAGAGACATGTAAGTTTACACCTTGATGTACATCTCAATTCTGGAATGGAGAGTGGAGAGTTACACCTAGAAGTAGGAGCAAAAAAACAGATGTATATTAACCTTTGTGAATCAACCCCACAGAATTCAAATTCTGTCCTATTAAAAAAAAAAAAAAAATATCCAATTCAAAAGCACATTTAGTAAAAAATAAATGGGCTGAGGGATTGGCCCTTCTTGTAAGTGAAACAAAAAAAATAGATAGAGGAAGCGCACTCGTGTAGATCAAAGAAGGTAATCCAAATGAAAGCAGTTCGTGGGTGCAGACGAGTAGATCCCCCTGCCTGAGTAGGGATGAAATCAAACTAAGCACGTTCTAGGTGAGAGCGTGTCACTCGGATTGCACTCCGGTAAAGAAATTAGTCATTCAAATGTTGAATACGATGATTAGGAAATTTATTCATATAGGTAGTTCAAGTAAACATAGTTCAAATTCAAACCATTCCAAGGTCAAAAACGAGTGTATTTCATTTCATAACTCGATATAGTCCAAGGTGCCCAATGCATTTCGGGCCGGAGTGGCCCTTCGTCAGGGGCAGCACTGAAATAAGAGGATACAGGGAATCAGCCTTAATCTAGACATTTCTGAATATTCATGATAATACAAATCCTAAAAACATTACATGCAGGAAGTAAGGTGGTCCTTGTATACCAAGTGTATATAAAATGTTATATGAAATGAAACTAGGTAGCGTTAACCGAGGTAAATGTGAGGAGGTGAAAATCAAAGAATCAATACAACAGAGTGAAAACCAAAAGAAACCAAAAAGTTTCCAGTGCATTGACGTAGCGTGAGTGTTGGCACTAGAATCCTGAGTGTGCAACAAAGGTGAATACCCGAAAAAAAAAACAGTTAAAAACAAGCAAGGTGAACACCAAGAAAGACAAGGTAAGTCCGAAGGACTGAAAGGTCCGTAAGGGGTACCGGGTGCAATATGGAGCACTTACATGTTTGAAAGTAACCGGGCAGGTGGAGACTGTCAAATCACTGGATAGCGGCGTATCCGGAAGTATGTAAAATGCTAAGACGCGGTAGATTTAAATGTATCCGGTGCTCCTTGTAAGTGCCCACAGATGCAGGCTACATTTCTTATGCCGCAACCTACTATATTACGCTATTCTATACTACTGTGCTATATTATACTATACTATCGCTTACAATAATATACTGCGCTATAATATAATAATCATAATACTGTTCTGTTTTCAAGTAGATAAAGTAACCACTGCATATTCTTAATGCAATGAGCTTCACTAAGGACTGTTCCTCAAATAACAAAGTTATTGACATTTTGTTAGTCTCTCCTTCGATAATAAAAAAATATGTTCTAGCCCCAACAACAGCTTTTGTAGAGATATTAAACCATGGTAACTTTCCGGACACATACTCACATTTTGCTTCTTTTTCAGATTTGGATCGTACAGAGATGGGCATAACTATGAAGAGAATCATCGTTTTCACATGAGCACACCCAAATATTTTGTACAGGAAGACTACTAAAATTTTTTAAAAACTGAGAATTTTGGACAACCAGTGTGTTCACCTACGAAATAGAAAATAATAAAAATAAGATTTACTAAAGGGAAGAAAAAAACGGAACCTAATGATTATCATGCCGAAGAATTGTTCTTATTTATTTGCAGACCCATTTTTGCACTCTAAGCTGCTATTCATTTTATTAAAATTGAAGCTAGGATTCAATTATAAAATAAAGTAATTTAATTTTTATGTCTACAATGCAATCTTTATTACAATAGTAAGGAAACAATAATATTAGTAGTATTGCTCAGAACAATCTGTGACTTTTACACTGGTAATCCTTTTTCCTTCCTGCAGGCTCTGTCTAAGTTTAACAGCCATGTACAGAGATAAATTTCCCACAGAAAAAGAGTAAAAGCAGAACCCAAGGTGTATGTGCAGCCCAGATGCACCAAATCTCTATCACCCTAGCATGCCCACTTGCCTTTAAGACAGCTGTGTACAATATAATGCAGAAAGATGTCAAAGGACCACTTATATGAAGGAGAGGCAGGTGGTGGATCAGTTGAAAGAAGAGAGAAACCACTAACATCGTACTCTGGAATGAACAGGAATTATGCAATCTTCCACCATGCCACATCCTTCACTAACCAACCAAGAAGAATATGTTGGAGAGTAGTAGATAAGGGAAAGGTGATTGGGATTAAAACAGAGACACTGGATATAACCACTCTAGTTTGGCACTCCGTTGAGCATTGACATCTGATGTTGAAGTGGATATCTAAAGGCAAGATTAGATATTTTAATAATCCATCAAGAAGGTGCTTCATCTAACCTTAGCAGTGAAAACTGCATACCTTTGAACTACCTCTATGTACTCAACTCTGTGTTCTGATGGCAAGCTGATATTCATGAAGCTGAAGCATAACAAGAATCAAGTAACTATATATATGGTGACCAATCGGCCTCTTTTATTGGCTAGGTAAGTATGTTATGCCTCATAAGTATGTATACTACTATTCTGCTAAGCTTAGTTTCTAACGTGTTGTTTGTGCAACTAAAAAGAATTAACAGCTAACAATATGTGACAGTTTCTACTACATATATAGTCAAGAACTTTGTGGATTCAAAAGAAACACACGCTCTCTGGACGTAGCAATATCCAGTTGTTTAATGTGGTGGCAATGAACACTCAATGTGTTTTGAGAAAACACGTTCTCTTGGTCACAAGTAATCCTTTTTTAGTGAAAGCACCATACATCTCATGGAATATTGCGGGGATGAGCAACATCTTTAGGGACATAACTACACCTGAATACCTCGCACAGGGGGACATACTGTGTATTCAGGAAACCTGGGCAAGGGCAACGACCGCCATCGGTGGCTTTTACGAACATTTTAAACCAGCGACCAAAAGGACAATCTTCGGACGCCCGTCAGGGGGCCTCTCTATCTACGTAAGTCATGCGTGCAAAATTAACACAACTGAATTAAAGTTGGGGTCTCCTGATCTTCAAGCCATCCTAATCAGTGGGTTGTCATCGGGTCGAAAATCTCGCCCCTTTTTACTAATTAATTGTTATTTCAACCCAATCAAGTATCAATCCTTCCAGGCCATGGAATCACTTATTTCAATTTTGGAAGATCTTTTAATAAGTTGGAAGGACCAAGACGTAATAATCGCGGGCGACTTCAATCACAGAGGCTTGGGTTTAACTTCGGAGACTCCATCAAGCAAGAAGTCAGTCCCATTGACTGAATTTCTCGCAAATTTTAAGCTGCACTCCACCCATAGAATACAAAAAAAGACCCAACCAGAATGGACCACCATTCCGACCTTTAGAAATGTCTCTACCATAGACTACATCTTTATCAATGAAGGGCTTGCCCACAATCTTTGCAACTTCACAGTGGACGACAGAGAGGAAAGCGATCATAGGCCCCTCCGCGCCACATTCAATCTGGCGCGGGTACAAGCAGAATTACAAGCAGTTATTGGAACTACCACGGGGGAGGAACATCACAATGTGCTTAAAAGAATAAAATGGTCAACCAATCTTAGTCATAGCCTGCTAGACTATGTAGCTAGAAGGGAGGAAGAACCTAACCCAGTTCAAACTAAGAACATCACCCACCTCTGGGAAACTCTGACCTCCGACTTATTGGAACGTCTGGGCAATAACCATCATCCAAGAAGTCGCCAATTCCACTCTGATCCTCGCCGTGTAACATCGTGGTGCCTGTCACAGTGCAAGCGTGCTCTAAACAAGGCAATCAGGGCACAAAAGAAAGGCACTCATTTGTCAGGGAGATATTCCATTGCTGCTCTGCGAACAGACTATAAAAAGAAAGTCTGGGCCCACAAAAAACTGCAGACTGAACAGAATTGGTTGACTGTGTTCTCCTTAATTAAAGGTAATGACAATAGCAAGCTTTGGCGTTTCATTAACAGTCTGACCCCCAGAGGAGAGCAAAAGGAAAATAGTGTTGCAGGGAAAGTGTGGGAACAGTATGCCAAGGGGCTGTATACCTGCGAGTCAAATCAGGCCACTGCAGGAAGCCGTGCGTGGTCCAAGGTGGCGGCGGAAATTATCGAATCCGAAAGAGCTACGTCAGAAGGCGTAAACTCGACCTGCACCGGATCATTCACAGAAATGGAGGTACTAAAGTGCATCAAGGCCATAAGAACTGATGGCGCTCCAGGCCCAAATGGGATTCCGGCCCAGGTTCTGAAAACCGCCTCAGCCTTTTTTGCATCCAGACTCACCCCTTTATTTAACCATTCTTTTGCCACGGCAATGTTGCCATCCTCTTGGAAAGGTTCTATTCTATTCCCCATCCATAAAAAGGGGGACCACACGAACCCGGCCAATTATAGGCTTATAGCTCTCCTCGACATAGAAGCAAAGATTTACGCCCGCCTTCTTCTCAGGGATCTGGAGGATTGGGTGGACAAGAACGGCATTCTTCCGCCCACACAGACCGGCTTTAGGGCCCATAGCTCCACTCTTGACAACATCTTAGCCCTCTCCTACCTCGCGAAGAAGGCCAATACGAGGAACAAACCGCCCCTGTTCTGCTGTTTCATAGACTACTCCACAGCCTTTGACCGAGTGAACAGGGGCCGGCTCTGGGCAAAACTTGACTCGTGGGGGCTACCACAGGCTCTGCTAAAAGCTATAAAAGCGCTCTATGAGGGCACCTGGGTCAAGGTGAAGCTAAGCCCCACAATAACAACTGAAAGAATTGAAACCAACTCGGGCCTCAAGCAGGGGTGCGTCTTGGCCCCCATGCTTTTCAACTTGTATACTGCGGACATGGGGACAGCTCTGAAAGATGCCAACTTAGCACCTCCAAAACTGGGGAGGCTCGTCTTGGGAACACTCCAGTATGCAGACGACACGGTGATCATGGACCACACTAGGGTGGGGCTCCAAAGAGCCTTAAGCAGTTTGGCCCTATACAATAAGTCAAATGACTTACGGATCAACGTGAGCAAGACCAAAATCGTCATTTTTGGCAAATACCCCCTCAAAAAAGAAGCTTCATGGTCTCTGGGGGAGCACCGTATCGTCACTGCCCCATTCTACAACTATCTGGGCACCTGGGTCTCTGAGAGTGCCTCTGCAGTCAAACATCTGAAGGAGCTTAAACCCAAAATTAACAAAACCATTCTGTCGTTAAGACGCTTATGCCACCGCTTGGACAGTCCCTCAGCAGAACCAATGTTGACAGTGCTCCGGGCAAAACTGATCCCTGCCATTTCATATGGGCATATAGCCTACCCTGGTGCATTTGACAAAGTGGTAAACGCTGCCCAAGCGAAAGCCTATAAGATGGTGCTACAGGCCCCTAGATACGCAAGGAACACTAGATTAAGGCTAGAAATAGGCCTTAAGCGACCTGAGCTGGTATTACTGGGGGACCTTTTAAAACTCTATATTAGAGTATTGAAAGCACCAGAACATTCGCTAAAGCACTCCCTAAAATCAATCTTTGATGAGGTGGGCTCCCCCTGGTACTCAAAGGTAGGACAAGCTATTGCAGCATTGAAAATCGAAAGAAGGAGTTTGCCCCTGCATGAAATTCCTTTCTCAGCCTGGGCCCAAGCAGTTAAGCGCCAAGTCCGGATCATCTCCTTTGGACTTGACCTTGCATCTCTTCGGCAAAATCCACTAACTCAGGCCCTGGACAAATCATATATTCCATGTAAACCCCAACCTTACTTGCAAGATCCAGTATCCACTTGCGCGAGAAAGAAAATTTTGTATTTTCGACTTTTGGCCCTCAGGATCATGGACTTCAACCCCAAATGGGCCCGTACGGATGGCACCCTGGCCTGTCGTCTATGCAATTACCGCAGGGAATCCTGGCTACACTTGCTGTGCTGCTGCACAAAGCTGGCCAATGACCGCCATCGCTTGCTGCTTCCGATTTTATGGAATACGGACTACAGAACTTGCAGAGAGGCTTCGGACTGGTGCCTCTCAGTCTCCACGACCTGTCTGATAGCCAGAGTTGCGAAATTTATACACCAGGTAAAAATGGCACTCGACTCCCACTCAACGGCATTGTCTGCAAAGTAACTGGAAGCCTTTCGCCCCAGTTATCTAATCTGGGCTGGTTTAAAGACCCACGAAGAATCCATCTTTCGTCAACAGCCCTTGGTACATGAATTGACTCTACCGAACTTTCATGTGCCTCCCCTTATCAGTTGGGAAATACTGGTACAACCTATACATCACTCCTTTTAAAAGAACTCTGCTCTGGACAGCTAATCAGGACTAATATGCTAATATTTAACCCAAAGTGACTTTCACTTTTATGTGTGGATGGGACTTGTGAGGGGGTGAGTCTGGACGTTCATAAATCTTTTTTCTTTTTTTTTTTTATCTTATACTGTAAAGATTTTAAGTAATCATGCAGTTTATTAATAAAATTGTCAAAATTGAAAGCACCATACATATCCTATTTCCAGTAATATAAGCATAGATGAGTGACCAACACATAGTGCATTACATTGAAAAGCATAGGCGCCAGTTTAGAAGGGACATGCACTTTCAAACAGAATCTTTGATACAGTATAAGAATCCCTTGAGTGGTCACTACACTACATTGCATTCAACGTCATATTCAATAAACCATTGGAACACTTTGTTCATTGTGCCCCAGAAGAATTAATGAGGAAAAGAGAATATAACACTGTGTAAATAATAGGCTGGGGAAGATGGTAAATTTCATCAGACCACCAGAATGTGGTAATAAGATTATCGCTCCACCACCTGGGTGTAAGCAAGCCACTCACTCACCAAATACAACTCCAATATCATTCCCAAGTGGGCGATTTTCACACCACGTATAATTATACTGTATGGCTCCCCAATTATTGCATGCTAATCAAGAACTCCACGATGCTGGAATCCACGACAAAGCCCTGGACTGGATCCACTCCGTCCTCACGGGATGAACACAGTGAGGCAGACTACCTCCGTTCATCTCCGAAACCCACAGAGATCAGCTGCAGTGTCCCCCAGGGTTCCGCCCTGGACCCGACCCTCTTTAACGTCTACATGAACCCCCTCGCGACCATCATCAGGAACTACGGACTCAACATCGTCTCCTACGCTGACGATACCCAACTGATCCTCTCCCTCACCAACGAACCAACAACTGCCAGAGACGACTTCCACACAGGAATGAAGGCCGTTGCGACCTGGGAGAAGAGCAGCTGCCTCAGACTGTATTTGAACAAGATAGAAGTCCTCATCCTTGGACCCTCACCCTCAGCTTGGAATTACTCATGGTAGCCCTCCACACTGGGACCCCGCCAACCCCCAAAGACCACACACGAAACCTTAGCATCATATTGGATTCCTCGCTCACAATGAACCATCAGATCAATGCCATCGCCTCATCATGCTTCCACATGCTCCGCCTGCTACAAAAGACATACAGATGGAGCTCCACCGAATCCAGTCACCCAAACACTCTGCAGGAGCAGACTCGCCTAGGGCAACACACTCTATGCCAGCGTCACCCAAAAACTCAGCAGAACTATTCTTAACGTTCAAAACGCCGCAGCTATACTGGTCCCAGATATCACTCACCACAGCCACATCCCCGAACACCTCAGAGAACTCCACTGGCTGCCAGTCAACAAAGGGATCACCTTTAAGCTCCTTACGCACGCCTACAAAGCCCTCCACGACTTAGGAGTAAAATACCTGAATTACTGCCTCTCATTCCACGTCCCCATCAGACACCTCCGCTCAACCCAACTGGCCCTGGTCATCGTCCCTCGGATCCATAAGACAAGAAGACTTTTAGCAGGGGTCAAGATGTCCAGTATGAGTTGTCCTCCTAAGTGCGTCCCTGGGCGTCATCACCCAGCTCATCAGCCACTCAAGATGTACGGCCGTGTAATATAACCCAAAGTTGAGCTATTAAGACTTGGGGTGGTGGGCTGCATGCTCCCACCCCATAGTTTTTGGCTCCAGAGGATAGAGTCCCTTGGGCCTAAGATGGTTCGGAAAGGGGGGCCATGTGGCCCCTCCCCTTTTTTTAACTTGTATTTGGTCCCTGGGAGAGGGTCCTCTGGCATATTAAGGGCCGAGGCGGGTGATGAATGCCCTCCCCCCCTTTAAGGCAAGGGGCTGAGGCCACATAGCCCCCTCCTCTTTTCATTGGAACTGTCCCTGGGACATGGGTCACCAGGTCCAATTAAGGGTCAAGGAGGGGGCTGCACGCCCCCTACCCTTAACATATACCATTTGGCCCCATGTGATGGGGTCCCACAGATCTGAAGGCCAACTATATGCTGTGCATGCCAAAAGCTGTGTGTGGTGTGGGGTTGGCAGCCTGCTGCGGGCTTAGCCACAGGGCCAGGCAGCAGACCAAACAATGGCCAGCACTACCACTGCACATGGCCAAACACTGCATGCAGCGTTAATTAGGCTCCTGTCAGGGAGTTCGAAGCAGGGCCTGGCTGCAAAACAGGCCTTGCCACTAATGCCACGCCATGCACAACCATAGGCCTTGCACGGCATGGGTTTGAATGCCTCCAGGTCGCTGCCTGCAGGGAGTTGAATGCAGGACCTGGCTGCAACTCCATACCGTGTGTGACGAAAGGCCATGTGAAGTGTGGTGCTGGCTGCCTGCAGAGGGGGTCAGCTGCCTCCCGGTGTGTTGGCCCGTTGCCAACCCTCTGCTGTGCACAGTTGAAGGCCATGAAAAGCATGGAGTTGGATGTTGGATGCTGGGGGGCTTGTTGCAGGACCTGGCCGCAGGCCACAGTGTGCAGATGACCCCCTGCTGTGCACTGCTTAAGGCTGTGCAAGGCAGGGAGTTGGCTTTATGTATGGTAATAAAATATTACTGTAGAAATAGGATCCATCTGGCATGGTAACACCCACTTTTTGCCTGGTTTCAGTGTGTTTTTTTTACTTAGCCTGCTGGGATCCTGCTAATCAGGACCCTAGCAACTGTGCTTTCTTCCCTAAATTGACATGGCAAGTACTTTTGGTACCTCCTCAATTGGCTACTGGTGTACCCTTGTAAGTAGCATATGGTACTAAATTACCCAGGGCATAGGTACACCATGGGTCTCCCATGGGCTTCAGCATGTATTGTGCCCCCCATGGGAGTTCCCTCAAACTGTGACTACAGGCCTGCCATTGCAGCCTGTGAGAGTTGGTGCTTGCACCTCTCACAACAGATATAAGTTTCCTCATATTTGAAGTCACTGCACTTAAAACCTATAAGTAGGTTATCCTGTTTTAGGTTTATACCTATAATGTCTGATAAACCCCCACCAAAAAGGAAATAGCCCTCCCCAGTGTAAGCATATAAACACTGAAAAAACACCTGCACAACCACAAACAAAATGCCATTCAAAGAAAGAAAAAGGAGAGTGAAAGAGTCTTTTTTTCTTCTTAAAGGGGCCAATACAATGTAACTTTTCTATACAAGGTAGCGTCAAGAAAGAATGGGCTAACATTATTCTACTTGATTTTTGTTGTTTAGGGATGTCACTAAAATATTGTTTCTTCTTCATTTTGTTTTATTCGGTTTTCACTGATAGGTAAAATAGCTGGTTTCATAAGAATCTTTCCCAACATGTATTATCTCATTTATCCACAGACAGATAATGGGTGAGACACTTTGATACATCAGCCCTCTTTTCTATCGCATTTGGCGAAGCAGCGCGCGAAACGAAATTTGTTTTATTTATTTTTTCCGTTACTTACCTGAAATCGTCCGTTTGCCGAATTTTACATCCTCCCACCCTGCCTCTCCCCCGCCCCATGTCACCGCCCGGTGGCACGCCCTATACGGGCCATGGCTGCTTCCCTGTAAGAGATCCGTGCTATGTGCTAGATGGTATGCTGGAAGCACCTTTACAATCTGCAGAGTTAGTGAAGTGTGCTACTGACTTTTGTTGTCCATTCCGGTGCAGTGTTTTGTTATGCACAGGAACTAAAATGAAATATTTCTAATTTTGTGTATTGTATGGCATCAAAGAAAAAGTCATCCCAACTGTGTCATTTAGCCAGTGGTTCTTAGTCATAGAAGCCGTGAATGATATATTATCCATGTGGCGACTGTTTACAGAATTTCTGCTAAGTGGTGATGCCAAATGGAAGATATGTGAGGATCTTGGTCGCATATTGATAGTGATATGAAAACAGTACACTCTACTGCATTCTTAGATTTTTACAGGAAAACATGACTGCTTTAGTGGACATAATAAAGAAACTAGAGTTTAAAAACACCCTAGTCTACCAAGTGTTCCGCGTAATTGGTGGAGATATTAAACATTTCTTTGAGAGTAGGCTGGGAGACACTTTTAGTGACTTTGGCACTGCAACATGTTCCATGTTAGAATGCTTGCCACTTGGTAAGCAAAGAAATGTTGAGAAGCAATTCAGAAAATTTTATTTTACAATGCATGTGAAATGGCTTCCAATGAAACATAGAAATGTCCCTTCACTTACCATGGCATTTGAAGTCAATGAAGCCTCACTGTGGTACTCTCTGCACAAAATATAAGTTACTTTCATAATGGGGAATTTTGTCCGATCTTTGAAATGAACTGCTTCATTTTTGACTGCTTCAATAACTCTGAGGGCATTTGTGCCCAGTTCAACACATATGTTGCAGAACCTGACCCAAACAATCGTTATCTTCAGGTGCACCTGAAGATTGGCTGTTTTGGCATTGCCCGTCTCAAGTGCCAATATTGAGAGGGCCTTTTCACTGATAAAAGTTGTTGAAATGGGGGATCACTAGTTGGCAGAGGCTGGCGCCAGTGTCCAAATAGGGACCCTTCTTCCTAAGTCAGAGTAAGGGGGCTACACCTTTTGATAACCCCTGCTCAACCCTGTGGTAACATAGCACGAGCAGACAGGCCTATCTCAGAGGCAGTGTATGAAGCATTTATGACCATACACAATAACGCAGTGAAGACACTACAAAGGGACACCACACAAGTATTTATAGAAAAATGAGTATCTTTATATAGACTTAACACAAGGCTCAAAAGCGATCAAGAAGCCACAATGCACATACATATAGATGCACTTAAAAAGCAAATCAAAAGCGTGTGAAACAGACTAAGTTCGAGGCCGAGGTCTATGTGACCCGGTGATGCAAAATGTACCTGAGGTTGCAGCGGCCACAGCTCCCAGCTGCAGCAGTCCGCGGCGTGCGCTCACGATGATCCTGAGATGGTGATTAAAGGCGGGCACTCAGCGGCAACAGCTCCTCAGCTGCAGCGGCCCACTATAGCAATAGTGATGATCAATGTTCCCTCTAATTTTTTTCCTCTGTGTGCGGCACTGCAAGATCTCTGTGCGCTGCAGCCAAGGCTGTGTGCGCCAAGTATGCGAGTGCAGCCTGCGAGTATATAAATCCGTGGCAATTACCACTCAAAACTTTTGTTTGCAATGAGATAGAGATCAAGTGCATTTCACACATATAGCTCTAATTAACAGGGTCTTGTGACAGTTTTGCACTGTAAAGACAGATCATCGTGACATTAAATGTTTATTCTAGTTGCACCTATACCCCAGGCTAAGAAAAGGACAAGACTCAGAAGGGAGCCCCAAATAAGCTTTTACTGAATATTCTTGATTGGAGCACTGATCATTTGGTGGGGAATTGCTGGAAGACTATTCAAGAGAATATATATTTAGCAAGTTGACAATTACATGACACAGTTACCTTTGATGCACAACAATGATTAATGTCTTTGCTAAGAGCAAGTGTTTGAAATGTGCCCATCCAGGCCAAACATAGACTGTGGGAAAGGGTGGCTCAGACAAGTCAATGTGCCATCACTAGATGTGCGACACATTTGCTTCTTTCTTTGGTCCATGCCATTCTTCCAGTGCTGATACATTATATCAAGGTCAACTTTGCTATTTAAGAGATAGGCCTTTGTCATCATCAGCGTAACCACGTGCTTCTCCTCCAGTCTAATTCTTGATTTAGACTTGATAGTGTTCAAGTGACTGAATCCTGGTTCACAGTCTGCACTTGATGACTGAAATGTTGGAACATCGCTGACAAGCCACATAATGCAAAGCATGCTATTGGTCAGGCATTCAAGAATGGCAGGTGGTATATGTCAATATCACTCAGCAAACCTGAGAAAGAAAAGATAAAATGTAGTTCTTGTATACATTTATCACAATACTCAGTGAAAAAGTATTGAGCATTATCTCACATCCTTTTCCTTTTTTATAGATCTACTCAGAGACGATTTAACCCATAGGCAAAGTGGGCTCTGGCCCAGGACCCCAGCTTTTCAGGGGGCCCCTTGAGAGAGCCAGCTCGGTTCTGCAGAGTCGTGCTGTAGTGACCCTGAATAATTCTTACACAGATTGTAATGGACTCTCACACATCACCCCTATTCAAAATAAATTAAAGGAAAACGGTATTTGAAACAGACATTTTGCAGAGAAATTATGCGTTTATGTTTCACTCTTTCAGATCAAGGCAGAACCTCACATATTCATATGTCACAGATATTATTTGCAGTACTATTAGTGAACTGATGCTGTGTTACAATATTGAAAACCCACCTCACTTTCCCTAAATATTAGATGTAAACACATTTAAAATGCCGTGGCTGGTGAATGGATTAAATCTCTAGCTAAGCGCCCACCCAAAGTCAAAATGCTATAAATTTGCTGTATGACGGATATGAACACCCATCGCAGTGCTAAAACAATCTCAGGGCGCATTGCTGACACTGCACGAAAATTGTATCTTCAATTCGACCTGAGATTATTAAATCAGGTTGTCCAATTTATGTTCTAAACTGAAACACAAACAGTATTAATAAACGTTAACAATTATTTGTAATATTTGTACATGTTATATGCTACGTGATTTACAAATACTTACTTACTATGGCTTGGCTCGGGGATTCATTTTCGCGCCTGTCTGTCTCTAGCGCCAAGTACAGGGCTTCTCTGGATCCGGCATGCTTACTTCTCCTAGTCTACCTCAGATTGGGCTGGTACATTTTCAATATTGACGCGGTTCTGCCAAAGCAGCTACGATCTGATTAAATGAGCATAAATGATTCTTAGCTGACAGGAGAAGCGTGCAAGAAGCATTAAAAAACTGATATAAGTCGTAGAACTCAGCATCAGCTAAGGTGGCCGAAAGAGGCCTCAACCATCTGTAACATGATTGGAGCGGGCCGGTCCTAGGATATGTGGGGTCCCGGGCAGAATAGGAACATGCGAGGCCCCTATAATTTGCATAAGATTTAACCTCACAGGAATTGACATCATAGGAAGTAATATCAATTGGCCATTATTTATATGGGATTGATTAAGCTGCTTTGCAGGAAGCTACTTACCTAGTTTGGACATCAGTAACATGGTTAAAAAGCTTTAATATTCCTAATAAAATACGTACATAGATATTAAATTGCAATTAAGTAGATTAAATAAAGTTTAAATGTAGTTTAAATGATTCAAACTTGGTTATTGTTCTATTGAATGGGATGAATGAAAATGATATGCTAACCGATCATTCTGAGTCTGCCACTAAGAGATGTCCAAAAGAGAGGTGAAACTTTACTAATGTGGAGAAAAGACAGTTTTGAGTGTATTTCCAATAGACTGGAGTTACACCACAGCTCAAGAGGGTGATAGTTCTAGTCCTGCACAAGTAGAAAGGAGAAGGATCTGCCTCCAATCAGGGCCATCTAAATTTTAGGATGGCACAGGAGTTTGGTTGGCACGGAGTATGGGTTCCGGACTGAAAGTAAGGAGTGCTGTAGAAAGATAGATCCTTTTTAATGCAGTGCACAACAACAAATGGATAGTGCCTTGCAGATAGAGGGCTTCAGACGAAAAAAAACCAGCAGACAGAATAAAGGTGAGAAGAAATGGCATAATGATCCAGCCATGTCAGATGAGGAGCCCAGCCCTGTTCTGAATGATTTGAAGGGTACTGAATGCAAGAAGGCAGGAAGCCCAAGAAAAAAGGCATTTGCTTAATGTAGTGAGAAGATAATTGACTGTACAACAGCCTCATGGTAGTGAGAGGGCAGAAAAGGAATGACTTTCTGTTGCTTATGGATGTAGTAAAGGCAAGTGGATGAAAAATGGTTATTATATTCTGAAAACAAGAGAAAATGCTGGAAAATGAATCCAAGATGTTTTTTCTGACTCTGCCCATGTGGGTGATTGACATACTTCCACCAGCCACCAAAGAGAACACCATATGGTATGAGAGCCTTTAAAAATGAGAACCCTTGATTTGTCACTATAAGGTTTTGATTAATTTGTCTTCATTCAGAAATCAACCACTAGCATGCACATATCAACATACTCTTCGGCAGAGATCTGATTGCCACAGAGGGAAATCATGTTTAGGTATCAATATGTGCAAGATATCAGTATGAAACCAAAAATATAACACAACAACTGACATTCACCTAAAAACAGCCCGAAGTATTGGTTTTGTCAACGGTTGTTAGCTGTTTAAGGTAAATGAGTAACAACAATAAATTATTTTACTTTCACATAGTTGTTTTAACCAATAAGTAGCTCCTTCACACACATTTGAAGAGAATCACAACTAGAATGCAGGACCATTGCTCTTTGTGCTCTGCAGAGAGGCCATATTTTGAATGATCATGCAATTTGAACACCTTTTTGACCCACAGACATGCACAGTGTGAAATCTGTACTGCCCGCAGCCTCAACTCCAAAGTGCTCAACTGTAGCTGATAAACACCTGGAGGCGACTCAGTACAAAGGGCACATCATCCAAGAGTAATATGCTGTGAAATGAAATACAGAAACACGCATGTTGGAAATAGTTAGCACTCTTGGGAAATGCAACATTAAGTAAAGCATGGGAAATATAAACAGGAACAAAATCACTGCCATGGATTAAAATAACAGCAGGACCGCTGGAATTGTGCGGCAGGAGATGGTTAAATTATGTGGCAGGGTGAGTAAATTATGAGACAAGAAAAGGCAAATTATGCGGCATTATGTGGCACATTTTGAAAGAGTATTACTTCATTTTGTTGCCTTTTTTAAACTTGGTAACACTGTTTGGGGATTGGTTGCACCCATTAGTACCAACTTAACACCCAAATTTAGCAGCGGAAACAAAAAGTTGACTATTCCTGCTTTTCAAAGGGCCTTTCCACATGTAGCAAGATGCATTTTTAGTAACTTTTGAATCGTTTGAGATAGTAAGCAATTTTGTTAAAAATCTGTAGATTCTGCAGCAGATGATGGATTATGTGGCAAATATGGGAAATGCATAATTATGCAGAAATTGATGCTACCGCATAACCGCATAAGTCAAGTGGCCATGCCTACCATGCAGCATCAGACTGGGACAGAAAATAGGCCATGTACCAAAATGAAAATTAGTGAGTTAGTTAGCTAGAAAAGTGCCCCATGTTTGCAAACTAGGGAAGTTGTCAACTTGTAAAGACATGCGGTATAAGTGTTTTGTAAGAGATGGAAGACTGCACTGATTTGATTTTGCTGCAGGCACTGTTTACTTTAATATCAACAAAAATCAACAGTAAAAACCGGCTCACGTGATGATAAACCAGGTCAACAACAAGCACAAAAAAAGCGGCCTACAAACTGACCAGACAGGAGGGGTTTAAGTGGGATGAAAAAACTGGGGGGTCTTTCAAATGGGCATGGCTGATGTATTTAAGGGCATGGCTTAAAAACATGTCAGCAATAAATCTGTGCATAGCATAGTGTGCCGTCTGACTGGTATTTTGCTGCATCTGTCATTGCCTCCAGATAAATATTACAACAGGTAACATTATACCGACAACAAGCCAGGACTATTGGCTTTGCCAGTGGCTATTAGTTGCATAAGAAGAATAAGCAACATCTACGGCTTCCTTGTATATAATATTGAAAATGCTTTGGTTCTGAAATGATGAGACTGAAAGAACTATATCGAGTCTCGTTGAAGTTACTTTAAAGGCAGTGAAGGCCAGCACTGCTGCAGAGTTAAGTTTAGTTTTTTCACTCTGAGGGTGAGGGCAAAAATGGAGAGCGCCCGTCTCATCACCTGCTTTTCAGAACTTTTCATTGTGCAGACACTTGATCAATGTGTTTGTAGGAAAGCTTAAGGACATGAATATAGGGCCCCTTTTCAATGTCCATTTTAATTACAGCACACTTTAAACCCTGCTCCATCCACTTTTGCATGCGGATTCTGCCCCTCTGCATGCACCTCTTGTCTGGCTGCCGTACTCACACCTATCTGCTCCCCCCACTTAATTCCGTTTGTCTTGCCCTTTAATTCGCCTCTCTGCTCCCTTTCCACTTGTCCTTGGTGAGCAGCTTCCATTGTGATGTACCGCCATCGCCGCTCTATATCCTTTGCTGTGCCCCTGCAGGATATTAAGCCTTGTATTCATACAGGGGCAGGGCTACTTCACAGGCAAGGGCACTTAAATGACTTGTCTGATTGCTATCATCAACATGCAGATGCAGCCATTAGGCCCACAGAGAGGGTCCAGCAGGGGAGATTGATAACAAAAAGAAAAATATAAAGTCCTAGGGGGCCCCTGAGCCTCGAAACTCTGGAGTGTGTAAATCTGGGAGGCCCCATGGGTGCGAGCAGGCGCGGGGCCCTGGGCAGCTGCCCACGCTGCCCATGCCTAGCGCCGGCCCTGGATTGGAGTGGGGCGGCAGCAAAGACTCTCTAAAGACACACCCACCTGGTTCAATCAATGCCCACAGCAGCGGCCCCAGGACCTGGAAATGCGCTCAAAGCCTCCCTCCCTGATCAGAGAGATGAGGGGAGGGCTTCTCTCCGGTTCCACTTCTTGGGAGGTGAGTTGGTTATGAAAGAATGCGTCTGTTCTTGGAAAGACAAGAGTTACGTCCTGAGGGGCAGGCAACCACATCAAGGTAGAAGAGCCTGGAGGAAGAAATGAAGAGAACCGGAAAATGAACCCTCGCACAGACAATGGCGAGCAGAGAGTGCAGTGATGGCCCTAGAGAGATCCCTTGTGTCATCACATCAATCAGCGCATCAAAATTAGGCCCCCTGTCGGAGAGAAAAAAGAGACTTGTGCTTTCAGGAGGTGTGAACTTTCCGTGGAAGACAATGCAGTCTGACTCACAGAGGGGCCTCCGAGTGTGAGCGCTTCATCTGCACTTCTGCAGCTGCGAGAGCAGCCAGTCTTCAGAGAAGCAGCAAGATGATGCAGGATCCGGCCCGCAACGCCCATTGGGTTCAAAGTGTTTCAGCCCCCCATCCCTCGTGTGTGACAGCCGGGCTGAGAAAGCTTCCCGGGCACACACAGAGCCGCACCTCAGTACTTCACAGATCTTTAAAAGACCATTCACTTTTTAACGAGGCTTTGTTGTTTCACCCCTTCTTAGAGCCCCTGAATCTCCAATCTGCATATTGCTGAAAGACCGTACTTTTCACGGCATTACCATTTAAAATGTGGTGGCTGGTGAAGGGTTTAAATCTCTAGCTAGGCAGAGACGTGCGCGCTTTGTGAGACTGTCTGCGCGCTTGTAAAAGACCCCATGAGCGCCCGCTCAAGCACGCAGCTTACTGGGAACAGTGGTGATGATTCTCGTAGCACAGGCAGATGCTGGCTCTCAGCGGCAACAGCTCCTCAGCTGCAGCGGCCCACAATAGCGATAGCGATAATTCTCGTAGCACAGACAGATGCGTGCTCTCAGCGGGAACAGCTCCTCAGCTGCAGCGGCCCACAATAGCGATAGCGATGATTCTCATAGCACGGTCAGATGCGGGCTCTCAGCGGCAACAGCTCCTCAGCTGCAGCGGTCCACAATAGTGATAGCGATGATTCTCGTAGCACAGACAGATGTGGGCTCTCAGCGGCAACAGCTCCGCAGCTGCAGCGGCCCACAATAGCGATAGCGATGATTTTCAGCCCGCGCTCCCCGCAGTAGACCTAGAGGCTCTGGAATTCTCAACAGATGCCTAACCTGCGAGTAGAATCCCCCTCAATAGGAATTCAGAGGGCTGATGGGTGAAGTCTAATGTCCCTGTGACTTCAGCAGGAGGCAAGCTCAAACCAGGCCCTTGGGTAGTTGCTTCAGCAAGATGGATGAAAGCTTCAAAGTCCTTTCCCTCTAGTTACACGGACAGAGGTTCGTCTTGACATCCCAAAGTAACACACCGTAGGGGTTTTAGCACAGATATTTATACCCCAAAAGCCTTTGTTCTCAAAAGTCACACATCACTGAACCCAGCCAGAACCAGTTCGGTGTGGTCCTGGAGCACTTTGTTTTCAAGGCGTCATCCTGCCTTTCAGGAAGAGGGGGTCTGCCATCAGATGCACAGTGGGAGGTGGAGCCATCATTCACCTTGCCAGGCACAGCCCTGCTCAGATCAAAGAGTCACCCCTCCCCATACTCCAACTGCAGATCTCTCTATTCAATCCAGGTCGGGCTCTGCCTGCCCTGTCCCTCCAAAACCAGACAGCCAATACACATAACAGCAGAGCACACTGGAAGACTTAGGCAAGAAAATACCTCCTTTCTAGAAGTCTCAGGGACCCGGTGGGACGCCATTGCTATCTCGTAGGCGACAAACCATTGCCCAATATCCTCACTCTTATGGAAATCCTTGATGGCATCCTTGGGTATATAAACTCTATTCTCGGTTGGTACTAAAGGTATGCTGCCACCAGAGGGGGAGATCTCTAAACTCTTAGCCTTGATCTCCAGCTCCCTCAATACTCTCTCATGCTCCAGTTTCATTTTCTCGAGTTCAACTTCTTACTCTCTAGGTCCTTCTGACCTTCTAATTTGGCCATCTCCTAACTATGCCTCCGATCTGTCTCCCTGTCCTCGATCTCTTCTGGAGACAGGCTCTTTGAGGACACACTAGTACCTGGACTGGAAAGTGCTTTACCTCCCACTAAACCCACTTCGTCATCCTGCTGCCCTCCAGCATTCTCTCCACCGTCCACAGGCTCTCCCCCATTCCCAGGGGACTCCCTTGCCTCTAACTAGGCCTTTAGCGCCTTCTGATACACCTCCTTCCTAGAGATACCTGCAGTAGGGATGGTGAATTGCTTGCACAAAGACTTTAGCTGTTTGGCAGTGTAGGTTTCTAACATCTCTTCCTCAAAGGTGAGATCCTCCGAAGCATTGGATGTTGGTTTATCCATTGTAGAAATAACTGGCAATTACGATCACAAATAGAACAAAATCAAAAACGTATGTGGTTGCATTTAGGTCTGCACTCACTAGTAGTGTTCACCAGTTATTGTATGTGGATCACAAATGCAAGTCCTGATCCCACCGCTGCCACCAATGTTAGAAATGGGGGATCTCTAGTTGGCAGAGGCTGGCGCCAGTGTCCAAATAGGGACCCTTCTTCCTAAGTCAGAGTAAAGGGGCTACACCCTTTGATAACCCCTGCTCAAACCCTGTGGTAACATAGAACAAACAGACAGTCCTATCTCAGAGGCAGTGTGTGAAGCATTTATGACCATACACAATAACCCAGTGAAGACACTACAAAGGGACACCACACAAGTATTTATAGAAAAATTAGTATCTTTATATAGATTTAACACAAGGCTCAAAAGCGATCAAGAAGCCGCAATGCACGTAAATATAGATGCACTTAAAAAGCAATAAAAGCACTCAAAAGTGTGTGAAACGGACTTAGTTTGAGGCCGGGGTCTACGTGACCCGGTGATGCAAAATGTACCTGAGGTTTAAAGGGGCACGGCACACAGCTTCGTTAGGGAGCCGCGATGATGACAGGCGGATTCGCAGCGGCCGCAACTCCCAGCTGCACCGGTCCACGGCATGCACTCACGATAAGCCTGAGACGGTGATTAAAGGCGAGCACTCAGCGGCACAGTTACTCAGCTGCAGCGGCCCACAGTAGCGATAGCGATGATCCTCGTAGCACAGGCAAATGCGGACTCTCAGCTGCAACAGCTCCTCAGCTGCAGCGGCCCACAATAGCGATATTGATGTTTTCGTAGCACAGGCAAATGCGGGTTCTCAGCGGCAACAGCTCCTCAGCTGCAGCGGCCCACAATAGCGATAGCGATGATTCTCGCAGCACAGACAGATAAGGGCTCTCAGCGGCAACATCTCCTCAGCTGCAGTAGCCCACAATAGCGATAGCGATGATTCTCATAGCACAGGCAAATGCGGGCTCTCAGCGGCAACAGCACCTCAGCTGCAGCAGCCCACTATAGCGATAGCGATGATTCTCGTACCACAGGCAGATGCGGGCTCTCAGCGGCAACAGCTCCTCAGCTGCAGCGGCCCACAATAGCGATAGCGATAATTCTCGTAGCACAGACAGATGAGGGCTCTCAGCGGCAACAGCTCCTCAGCTGCAGTGGCCCACAATAGCGATATCGATGATTCTCGTAGCACAGACAAATGTGGGCTCTCAGCGGCAACAGCTCCTCAGCTGCAGCGGCCCACAATAGCGATAGCGCTGATTTTCAGCCCGCGCTCCCCACAGTAGACCCAGAGGTTCTGGAATTCTCGACAGAAGCCTCACCTGCGAGTAGAATCCCCCTCAATAGGAATTCAGAAGGCTGATGGGTGAAGTCTAATGTCCCTGAGACTTCAGCAGGAGGCAAGCTCAAATCAGGCCCTTGGGTAGTTCCTTCAGCAAGATGGATGAAAGTTTCAAAGTCCTTTCCCTCTAGTTACACGGACAGAGGTTTGTCTTGACATTTCGAAGTAACACACCGTAGGGGTTTTAGCACAGATATTTATACCCCAGAAGTCTTTGTTCTCAAAAGTCACAAGTCACTGAACCCAGCCAGAACCAGTTCCGTGTGGTCCTGGAGCACTTTGTTTACAAGGCGGCATCCTGCTTTTCAGGAAGAGGGGGTCTGCCATCAGACGCACAGTGGGAGGTGGAGCCATCATTCACCTTGTCAGGCACAGCCCAGCTCAGATCATAGGGTCACCCCTCCCCATACTCCAACTGCAGATCTCTCTATTCAATCCAGGTCGGCCTCAGCCTGCACTGTCGCTCCAAAACCAGACAGCCAATACACATAACAGCAGAGCACACTGGAAGACTTAGGCAAGAAAATACCTCCTTTCTAGAAGTGGTACTTTCAAACACTGAATACAAAAATAATCCTCCCTAAAAGATGTACTCCAATATTCTGAGCTCAGGCATACTAAATTCGACTTTCCAAACATGTTCCTTGGTTCAGCTAGGGTTATAGGGAATACCAATTCATACAGTCTATTTACAATAGGGAGCGTTCGCGCTGTCTGTGGCACTGAATGGCAGTGGCACAGCGCCCAGAGTATCTAACACCAGCAAACACAGAGGAGACAAAAGCGAAAGATGGAAAGGAGACCCACGCCAATGGTGCCAGGTCTAACAAAAGAGTACATGGGAAGGAATGAGTGAGCGCGCATGACCAAAGACTCACTGAAAAAGTATTGCATGGTGTACTACAATAAATTTGGTATGCAAAAATGTATTTGGACCTCATACACACTGTATGTACACTGTCTATATACCATGCACTATCTAAGTTAAAATGTAATTTAATTTATTTTAGATTTAAGTTCATTATTGAATTAAAAATAATAAAATGTTGCATTAATTATTCCCCAGTCACCCACCACTCCTACTTGACCCTCCCATATTTACTACAAACTCCTATACTTGCGTGTCTGGAGATCACCACCACAGCAGAGATTTCCATACAGAAACAATAGGTGAGGTGTAGGTGTTTCTTTCCGGCCTTTGGTTTGTAAATTGCATTTTGTATTATGTGAAGAAGTACGACTGGAGAAATACCTTTTGGGACTTAGACCCTTAGTCTACACTAGAGCAACAAATGACTTCACTAATCTTTCAAATGGAGGTAATTGACGATAACTGACCACCATAGAAGGGTCCAAAGATGGCACAGGGAAAAGGACCATCAAACAACTGAAAGCAAAGCCCTTTTACAGCTTGTTTTTCTACTGAGGAGTTGTCCTGCTTATAGTATTATCAAACTGCACAGATAGCTGCCTGCTGGGTACTCAATGAAAAAACAGAGATACCAAGCAAGAATCCCTTTCATTATCTCTCAGTGATCCACAAGATAAAACAGGATGATTGAAGCCCTTTACAGTAATACCAAGATGAAAAATAGATCCAGCCTTGGACACATGGACCCACAGTTGCCAGGTGCAATGAATCTGAAGTGGGGGGAAGTGGACGATAGATGGAATTGCAGAGGGACACAATCCTGTTAATAGCAGTCTAAGGTGTAGGATCCAGTGCCTCCATGGCCACATGGGAACCACTAGAATAACTTCCACTCACTCTCTTTATCTGAAGTCTTGCACAGGATCCTATTCCTAGAAGGAATGATGAAGCATTCACTACCCAAGCCATTGGTGTGGAATCAGAGGACAGCAGACCCGCAGCAAAGACGTACCACCAAGGGTTGCTCATATTTTAACAGAATCACACATGTGTAGTTAAATGTTTTTTTTGTAATATTTGTTTATTAGTATTTTCAAACAATGTTGCAAACATTACAAACAACATGCCAGTTCTGTTCGTTAAATAGTTATCCTTACATTAACATGCCGTTAGATTTACAAATAATATTACAGGATCTCATGCATCGTCTACCAATGGGTTGTCAATATAACACCCCTCAATTCCCTGCATCCAGTCCAATAGCTCCTACCCGTTCTAACTGGAACAAAGGAGTATTCTGTGACCTGTATGCATTATTCTTTTCATTATCGCATTCCCCCCAACTTTCCGGCTTACATATGTTTAACTACACCTCCACAGATGCGTCTGGCAGAGTCCCTACCCCCTCCTGCTGCACTCGTACCCATACTAAGAACAGCTCCCATATGTCCCTAGGCCTGGATGCCGCCGGCATCAGCTCCCAAAAGGTGGACAGTTGTGTAAGGTCGAATGTAACATCTTTGATCCAATCTCTCATGGAGGGAGCTCCCTTCCTCCCCAATGCATAACTAACCGGCGCTTGGCAAACAGGAGAAGCATGGCGTGTAGTTTCCTCGTTTTGGCAGGCCTATCTTTTACATATCCCAGTAAGCCTGTAGGGGATTGGGGTCATCGATTGTACCTATTAGATTATGTATCGTAGTGAGCATGTGAGCCCAAAAGGAGGACAGCTATGGACAGCTCCACGCCATATGAATGAGGCCTGAGCGTATCCGCATCTCCAACATCTATCATCCTCCCTTAGTCCCATACGGTACAACTGGATGGGAGTCCTGTAAAACCTGTGTATATACTTAAAATGAATTAAACAGAGTTTATAATTGGGAGAAAGAACAGTAAGTTGGTTACAGCAGTAAGCCCATAGCTCCTCAGCAATTGGGGTATGGAGTTCTTCATTCCATGGCTGAAGCACCTTCGGTCTAACCAGGGGGGCTGCGTTTTGCATTTGGTTATAGATACGTGTTAATAGTCTGCGAGGTGACTCTGTCTTTAACACATTCTCCAGTGCGGGCAACACCGGCGGAGGACTCGGGAAGGTGTTGTGGAGGGACCTGCATGTAGCCCTGAGTTTTTAATATAATAAGAGTTCAGAGAATGGCACCGCGCATTCCTCCACAGGTACAGGAGGAGACTGGAAGTCCTCGCCTGGATAGAGGTCTGCAAATGTTTTGAGTCCCATCTTTTGTGCTAGCATTCTACTTGTGCCTTACCCCATAGTCGGCAGCATGGGATTGTGTGCCAGCGGCATTGACGGAGCATAAAGAATTGTGAGATTGGCCCTTTTCCTTAGTTCGTCCCAGGCCCATCACAGAGTCTGAACTGTGTCTATGTAGTCTCAGTGCTGCTTGTAGGTCTGGTAGAGCGCCACCTGCAGAGGAATCGGCGCCGCCACATCTGTTTCAACAGCTACATGTGGTTGAAATGGGGTTGGATGCACCCAATAGTGTAGGACCTGAGTCTGTGCACTCCATGCATATAGTTGCATGTCCGGGGCTCCTAATCCACCCTGATGAAGTGGAAGGGTGAAAGGTTCCCATGATATCCGTGCCTGTCCGCCCGCCCACACCAAGGAAATCAGTACTGACCGCAGAGATTTAAAAAAGACTTGGATAAGGGGAATCGTAATATTTATGAAGAGGTTCAACAGTTTCGGCAACACCACCATTTTGGCTATTGCAATCCTCCCTGCCAGAGACAGCGGTAGTCCAGCCCATGCCATTATCTTCCCTTCCAATCATGAAACGGCCCGCCCGTAGTTCATATCCCATATTTCCTGCATGTTCCTGCTTAGCCATATTCCAAGGTATTTCACCACACCATCTGCCCACTGAAGTGGAAATTCGGATGGGGTTGGAGCAGTAGCGTCCATGAGATGGAAGATTATAGATTTGGCCCAATTAATGGAAACTCCTGAGAGTCCCCCAAATTTAATAAACTCACGAAGGAGTGGGGCTAAGTTCTTTGCTGGGTCTATGATGTACAATGTGACATCATCGACGTATAGTGAGATAAGCAGGCTTCTAGTGCTAAGACCAATCCCTCTAGCAGTGTGGTGTTGCCTAATGAGCGTCGCCAACGGCTCCATCGCTATTCCGAACAGCAATGGAGACAGGGGACATCCCTGCCTGGTGCTACGTGAGATATCGAAGAGTTCGGACAGTTGGCCATTCACGCGGATCCTAGCAGCTGGCTTCGTATATAACAGATGGACCAAGCTAAGGAACAAAGGGCAGAACCCCATTCTACCCAGAACTGCGAAGAGGTAGGCCGATTCGAGCGTGTCAAATGCCTTTGTGGCATCCAGAAACAGTGCTGTGGCTTGGCTGTCTGGATGAAGATAGTGAACAAGGGAAAAAAAGGTTCTGAGGTTATGAGATGTAGACCTCCCACGGATAAAACCCGATTGATCTGGGCGAGCAATCAGGGGAAGTAGGGGCTGCAATCTGTTCGCGACCAATTTCGCCAAGATCTTCGCGTCTACATTTATACGGTCTGTATGAGTCTTGTTCCTCCTCTGGCTTCCCAGGTTTAAGTAAGGTGATTATAATCGCCTCTCGCATCGTTGGTGGTAGAACGCCCGCTGTTTGCGCCTCCTCATACATTGCAATTAAGTGTGGCGCCAGTTCCTCCACGTAAGTTTTATAAAATGCAGTGGTTAAACCGTCCAACCCTGGGGCTTTCTCAAGCAGTAGGTTCTTAATAACTTGGGTACCATCTGCTACCGTGAAGGGGTCACCTAGGAATTCTCTATGCCGCGGTCCAACCATATTATTTCTGGTGAATCAAGAAATGACTGGAGCTCTCCCTGATCAGGGACATTATTTGTTCTGTACAATTTAGAATAAAATTGGGAAAAGGTATCTAGGATCTCTTTTGGGCCTCTAGTTACAGTTTGGTTCTCTCCTTTAATTTCAGTAATATAATTTGTGGACCGTGGAGCCCGAAGCAGTGATGCCAGGGTTCTCCCGGGCCTGTCCCTTCTCCATATCTTCTAGCTTGGGCATGCTTCCCCAAAAACTGCATCTCACGCTGTGCTTCTTCCTCGAACTCTAACAGTTTTTCTTCAAGCCTGCCATAGTCTCATGATCTCCCTTTGTGTAGAATTGTGTCTCCAGCTCTTTGATTTGTGTTTCTAAGGATGCTATAGTACCCCGTATAGCCTTCAATACTCCCACCTGCCGTGCTATGCAAGTCCCACTGATTACCGATTTAAAAGCCTCCCATAAAGTAGCTTATGTCGCAACCGAGCCAGCATTGAGTGTAAAATAATCGATAATATATCCTCTGATTTCTTCTTTAAACGCCTCATTCAGTAGGGCATTTGGCGGTAGCCGCCAACTGAACATACGCGGGAGAGAGTTGGGCAGTGTTACCCGCAGGAGACTGGGTGCATGGTCTGATAGGGACCTAGGAAGATGTAGTGCCTCACAGGTCCAGGTGGCAACATCTCGGGACACCAGCCAATAATCCAATCTGGACCATGCCTTATGATGTTCGGAAATACATGTCCCCTCCCTTACCATTGGGTGACTATGCCTCCGGATGTCTATCAATTCCCCATCTAATATGATAGCATTTAACGCTGCACTAGCTGAGGGGTGTAGCGAGCGTGACTGCCCCTGCCTGTCTGATGTGTCACCAGTATTGCATTGAAGACCCCACCCCAAATAATAGTTTCACAATTAGTCGCTCTCACGTTAGCCTATATTTCTTGGAAAAAACTGGGGTAATCAACATTAGGGCGGTATACTGCTATTAGGGCAACTTGGATTCCACTCAGAACTCCCAGTAGTATAATAAATCTACCCTCCGGTTTAGTGCATGCAGGGTTTACATCGGGTTCCAGGGACACTGGTATCCTTATACGGAAGAATTTGGTCCTTACAACCACCCGTATTTGGACCGACCCACAGTGCAGGTTTGCTGTATTGGAGGCGCTATGGGAGGCCAAGCCACTGAATGTAACATCGGTCTATCTTCCACTTTCGCTGGGAAAGACAGTACTGCAAGACCTGGGAAAGATACTGATAGATCTTCCCCCTGGTACTCTTATACTAGGAGGGGACTTCAATATGATACAGGAATAGAGACTTGACAGGCACCCCCAGAAACTGTCTCCCCGACGAAGCACGCACATGGCTGACTTCACCCAAGCAATGGGTCTCACAGACATTTGGCACACACTGAATCCCGCTATAGTTCATTACACGCACTATTCCAATGCACACAAAAGTATGACCCGCATTGACTATTTTTTCACTTCCCTTACGGATATAGGTCACTTTCAACATCCCCGGGAGCTCCCAAGAGGTATCTCAGACTATTCCCCTCTCAGGGTTGAATTTACTTTTAATCTGCACTCTACCCGAGGTCCTATAATTATTAACCCATTGCTTCTTACGATCCCAGATATGAAAGAACACCTCGCTGAGCGCACTGACTATTATTTTACTGAAAACATCGGCTCCGTCGATTCGGCAAACACTATATGGGAGGCCTATCAGGCAGTGATTAAGGGACATGCCCTAGCATTAAAGATCGGGTGTATTCGGACTCAAAATGCACAACTGACTCAATTAGAAAGTGACTTACTCCAACTAGAAACAGAACACAAGGCCTCTCCCACAGAAGACACAGCCCACAATCTCCGGAATAAGCAACTAGAATACAAAACCCTTGCACGTGAAAAAACCCAGGCAAGACTTCTCCATACCCGCCACAGGGTATACGAGCTTGGAGACAGGGCCGGCAAAATGCTGGCGTGGTTGGAGCGGCGAGATCAGGCGGCTCGATGGGTCCCTGAAATCTTACTTGAGGATGGAAGGCAGGTAACGGCCCCACGGGAGGTGGCGGAAGCATTTGCAGACCACTTGGAGGCGGTATATACCTCCAAGACCACCACTTGCTCAGACGACTCACGTCAGCTCCTGGAGGAAATGACCCTACCCACACTTTTGGACAGTGACAGGGAAGCCCTAGATGCAGACATAACAGTGGAAGAAAACTGTAAAGCTATATTTGCTATTCACTCGGGGAAGGCAATGGGGCCTAACGGGATCCTGAACAAATTCCTTAAAGGGATGGCCCTTAAAGTGGCCCCACATCTACAAAACATGTATGATGAGAGTCTGGAGCAGGGTATCCTTCCCTTACATCAAAGGCTAGCATCGATAGTCGTCATACACAATCCTGGTAAAACAGCGACCAATTGCGGCTCATATAGGCCCATATCTTTAATAAGTTCAAAAGCCAAGGTGTTAACGAAACTCCTTGCATCCTGTCTGATCGCAGTCCTCCCCTCCCTGGTCCATGAAGACCAATCGGGGTTTGTACCGGGCTGCAATACTGCTTTCAACATTCGTCGAGTCCACAATGTCCTAGGCAGGCAGCCATATCTACAGTAAGACGCAGTTATATTGTCATTAGATGCCGCCATGGCGTTTGATTCGATAGAATGGCCTTACCTCTTTGAGGTCTTGGCGAGGTTCGGTTTCGGTCCACGATTCCGACAGTGGGTGGCACTGCTTTACACCGTGCTGCTTGGTCAAGTCAGAGTAAACAATCATATGCCACATACATTTGCCTTACAAAGAGGGACTAGACAGGGTTGTCCCCTGTCCCCCCTACTGTTTGCATTGACTCTTGTGCCGCTAGCACACTGGATAAGATGTTTCGATACGCGGACTGCGAAGGAGCAAGGATAAGGAAGACAAAATATCGTTATACGCTGACGATATTCTAATATACTTGGCATCCCCATGGGCTTCTATTAACAGACTGCTCAACGTCATCACTAACCTTGGCAAATATGCAGGTTACACCATCAATTGGTCCAAATCTGTATTTTACGTCTTACACGGACCCTCACCTAAACTGCCGCGCGGTTACACAACTGAATTGGCCACTGAAGGTTTCAAATACTTAGGAATCTTTATCATGCCCGACACCCCAAAGCATTTTATGATCAAAATCTTCTGGGCCCCCTCCGACGGCTACAGAACGACATTAAACACTGGAGGTCGCTACCCTTGTCCCTCCTGAGAAGGGCAGCCCTATTTAAAATGCTTGCACTCCCTAGATTTTTGTACGTACTTAAAAACTGTCCGTTCCCACTTGCTGACACTTATTTTACTACCATTGAAGGGGAGATCCTCGCTCTATTATGGGACGGGAGAGCGCCTCACAACGCCCTCCAGAAACTGACGAAGGGGTGGTATGATGGGGGGATTGCCCTTCCGGAACTACATCTATATTATTGGGCCTCACAACTAGTGGCAATTAACCACTGGATTTATGGCTCCCCATTGAATCCCGCCTTCCAACTAGAACAATATCAAACTGGGTGGGAGGGTTATTTAGGCGCCCTCTATGGCAAGGTCCAAAGGGGCTGTTACTTGGGGCCCATGTCACAGACTGTGGCCGTTTGGCATAAGGACACCAAGTGCCTGGGATGGGTGGATAAACTCACAAAAGCTACACCACTGTGGTCCTCTCAGCGGCTGGGATCGCTCTGCCACCACACAGGGTTCGATAAATGGGAAATCATTGGCATAACTAACATAGGGGACCTAATATACAGGGGCAAACTTCTCAAATTCAAAGAGCTGCAAACCAAATATGCTCTTGCACCAGGGGAGGTCTTTCGATATTTGCAGATCAGACATGCTCTTCTCATAACTATTCCAGACATACCCTCCTTATCAGACTCCTCCCCTCTAGAGGACCGCCTGCTCTCAGAACCGCTCTTAACAAAAGCTGTCTCCTGCACCTATCGTAAACTCTGTAACAACTTACCTGACTCCTTTCAGACTCTACAGGACCGCTGGCAGATGGACAGAGGGCCAATAGACAACTGGCAGACAGCATTAATGTCCCCCAGGGAAACGGCGATAAACCATCGCTTTCCCCTCATACAACTAAAAATCCTACACAGTTCCTACCTCTCCGGGGTACTCCTGGTCAAACTAGGCAGCCGTCCGGACACACTATGCCTTAGAAGATGCAGCCAAGACAGCACCTTTTATCATATCTTGTGGGACTGTCCCGAGATACATCCTCTGTGGAACAATGCAACCAAAAAAATGAGGGGCACATTGGGTAAGCAGCTCCAATTGTCACCACGGCAGGGAATTTTGAATATATGGGAGGCCACTGACCTGACGGAAATCGAGCGACAATGGGTGCCCATGGGGTAACTCCTGGTGAAAAGGGCTATAGCAATGCTTTGGGGATCCAATAAACGGCCTTTGATGGTCTGATGGGTGGCGGAGATGGATACATGCATGATAGCAGAGAAGGAGGTCTACAAACTGCAGGGCTGCCCCAAGAAATGAGACAGGAAATGGGGGGGGGTGGAATGCCTTTAGGGGTAAAATTTGTACATCACCGACAGAAGATATGGCGATGCGGAGAAGACCAGAACAGTAACCTCCCAAACCACCTAATTTATGTAGTATGTGAGTATTGATGTATTGTATTTCACCGAACTTGAAATGTAATATGACATTGCAATAATGACTCTGTGCTTTCACGTTCAATTATTTTTTATTTTTTTTAATCTACCCTCCGGATCAATTTGTGTATCGCATTCCCGCCACTCCAACCCCTTCCTGACCAGTATGGCCACCCCTCTTGCATAATTAGAGTATATTGCAGAATATACGTGCCCCCATATATTATTCTTTAGCCGGGGAGACGGTGTAACATTCAGCTGCGTCTCCTGTAGCATGCATATGCCTATATTGTGTTGTGCTAAATAGGAGTGAACAAGCCTTGTCTTTCTATTATCATTCAGGCCATAGATGTTCCATGTTATGAAATTTAAACTGGACATTTGAATACAATCAGAAATCTGTGAAGAATTACAGTGTGGGCTCGGCACGGTGTATTGGACTGTAATATATTTTTACAGCATTGTGGGCTATGTAGCATTCCACTGGCTAAAATCATAACAACAACCCCCCTTCCCAACCCTCCACCCAGTCCAACCCCCCAAGCAGGTTATGATCACCCACCCCTCAAAAACATACTCAGGAAGTCCTGAAATACACGGAAAAAAAACAACTGGTGGGAGCTCTTCCTGGGGGACATAGAGACGCCTGCGCACTCCCCTGTCAAAAAACAGGAGAAACTGCTGAGAACCATATGTGCCCCAACTTATTATTGGTATCGCCCGCCCACCGCAGCAACGGGTCTATGGATTAAGGTCATGGACATATCGTAGCAGTGTAGCCTAATCATTGTGCTACTCGCTGGCCATAGCCCCAGCTCAAATTGCATAAATACCATTCACAGGTTCACCACACTTAGCATGTCTGTTAATCATTGTCGCTCAAATTGTTCGCAGCTACTTCCAATGAGCTCGTGCCTTGTTTAGCCTCCTTCCCCCCAATAGCTTTGCGAACTTATGAACTGACTTCGCATACGTGAAAAAGTGAGCTGTCCCATCCTGTGTTACCTTAAGCTTTGCAGGATACAGCAGACAATATGGAATCTGCGCTTGGAGCAATATGCGTTTTGCCGGGAGGAATTCACGCCTCGCAGCCTGCACGGCAGGCGTAAAGTCAGGGTAAAAGGAAATGTTATTACCATTGTGCGTTATGGCCCCTTTTTCCCTAGCCAAACGTAGGATAGGATCTCGGGCCTGGTCATTCAGGATTTTAGCTAGAATGGGCCTGGGTGTGGCACTGACTGGCAGCCTCGGCCCCAAAGCACGGTGAGCTCTCTCCACTACAAACACATGGGATAGATGAGGGTCAAAGAGTTCATGAAGCAGGTCAGTGATGTAGGTCTCCATCTTAGTAATGGCCATCGTTTCTAGTGTTGCGGTTCTCTAAGACATCCAACCGGGTCTCATGCGAGCTCACCTGCTTCTTGACGTCATCTAGCTGATTGGTGAGCGTACCCTACTTAGTATCAATGTTCCGAAGGCTAGATCTCATCTCAAGCATTAATGACCTAAGATCCTCTCCGTTATCCTCCGTATGTGGCTCGGGCATTCTGTCGGCGCTCGCTTTCGAGTCCGGTTCCGTAAGCCTTGTGGCTCGCCTGTTATCAAAAGTCAGCTTCGGCTATTTGGCGTCTTGTTTGCCCATGTCCACCGGTTTCAGTCCCATGATTCAAGCCCGCAGGCAGGTTACACTCCACCCCGGCACAAACGTGTCACTCAGTCCGGCCTCTCTCGACAAATCAATGACCAGGCACCAGGACACCTCACAAGCAGTGCGCAGACAGTGAGCCTCTCCGATGCGTGGGTCGCGCCATACCCTTATATGTGCCTGCTTCTCCCATTTAAATTCCCTTCATGTCGTACTATCAGCTTCTCGGTGTCTGGCTCACTGTGTCTATAAATAAATCTCTTCTGACGCAGCTGCAACTCCCTTGGCCAGGTTTACACCCCCTTCCGTGTGCAACGGCTCCAGGACCTCAGGGCTTGGGTGACCATTATCCACAATGGTGACGCAACCTCCTTTCCCCCCAGGCCTAGCGCCGTACCTCGCCCGATCTCCAATGTCAGCCGCTACTCCACCGCTCAAGCATCCAGGAAAGCAGGATCTGCAGCATCCTGGCAGCTCGTGTCTCGGCGTCCACACTCCACCCACAATCTTCAGACAGCAGCCAGGGCGAGTGTTCCGTACCGCTGGCGAGGGACACAGGGCCCAAAACACAGCATGGCATGGGCTACAGCAGGCAGGAATGCTTTTCAACCCCTCCACTCATGAAAAGGGGGAAATCGGAGCGCCTCCCATGTCGCCACGCCCTCTCACCGTCCACAGGCCTCGGCGCTCCTCACGTCTGCGGGCGGCACCACAGCCCACGCCAAATCGGGGATCAGCCCTCAGCCGCCAGGCCGCAGCCCTCCGGAGCTCACCGCTTGCTGTCTGTTGACCAGCCACTGCAGCGATCGGCACCACCGCTACCACACCTTCTCAGGCAGCGTTAGGGTATCTGAGAGGCCTGCAGTGGCTCTCAATATGTCTGGATTAATACAGGATTTGGTCTTGGCCAGCAGAGCTCGCTCACAAAGCGGCCATTCCGCAGCTTGGCAGACCACGCCCACTACGTGTAGTTAAATGTTCATTGACATGAAGACAGTGACTTCAAAAAATCTATCTGACTGTTCTGTGTGCCTGATAAATAGTTTTCCATCAAAGTAAAAACCTGAGATTCTGTTCACTGGCCGCTTACATTGGCAGGGCCACCAGGTCACTCTTCTGAATCTCTACTACCCTCTTAATTTACATAGGGCTTTACTACTTAATTGGCCACACAGATCAATTTGGCTTGAACCTGGCTAAGTGGTGAACATCTCAATATAGCTTTCAAAAAGTGTGTCTAGTTCCTTTGAGCTGGAAGAGTACCCACCGGTAGCTGGTGAACAGTGAACCTATAGAGACTAACTGTGATTCCAGTGTCACCCGTTCCCCCCCTCATTCTGAATGTGTGAGATTCACACCTCTGTCAAGTTTGCATGAGCAACACGGCAACCACACCATCATTTCTTAGATCTTGATGGGAGCAAGAGAGGTGCTGTCGCTATCAATCATTGTGCTGTTCACTGGTCACAAGCAGAAGACTTGGATTTCTGTTGGAGGTTTGATAGGTCTAGCTATAGTTAGTATCTCATGCCGTCTGGGAGGAAAACATTTCCTTTCATTGTTTTAAAATGAGTGCCGAAGAACGGAAATTTGTGGGTGAGATATTGCCTTGATGATCTATGCATACACACGCAGCACAGAGTATTTTTCAGCATATGTTCCATAATCCCTGCTTGCTGTGATGTTGCCACAGTCATCCATTTATCTAAGTGAACCACCAGCAAAGCAGCCAGCTCTTTTGTGAACACACGGGGTGCAGACACCAGGCCAATTAACAGGATACGTAACTGGAAATGAAGATGGCCCACCATGTATCTCAGAAACTACTGATGCCAGTGAGGAATTTGGACATTTAAGTCAGTATCCTGTAGGTCCACTGTCAAGAGGACATTTTCCAGGAGCACTGTTAGAATGGGGTTCTACAGGGACATCTTATTCAACTCTCCAAAGACTACAAACCAATATACCCTTTGTGGAGTGAATATGGATCTAAAGATGTATTTCTGGTTGCTATTACTTCTTCGAAGATGCTTTTGAAAACTATGTAGCATAGTTGCATGAGCTATATCTCAAAGTCATGTAATTGTTCCTGAAGTCTAGTGAATGTTTGCTTAGTGAGAATAGCACTGAATAAAATTCTTTACCCAGCTCCTAACCAGATACTCGGGTGATTGGATTCTTCTCTAGCAGTGCTGCTACTCCATTCATTAGCGCCTTGTACTTGTTGTAGATTACTGTGCTTCTTAGTTGATACTTAACCGGAATCTGGAGGTAAAGGTCGCGATGTTGGAAGAAGGCAACCCTACAGTCGCCTGAGTGGGCAGCTTATCCCCTTTTGTAACTCTGACTTTGTCATGAGCTCCAGCCTTTTCTTCCGATGCTCCAACAACCATTAGCGCACACCAGCAGCCTGTGATCTGAAGATGAGCATGGAATTCAGTATAAGCCATTCCCAGAAGAGCTCACCCAACATAGAGCTCCTCCATGGAAGAGAGACAGTCTGAGAGTTCCAGCTCAGTGGAAACTATCTCTGCAACCCTATATGTACCCGCTTTTCTGGCAGAGGCAGTGTCTGTGAAAAGGAACACGTGTGCATTTATACATTCACCACCAACTGGGCTGCAAATGTTGGTTATGTTCCAAGCGTGGATGTGTTATTGTATGGTTTTTCAAGTACTCACTAGCCTGTTTGTCCATCACATCCAATGGTGAGATGTCTTTATAAAAGAGAGATAACAAAATCAATAAAATACATGCACACAAAATAGAAAACAAAATATACTTAAAGTAATGTGAGCAGCTATAGACAACATGGTTCAGTGTCGGCAGCTCAGAGAATACTTTCGGGTTGAATCATGCAAAATGAAACGTTTTGCCGGACATTGGAAGAGGCCAGTTTAAACATACTCCTGTGCAGAGGGGTGGCAGAGTTCCAATGTGAGAAGTTCCCCTCGTGTTTTCAAGACCTTAAAGCGGACGAGTAAATAATTTGGCCATTCTTTCTTTGCCTGTACAGAGTATCCCCACAAATCACTCAGCAATCATTCAAGAGCACTGAGATACTGCTACACACTATTCTGCTATGACAACAAAAGCTGCAGATGCTCTTCTCGCCAAGTAACTCTGCTTCTAGGTCCTTTGCTTTCTTCTTGTGTCTTTTCTACAAACCAGGCATGCAGGTGTCCTTATATCTGGTACTGGAAAGTTTCTTGGGAGCAAGGCACTACCTTACCCCATTGTCCTTTATGATGTGCAAGATTTATGTACTTTTATAATAAGTGCTTCTTTAATGTTAATGCAACCTGTATGTGGTAAACGTTCGTGTCCATGTCTGAGTAATTGACCTTGTGAGGCTCAGATGTCTGTTTACCATTACAAAATCCTGTTATATGGCGCATGTCCAAGGCACTTGTTTTTTGCTCGTAACACTGAAGAATATTACAAATAAACGAACCACGCTTTTTTAAAATCATAAACACTTTGGGCAATGAAAGCATGACTTCTGGATGTATCATATTAGAAACCCACTAAACTTTTAGTTAGCTTAGTTTACGTAATGGCAAGGAAGCCATTAGTGTTATGCCATCAGCTGGGAGTTTTAAACTACATACAAATGCATGTGAATTTATTTGATCTTTTTCTAGCACCTGAAACCATTTCCCTCTTTCATTTTACCCAGCCCCAGCAGCAAACAGAGAATCCTCTACCCATGGGGGGCGCAGCTTGCCTGGCTCCAAGATGGCCGCAGCTTAGGGAGAGGTCAGTGAGTCCGGCACTTTATCCGTAATAATCCTGCTTTCCAGCCATTAATTGGCTGTTAATTCCTCCCTCACTGCTCTCAGGGACTTCCCTGGGCAGGAGGGCTTGCTTTTCTGACACTCTGGGGATCGTGAGGAACCGATTTTGAGATCCGTGCACGACCCTGGGTACGGCCTGCGCAAACGGAGGAGAGGCGGAGCAAATTTATAGTTTACAGGAGATTTGCGCATAATACTCAGAGCTGGTTTACGGTGCATTTGGGGCAGTGGACGATTATAGCACCGTAATGGTTAGTATGGCTTCCAGCGAAGCAACTCATGATACTCACAATAGAGTCTAATTCCTGACCTGGAATATAAGGGGACTGAATGACTTTAGGAAACTGCGTAAAGTTGTCACTTATATGGAGCCGCAAAAAGTGGATATTGCATTAATACAGGCAACACATTTAACCCCCAACAGCAACATGCTTTCTAGTAGGCGGTTAAAAGGTAATTATAGAGCTATGGCATTTACAACACACACCAGGGGGTCCTTACATGGGTGAATCCAGGTTCGGGTATTACTTTGGAAGAACTAGATATAGACCCAAATGGTAGAAACACTTTCTCCTGGTGCCACAGGGAAGAACTGAATGTGAACCTAGTCAACGTTTATGGTCCTATGAAGATACGCTTTTTTAACACAATAAGCTCCAACCTGCTCAAAGAGGCTGACTTGCCACAAATCTGGGGTGGTGATTTTAATTGCATCCTTGATCCGTCCCTCTAGGGGTCCCCCTCGGCGTCCCTCCGCTGCTGCTTTGGCTATAACCGACACTATTGAACAATGATGCCTTCTCGATGTTTGGCGTTCGAAATTCCCAAGCTCGGAAGGGTTTACCTACTATTCTGCCCCACATGACATTCACACCAGAATTGATTTCTGGCTGATTTCCAGGTCGCTTTTTTCATGAGTGGTTGCCTGTGATCCACTTTCCCGCATGTTCTCCAATCACTCCCCAGTGCTTCTGGATATCGAATTGCCTCTTAAGAAGAGTGCACACTTTACATGGAGATTTCCCCCATATTCCCTACTAGACTCAGTCTTTAAGGCAGAGTTAGCCTCCTCTATCGAAAACCGTTTCAGGTATAACATCGGTTCAGTTGACCATTTTTCCACAGTTTGGGAGACGTTCAAGGTGTTTATTAGAGTGGTGGCCATTTCTAAGCACGCTGGACTACTCCGCTCGTTATGAGGCACACTGTAGACCCTTGAGAGGAGGCTGGCTCAGTTGGAGCGGACTCATCTACAGGGAGGTGATGCCCAAGTTCATGAGGACATTAAAAATTCTCTAGAGGAATATCAAGAAGTTGCTGATAGTGAAGTGAAGCATATGGTCAAGTATGCTACTGCTAGAACATATGGCAAAGGGGAGCGTTCCGGGCTCAGTTTTTGCTCCGCTGCAGCATCATAAAGGGGAGGCTGCCTTGATAGTGGAGTTGTGTGATGAGGATGGCGACTTGTTGCTTTGCATGAGCACTCATTGCTTGCCGATAGATTTAGCAGATTTTATGCATTGCTGTATAGCTCCAGAGTGGTCCCAAATGAAGCTGCTATGGAGGACTATCTGGGGCACATTCAAATGCCATGGCTTACCAATGCTCACAGAGAGAACCTTATGGGCCCCCTGGACACGAACAAGATCCTCATCGCACTTAATGCTATGCGGGACAGCAGTGCCCCTGGTCTGGATGGACTCAAGGTGTCCTTTTACAAAGCGTTTAAAGAATTGCTCATTCCACATTTAGCTACTTATTCGAGGAGATGGTGGAAGCAGATGTGATGCCTCCATCAATAAGAGAGGCTCTGATAGTCACTCTGCTGAAACCGGGTAAGCCTCCAAATGAATGCTCTTCCTATAGACCTTTGTCACTTTTGAACGTGGACACCAAGCTTTTTGCCAAAATCTTAGCTAATCATTTGGCACCGCTTGTTCCATTGCTGGTTGGGACAGAACAGGCGGGCTTTGTCCAGAGATACAGCCTAACATATAAACGGACTTCGGCTCAGTTGAGTGGGCAATTCTGAAAGCAGTATTACGACGTATTGAAGTGGGCAATGTTTTTCTCAGGCTTGTGGCAGTCTTATATAACTTGCCAGTCGCCAGGATTAGGGTAGGAAAAACTGTCACACCTCCTATTGCAATCTTGAGAGGCACACGGCAGGGTTGTCCGCAGTCTCCTTTGATATATGCCATTGTGGCAGAGCCATTGGCATGCGCATTGAGAGAGTACAATGAACATAAGGGATTGCGCTTCCCTGGTTATCGCCTCATTCATTCTGCATATGCAGACAACATGTTTTTATACATACGAGAACCGGACACACATCTCATCCCAGTACTCACTGAGGTCACTCACTTTAATGCTATATCAGGCCTAAAAGTTAATTGGGCTAAATCCACTTTTTTTCCATGTCACCTGTTGAGTTGGAATTCCCATTGAAATGGTCCACCAATCCTGTCCGTTACTTGGGAATTCAAGTGCACACTGACTCGGAAGTAGTTCCCTCTGAGAATTATGGGAAGGCTATCTGCAGGCTTGAGGAGGATGTTGCTCGATGGATTTGTCTCCCATTATCACTCATAGGTCTCATTTCCCTTAAGAAAAATATAGTTCTTCCTAGATTTTTATTCATATTTAAAAATATTCCAATGCTCCTCCAAAGGTATGTGTTCGAGGCACTCCACTCAATATTAATAAAGCTTGCCTGCGCTGGGAAACAACCTAGAGTTAAATGGGACATTCTTACATTACCTTACTCTATGGGCGGCCTAAATGTACCAGATCTAGAGCTATACTACAGAACAGCGCTCATTTCCCATGCACTATACTGGATTCATGGTCCACAGAGTCTACCGCACTTTTAAATAGAGAGGGTGGCGGCCATGCCCTGCACTCTCCCGCAGAAGCTGTTTCAGGCGCCCAGGAGAAGTCCTGGCACACTAGACTCTATTAACTCTACAGTTCATGCTTGGCACAATTTATTGAATAGGCAGGCGGGTGCACTCATGTACTCCGCTTTGATCCCTATAGACTGGTGTCACTGGCTCCCAGTTTGTAGGGATAAGGAAGTTATACAAGCGCTTACGAAACTGAACGATACAAAGATGGAAGATCTATTTTAGGATGGGGTGGCCCGCAGGTGGGCTGACATTGAGATCGCAGGACTCGATTCCTCCCCAATCACACAGTATCACTTCTATAGGGTCAGCCATGCACTGCATGGGCTTCTTGGGGATGATATGCAGGAGCCCCAGGAGTTGCTATCTCTTTCTTTCCTTATTTGCTCCACCTCCCCGTCCAAGACGGTGACCACAATTTATAACTTGACACAGGAATCTAGAAAAAAGCACTCAATTAAAGCTAAACAAGATTGGCAGAATGATCTATGCATAATTATAGATGACAGCACTTGGCGGTATTGTTGTGAGATGACCAAGCACATTTTGCTAAATGTGAGGCATAGCCTCATCCATTTAAAATTTCTCAATAGGGTCTATTACACACCTGAGAGACTTTGTGGGTACGCTTGCGGGACTCGGCATCCTGCTATCGCTGAGGCGAAAGCATAGCTGGATTCCTACATGTTGCCTGGGGTTGCCCTAAGACTGCGAAGTTTTGGGATAAAGTTATTCACACACTAAATGAAGTCACAGGGCACTTGTTAACCCCAGGCCAATTGCTCGCCTTGCTGGGATATAATTAAAAGCTATGCGGAGAGATCAGACGGTTAGTTGTGATGGGTTTACTTATTGCCAAACGCAGAATAGCTAGGCGCTGGGCTAGGGGCCCAGTTCCGACCATAGATGACTGGACCAAAGACATGTTATTTTATAATACACGGTCAGAAACTTACAACAAGCTATTACCTCTCCAGAATAGACCCAAAGGCTATCCCAGCAATATCTTGTGGGAAAGGAAACTAATGAGCCGGGGGGAAGTGATCATAATTAGTGTTGTCTAGCCTTAATCTGTATCATAACCTGATAGATATTATCATGTTGGGGAGGCTATTTGATGAACCCTTGGTAATTTTATGGTAGGTATCCTAAGTATGTTTGCCCCTGTTGACTTTTATTATGTGCCTATGTTGTAACATCACTCTAATTGTGAGGTTTTTGTAATTCTGTAAAAGGTATAAATAAAACAATTTTTAAAAAAACCTCTACCAATTAAAGGTGCTGCCACGTTCATAAATGTCTCTCGTTACCCCCACCTGCAATGTTGCCGCCACAAATGCTCTGAAACATCTTCCAGTCATATGAAACACTAGCATGCATTCTCCTCAGTCTCTATGTCAGTGCATGCATGCTGAAGCTCGTTTTGAAAAGGACAACCTCTTTCGGTTGTGTGCACCATTGTGCCAACAAGTCTGTTGTATCTATAGTACATTTGTGCCTCTGATTCGAATTTCCAGACTCCATCTTTTTTTTAATGAAAATTATTTTTATTAAACATTAAGTCGATCCATCAGTACAAACAGACAGTAGCAAGTAGATGTATTTGGCAACATTAGGAATAAGAGGTACAGTAATAAACACATGTAACAGTTTATAGTCACAGCACCAAATACACCCCATGTTCTGCTATCGTCTCCCTTCTACCCCCACTCCTATCTAATTCCTATATTTCTCCCATGGGGTCCATATTTTTTCCCATTTTTGAGGGCAACCTCTACTTTTATATACAATTATTTCAACCAGTCTACACCAGTCCAGATCCAGCTCCCAATTGATAAGTCTCGGGGATCCTTAGCCTTCCATGACCTTGCAATATTTCAGTTTGCCACCCCCGAGGCCAGCATAAGCCAGGTCTTCGTGCGTGTGTGCTAGCCACCTGGTCTCTCTCCAGACTTCATCTTTAAGTATTGTGGTTAGTTGATGGAGGTTCGTACTCTTTGGTTATGCAATGATTTGTTTAGGAAATACATTTTCCACAAGATGTGTTGCGTTGGACAATAAATAGTTGCTTTATTGTCTTGTATGCACAGGTTAACGATGTCAAAGAAACAGCCGACACGTGTTTCGCCCAGTGGCCAATCGGTCAGGGGCTTTTTCAAGGCTGATGATATGGAGCACAAGTGTCAGGTTCCGCAGATACAGAATATTACATCATTTAACAAGTGGGGTGAGCCACAACCAGGTGAATGAGTGAGGAATAAGAATAATAATATTAAAGATAACGGTGCAAGTAAAAGAGTGGTAAGTAAAGGTACATGAGAGGCAGACCGGATACATTTAAGAGATCAGAGGTAAAGTCAGAAAAGAGAGAAATGAGAATCATAGGCACAGAGAAGTGGGAAAATTAAATGAGAGGGTAGCAAGGGGAGGAAGAAAAAAGGAAAGGAAAAGAAAAGAAAGGAAGAATAGGAAAATATGGGGAGATAATAAATAATAAAGTTAGAGGCATGAGGACAACTCCGAAGCTTAATCAAACATAAAATCAAACATCTTCCGATAATTCTGATTAGTTACTCAAACATTAACATATCTGAGGAGACAGAGACACACACAGGCTTGCAAAAAGAACAAGAATACTGGGGGAATGCAGAATATTAGCACTTATATCAGCAGAGACAGCAAGCGAATATTTCTTGCAAGGTATCAACAACATATATCAGTAGTTAAGCCCAAAAGGAAATGCAACAAAACGAAATAATAATATGGTAACAATTAAGGTTAACGTTAGGACAAATGCACCAAGAACGCAAAAGATATGCAACAATCCAGTAGATTCCAAAAAAGGATGAAGGTCGCTTACCAAAAGTCTGTCTGAAACATCACAGTCAACTGGAATCAAAACGGGTCATGTCAGGGGAACATCCAAGTGGAACGGGACATTCCCAGATGGAATCGGGAAGACTGACTCGGGGTGAGGAGGGTAACTGCAGCAAGCGGGGTTGAGTTGTGAAAGCCACCTATGGTCGGCCTGCCAGGAGAGGCGGTCAAGGATAGTGCTGGAGCATTCTATGTATAAATACAACGGTGGGTCTTATGTGTGTATAGAGTAAAGCTCGGTGCCTCGCAGTGGCAGGTGCCGCATGCTCTGCCACCGGACCCCTCATAGGCTGCGGCTGATGGCCCGGCCCCCCCGGCGCGCTCCCCCCTCCCGGCGTCCGCGCCCCCCTGGCTTTCCCCCCCCCCTTTTCTGTCCCTGCTCTCTCACGCTGGTCCAGCTCTCGAACGCATAGCTACAAGCATTCCTGATAGCCGACATAGTGCACCCTTCCCAACCCCCTGGTTCCTTGCCCCCAGTTTGTTCATAGTTATCCACTGGCTGCATTTCTCTCGCCTTCGCGACACTACGCACAAGGGTCCAAACACACTGCGCGGCGCCCCTGCGGCGCAGAGATCAGGCCGCGCTCCGGCAGGACACGCACAATGGCTGCTCCCGGGAACACACACCGGTGGCCCTACTCAGGATAGGGCTGGGTGGCTTGGGTGCCCACAAGACTGAGAGGTCCAGAAGGCTACGATTGAGCGCGCTTGCTATGTCAATCTCTGTGCTGATGGCGTTACCACCTGTGCCTGTGTATGTCTTTCCATATAAATGACAATAAAAACGTTTTTCAAAAAAAAAAAAAAAAAAAAAAAAATGTGTGTATAGAGTAAAGCTTAAGGCTTGTTATAGCGCGAAGATAAATGTGCGTATGTCCCAGGGGGCTGCCAGGTGGCATAATAGTCAAAATGAAATAGAATAAAATAAAATAAAAGAGAAGCTTGTAAGCGCGGCGCATGCAGGCTAAATTAAAAGGGAGCGTTAGCCGTGAAAAGCTGTAGGGGGTCGCATATTAGCCAGAAAGAGGTCGTATATAAGCCACATAGAAAAGCTTGTAAGCGCGGCGCAGGCAGGCTAAAGTAAAGGGGAGTGTTGTGTTGCGCCTGTGACCCCAAATAAATAAAAGAGGGTCGCGCACGTACGTAGGCCAGTAGGGGCTACGACGTCGCAACCAGTGGAACAAACCACCCGACTCCCATGTTGTTATTTCCCCCAAGGCCCGTGACACCTCAATCACCGTAAGCCGGTTGCCGGGCGTGCTATTGCCCTGTCAACACAACAACTGGCGACGAGGGTGGGCGTGTCCTCGCTGGTCGGTGGCCGCTGGTGTGGTGGCCGCGAGTTCTGCCATCGGCTCGCAGCGCTCGTGCCCCAGCGTGTGGTCGCTGTCGTCCCGACGGCTGTGTGACCCCTGGTGCGCCTGCGACTCGGCATGTCTTCATCAGCGTGAGCCCTGGAGGTGAGACGCGGTAGCGCTGCCCCTCGCTCAACGTGAGCTACGCGCGAGGCTCTGGCCTACCGGCCACGTGCTGCAGGCCCCAATCTCAAGCGCACTAGCTGCACACGGAGAATCAGGCCACTGTACCCCGCGGAAGCATAGCAGGACTGGCAAGACAGGGGGGGGGATAAGGAAGAGTGCAACATGCTTGAGGCACATAGCAGAGTCCAGGTGGAGTGAGCACCTCAGTAAGAGGGGTGGAGATCCCAACACCCACCAATAAACAGGAACAGGAAGCACAGGCCCTGGCCCATCTAAGGAGAGGTGCACAGTAAGCAGTGGCTGAACTGATTGCTGGGAGCCCAGGCAAGTGGTGTGTATTCACTAAGCATTGGCAAAACCAACAACAACAAAAAAAACACACAAGCTCCAGGGGAAAACCGACGTAGTTATCAGTTAAGGCGGCGAATATGGCCACGATACCCCCCATAGAGCCGTTTGTCGTTGAGGCGTCACCCTCATCGCTGGCACCCAAATAGAAGGACTGGTGGATCGCCTACTCATATTCTTTGAGGCCACCAAGGTCCATAAGGACCAGAAAAGAGCAATGCTGTTGCATTTGGGAGGCAAAGACATCCATAACATCGCTAAGACTATAGTAGAAGCCACGCCCAAGAGCCACCACACACTGATAAACGCCCTCAATAGACATTTTGAACCCATGGCCAATCAAGATTACGAAAGGTTGATATTCAGGCAAGCGCGCCAGCTCCCAGAAGAATCGCTAGACACGTACCATGCCAGGCTTAAAAACCTAGCGTCCACATGCGGCTTCCCTGATGAAACAGAAGAAATTAGGGGACAGATAATTCAAGGTTGTGCCTCTACCAAGCTCCGGGAATGGATACTTGAAGAATCCGGTAAGTCCCTAGCGGACATACTGACCCTAGAATTGTCAAAAGCGCGAGCGGCGCACATGGAAGCAGCTCTGTAAGTACCTGTGAAGGTCGAGCCAGTGAACACTGTAACAACCAAACCAACAACGAGGTGGGTTAAGAAGGGACCTGGGACATCCACATCAGGGCAAACCAAAACCTGCGGATATTGCGGAGGCTCGCCTCATCCAGCGGCGGAGTGCCCTGCCAAAGGCAAGAGATGCTCAGGGTGCGGACGGTTTAACCACTTTGAAAAAGTCTGCAGGTCCAAGAGATACCGCAAACCCCGCCAAGTGGTAAATGCTTTGCCCGAAGAAGAAAGAAGACACAGTGACATGGACGACGACGAAGAGGAAGAGCGGGTGGTGCACAAAGTCCACATGATCGACACCACGACCCGGAAGGCGCGACGCTTGCCCCAGTGTAGCATCCGAGTGGGGTCTCAAGACGTCAAGGCCGGGGTCGACACCGGCGCTACCATCAATATCATGGCGTCGACCCTACACCGCACCATGGATCTGATGCCATTTCTACACCCCTCGACCATCACCGTGTTCACTTACGGTCAAGACACACCCCTGAAAATACGAGGCTGATTCCGAACATCCATATCGCATGGTACCCATTCTATCACCACCAACATCTATGTTACCGAAGATGGTCAAGGAATGCTCTTGGGGTGCAGAGCCGCTGAGGACCTGGGAATAGTGACATTCGCCTTTGGAGTCCACCAGGAGTCCGTCCAACATCTTCTGACTGAGTTCTCGGAAGTATTTCAAGGGATCGGACGGTTCAAAGGGAAGGAGATACACCTCCACATTGACCCAACCGTCCAACCAGTGGCCCTGCAGCACCGGCGGATAGCCTTCCACCTGCGTCCCCTGGTCGAGGAAGAGCTCAAGAAGTTGGAGGCTGCTGGTATAATCGAGAAAGTGACACGCCCCACCCCGTGGGTGTCCCCGATCGTCGTCACCCGAAAGCCCAAGTAGCCAGGCGCGGTGAGGATATGTGTTGATATGAGGCTTCCCAATGTTGCCATCAAGAGAGAACGCCACATCACCCCCACGATAGACGACCTCATCGGGGAAATGGCCGGAGCCTGCTGGTTTTCCAAATTAGACCTGAGGTCCGGATACCATCAGTTGGTGCTAGATGAAGCGTCTCGCAACATCACAACCTTTTCGACACATGTGGGGCTCCGGAGATATACCCGATTGAGCTTTGGAGTGTCCAGCGCAGCTGAAGTGTTCCAAAACATCATACAGGAACTTATTGCAGACATCCCTGGCATCATCAATGTCAGTGACGACATCATGGTACATGCAAAAACCATTCCCGAACACAACACTCGCCTCACGCAGGTGCTCCGACGATTGCGGGAGGCAGGCCTTACCCTACACAGGGAGAAATGTGAGTTCCTGCGAAGGAAGCTACAGTTCTTTGGGTACACGTTTTCCAGGGACGGAGTCAACCCTGACCCCGAACAGGTCAGAGACATAAAGGATGCCGTCACCCCCACCAATGTCACCGAGGTCCGCAGCTTCCTCGGTATGGTGAACTACTGTGGGAAGTTCATCCGGGATCTTGCAAACCTGACCCTACCACTGAGAGAGCTCACCAAGGAGTCCACCCCCTGGAAATGGGGCCCTGACCAAGCCAAGGTGTTCGAGGAAATCAAAGAGGCCCTGTCTGAAGCCACCACACTTGCATTCTTTGACCCCAGAAAACTAACACGGGTCGCAGTGGATGTGGCCCCCATGGGCCTAGGGGTAGTGCTGTTGCAGAAACGGAGCCAGGAGGAAGACTGGGCCTGCATGGCTTTTGCTAGCCGATCACTCACCGAGACGGAGCAATGATACTCCCAAATTGAGAAAGAAGCCATAGCCATTCATTGGGGGTGCCGCCATTTCCACTTATACATATATGGAAAACCATTTGTGGTAGCAATGGACCACAAGCCACTAGTAGCACTCTTCTCAGGGACCTCCACTAAGCCTCCGCCTCGAATCGAAAAGTGGATGTTGCAGCTCCAAAATTACAATTGCAAAGTGGAGTATCAGCCCGGCTCTCGGAATCCGGCTGACTACTTATCTCGACATCCCCGAGCTGCCACGGTCCGAGAAATGGAGGATGTGGCCGACACGGAAGAATATGTTGGGTCCGTCACTGCTCGCTCCTGTCCGATTCCCCTTTCAATGGAGAGCCTCCGTGAGGCCACCAGCAAAAATGAATGCCTACAACGAGCCAGAGCAGCTCTACAGAGTGGCAACTGGCACAAGGCCAAGGAAGAATGGAGAGGAGTGACGGCCAACGCACAATGGATAATGGACAGCCTACACCATGTCAGAGAGGAGCTGACTGAAGATGACACTGGGTGCCTCCTAAGAGGACACAGGCTGGTAATCCTGACGTCGTTAACCGAGCAGGTTGTCCATCTGGCACACGTCGGACATCAGGGCATCGTCCGGCCGCATGACACAGCACGTTATCACGTCAGGCGAAAGACTTTTTAATCACCTCCACCACAGCCTCGCGTTGCAATCCTTCCCGGACCGCAGAGAGAGAGGGAATTCCAGAGACCACGTTCTTGAATTCTACTTGAGTAAGTACAGCATACCTTTCCCGCCCCCTAATGCGGCCTCCTACAGTCTTTCACGGATAATGCTTACAAGCTTTTCTATTTGGCTTATATACGACCTCTTCCTGGCTACTATGGGACCCCCTACAGCCTTTCACGGATAACGCTCCTTTTTAATTTAGCCTGCATGTGCCGCGCTTACAAGCTTATCTTTTATTTTATTTTATTCTATTTCATTTTGACTATTATGTCACCTGGCAGCCCCCTGGGACATATGCACATTTCTCTTCGCGCTATAACAAGCCTTAAGCTTTACTCTATACACACATAAGACCCACCGTTGTATTTATACATAGAATGCTCCAGCGCTATCCTTGACCGCCTCTCCTGTCAGGCCGACCATAGGTGGCTTTCACAACTCAACCCCGCTTGCTGCAGTTACCCTCCTCACCCCGAGTCAGTCTTCCCGATTCCATCTGGGAATGTCCCGTTCCACTTGGATGTTCCCCTGACATGACCCTTTTTTGATTCCAGTTGACTGTGACGATTCAGACAGACTTTTGGTAAGCGACCCTAATACTTTTTTGGAATCTACCGGATTGTTGCATATCTTTTGCGTTCTTGGTGCATTTGTATTAACGTTAACCTTAATTATTACCATATTATTATTTCGTTTTGTTGCATTTCATTTTGGGCTTAACTACTGATATATGTTGATACCTTGCAAGAAATGTTCGCTTGCTGTCACTGCTGATATAAGTGCTAATATTCTGCATTCCCCCAGTATTCTTGTTCTTTTTGCAAGCCTGTGTGTGTCTCTCTCTCCTCAGATATATTAATGATTATTTGAGTAACTAATCAGAATTATCGAAAGATGTTTGATGTTATGTTTGATTAAGCTTTGTTGTTGTCCTCATGCCTCTAACTTTATTATTTGTTATCTCCCCATATTTTCCTATTTTTCCTTTCCTTTTTTCCTTCTCCCCTTGCTACCATCTCACTTACTTTTCCCACTTCTTCTCTGTGCCTATGATTCTCATTTCTCTCTTTTCTGACTTTACCTCTGATCTCCTAAATGTATCCAGTCTGCCTCTCATGTACCTTTACTTCCCACTCTTTTACTCGCACTGTTATCTTTAATATTATTATTCTTATTCCTCACTCATGCACCTGGTTGTGGCTCACCCCACTTGTTATATGATGTAATATGCTGTATATGCTGAACCTGACATTAGTGCTCCATATCATCAGCCTTGAAAAAGCCCCTGGCCGATTGGCCACTGGGCGAAACACGTGTTGGCTGTTTCTTTGACACCGTTAACCTGTGCATACAAGACAATAAAGGAACTATTTATTGTCCAAAGCAACACATCTTGTGGAAAATTTATTTCCTAAACAAATCATTGCATAACCAAAGGGTACGAACCTCCATCAACTAACCACATTATCTTTCTTCCAACTGGCAGTTGGGTGTAGCCATTTGTGAGGCACGTACGAGGAACATATTGGGTCTCAAAGACAAGGGTTGGAATCCCAGTTTTGTACACCCTGGTTACCCTGCACTAATTCATCTTTAAAGTAGCTCGGCAAACAGTTTGAAAGAGGACCAACACACAAAGGGGCCTATTAGGATGGCGAGGTGACTTTTGTCCGCCCGCCACCCTAGCGGTGCTGGGACCGGCTGCCAGTGGTGCGGCGGTCCCGCACTGGAAATTAGGATGCCACCGCCACAGTGGCGGTGGCATTCCGCATACATTGCATTGTGGCGGGCGGTGCTGAAAGCAGCACCCGCCACAATGCAATATATGCATGTCGCGCATTTGCATGCACAATGTGGCAGGTACCGTGCGGTGCCTGCCACCTTGAGCATGCAACTGCAGGGGGGTACCATAGGTACCACCCATGTGCACCCCCCACACCCTCAACACCCTGGGGGCCCGCAACAGGCCCCCAACTGAGAAGACCGCATGCCTTTCCGTGGCGGCAACACCGCCACGGAAAGGCTGCTTCCCGCTGCCATTGTAATATGGATGGCGGTGTCTAGCAGGCACCGCCACCATATGCAACCCTTTTCCGCCTGGTCGACTCGTCGACTCGTCGACCGGGCTCAAAAGCGGCGGACGGTCTTCCCGTCCGCCGCGATACCCCCCGCCATCATCATTTGGTGGGGGAAATGGGAGGCAGGCGGGGGATAATGTTGGGCGGATCGCACCACCATGCGGGCGGTGGCGATCCGCCCGACATACTAATAGACTCCAAAGTCTCTTTTCTCCGCCTCTCCCCACATGCAGCAAAGTCTTTCAAGCAACTTTTGAAGCCTCTGAAAGTTCCCTTTGAAATGTCTCTGCTTTACAATATGTACACAGCTTGGAAGACTTTCCTAGCCCTCTTTCTTCTTCTTCTAGATTAAAGGTCTTCAAACTGTGGGGCGCGGATGGACTCCCAGGGGGGCGCAAACACATCTGCAATTACATGCAAATGAATATGGCCTGGAAGTGCAGCGAAGTTTACTTTCTGCATTTCCAGGCTGTCTTCATTTACTCAGAGTGCCGTGGGGGCAGGGGGCAGTGAGTTTGCTGGCAGGGTCAACGAGGTTGCTTTAAAGACAAGCATTTGCAGTGCAATAGGTCTCGCATTTGCAGGATTTTGAGCTACTGGCATTGTAAATGGCAATGCCTTTTATTTATGCGTTTAAAAAACCTGCAATAATAAAAGCATTGTCATTTACAAAACCAGTAGGTCAAGGTTTTGAAAATTCGAGACCTATTGCATTGCAAATGCTTGTTTATGAATGGGCTGGATGTGCGTTTTTATAGCTGCCCGTACCACTTGTGCCAAAACGTGTTTTGTTCAATAAATGCGCTATTCCAGAGAAAAGTAAACATACACCTTTTAGCTCTTTTATCCTAAATGTCTTTGGGGGCCTATTGAGCTAGTTTAAACTACTGTTCCTCCCCACTGATGCCACAGGGTGTACAAGGCTCTGCATGCCTAACTTCATCTACGGACCATACTTTTCTGATCGTAGGTTTCGCTGCTGTTACTGCGATGTATTTTAGGGTGGAAGGGAAGACTTCCTACATCCATTAGGGAAAAAAGCAAATAACCTTAACACACCACTCTTACTTCTGTGTTTTTGACGATTAAGATGGACATGGTTTTAATATGGCTGGAATTGGGGTGGAAAGCAATAGAACTGCTCCTTGTACTCCTGTTTTCTCGGGCTCCGAATGAGTAAACAGATACCTCTGGTTTTAACGAGAAAAGAACCCGTAAAACAATTGATTGTTTATTTGACAGGTTCAGTGATAACGAGCCGACAATGGTTTACAATCCCTCTGGTCTTCGAAGGGTGTAGTCTGGTGCATGCCCTGGACATTCCATTATCTGAAGAGCTGGTAGCCTCACATGAAGGAGGCATACACTAGAGGTGCAAACAGACAACATACACATGCATGTGATAAACATGTTGATTCTGAGTGCCAGGTAAGTGTTTGCACTGTGTTTACACGGGAGCAGCACGGGCAGTAGATACAAGCATTTGCAATGCAATAGGTCTCGCATTTGCGAGAGCATAAGCTATTAGCATTGTAAATGACAATGCCTTTTATTTATGTTTAAAATACCAAAACATAAATAAAAGGCATTGTCGTTTACAATGCAAATAGCTCAAACTCGCGTAAATGCGAGACCTATTGCATTACAAATGCTTGTTTCCTGATGTAACTTGACTGTTTCTTACACAACAAGCATACAGACTTCTGAGCACAACTTTAAGTAAGTGGTGAGGCTCGGAAACGATCACACGCGACCCCGCTGTGCTCACAAGCAGTGAAATCGCCTATGCAAACAACGGCTAATTGTCCTGGCTGCTTGGAATGCATGGCGCTCTGAAGGTAAGTAAAGCACGTTGTGCCTGCAGCAGGGCAAACCCCATTAAAGAAAATAGTGCTTACAGACCAAATAAACATACAGTGTCTCAACAGAAGTAAAAGGGCCAGTCGCCATGGGAGGTTTCAAATGAAGACAAGGCGTGCTAAGGAGGGACTAACAAGGCGATTAAGGAATCAGAAGCCAGCATTTACAAGGGACAAGGGCACAAGCCAATGAGAAATATGTGCAGAGAGTGGGCGGAGCTTCAAATCCCCAACTCAATACAGCACGGCAGCGCGTGTGCGCTGGCCAGGCTCGACCTAAAAAAAGTCTAAGGGGGGTCATTAGGATGGCGGAAGGCCCGCCACCGTCAGCCGTAATGTGGCGGAGGGAATCGTTCCGCAAGTGTGGCGGGCGCAAAGACCGCCCGCCACGCTTCCGCCACAGGCAATCGTAAGAATTGCCTGGCGGAGCGGACCTGACTGGCGAAATGGTGGCGGTGCCTGCCAGATTACAATGCTGGCGTTGGCCAGCCTTTCCATGGCGGTGGAACCGCCATGGAAAGGCTGGCGGGTATTGGGTTTGGAGGCCCATTGTGGGCCCCCCTTGTCTTGGGGGAGGTGTTGCTGCAGTGGGGGGCCAGCCCCTGCATTTCCTTGCACTGCGTGGCAGGCACCGCGTGGTGCCTGCCACATAGTGCAGGGAAATGCACAGCATTACATTTTAACATTGCGTATGGTGCTGCAGCCAGCAGCAGCATCCACAATGTTAAATAGCCGGGATGCGCCCACCATTCTGGCGGGCGCATCGTAATTGCAACAGTGGGACCGCCCGCATTACTGGTGGGCGGTCCTAACCAGCACGACGATGGCAGGCAAACTCATGTCCGCTCGCCATCGTAATGAGCCCATAAGTGCTTTGTGTTTTCATAGTCATGAAAGTGTGTATAAAATAATGCCCAGCAGCCTAATTGAAAAATAACTGCAAGTTAAACTAACCGGTGATCAATGTACTCTTTTAGGTAATGAAACCTCAGTTAGCAACTAGCATCACTGAAGATGTCTGTGTGTGTTAAAGCTGAGTGACACATAATTGAACCCTAGTTGGTGCAGAGGAACCTTTGTATTTATAGTTGGGGCCACTGGAATTACGCAATTTTGCGGTTAGGGCGTTTTACGCATAGTTCCGGATTTCCCACAATTGCAAGATAATCCATCATCTGCTGCATAATTTGCAGATTTTAACAAAAAACATTTCTAGCTCAAACGGTTCAAAGGTTACTAAAAATGCAGCAACACATGTTACCCTGCAGTGGAAGGCCCTTTGTAAAGGTTGACTGGTAACCTTTCTGTTGCTTATTGCTATATGTGGGAGCAAAACTGGTACTTATGAGGGGCAATATATGCCAGCACAGTTTTAACAAGTGCAAAAATGACAAAATAATGCAGTAATGCTATCACAAAATGTATTAGTCAAAGTTCTGTGTATTGTTTGTAACTTGATTCTTTTTGAGTGCATCACAGCTGTTTTTTCTCTCAGTTATTAAATTTTTCTGCCCCACAGCTACAGTTGCACCACGCATTTAAGTGTTTTATCGTCTTGTAGTCATGACGTTTGACGACATTGCACACTTGACCGAAAACAGAGCACACACAAAAGCATATTCTGCTGCTGAAGCAGCAGACATTTATGGTCTCATTAAAGAGGTCAGGACTTTCGATTTAAATTCTGGTCCTATTCAACAACAAATTCGACAGTTAGAGTACCTTATGCGCAGAGAGATCAACCAGCATCTGCACGCCACCACATTAATTCAATACCACAAAGCAAGTCGCATACCCAGGGGATTACGTCTTGCTATCAAGCCTATGTTATTCAAGATGAATAAAAAGTTCATGGACAGGTGGTACGCAATCTTGAATAAATGTTCCATAGATTTGATCTTACTCATAGTCGAAGAACTTTCACAAGTACTCAGTGGTTTAGAAACTGAGATCAAAGAATTGCAAGCAAATCTTGTGTCACGTATGGAAACGGAAGCATGGTCCAGCACTCTCACGGACATCAATTTGAAATTAGATGCATACGCTAAAGAAATTCACGAGCGTAAAGTAAGGAAATTCCGTCGTAACACAATCGATTATAAGCTGGATGAAGTTTACTCTTGGGCGGAAGTTTATGCTCAGAGACGGAACTGGCAGAAACCAGCCACCACCTCTTCCGAAGAAAGTATAGCTTCAACCAGTGATACCCAGTTATCCCGGCCACCCGTATCCTCGAATGTTCCACCACTATCGAGTGATTCTCACTCCTCAGTTCCGAGTACCTCTAAGGTCTCTTGTTTGGCCACCAGCCCGGCCTCAAACCAACCACCCACGCAGCCATCCACAGAATCAGTCAAACCCGTAGAGGCCACCGATTCAGCAAAAACAGGGACAGGTCGCCGCACAAAGAAACACTAGTTGTTAATATTTCCTCCAAGACACTGACCGATAAGCAGGTTGCAGTATTGAATAAAGGTTGCTCATTCGTACCCACCTTTCAGTCCAGAAGCTTAGACTCTTTGGTTGCTCTATACAAGTTCACCAGAAAATTACGTTTGAGATATTTTTTTTCAACCATTGACACCGAGTCTCATTCAAACACTGATGTAGAATACCTTGAGTTCAAGCCACGTAGCACCTTCTTATCTCCCATCACACATAAGGCTATTGACCTATTTGAAACTCTGGTTAAACAAGATATATCAAAGTTTCCATCTGGGCCTTTGGGTATTCCTAATTCATCCAAAAGTGAGAGTTTTGCCTTGAAATCTTTGCAATCTCAAGACTCTTTACATTTCACTAAAGCCGACAAAGGTGGTGCATTAGTGGTCGTGGATCGCATTAAATATGAGCTTAAGACTGATCAGATGCTACAAGATCGGTCCACGTACTTGCCATTAGATTCAGATCCTACGGATGAATTTTCAAGCACTTTGGATTCTATTTTGTTACATGCTGTTGAAATGCAATGGATAACCACCAAAACCAGAGAGTATTTATTCACTCGATTTCCACAAAGACCGAGTTTATATATGCTCCCAAAAATTCATAAAAATGTGAATGACCCCCCCCTTGAGGCCTATTGTCTCGGGATGTGGCTCTATCCACGACCCTCTTGGCCATTATCTTGATACTTTTCTTCAACCCATAGTCCAAAGCTGCCCTTCATATGTTCAAGATACGACTCATTTATTGACTATACTTCATGACACTCACATTCCTGAGACTGAACAACTCTGGTTATGTACAATAGATGTTGTTTCCTTGTACACATCCATCCCCCATATGGACGGCATTGAAGCCATTGAATGGGCCTTACTGCGTCAAGATGATGTCAGAGCCAATAAAGTTTTTCTTGTTGAAATTTTGAATTTTTGTCTGTTTCACAGCTATTTCCAGTGGAAGGGTCATTTTTTCCTACAATCCAATGGTACATCGATGGGTTTTTCTGGGGGCCCCAGTTACGCGAACATTTTTATGTTTAAGTTTGAAACAGAACACATCTTAGCTGACAATGCATGGACTTCAAGTCTTATTGTATACCGTCGATACATCGACGATATACTTATCATTTGGAATGGGTCACGCAGCAGCCTTGAAACTCAGATTCTGTCACTTAACCACATTAATCCTCGCATCCAATTTACACATTTGATTGAACCCTCCAGCATAGCATTTCTGGACGTACAACTCACTCTGTCTGGTTCTTCCATTCAGACCACAGTTTTCACCAAATCCACGGACCGTAACAATTCTTTGTTGTTCCAAAGTTTTCATCCCTGGCCTCTAAAACGCCACCTTCCTTACTCACAGTTTCTCAGGATCAAACGCATCACTTCGGATCCAGTGGTTGGCATGCAGGCGATTGAAGCTTCCAAAAATAGGTTTTTAGACAGAGGATATCCCTCACACATTGTAGATCAGGCAGCTATAAGGGCCACATCCCTCAATCGTGAAGACTTACTAAAAAAGAAAACACCGTTTACTGATAAAAAGAGAGAGGTCTTTGTCTCCACTTACTCCACTGATTCCCAGTTGTTGAAAAAAAGCATATTGCAGAGATGGGATTTACTCAAATGTGAGCCTGATTTTCAAGGTTTATTTGTTGATGTTCCACTGTTCGCTTACAAAAGATCTTTGAACTTAAAAGAAATTTTGAATAAGTCCTGTAACAAACCCAATTTGGTCCATAAGGGTATGTCCAAATGCATGAATTGTTCCCACTGTAACAATGTAATGGTAGGTAAGAGTTTACCTCATCCTCGCACTGGGAAGAAGATTAATTTGCATTTCAACGCGAACTGTAATAGTCATCATGTAGTTTACATCATCAAATGTCCTTGCGATTTAAGCTATGTTGGAAAAACTGAACGTGTCCTTCGCACTAGGATCACCGAACATAAGAGTCGGATTCGAACCAAGACCATCAGTTCTCCGCTCGCACAACATTGGGCAGCAGCTAAACACACTATAGCCCAGCTTAAATTTGGGGTTCTTGAAATCATTGAGGCTATCCCGGGAAGAAATATGTCGAAAATGTTATCACAACGTGAGTCTCACTGGATATGGTTTTTGCAAACACTTTCCCCATTGGGGCTGAATGATAAATTTGAATTATCATGTTTCTTATAGCTTTCTAAGTATACTGTAATCATTGTGTTTACTCAGAATCTCTCTGCCTGGTACTTTATTCTGAATCATTTTCAACCATTGTATATAAATTTCATTTTGTGATTTTTTTGTAATGTTGATTATGTTTAATGTCTTGCAATGATACTGTTTTGTTCTCATACAGATGGTTTTGATTACCCCATTAATAGTAGTAGGTTACCTTCTACTGTTTTTCATTTCTTTATTTTTCATTGCACGATGCGCTTTCTATCATGGCTGCCAGTGTTTTTTTACGTAGTCCTCTTTCCACTCTGGTGACTCTTACCCAGACGCGCATGCTTCATATAATGCTAGACACTCTCCTCCCATTTGCGAGAGCCGACGCTGTGGGTTTAGAGACGTTCGTTTCATGTTCAAGGGTAAGCGGGTGACGGTTTTTCTATAACGCATTTTGATTATTCATAGTTTATTGCTCTAAGCTTACTCACTCTCATGGCGCGGTTTCATATTTTGCAGCTATTTTTCTGATATCTTCTCCTTTGGGCCACTGTCGCGCTTAGTACTACATTACGTGGTAAGACCTGAGTATGATATGGGGTGATGGTCATCTTGTGTAAACACTATGTTTCTGCTCACTTCAGTCTTTATTCATTGTGTAGGTTTCACAACCCGTTAGACGTTTGTCCGGTATTCATTTCACCCGACATTGATTTGCTGACCGTTCATTGGTATGACATTATGTTTCAGACTTTTCGGACATTTTCAGTCACGGTTTAGGGTGATGGCTGTTCTTTCACTAGTATTCGTGGTGTTTGTGATCACTGTTTTAGATTTTGTTTTCCAGTCGGTCTTTTACTCTTTGGTTCTGTACTGTTTTCTCCTTTTTCTATTTCCACTTTCTGTTTTTTCTACCATCATTACGTACTTTTGGCATTTCGTTAGTCCTTTCCTCACATGAGCCATAATGCAAACATCAATGTATACATATGTTGTAATGACAATCATACAGATCGTTATTGTTTATGTTTCACAGATTCCCCTGACGAAGGGCTTTGCTTTTTCAGCCCGAAATGCATTGGGAACTCTTACATTGAGACGGTTGTTTTGATCATTTGTTAACGCTGTCTTATGCTACAGCAACTATGAACACCGATATTCTTCGATAATAAAGAAGAATTATTGTGCAATCAACATATGACTTCGATTGGATTCTGTTTGATTCAGCGAATATCTTTGGACTCACAATATTGTAATGTGTTTCATGTGAAGCATATTGTTACCTAATGTTTATGAATGTGCTAGATTCACACTGGATAGTGTTTTTTGTAGTGCACTGGGCATCCCCAGATACACTTCTGGGTTTTAGTTGTACTATCACAAAATATGCAGCATTATACAGCATAATTCCCCTTTGCTTGCTGCATGATTTGGTATTCAGACAGAATATTGAGTTGGAAATGTCGGCTTACACAAATATCGACAGCAAGAATATCTTGGTCAAGAATATCGAATTTAAGGTAAGAAATATCGTTTTTTAAATATAGAAGTCATTAATATTGTTTGCAAAAATATAGTTGTTTAAAATATCGATTTTTTAATTAGTGTTATGTATTTTATTTTATATTTGAAATATATGTGATGTATATTTTTTGTATAAGTATTTATTACGCATTTTTTAGTTTCGTAGCGGGTTGTGGGTTTATAGGGGAATAGGGCAGGTAGTAATTTAATTATAATAAATAAATTATTATTTTTTATGTATTAATATTTATTTAATTTAGATTTTATAGTGTTAATTGTGGGAAGTCATTGATTTGCAATTAATTATTAGTTGGTTGTTAATCAATATTAATTCATTGATAATTAATTATGGTAATTGTGTAAAATATTTAGGTGGGGGTTGTGGGGTTTATAGAGGTAAGGGGGAAGTAATTTATTTTTCATTATTTAATAATTAGTTGTTAATTTATATTAATCAATTGATTGAAAATTAATTATGAAAATTGTGTAATTAATTTTAGATGCGGGTTGTGGGTTTATAGGGGTAAATGGTGGGAAGTAATTTATGTTTAATTAATTAATAATTAGTTGATTTATATTAATTGATTGTAAATAAATTATGGAAATTGTGTAATTAATCTTAGGTGTGCGTTGTGGGGTTTATAGGGGTGAAGGGTGGGAAGTAATTTATGTTTAATTATTTAATAATTAGTTGTTAATTGATATTAATTAATTAATTGAAAATTAAATAGGGGAAAGGTGTAACAAATTTTAGGTGTGGGTTGTGGGGTTTATAGGGGTAAAGGGTGGGAGGTAATTTATGTTTAATTAATACATAATTAGTTGATCATTAATATTAAATACTTAATTGATATGGTATGTTGAAGGTTTTATAAAGCGCACAGCTGCCCCAGCAAAGGGGCGTCCCAGCGCTAACATAGCAGAAGATGGAGAGATACTGAAGGATAGCAGGGCCTATAATGTAGGGAAAAGATAAGTTTTAATGGCTTTGCGAAAAGCCGTGTAGTTGCTAATACCACGGGTGTGCACCGGGAGAGAGTTCCAGAGTTTTGCAGCCAGGACGCGAAAGGACTGTCCCCCAGCTCGTTCTTTCCTGATCCGAGGGACAACCACCAAGTGCTGGCCCATAGATCGAAGTTGGAGAGTAGGTGTATAAGGCGAGCTCAGGTTCGCCAGAATACCAGGGGAAGAGAGATTCAAGAGTTTATGGGCAATGCAGAGGGACTTAAACTCAATATGTTTCGCCACTGGCAGCCAATGTAGTCTGTGCAAGGGCAGGTTCTTTGAAGACCCAGTAGGGTTCTAGCAGCCGCATTTTGAACCCCTTGTAAGCGTAGAATTTCTGCCTTATTAGCCCCCAGGTAGAGTGAACTGGCGTAGTCCAGCCTAGATAGAATGAAAGCCTGGATGATGATTTGACAGACTGTAGGATAAAAAGGAGCCCAAAGCAGGTCCAAGCTACTTTTTTTGTTTGGACCTGGAAACTAAGGGCCGAATCAACCCATACTCCCAGGTTTTTGACCACCTGTTGAGGGACCGGTGCACAGCCCAACATTGCAGGCCACCTGCTCTCACTCCACAGCTCAGTGTCACTCCCTACTAGCAAGATCTCGGATTTGCTAGCATTTAGCTGGAGGCAGTTGGCAGTCATCCACTCAGTCATCCACCTAGCAATGGCAGTCAGATCACTCCTGAACTTAAATGCATCCTATTTAATTAGGGTAATTGTTTATTTTTTGTGTGTGGGTATTACTTTTATAGGGGTAAAGGGTGGGGAGTAAATTAATTTTACTTACTTTATAATTAGTTGTTAAATACTAGGAGTTTTTTAATTGAAAATAAGATTTAATTGTGTTTAATTTTAGCTGTGGGTTGTGGGGATCATAGGGGTAAAGTGTGGGAAGTTTATAAATTTTTATGAGTTTTAATTAGTTTTTTAATTAATAATATTTTTTCAATTGGTAATTAATTATGTTAATTATGGAAGTACATATTTTGAAAATAATTTGATGTGGGTTGTAAATTGTGTGGTGTTACAGGGTAGGAAATATTAAAAAGTACATTTATGTAATAATTAACGTTTTCGTTTCTAAATAATTTCTAATAAAAAATATTTATTTGTTTGAAGATTATTATTTCTTTTATTTTATTTAATATTTTGTAGGTATTTAACATTGTTTTATTTTTAATTTTTAATATTAAATATATTTGTATTTTAATTTTTAACATATTTATATGTTTATTTTGTTTTTTAAATATTTTTGTTGTTGTTAATATTGTTTGTTTTTCATTTTGAAGTGACTGGAGTGAGAATATTAATTATTACCCCTCGGTTATGTTGCACTGATTGGAGTGGGAATAATAATTTTTACCCATCCGCTATCCAACACTTGCCCTACTGTTACACTCACTAGAGTGGGAATGGTAATTTTTACTCCTCCGCTATTCAACACTTTCCCTATTGCTGCACTCACTGGAGTGGGAATAGTCATTTTTACCCCTCTGCTTTCCTACATTTGCACTGACTGGAGTGGTAAATTTATGTTATTGGTATACATACAGAGGCGCCCATCAGGGGGCCCGTGATTATGTGTATTTCAAGGGCTGCGGTGACCGGACTGTGCATGTTCTTTCACACCACCAGCCTTTGAGAAACGCGTCAGGCAGCAGTGGTGTTTTAGCTGTGAAAGGGGATCAGCAGGCGTAAGACCTCTATACCCTTAAAGGGCTTGAAGCTCATGCTAGCGTCAGAGAGCTTCTTACCAGACGGGTACTTTGGGAGCAGAATATATATATATATATATATATACATATATATATATATATATATATCCAAATGAAGTTGCCCTGAGATTGAGGCGCCACACACAAGCGTTTGTCACCCGTTTATTCTGTAGGTAGCAAGGACAGCAGAATCACCCCAACCGCTGAATTCATGGACCAGACGCGTTTCGGGCTTCCTTCGCCCTTGTTCACTGATGTCAGCAGGAGGTACGGCTACACAGTCTCGCGCCACACTTGCAGCGCTTTCATTTAAATCTCGCCATGGTGGGCTTGGCTTAAGAGCATTATGGTCTTTGTGGTCTCTATAATTACAAAATCCTTAGTGGAGTGCAGCAGTGTCTCCCAATATTAATTAGACCTATAGTAGGTTGCTGTTGGTAGTTGAAACTGGGTCCAAGCTCTTCTTCCCCCACAGAATTGGTCACGCTGTTCCAATTGACGCCGCCACATTTCACGGCGTACAGGAGCTGCTCGTCCGCAGCGGGGCTCCTCGCGACCCGAGCAGGCTGCTAACATATCCAAATGAAGTTGCCCTGAGATTGAGGCGCCACACACAAGCGTTTGTCACCCGTGTATTCTGTAGGTAGCAAGGACAGCAGAATCACCCCAACCGCTGAATTCATGGACCAGACGCGTTTCGGGCTTCCTTCGCCCTTGTTCATTGATGTCAGCAGGAGGTACGGCTATACAGTCTCGCGCCACACTTGCAGCGCTTTCATTTAAATCTCGCCATGGTGGGCTTGGCTTAAGAGCATTATGGTCTTTGTGGTCTCTATAATTACAAAATCCTTAGTGGAGGGCAGCAGTGTCTCCCAATATTAATTAGACCTATAGTAGGTTGCTGTTGGTAGTTGAAACTGGGTCCAAGCTCTTCTTCCCCCACAGAATTGGTCACGCTGTTCCAATTGACGCCGCCACATTTCACGGCGTACAGGAGCTGCTCGTCCGCAGCGGGGCACCTCGCGACCCGAGCGGGCCGCTAACATATCCAAATGAAGTTGCCCTGAGATTGAGGCGCCACACACAAGCGTTATATATATATATATATATATATATATATATATATATATATATATATATATAATTTATATATTTTCTCAGATGGGAGGAGATGTTCTTTGCACATATCGGGTGTTGCCATTGACACGCTACAGGGACTCTTCCGCTTGGGTCGTGACAACTCGTTGGCAACTTCTGTATATCACTCCGAGGGATCGGACTGCCACCACCCGCCACTTGACCCCTGGATGGATGAATCGCTGCTGCCAATGGCGGTCTATGACTACATGGAGAGACGTAGTCACTGTACTCGCGTCTCCGGATTTACTACCTGTGGGACAGGTCGGCTGGAAGTAGGGGCCAAGGACTGTTTATTCGCCCTGCAATTTTACCAAGGCTTCTTCCTGAACTGCGCTTTGAAACCATTTTCAATCAGAGGTATACTGCACAAAAGCCACTCACCGTGCATCCAGCTGCGGGAGTGCTTTGTGACGAAAATGCAGTTCAGGTGAGCAACTCGCCACTATGGAGGGAGGAGCATAAAAGAGGACATTTTAAAGAAACGTTGTGTAAACTGAGGCATTTGAAGAAGGCAATCCGCCGAAACGCGTCATACCTAACTTTCTTTTAATAAATGGTCATTGAAGCACCGCTGTGTCCCTGAATTTTCTCAGATGGGAGGAGATGTTTTTTGTATATATAGATGACCTGTTTGTAGTGTGGGAGGGAGACAGAGCGGAAGCAGAGGAATTTGTCAGGGCTATCAATATCAACAATCTTAACCTTAAATTCACGGTCACTATGAGTCAAACCAACGTTACTTTTCTAGATACAGAGGTGTATATTTCCAATGGTTCAATTGAAACCAGATTATTCAGGAAAGAAATGGCTGGCAATAGTATTTTACATGCGGCCAGTGCCCATCCACATCATTTAATTTCCAGCATACCGTATGGAGAGATGCTGCGCTTGCGTAGAGTATGCAGCAATGAGGTTGAATTGGATGAGGCCCAAGTATCTAGCAAAAATAGATTTCTTCAACGGGGATACTCAGAAGGGGTGATTGACAAAGCCATATTCAAATCCCGATTGAAAACTAGACAGGAGTTACTGAATAAATATGATGAAAGCAACATCAGTAACCTAGTACCCCAAGCAATCTCTAAATCACCTAAAGAATTCAGAATCATAACCGGTTTTAATAAACAACATTGTGATTTATATCGTATTTTTAACCGTAATTGGCCCATTCTAAAGAGTGACTCTATTTTAGGACCAACCCTCCCTCGTAGGGCAACCCTCACTTTCAGTCGAGCTCCCTCTATGAGGGATTGCCTTATCAATACAAATCCTGAGATCATGGAAAAGACGAGTTGGCTACAAACAAACGGTGTTTTTTTTAAATGCAAACTATGCAAAGCATGCACACATGGGGTCAACACCAAACATTACAAAGATGGGTTTAGTGACAGAAAACACAAAATAGATAAGCTATTAACGTGCAAAACAGAATATGCTGTATATGTACTCCAATGTCCCTGTGCACTCAGATATGTTGGCAGTACTAAACTAGAGGTACACAAACGTATCCTACAACATTTAAGGGCGATTTCAAACCAGGACAATACCTACCCAGTTGCTCGCCATTTTAAGGAAAAACACCACAGCAACAACAAGGAATTGGCATATTTTGTCATTGATTCTGTACCAGCCAGCAGGCGGGGAGGTAACAGGGAAGTGTTACTACGGAGGTTGGAAACTAAATATATACTCCGCCTAGATTCCAAATTCCCGGGTGGGCTTAATGTCACTGAGGATTTACACACTATTTTAGGCTAAGAATACAATCTCTTATACTCTATTTAGAGTTGTACTCTATACAGGGAGAATACAGCAATTACCGGTACATATATGTATTTGGTCTTTGTTTGAATGACTTTACAAATGGTTTTTATCATTGTAGGACAGTTATTTTAATCATTTTATGTACTATTTTTTGTTTTATAGCAGATAAAAATTTACCATTTCTGAGGTACTTTGCTGTTTCTCGCTGTATTGTACACCTTAACTACATACATATTAGGTAGAGTAATAAGATAGTCCTAGACACAGTTGCACCTTATGAACATTTGCAATGTTATGAATTGAACACCCTTTTGAATACCTCATCTTTCATCTTTCATATCAAGCGATTGGTCATGCTTTTAAAATGTTTTAACATTCTAACATATTGAAATGAACATGTATTTATCCATCGTAGGTCTTGTTAACACCAACCTGTGGGTTTGATTGGGCTCAGTCAGCCCACCTATACTCGTTATGCACTTTACTTGCATTTTTTAAATTTTTTCGCAATTTGGATCATTTTAGACTCAGCCGCGATCTGACCCAGAACAGATTTGTATTTCGGAGGTCATTTTGTTTTACTGATTTTACTTAGGGTTTCCTCCTCTCTATATTTGCACATAACCATTTGGACTTCTTTTAGTGGGCGGACTTATATTATTCGTTGCGCACATTTATTTTGAAGACGTTAACTTTGAGTATTGGTAGCTATTTATTTATAGCAGATAGTGAACCTGACCCTTGCCCTCTCCTTTATTTTCTTTTTTTACGTATTTTTTAGCTTTTTGGATTTGAAGTACAACTCACATGTTGATTCTGACCCTGTTACTTGCACCGGGTTGGAAGGATTACCAGTACTGTGGTAAGTCCTCCCTGGGTATACTTTCACTTGCTATAATTACATTCTTACATGACATGTATAGTGATTTCACCACCCCCCTTTTTGTGCATTTTTCATAGAACTCAATGAACTGTATCTTTTTGCGCCGTGAAGGTAGGATTTGGTTCTGACCGTTTTTCATTTGCTTTTTTACTTTTTCCTTTCTCCCTTCCTTCTTTCCTTGAATAGAGCACGTTGTTTGAATACATCGGTCTCTCAATCTCAACCATGCCAGGAAACTGTATGTGTTGTTAGATTTTTAACGATAATTTGTCGTTTAATTTTCAAGATACCATCATGTCAGAATGTTGATTCAGTACAATGATGTTTATACAAATTTATTGTGTTCATGGAGTTATCTATTCGTGTTATTTTACTGTCACTTTACTTTTGCACTGGGACTTGGCTACATGCTAGCATATAATTTTGTCACTATTTTTTCTGATATTTTTTCTGATATTTTGGGCTGTCACTTAGGGTGATACACTTTTGATGTTAAGTCATCATAAATCTGTTTCATAGTTTTTTATATTATGAAACCTACTATTGTATATTATTCCAGCCTTGAAGAAGTCATGGGTGTTGACCCTGACGAAACACGTGTCGGCTGGGCATTGAGATCTCCAATAAACATAACAAATACGAATCATCCGGAGTGTTCCACGCATATTATTGTGTTCAAACTAATCTGTAATGAATAATATAATAGTCATACTTGGATTAAGATTTGGACAGTACTAGTTGTCTATATCTAATTACGTGTGTGCACAGGCCATTGAGTACAAATGGTGGTTAACGTAGTTTACAAAGTATAAAGTGCTCAGTGCATTTTATAAAAAATGAGTTCTTTGTGCCCAGTGCTCAGTGTAAAGGTGATTTATAATAACACATTAATCTTAATGCATGTGTTTATGTGGCAAATATCGCTGTTAGTCAGATTATTTACAACAATAGTTCATTCTTGCTCGCCAGTGAGCCGATTTTGCAGTACAATTCATGAAGTTCTCAGCTCTCTGGTGAGCGATTGTCCGATTAATCGTTGGTGCACAGTTTGATGGTTTTAGGTTTTATTGAGGAATATTTACAAATGTACATAAAGTTCTTCGTCCTGGTTGAGACCTCTGGGGGTTAGAGTCCTGAATGTTGCAATATGTTTTGACTCCTTTTGTCGCAGAATTTTTTCGCGATTGCCTCCTCTTTCCATTTCTGGGATTTGTTCGACTGCCCAGTATTTCAAGCATTCCCATTTGCTTTGGTGTGGGTTTTCCATGTGCTTGGTTATCGTAATGTTTGATTGCTCTAATGTGTTCCAGGATTCTTTTCTTCACTTCAAAAATAGTGCTTCCTATATAACGCAGTTTATACGGGCACTCTACCATGTAGATTATATATTTACTTTTACAAGTCAGATGTTGTTTAATTTTCCATTCGGTGCCTTTGTTGATGTCAATCTCTTGTTTGTGTGTTGCGATTTTGCAAGCCTTGCATTGCTTGCATGGCCAGAAGCCTTCTCTTTGAAGCCAAGTTGTTGTTGAAGATTCTTGGAAATGGCTGGGAGTTATTTTGTCTCCAATATTTTTGACTCTGCGATATGTGATGTTAGGGTGATCACCCATTATTTTTGCTAATACCGGATCAAGTTGTAGTATACCCCAATGTTTTTTGATTGCTTTAGTTAAGCATTTATTTTCTGCACTGTATGTTGTTATGAGTCTTATTTTTCCTTGATCTTCTGATTCATTTTTTCTTGTCTTCTTTAGTATGTCACTTCGTTTTTGATTTAATACTCTCTGTAGACTCTTTTCAATTACTTTTTTGGGGTGTTTGCGCATTTTGAATCTGTTACTCGCTTGATTGCTATGTTTTTGGAATTCTGTATCCGCAGAGCAATTTCTCCTGAGTTGTAAGAACTCTCCATATGGAATACTCCATTTTAGAGATACATTATGGAAGCTCTGACCGTGTAATATCGCATTAGTCGCTGTTTTTTTGTGATGTAAGGTGGTTTGTAAGGAGCCATTTTCGACATATACAGTCGAATCTAGGAATGTCACTTTTTTGGTGTTAATTTCATAGGTGAACTTCAATTTTGCTGCGTTGTTGTTTAATTTTTCAAAATATTTAAGAAACTCAGATTCAGTGCCATCTCAGATGATTAGCAAATCATCTATGAAACGAAGCCATAAGATGTTTTTTCCCAAGAATTCATCATTTTCTTCTGTCCAAGCAATCTGTTGTTCAAACCAACCCATTGTTAAATTGGCGTAATTAGGAGAAAAGGAAAAACTCATTGTGCAACCTTTGATTTGTTTATAGATTTGTTTGTTAAACAAGAAGATGTTGTTGTAAAGGCAAAGGGTGATCATTTCTATTAGCATGATGTTGTGCTTTTGATATTGAATGTTCCTTTTGTCTAAAAAGTACTTGCATGCCTGAATTCCAATTGGGTGTTCAATGTTCGTATACAACGAAATTACATCCATGGTGATGAGTTTATAAGTTGTCAGCCATGTGATCCCTTCTAATTTTTGTAGGAGGTCCGTTGTATCTTGTAGATAGGAGATAAGATATTTAACTAAAGGTACCAGGAAGTGATCGATGTAGTTTTAAATTGGTTCTAATAAAGAACCATTTGCCGAAACTATAGGTCTTCCGGGGGGGGGGGGGTTCACTTTACTTTTGTGAATCTTTGGAAGGCAATAAAAGGTGGCCAGAATCGGATGGTTGAATTTGAGGTATTTGCATTCTTCTTCATCAATAAGACATGGATCATGCCACTGTTGTAAGTAAGTTGTTAAATTACTTTCAATTTCCTTTGTGGGATCGGAGGTTAGTTGTTTATAACATTCAATGTCCGTCCATTGTCTTTTTGCTTCTGCAATATAATCTCTTTTGTCAAGGATGATGATGTTACCTCCCTTATCTGCGGGTTTAATTTCGATAGTTTTAGCTTCTTGCAGTTTATTTAATGCCATTCTCTCTTGTTTGGATAAATTATCCTTACACTTAATGCCCTTGATTTTATATAGATCTTCTATTATCGCCTCATGGAAGACATATACTTTGTTACCTGGTGGTAAAGTTGGATAATATAACGATCTTGATTTTAGACCTCTTTCTCCTGCTCCTAATGGGGGTAAGAATTCCTCCAGTTCCTCTAGGACTTCTGTTTGTTGTTGTGTACAAACTTCTCTTATCGTGATCAGGGTTTCCAGGTCTGATCTGTCTCTGGCTGCTAGCGTGCTGACCGATGTTGTAGGGTTAGTATGCTTTTCTATTATTGATTTTTCTGCATAGATCTTGGCCAATTTGATTTTACGTGTATATTTATATAGGTCTCTCCTAGTTTTGGCAATGTTTAGATGGGATGTTGGGCAAAAATTCAGACCTTTTTTTAGGACTTTTGTTTCCATCTCAGAATTTTTTCGGAGAGATTGCTGACATTTAACTTTTGTGAAGTAGATTTATCTATTTCTTTGGCTGCCTCAGTCGGTCTTTGGACCATGTATCCGGCTTCGGATCCTTTCTTGCCTCTTCTTGTCTTCCCCTTGTTGCTCTTCCCCTGCCTCTGCCTCTCGTTGGTAGTTGGTCCTTGTGTTGTTGTTTTAATGCCATTCTCATTTCTGTTAAAAAATTGGTCTTTTTTCTGGAGTCTGCGCTATTCTGTGGGGTGCTCTCATTTTCATGTATGTCTGTGCTTGTGAGTGAGTCATAGCTGGAGAATTCCTTACTTGTTGTTTCCAGCTGCACTTTATTTCTACACACTTCATATTGTCTTCAAAAGGTAAAGATTCTGCCTTCTTCAAAATCTATTTTATCTCTTTGGAATTGTTGTTGCTTGCGTTGTTTGACTCTATCTTCATGTTTTTCCCAATTTTTTAAAATATAATTTTTCAGTTTTTCTAAATCTTCAATGTCATTTTTTTCTATTTCTTCCTCTCGTTCTTTAAGTTCTTTAATTTTATTATTTAATATATTTATTACTTTACTTTATATATATATATATATATAAATAAATATTTTGTACAACTATATTTTTAACATTAATATTTGTCTTTCAATATTTTTGTACTTACCTGTTTTAGTATAGGGAATTGATATTTTTGCATTCTATATTTTTTCATCGATATTTTTTACATCTATATTTTTCAGTGAACCGCATAATTAGTCAATTCTGCTGCATAATTAGGCCTTCTCCTGCCACATAATTCCAGTGGCCCTGTTCATCATGCTATAAGGTCCCAGCCTGTTGCAGAAAGCACTGTGAAGTCATTATTTTAAAATAGTATTTACATAGTCGAAGAGAGGCTGTTGCAAAATGATGCAGTGATTGAGATAAAAACAAGTTCTTACAAAATATACTTTTTAGTAATCAAACTGTATGTATTGCAGACACTGTTGTGTCTCCATTATTCCAGATCTCAGATGATAACGCCCCTACATTACACCTCAAAAAGAATAAATCTTTGCTACCATGAAGCTTCAAGCAGAGCCACTTGAATTATTCAGTAGCAGAGAACCACATTATGCTGCGGGTTCGACTAAATTATGCAGCAAGTAAAGGTAAATGATGCGGCACAATGCGGCACATTTTGTGGTTAGCATTACTTCAGTCTTTTGTCATTTTAACTCATGGTAAGGCTGTCAGGGGAAATATTTCACCTCATTAGTACCAGTTTTACACTCAAATACAGCGGTAAGCAACTACAAGATTACCAGTCAATCTTTGCAAAGTTCCTTCCACTGCTCTGAAACACTTTGCCCCGTTTTAAGTAACTTTTGTTCTGTTTGAGCTAGAATCAAGGTTTTTTTGTTGTTGTTGAGATCTGCAGATTATGCAATTCTTTCCATAAGGTTTTGGAGGGGGGCCCGACCTCAACATATTTTGCTTGGGGGAGCTCAGAGGAAAAAAGTTTGAAGACCTCTGTTATAGATGGAACCCCCTTCATTTATTCTTCTTCCACTCTGGCCTAGGTTACCTTCTTAAAAGCAATTATTTACAGTTCAAATTTCAGTTCACATCCCTAATCAGATCAGAACCAACTTCCTCAGTCACACATTGTAGCAGTTCAGCTCTCAATGCTGCAATCTCTTGAGGAGACTGTGGTGCTACAGAACTTGTAAATTCATCGTCCTCCAGAATCAGAGTACGCAAGCCCCTCAACCTTGGTGGAAAAGGAACAGTCATCGACAGAAGTGCATTTGCTTCAATTCCAGGAACTCTCAGCAAGATCTTGACAACCAGGATCCAAATCTCGGACCTCGCTCTCCCTGGAATTTCCAACCAAGTAGGTCCACTCGGTGGAGGAATATCTCCTACACGGCACTCTTGTGTTTGGCTCAGTTCCACTTAGATCAGACTCTGAAGATTCATCTATGGGTGCAAGTTCTCTATCAGATGCAAGTCTCAGATTTCTCCTCCTCTGACTCACAGGCCACATTTCATTGGCAACATCCTTTTTTCTTAACTGCACATGACCTTTTATCACACCAGTCCCTTCTACTGAGTCAGACTCTCTGTCCCTCACAACGTTTCCATCTCCCTCAGAGCCTATAACAGAGTCTTGTGTAGCGTGACATGCCTCAGATTGACTTGGTGTGTGTCCAGCCACTTCAGGTACCTCTACAGCTTGGCTTGCCCTCCCTGGTGACCCCTCGGACATGGCTGGAAATACTTCTGGTAGAGGGGCGGTTTCATCAGAGGGACCTGAGACTTGATGAGTGTGGGAAGCATGAATCCAGTTCAGCACTCCTCCACACTTCATAGCAGTAGTAGTTACCAGTATCACTTGGTATGGCCCACACCAATGAAGGTCAAGATAGTTTTTTGTCACGTGCTTCTTGATAAGAACCAGTCTCCTAGGTTCAGGTCATGGCAGAGGTCCTTTGAGGTCTGCGCAGTCGCAGGTTCAACTGATCAGAGACGAAACAAACCACATAAGCCAGTCCTTTACAGTAGTCAAGGACTAAATCATCTGTGATGCTCACTAGCACAGTGGAGACTACAGCAGGTAAACGCATTGCTCTTCCCATGAGTATCTCATGTGGTGACAACCCCGTTCTCCTGTCGGGAATGCTGCACAAACTCATCAGCACTAGAGGCAATGCATCAGGTCAATTACAAGATGTCGAAGCGCACCCTTTAGCCAATCTTGCTTTAAATGTCTGTTGACTTGCTCCACCATTCAAGATGCCTCTGGCCTGTAACTACAATGCAGTCTTTGATCCACACTCAAGGCGGTGCACAACAATTTCATGATCTTGTTATGGAAGTGTGTACCTCTGTCCGACTCCAATGTAGTTGGAAATCCGAATCTAGGAATGAGTTCCCTCAGCAACAACTTTGCTACTGTAAGACTATCACATCTCCTAATCAGGCAAGCTTCGACCCATCAAGAAAAGATGCACACAACAACCAAATTGTACCTTATTCCATTACACACAGGCATCTCAACAAAGTCCATTTGGATCCGATTAAAGGGTCCCCCGAGCTACCAATGCGCCTCAAAGCAACAACAGTCTTCTTCCCAGCATTCATTTGTTGACACGTGACACACCGATGACACACAGCTTCTGCGATCACTCGAAATCTAGGATTGAACTAAGCCAGCCTAAACGGTGCCACCATCGCATCTCTCCCTATCCTATATGAGCTGCCCCATGAATTTGCCTCGCCATTGGGTTCAACAAACAATCTGGTTACACTGCCCTGCCATCAGCTGATACCCAAATGTCATCCTTCACTTGTTCACAACCCGCTCTGATCCAACCTGCTTGTTCCTGTTCTGCAGTTTTTGATTGTAACCTTCTCACCCCTATCCCATGTGTCAGCGACTGCTCTGCTAGCATCAAGCTGAGCTCAGTGTCCTCTGTACTCTCGCCAGTATATTCCCATTGAAAACACATGCATGGAAAACACAATAACGTGCAGCTTCATCTGCATACCTAGTTCCGATAGTGACACAATAATTTCCCCTTCCATGGGCTGTGCACTTAACGACAGCCACTTTCCTTGGAAATTGTAGAGCTTCCAGCAGTTGTCTCACATACTCCCCATTCCTTATCAGGGATCCTGATGACATTAGCAACCCTCTCTGTGACCATAGCTGTCCGAAGTCATGAACCACACCGAAACTGCACTGGCTATCGGTATAGATCGTGACTCGGATTTGTTCAGAAATAAGCCATGCATGGATCAAGGCAATGATTTCAGCCACTTGTGCAGACAGTACTCCCTGTAAACAAGCAGCTTCCATCACTCCAAAGATGGTACAGACAGCAAACACTGCTCTCAGATTACCTTCATTGTCTCTTAGGCATGAGTCATCAACAAAAAGGACTTGATCAGGACCAGACAATGGCTCATTGACAATGTCAGGTCTCGGCATATGCAAAGCTCAGTGACATCCAGTAAGTCCTGGTATTCACATTCTTTCCCATCAGCATTTCGAACAGGTACCATGCAGCAGGATTTAACACAGAACACCACTTCAGAGTCATATTTTCAGCGGAGAGCAACACCTGCTCATATCGAATCAACTTATTATTGGTCAAATGCTGTGTTTTGGTTCTCGTCATCGGGAGCTTAACTGAATGTGGGACTTATACTCTAAGGGGATGACACATCACAATGCTCTCACATCGTTCAATACTGACACCTGTTGCAGAAACCGATTTGAGACATCCGGGCAACGCTGTAGATACTGGGTCTAAAGTAGCTGAGAAGTAGGCCACTGGTCTACGGGCATCTCCATGTGTCTTGGTGAGTACAGATAGAGCACAACCCTCTTGATCATGACAAAATAATGTGAATGCTTTGTTGTATTCAAGCATTCCTAAAGGTGGAGCACGACACAGGCACTCTCTCAACTCCAGGAACGCAAGCAAACAGTTGTTATCCCAAGGCACTGTATCACACACATCCTTGTGGGTCAGCTATTGTAAAGACTTCGCCATCAAGGAGAAATTGGGAATCCACTGTCAGCGGGAGCCAACCATTTCTAAAAACATTCCCACCTCCTTTTGGGTATTGGGCGTATTCATTTTTATTTTCGTCTCCACTCTTTCTGGTGACACCTTCCTCTTGTCTTTCTCAATTCGGTGCCCCAAATCCTGTACTTCTTTGAGACAGTACTGAAGCTTACTCGGAGACTCCTTATGCCCAGTGTCAGCAAGATGATTCAGTAAGGCGATAGTATCGTCTCTGCAATACTCTCACGTTTCAGACGCCATGAGGTCATTGATATACTGAACCAGCTCTGAATTTCAAGGCAGAATCAAGCTCTCATGATTCTTTTTCAGGATCTGATTGAATATGGATGGGCTTTCAGTATACCCTTGTGGGATACGATACCACATGAAGGCATGGTTCGCCAGATGGAAAGCAAATAAGAATTGAACTCTTCTTGCAATGGAATGGCGAAGAACACCTGGCAGAGGTCTGGAATATGATTACAGATGGATTTGGTACAACAGGACAACATGAAATCACTATGTCATTAACCTTCTTGAGGTCCTGAAGAATATGATATTTCCCACTCAGCTTCTGCAACCCCATAATAGGAGAATTGTGCAGACTTCCCATTCTCTCCTTCAGAATGCCCTGCGCAATCATGGAGTCAATTACAGGTGTCTGGTGTTAGGTTATACTGAGGTATTCTCGGAAGTTCTGCCTTTAGCTTGACCTGGATGTGAACTGGCTTGAGTCCTCGAATCAGTTTGATTTCTTCAACTGTGAAATCCCATACCACTGGAGACACAGTGTCTCTCATATCCAGCAGCATGCCCTCCACTTTCAGTAAAGGAAACAAGGTACAGAACAAATTCTGATTTGCTGGTTTAAAGACAACGTCCTCATCGTTTGTCTACAATTCTTCTCCCTATGGTATGCAGTAGATAGTACAGTTCAATTTGAACAACAAGTCACGCCCTAGTAAACATACTGGACTTGAATCACACACCACCTACAACTTGGATCACTTTTCCAGAGAGGGGCAGGTTTGGGGCTACTGCAGATCTCACAGTAGAACCGGTAGCACCAGTAACAATTTAGAATGTAATGGGATGACCATCCACGTCTGCTACTATGTATGGTCCACTCTATTCTACCTCTAAGACAGATCTAAGAGTACAGGAGTCCTGGTCAAATCCATCTAGTGCTTCCATCAAAGGAATCTGATGATAAGTTCAATTGCCCTGCAAGATTCCCAGAGGTTGGGGCACTTGCACTAACTGGTTCTGGTTTCCTCCTACATTAAATGATTTTGGTCAAGTCACTGTCCGTAACTGGTTTACTCCGTCTGCCACCTGCACGAGTTCTCCTGCCTGCACTTTATTTTGCAGAACTGAGACAACACTCGAGCTTCCAATGCCCGATCTTGTGACAAAAAAGACAGCCAGTTGTTTTTTTCAGGGTTGCAACATCTATTCCTGTCTTAGAATCTATGGAGAAACCTCTTCCTCTTCCCTGTCCCATCGACCATGAGACTGATGTTATTTGGTCATCTCCTGAAACTTTCCCTTGCCCATGAGTTACAGTTCCCACTGTTGCCTGCACCTGTTCTCCCTTTTGGACAATTCGCAATTGGACTAACATACATTTTTCCTTGATCCTTCTATCTTTAGAATCCACCTCATCACTGCAATACCTAGCATACCGTAAGATCTCGTCTTATTTTGCCAACAGATTAGGTGCTGTTGGATCATGAGACTGATCTCCGGCCTCAACCCAGTCACAAATTTGGACACAAATTGTCTCATGTCTTTGGGGTCGAATGTCTCAAACCAATGTACTGCTTTAAGGCCTGTAGCTGTCTTTCATAGTAAGCATGTACCGACTCTTTAGGGTCCCGGGTCAATCAAGCTATTTTAACCCAATCGATGTCTTGTGGGGCTATTTTGGACTGCAACCATGTGATCACCTGGCCGTACTTCATGACCAATGGCGAAGGACTATGAGTTACTGGATCCCTCTCTGATTCTGCACTAGGCCATTTAACAGTTATCACGCAAGAAGAACGTAGATCACTAGGGACCACAATTTCGAACAAGGTATTTAAGCCAATCCACAATACATTTCGAGATCTTAACAAAGATCTCAGCAGGTTTCTCTCTCAACCTGGGGAAATCATTTGTAAACGCAGCATGATCACCCAGACTCCAAGGAACATGCATGTATCCTCCACTAGGCACTTCCTGTAATGAATATGCCTCCACCCCCTGTGTTCCCCCTCCTGGAGGCGGTGTTTCCCAGTCACCTTTCTCACGCTTTTCTTCTTCGACCATCTCTCCTCCCACTTATCCAGCATACTCCATGCCCTTGTTCCTATTACCAGTTCTCGAATATGCCCAGTCACCCTTTTTTCCTCTAGCTCTTGATCGCTGTAAGTAAGCATATGACTTCCCTGTAGCGTCTTCGTCCGGGACAACTCTACTCTATACCTCTGAGCCAACTCCGGCAACTTCTTATGTGCCTGTCTTGCCCTTCGGGTGACATCCTTAGCTAAAAACAGCAGCTCACCCGGCTCATAGGTCTCTATTCTGTCTAGAGGTAGGTTCCCACTGATGATTTCAACTACTGCAGCCTTCAGCCTCAACACATCTGCCAACTTCGGCTTTCCCACAGCTTTACCCTAACTCGCCCTACTAATCTGCCTCTCCTTGCTGTTATTATGATCCCTCAGCCATGACTCTACGTCCACACAATCTAAAATGTGCTGATTGTCAGGATCTCTTTGACTTGTGCTTGCTTCTTGAGACATGCCACTTAGTCCTCTTATTGGAGTTTTCCACACACGCAGATCTGAACGAGTGCTTACCATAGGTATAGGCCGTATGGTATTTGAGCCAATCCGTACTCCGGAATGATCAGCAGTAGTCACTAAGAGGGTACTAGACTCCATAGGTACTAAAGGATGAAAATTCCCATTTGCACTTCCTTTTTTTCCCAACCCAGTTCCTTCAACATTTATGGATTGTCCCTGTCCAATGCTTCCCACTGATCTTGTATCATAAACAGAAAGGACGGGACAAATGGTTACCGGTATTGTAAGAGCTTCCAGCAACTGCGAAGCAGCATCTACACCCTCCTGTCCTACACCTCCTGTGGTGGACACTCCCGTCCGCCTTATTTCTGTCGATATCACTCCTAAAACTCCTGGATCAGAAGGTATTGGAGCTGATTCACTTCCTACATTATCGGTGTCTTAAGCGCTTCGTCCCTCTTCACTCATTTGCCGACTGTAAGGTGGTGGACGCTCAGCCAAAAACCCATACACCTTAAAGCAGTTTGTTTTGATGATAAGAACATTGCAATTATTTATTCGATGGACATGTGGGTGTGACAGTTCCAATTAAGTTGTATTAGGTTGGTATCATCATTTAGAGTCCGATCCTGTTAGGATGTCTACAATCATTGCCTGCAGAAAGTAACATTGAGAGTTTGGAACTGTATGGATGACCATGATAAACAGCGCATTCAACAACCAGGGGGGAAAGACATAGAAATTGGAGCTGAGTTGGAGTGTCTCCACCTGTCTGTGAGCATATGTTGTCTGCTGCGCCTGTGCCCATTACTTTAAACATAGGTCCCCTGTAAATGTATGTATCAGGGCATCGGTGTACCAATGTCAGCTGTGGAACTGGTGGCTTTGGGTGTCTCAGGGATTCGACTCACATGCTCGATGTTACCCATCTGGGCCAGGTGCCGGTGTGAGCTGAATTGGCAGGCCTGCATGTTGTTGTAGTGTTATGAGGATCGCTTCCTAATGTGTAGCTATTGGTATTTTCCTCCTTCACGGCGAATTGCTATGCCATCTGCTCTAGCCAATGCAAGTGTGGAATGCCTCCAAGCCTGGAAGTGCGGGGGGTCAGGCGCCTTCCATCTTTTCGTGATTAGCCGTTTGGCAGCTATTATGCCAAGGTCCAAGAATCTGGATGTGCTCTTGGTATTATGTGTCCTGCGGAATTTGTGCAGCAAGTACACCGGCCAGTCAAAGGGTATCTCTCTCTCGGTGCAGTTATGCAGCGCTTCCGCTACTTCTCTCCAGTATGTACTAAGGCTGGTGCAGCTCCACAACATGTGTATCAAGTGTGCGTCTAGACGGAACATCTAGGACAAGCAGAATCGGTACAATGAAAATATCTGTTGATTTTGGCTGGAGTGTAGTACGCTCTGTGTGTAATGTAATATTGGATTTGCCTGAATCTCATGTTCCTGGGATCTGAACTGGGCTGGCCAGCACTTGCCCCCATTCTTTGTTCAAGAATTGCCTGACTAAGTCGCGCTCCAGTTTATGTCTGAGGGGGTCTAAAATGATTGCAGCGTGTTGGCTCAGCGAGGCTGCGAGCCACCGCATCAGGTGTCTGCCTTGTCCCATTACGTGCAAGCATTTTATAGTAAGGTGCGTGGGCGGTTCCGTGGCTAGGTCTCCCCATCGCACCTTGAGTGTGGTTAACAAAGACCGGTGCAGGAGAAATTGTCCCGCGGGGGCATAGGGTGTTTCGGGTTATGTAGAGGCTCCTTTTGTAGTATCTGTATGCTTTGTTCAGCCACAGAGACTCTAGGGGCTGTGTTGGATTACCGGGGTGGAAGAGCTGGAGGATCTGGGACATTGTAAGCGGTGGGTGCATGGTCGCAGTATCTTCACATTGGAAGCCTGCCATCCACCTGGCCACCCACTGGAGTTGTGCTGCCAGGAAGTAGTGCTCGAGACATGGCGCAGCCAGACCCCCTTGGAAAAATATTTTAATCACCACTCTGTGCAGACTGGGGCCGCATATGAAGTCCCTGACCATCTTCTCTAGTGTAGCAAAAAAGGAGGTCGGTATGTGAACTGGTAGGTTGGTAAAATAGTACAAGAATCTCGGTAGGGCCACCATTTTCACCAATGCCACTCTGCCTTTCACTGCGAGGGAAAGTGTGCTCAAGAATTGCATCTGGGATTTGATGGCCGTTAGCCTCGTACATAGGTTACCATCAAAGAGATCTGTAGGCTCGCGGTATATCCGGATTCCAAGGTAGCGGAATGTATCTGCATTCCACTTTACCCTCACACCATTGAGTACGAGGCCTGGGTCAGGAAGTCCTGCGCTAAAGGCGAAGAGCTTTGATTTGCCGATATTTGCCTTTAACCCGGATATGGCCGCAAATTCCCGTAAGATTTGGGCCAAGGTGTCTGGCACATTGTTGATGTCCTGAAGGTAAATTAATAAGTCATCCGCGTATAGCGATACCTTATGTATGCCATAGCCTAACAGGATGCCCCCTTGCGTTTGCATCCTTATCAACCCCGCTAGCGGGGGGGACAATGGGCAGCCTTGTCTCATCCCCAGACGCACTGGAATCGCCTCTGAGATGTATGGGCCCGTCTTTACCCTTACCACTGGGTTTGTGTAAAGCGGGAGGGCTGATTGCAAGAAGGCAGGGCTTAGCTTGTACTTCTCAAGCGTGGTAAACATGTGATTCCACTCAAGGGAATCAGAAGCTTTCTTGAGATCAAGCACCAGGCAGCCTGCCCTCTGCCATGTGTACATAGAGTATGTGGCTATTCTGAAGAAGCGGCGCAGGTTAAGTGAGGTGCTGCGAGCAGGCACAAAACCATTTTGGTTTGCGTGTACCAGTGAGGGAACCGCCTGCACCAACCTGTCAGCCAATACCTTCGCTAGTAATTTATAGTCTGTGTTGAGTGGGGCAAGCGGCCTGTGGGAGCCCATTTCAGTTGGGTCCCTGTCAGGTTTGGGCAGAGAATTCAGGTGTGCCTCGCATAGTGGGGGGGGGGGAAGTCGTGCCGCGTCTGCAGCGGCTGCATAGAGGGCATGCAGTTTTGAGCCTATTGTCAACCGATACGACTTGTAGTACTCTGCAAGGAACCCGTCTGGTCCCGGGGTCTTCCCTGTGGCCAGGGACGATATCCCTTCCTCAATCTCCTCGAGTGAGATCGGCTCGTCTAGCATCTCGCTGTGCATCTGCTCTACCTCGGGCAATTGTAAACAATCTAAAAAGGTTGTCAGGGCATGGATTCGCAACTGCATTGGGATTGATACAATTGACTGTAATGCTGTGTCAGAGCTTCATGGATGTCTCACTGTGCGTGTATTAGTGTTCCTGTACTGGTTTACAGTGCTTCAATGGGTTTGCAGGTGTGCTCTCGGAGAATTAGCCAGGCTAGAAGTCGACCTGCCCTATCGGCGGTGGCATGAGTGCGGGCTGTGTGCGCCATGTAATTGTGACAGCAAAGGCGCTCTAGTAACTCTGCATCCTGTGTGCGCAGTGTTTCTAGGCGTTGCTTGTCCATGCCCTCACCTTCCCCCTCCACCTCATATCGCAGCAGCTGCTTTTCTATTTTGCTTAGGTCAGAAGATAGTTGCCTACGTATGTTCCAGGTCATACCCATGCAATGTCCTCTTGTTGTGACCTTAAAGGCCTCCCATTCCACCAACGCATCCTCTGCTGTGTTTTCATTAATCTCAAAATATGTGAGTAGGGACGTGCCCAGTAAGGAACGGAATGCAGGGTCTTCTAGTGCCGCTGCATGGAGTCTCCATGTGGGGGCAGGGAGGTGCCCAAAATCCCAGGTAAGCTGTAATATTTGCGGGTTGTGGTCAGAGTGTGTCCGGTCAAAATATTCTGTCTGGTGTACCAGGTGAAAAAGCACAGGGGATCCCACTATTCTATCAAGGCGTACATGTAGCCTATGCACCGCTGAGTGGTATGAGTAGACCCAGGTGTTTGGGTTGATGGCGCGCCATATGTGAGGGCCTGTGCGTTGGACGCAGCTGTGGTCTTGGACAGGGGCGGGAACGATCTATCCGGATCTATGCTAAGTACGGAATTGAAATCCCCCCCAAGGAACCAGGGAATTCTGCTCCACCTGGCTAATATCTTTGTGAGATTCTCCAAGAAGGCTGGCTGGCCTACATCCGGGGCGTAGATGGAACCGAGGAGTACCGGTTGGCCATTAAGTCTTCCACTTACTAGCGTGTATCTTCCTTCAGGATTGACTAACACCCTTTCACTTGTGAAGGGAATCCCAGCCCTTACCCAAATGAGGACACCTCGCGCATGGGACGAGTAGCTTGTGCCATGCACTTGGCCTCTCCATCTACTGCGCAGGTGCCCCAGCTCCACCTGGGACATGTGTGCTTCTTGAAGCAGTGCAATTCCAGTGGATCTGCGCAGCAAATAGGAGTAGATAGAATACCTATGCGCCTATGCGCCGGTGAGTGTATGCTGCGCACGTTCCACGTAACTACATTGACTTACACCATAATTCTTTCTTGGGTTGGTCAAAGTGGCAACAGGAGGGTAGAATATTATAGTTTCTAATCTGTGTGAGTGTGCCTCAACTCAGTGTTTTCGATAACAATGTATAGGTATAAACTGAACTATGCATAACTATCTGGGGTGAATTCCAACTGGATGTTCGTCCAAACTAAACTGCCTAACATAGGGCTGTGACGCTAAGATTTGAGGGGTGGATGCGTGCAGGGTGTGACTGGTGTGGGTTATGTTAACCCTTGGTGTTGTGTTTTTGACTGAGCATCCTCTAAGCTAATCCGTCGTGCCTGGGGAGCATGCACCACCACGCGGGATCTGTGTTGTGCCACTGGGCAAGCGCTGACTGGGGTGGTGTGCAGGAGAGTGCCATCACTCCTACACGGCAAGTACTGAAAAAAGGATTTGTATTATTTAACACAACATTTTTGCCAGGAAGGCAGATACTTGCGTGTGCTTGTTCCCAGCACTGTGCGATAGCCTGTCCAAAGTCATATAATGTCATCCGCTGTCTGCGGTGTGACCTGGTAGTTGATACTCTTCTGGATCACCGAGTCTGAAGGGTGTGGAGGAGCCAGCGTCAGAGGACCTGGAGGGACTCTGATGGTGTTCAGGGTTTTGCGGCGTGGTCCCCAGTGCAGCAGCAACATGGATCGCCTCTTGTCTCTCCATTCTCCTCTGTTCCAGGTTGGGGGCAGTGGTGGTTACAGTGGTATTTGACCGGAGTCTGCCGCGTCCACCCCAATTCCGTCGTCTTCTGCTGGGTTTTCGTAGTTCTGCCTCCACTGAGGGTCTGGGCCCTGTCCATGTTCCCGACTCCTCCAACCAATCCCAAACTTCGGCGGGGGAGTCGAAGAATCGTGCCATTCCTTTTGCAACTACCCGCAGTCTTGCAGGGAATATCAGAGAATAGATTAGGTCGAGCTCTTGCAGCTGCCGCTTCACCACTGTGTATGCGCTCCTGCAACGTTGAACTTGCGCAGAGTAAACTAGGGAAAACAGGATTTGACTACTCCCTTTCTTTATGTCTGGCATCTTGCGGGTTTCACACAATTTCAAGTCTCTGTCCCTGTAGTTGAGGACTTTGAACAGGAATGGACGTGGCCGGGCTCCTGGCGGGGGCCTCTGTGCAGGGACCCGGTGTGCTCTTTCAATTACAAATTGGGGAGACAGGATGTAGGCAGGCAGTAGGTCTCTGATCCAGCGCTCGGTAAATTCTTCCAGTTTTTGTCCTTCTTCACCCTCCGGTATGCCCACTTCGCCGATATTGTTCCTTTGTGAGCGTCCCTCCGCGTCCTCTACCCTGTCTTCCAGGTCTTGTACTCAATCAATTAGGACCTGTAGGGCTGCAGTGTGAATTTGTGTGACAGGCTTTAGTTCTGTGAGCGCTTGTTCTTGCTGTCGCACTTTATCCCCTAACTTGTGATGGTAAGCCCGTGGAAGGGTGAAGTCCGAGGTCACCTTGTCAATTTTGGACTCCAGCGATGAGCGAGTCTGGTCAAGAGCGGATCCGATTTTCTCGACCGCTGCTAGTACTGAGTCAAGTTTGGCAGCGAGTGCTGTGAATGGTGTCTCTGAGGTCCTGCCCCCCCTACAGCCACCATTTCTGGGGTGCCAATACACGTGTTGAGCTGTTGGGTGTTGGTGCGTATGTGGTCCATTACTAGCTCTTGTGCTTTCGGCATTCGAATTGGTTCCGTGTGAACAGGACCAGTCGCCCGTGTCGTGGCTTCTCCAGTGTATCGGACCCGTCTGTTAGTTGGTAGTTGCCTGGGCGGGCGTTACTCTTTTTGTTGCATGTGCCTCTTGCCTCTTGGTTGTTGTCTCTTTGAGTGGTTGAATGTCGTAGGGCTCTATACGGTGGGCCTGCCTGCACCCCCACTACAGATCCTGCACCCCCACTACAGATCCTGTAGTGGGGGTCTGCCTCCTGCCTTGTGGTTGCCCTCTTTGTATTTCTGGGTGAGGGGGTCGTCTCCGCCACCTATCTCGTCGTAATGCCCTGGGTCCAGCCCGCTGCACTTGTGTGGGGGCAGGGCAGATCTGTGCTGCCCTCCTCTTTTCACAGCAACGCGTCTTCTAGTTTGCTTTCTCCTCAGTCGGTATGTCTATTTCAGGGTATGTGGAGGGGAATCCCTTAGTTCCTCTCTCGCACGGCCGTCTTCTAGGCCCAACCCAGCCTTCACGCACGTTGCAGTGCAATTCTAGGTTAGTCTAACACTGTTAAGCGGGCGTTTTAGGGGTAGTGTCTCGCCGTGTGGTGCCTCTACTCCTCACTCACCGCACCAGGTCGGGTATATCCTGGATGAAGCAGGGGGGGTCACGCGCCTCGTCCTATCGTGGTCGCAATCTGGGTCTGATCCGGCATGGCTTCTTTTTACAGTGCCTCAGAGTGGTCGCTTATTGAGCAATTTGAGGGAAGATCTGCACCCTGTATTTGCGGCCTGGCCCATTATTGTCTGTTTCTGGAGCGAGCCCCTTTATGTTACTTAGGTGCAGAGTTGGGGGGGGCATACACCGCTCCACGGCGTCATGCCCAATCACACCAGTTCTGCTGCGTGCACGGCCTGGGCCTGATCCGACCCCCGAGCTTGTTGCGGGGCCAGTCCGTATTGTTCTGGCTCTTTCTAGTGCCTTGTGATAGTACCGCTGGTAAGCAGATATTGTTGGGGCAGTCCTGCACTGCGTGGAGCCCTTACTTCTTTCTCATCCCCCCAGGTAGCACGGGCCACGGACGAGGTAGGGGGGATTTTGCTCGTCACCAAACGTAATTGCAGGCCTGAGCCTGTGTTTCTTCTTTTTTCCCCCTGCCCCAGCGTGTTCACTTATAAATTAATGTTATGGAAAGTCTGTGCTCTGTACCTGAAGCTTGGCCCACTAATGAGTATCACTGACGGTGTTGTGATGACGTGAAGTAGGGGGAGGGACACTACTCCCCAGCGCCGACTTCTTCGCTCGCCCCAGATCCTGAGTGTGTATGGCCTAGGCCTGATTGGAACCCCAGGCCTTTCGTAGAGCCAGTCCGTGTTGCTCCAACTTTTCTCAGTGCTCTTGTAGCAGTGCTACTACGGTCTGGGCACGTGTGTTGCTCTCTCCCTCGGCGCTTCCATCTGGCTGCTCGTTTTTAATAAGTCTCAGCAGGGGGGGAAATGGCGGACAGAAGGCGGGAATGGAAAAGTCTGTCCACCCTCTCAACTATGTCCCGCTCACCCAGACCTGGGGCTCCGTTGTTGGACGGATGTCACGGTCTCTCTGCATAGCTCTAGTGGCGCAGGGACGGTGCCGGCGGCTGTGGGTTCTGTCGTGGTCTTCCAGGCCCTCTCGGAGGTGCACAAATTCCCGGAGCGAGCAAGTACATTCTCTGACCATTACCTCCCACGATGGATGCGCTGGCGCTTCAGAGGGGGAAGAAAGGAGCCCCCCTGCCACCCCTGAGACCGCTACCTTAATGTAGGGGGGAGAAGCGGGGTGAACCCCTCGCCGTACCTCCACAGTTCGGTCGGTGTAATCCTGTCCCCATAGGCTGCACTTGCGGCTGGCGGCGCCTCGCCGCATGTGAGCGCACTGTTATCAGCTTTGGAGGATCCATCAGGCAGGCTCCTCCTGCTTCCTCCGTGTCCGTTTGGCTTTGGACGTGGGCTACCGCAGTGCGAGCGTTAGCCTGCTCCCTACTGCAACCGGATGGCTGGGGATACCGTTTCTAGGCAGGATAAACAAGGGTTTGTGGACGGAGCTCTATCAGCTCATGTCCGCCATGTTCGGCTGGCTAGCCGCGCTCCCCTCCAACACGCTATCCTCATTATTACTGCTGTCACTCCCATTTTTCCTTCTGTTCCTATACTGTGGTCCTCCGTCTTCCACTAGCACTGGGTACAACCTTTCTCCCTCAATGGTATTCACTCTCCACCTTTTTTGCCTTGTGTTCCACTATGCCTCCTGATACACAGTTTTCCTAATCCTCCCTTGATATTTCTCTCTTTGCTTAGAATGAGCTTCACTCATCCATGCATCAAATGCTTCAAACTGTTGGGTCTAGGCGAAGATCGCATAGCAAACATCATTCCCCTGAGCTGATTCAACACATCCAATCTGAATGACCCAAAGCGTGGAAATGTCAATTCGCCCTCCTTTTCAGTAATTTTATGCCACTTATGGAGCCAAATTATAGTGTGGAGCCCAACATTGAATGATTTCAGAAAATGCTGTTTTTGTTCAATTGATTACGACAAAACAGTCCTTTTCATCCACAGAGTTCATGATGACTACCAGTCAATCCCAGCACGGTGTTACACCAATTGGCCTATCGCAACACGGCACAATCCGATGTCACTCTTACTCCTAGCAGTGGCTTACCCTCCTTCACAAATTATCCGTATGCATTCACTCACACAATCATCTTAAATGTGTAATTGTCTGCCATTCTAAAAGATCGATAGAATTCAACCACTCAAGCACATTCACACCCAGTAACCCTCGACCAGCATGGATCACCTGAATTAGTATAGTCAACTCATGTACATAAGGTCACTAGATGATTCCCATATGTCCCATTCATACAAAGTTTCCTATCGTAGGTGGAACTGCCGATGACGTTTCACAACAACTCCTCAATTCTCCGGTCAGACAATCACAATCTCGGTGTCTTCTACGCATTTAATATATCCCGGGATCTTGGGTCACTTCGGCCTGAAACCACATTAACTCGACTTTCACACCAACTCCACAAGACATCATACAATCAAACCATTCCTGCAATCTAACATACTACATACACCCTGTTAATCCTCACTCCTTCTTCCACTGCTAATTTTGGTCTCCGCCAAATTCCGTCGCCATCCACTCTTGATCATTGGTCTTTATTTCGGGGCTTTGGAGTTCTAAGTTCCACTTATTCTAGACTACTTCTAGATTCTCCCCTCAGTTCATGTGCAAACCATCCTCTGCTACCAACTGAAAGGACCGGGCCCATAGGTTCTAGGCTGTTCTAGAATCACACCCCAATGGTTCTTTTTAGCAGCATGAAAGTGTAGATGGGAGAAAAGTCATTAGAGAAACAATCAATAAGCCAATAATTATTTTGGATACATAATAATTCACTGACAACTACTTAAGGTTAGTTGATTTATTACAAAGCCAAAAATAACTGAACATAGAGACACCTCAACACATGCATGCATGGGTAGTAGCATGAAGCCAAATCTGTGCATCCAATTTAGACGATGCAGCAAAAACAGCAACATTAATTCAAGAAGTAGAATACAGAAAATCAGGAAGCATGAGTCCAAAATTCCCTGCATCGAGGGTTGGTGAGTGAAAAGCATAAATCTATCCCTACTCCACCACTAACGTGACATTCCTAGATAAGCATTTTCAGAAAGAAGGTTAAAAAAGTGTCAGCACATGGAGCCTCCCTAAGAAGTCTCTCTTTGGTCGATGGTCAAGTAGCATAAAGCTGCAAAAGACAAAGCTCATTCTAGGATGCTCTCTCTCTGAAGGCTAGAAAAGAGTGACACGGGTAACCCTCCCATGGTGCAGTTCAGATCACGCCATCTATTCTGGGTACAGTCCTGAAGGTATTTTTCCATGATGTTGACAGTATACCTTCCTTGCTACAATTTGTCCTTGATTCCCATGCCTTCTCCTGTGTGAAGCACAACGACCTTCCTTTATCGACTCAAGACACACGATTGTAACTTCTTTTACTTTTCCTATAGAATGTATTCTCCATTTGCAATGGAAACATTAGAAAGAACAGAATCGGCAATGCACATGAAATTCAACTATTCATTTTAAAGCAAGAGTTTCCAGGGACTTGCATTTCAGGCCTAGGACTTCAGCTAACATAAGAGGGGGGACTCTTTCAACCATACAATTTGCATAACCATTAACAGCATTTCAATGGATACATTTACCTACTAATTAGAAACATCCTTTGTCACACATAATTAATAAGTGAGACGTGCCAGTTACACAGCACGAGTTTCAAAAGTTAACGTTTTCTGCTAGTTACATCTATTTCCTACCTTATTTCTCCAGGACATTTATCCATAAACTAAAGCACATCACATAATTGTGTTAAAACGTTTCACAATTCTAACACCTCATGTTAATAATGATTGGATGAATATATGTGGATGCGGTCAACATGTGATTATGATGCACCCCAACAATCCATTGAAATTTCCGCTACATCACACGCAACTCCTATTTAATCTTCCACAAAGAAACTGGAGTAAATGCATTGAATGATTTTAACTCATAAAATAAATCCCGATAACCACAGCACTGTACCAATCACTAAACTTGGGTTTCGGTGCCGTATGCGTCAGAGGTATAAATGCAGTTTCGATAGATTACAATTAAAATATTGAACATATTGAAGAGGGTAACGTCCACATTGGTTCGTATGCAGTGCAGCAACTGCTATAATCATTTTACCTCTCTAATTAAATATAACTAGATATGATAAAAAATTATATTCACCAAGCAAACTTTTAAGACCTATGTGTTCTGACAATACAGGGGCTCTTTTCCAACACGCTCATCGGCGATAGTGATATAAAGGACCCCTGGCAACTCCAATACTACACGGCGTCCCATCGGCAGCCATATTAGAGTCTGGCAGAATTTCATGAACTTTTGGGAAAATGCTTTTTAATGGAGGGATTCAGACTACACTTGCTCTAATCATTTGGTAAAGACTTTCAACGTTGCCTGACTTTTTTATGGGTACGTCATTGGCGTGACCTGACATGACCCCATCCGTGCCAGAATTTTAAAGCGTATGTAATGCGAATTCAGAGGGTTTTTTTGTACTCGAACTTTGTAGGAGAGCTTATTGTATTCCGTTTTCTATTTCCAAGCACGAAAGGGAGGAGTCGTTTCTCTTCAGGGGCATGATTGAGCCATTATTGGTGCGACCAGAATAGAGAGGTGTGGCCAAGCACTTGAAGTGTGACGTCTGTCCAATAGAATTGAGCAAGAAGTGTCTATCAGCGTCGTCTTAGCCAATGAATGCACGGCATGGGCGTGGTTGTAAGCTGTGTTCTATGGGCTGGTAGGAACTGCGCTGTCCTCCTGGCGAAGGCTGAGATTGAGGACAGAGGCTGGGACATCTACGCAGGGAAGATGCACTCAGATGCCGCCGTCAGTAAGTGCAGGTGGGGGTGGGCTGTACAGCACCAAATGTACCTACCCTTCTCTGTACGTAGATCTAAATAGTAAGCACCACATCTCGCTTAAAACAAGCGCTGTCAACTGGCTCAAGGGAGGTTAGATATCCAGACTGACCAGTCGTGAGCAAAAACACCCCTGCCTATTTTCGTCAAAAGGAATTAGCAGCGCCCCGCAGTTTACAGACTGGGCTGATGGCTGCTATCCCATTATCTTTCTTCCCTATCGCTTTGTGACGCACTTTTCTTTTTATTCTGTATTCTTAATGCGGGTCCCCCCCTCCCCCCAGGACTACGCGGCTGATTATACATAGTCGACCCTGCTTCCTAACCCCTGGACGCTTAAGATCATTTGGGTGCCCACTGGTATTCTAGAGGTTTGTCGCGTTGCTCTTTGGGGGCTGTGGTCCCATGTTTCGGGACTTGTGGCTCTCGCTTGTTCTGTGAACTACAAATCCCACCGTGCCTGTGTGCAGCTGAACCACTTGTGACTTGGGGGTCTACTCTGGGCTTGGGTGAGCAGTTTAGTGAGGCCGACCCGTGTAGTTGGAGCCCCCCCCCGTGTAACTGGAACATCAGATGACGAAGCGACTGGGGCATATTTGTCAACCCACCCTCATGTGGCGGGTGTCATCCCCTTTTATACACCTTGCATATACACTCTTTAAAAGCAACGAATATCCATAAAATTCCATTAGTTCACTGTGTTGGCAAAGCTGCATCGCCCTCCAAAGGATATTCGTTCATCCTCCAATGGGTATTTATGAACAAGAATCAAAACTGTAGTTGCCCTTTTCCTTTCAGTGAACCATCTTTATTTCAGCTGCATATTACTGAGAATCGACACGTGGTTTGTATATGTAGAACTTATAAGTATTGCAGGAGTTGCATACAGTCAGTGATTTAAATGGGCCGATACTGTCCAATACTGGGTACCTACACTTCTCTGCTGCAATACATTAAATGAGAGAGTACCAGCACTTCTCAAAGGTTAACAGATACTCCTATATAATTAGTACATGCACTTATAATTTTCCATTTAAAGCACTGGTACAGTGCAGGCCTTAGGGCCCATAGTGCACATGAAGGTAAGGAGAGTGCGAAGTGTGGGGTCCTCTTGCCTCCCAGACCCGAGCGTTCTCTCTTGCTTGAACCTTCTGCTGCTTGCCTTCTCCCTGAGTGGACCTTGATGCACCTCTTTGGGTGGGAATAGTAGCCTGAAGGCAGGGAGGGTGAAGTAACAGTGACATAAAAATGGTCCGGGGGAAACAGAGTTGGAGAAATTAATGGAAGAGAGACAGGGTTGATGAGCCGGGATTCTTAAATCTCAAAACATTGGGTGTAATCCTCATTCTTCTTTCCAATCTTTATTTCGGCCATTTGGCCATAAAAGAAAAACAATACACATATACAATCACAATAAATCCAAACATTAAAACATTGGAAGTACATATGTTAAAAATACAATAAAAACTGTGCATCTAAAATTTTAAGGGGGACCCAACACCTTTAAAATGCGGTTGCGCGTATGCCAAACATTAGTAAGAAATTTTGATAATGCGAGGACAGTTGGACCAGAGAGATCAGATTTTAAAATCCTATACATTGGAGCATATTCCCTGCCGCCCATATTCCTAATCAAGGGAAGAAGCTAGTATTTCCGTGCTGCCCTGTAGGCTGGGCAGAAGAAGGCCACGTGTAAATCGGTTTCCTCCAAGGCATCACAAGCCGGGCACTGCGTCGTAGTGGGGGGCGATGACCAAGTACTTGTAAAGGACCGAAAGGGCAGTGAGCCGTATCTCCATTGGAGAAACAGCTTCCTAGCAAGTACCGGAAAGATAGGATCCAATACCCTCTCAAACCTATAAAGGTCCTTGCTTTGCAAAAACACAGAGGATAGAGACCCTTCTGCCTGGGTAACTCGGGCCCTAGCTAATTTGCGTTCGTGGTATACGTTAGTCAGGGACCTTTTAGAGATATTCAGTGCGGCATTCGCAGGGTCAGTCCATAAGTCGGGGACCCTAGTTCCATGCAGGTGGATTGGATGTTTTTGACCCAAGGGATACGGAGCGCTTTTGGGTGGTTCAATAATTCTGCCAGTTCCGCCCTGTATGCTGCAAGATCATTACTGCTCCACAACCTACGCCAGAAGGCTATTGGTCTCAGGCTTATTTCATCAGATAATGGTCGTAGTCCGAGGTCAAGCCTCAAGGGGAGGAGCGGGGTACTGGGGGGAAGCGCGGTTATCTGTCTTATAAACTTGTTTTCTATTAATGACAGGCTATGGCATGGTGTGTGTCCCCACAGTTCCGCCCCATACATGATCGCTCCCCTGGGCCTTGTATATCTGAATTAGGGCCCCCAGCGGGCGGTATGAGGAGCCGGTCATCATCCGGGCGATACCCCCAGTAATTTGTGTAAGTTTAAGGTTCGCCCTAATCTGGTTGGATCCCCAAGTCATGGTTTCATTGAGAGTCACACCTAGATATTCAAAGGTGACAACCCTCTCGAGCCGTGCTACTCCCAATTGCGGATTCGGCCGCAATTTTTGGCTCGGATTTAAAACCATGAATTTAGTTTTGGCCGCATTGATTTCTAGCCCTCTGTCCGTACAGAAGGCTACAAATGAATCAAGGATCCTCTGTATCCCCATGGGGGTTTTAGATAGCAGCAGGGTGTCGTCCGCAAACATGATTGCGGGCACCCTGCTGCCATTAAGTTTGGGGGCGTCAGTATAATCGGTGGCATTTAGGTGGGCGATTACCCCGTTGACGAAGAGGCAAAACAGGGTCGGTGCCAACACACAACCCTGCCTTACCCCTCGGTCAACGGGGAATCTATCGGTCAATTCCCCCGACCTCCCACACCTCACTCGGGCATAATTATTATGGTGAAGCCTCTGTAAGATTACTAGGATGTCCGGGGGGACGCCCATCTCTGCCAAGACGCTCCAGAGTTTTCCCCTGGGCACCAGATCGAAGGCGGCCCGTAAGTCCACAAAAATTGTGTACAGACTGCCGCCCTCGAATATTGCTGCCCTCCAATAGATGAGATTCAACCTAAAAGCCTGGTCCACTGTGGATACCCCCTTCCTAAATCCCGCCTGATAGGGACTAAGGGCACCCACCTCTTCCATCCAATCCTGGAGGCGATTCAGCAAAACCCTGCCAAACAGCTTCTGTGCTACGTCGATTAAGCTGATGGGTCTGTAGTTGGCCGGGAGGAGAGGCGAGCCCTTTTTAAAGATAGGGACCACCTCTGCCCCAGCCAAGTACCAGGGATTTCCATGCCGCTTAGAACTCCATTGAAAAGGGCAGTAAGGTAGGGGGCCCATACAATGGGCTCCTGTTTGAACATATCCCCAGGTAAGCCATCCAGTCCTGGCGCCTTTCCAGAAGCAAGACCTGAGATGGCAGCGGTGACCTCACCCAGCGTTATCAGCTCTCCTTCATAGCCTGGCCAACCAACCTCGGTGACAGTAGGAGATTCTCCCGGCTCAGAACTGTAAAGAAACTGAAAGTGAGCCTGCCACACCCCTGGGGCAATATTGGGCTCTATTGCCGATTGAAGATGCCCCGACCCCCCATTCACTATCCTCCAGAACAGACGTTGGTTTTGGGTCGCTAGGGCCTTGCTAAGTTCTTCCCACTGATTTTCCTCCCACTCGGCCTTAGCGTGGGTAACTAGTTTCTTGTAAGCCCGCCTGCTTTGTCTTAGGCTATCCCCCCCTAGTCCCTCCTTAATAAGTCTGAGGAGTTCTGCTTTTGCCCTTCTGCATGCCGGACTATACCATGTTGTTTTGCCTTGTCGCCCCTGTCTAGGTTTTCGTGAGCTACTAGAGAGATGAGGGGCCGCAGCCTTTATAAGGTCCTCATGAGCCTTGTACAATTTAGCCCGGGAATCATTATTGCTTGCCTCGTTGTCCAAACTCCCCACAGTTTCCAAGATGGGAGTTATCCCGTCATAGAGCATGGGGAGTTTGTTCTTACTTGTAACCAAGTGCTCCCACCTGATTCTTCTCCTACTATTTTCCAGGAGAAGCGCAGGTTTGTTCCCTTCTACATTGGTCACAGGAGCTTGAGGGCCAGGGGTGACCAGGTCGAGCTCGAGCGCATTATGGTCGCTATCTGACCGTTCCATAACCCTAAAATCCTGAATGGTCGGCCACTTCACTATTTGGGCCAGGACATAATCCAGGCGGGACTCTCTTCCCAGTCTGTTGTAGGTGGTTTTACTGGGTATATCTGATTTCATTCGCCCGTTACAGGCTCTGATTCCGAACTTTAGGGTTAGAGCTGTGATTTGTAATGCAAGTGGGGTCCAAGCCTTCGGGGGGGGAGCTTCCACTGGGGGGACTGCCCATCTGGCCTCTTCTTCCGATGAGAACCCCTCCAAAAGACCAGGAAGTGGCTCAAAATGAGAATTAAAATCCCCTCCCACCACATAAAATGAATCACTCGGTAGTTCAGATATAAAGTTCGTGAGTTCATCTATGGTCGGTGATTCCTTTGCAATTCCCACTGGCCTAGAATAGATGTTAATTAACACAAGTTTGGCTTGGTTAGGCCAGGATAATGAAACCACAAGAATGTCTTCTGAGTTAGCCGGCAGCCGTGTTGCCGTGCAGCCTAGATGAGATGCAACCCAGATCGTCAGCCCCCCTGACGGACGGCCCTTGCCTTCCCACCTAGCTGGGATGGAAAAGGACATGTAGCCTTGATGACCATAATTCTCTCTAGCCCAGGTTTCCTGGAACATACATACATCTCCAGTCTCGATGTAATTTACCCAGTCCGGGTCACCCAGTTTGTTGGCCAGTCCAGCAACATTCCAGCAGATTAGCCTTAGGTGTTCGGAGGTGTCAGTTGCCGTGCCAGAAGGGTTGGAGGAGATGGTTACAGGTGCCGCTTCGATCAATAGTTCTAGGACATTACCGACGGTGGGGGCAGATGGCTCAGGGAGACTGCAGGGGCCATTATCCAGGAGCTCTGGACCATTTAATAGTTCAGGAACATTGCCAGCACTACGGGCGAGTGGATCAGAGGGTCTGCAAGAGCCATTGTCCGGGGTCACCGTGACATTCAATAGACCAGGAATTTTACCAGCGATCGGGGAAGATGGATCAGGAAATCCGTCGGTGCCATTATCCAGAGTCACTGGGCTGTGAGCAGAGAGTCAGTCAACCCCATCCAAGCTGTTCAAGCAGTTAAAACGATTGAAGTGGAAATAGGGTGTATCAGGCACTTGGAAGTAATCCTCATTCACACCCAGCCACTGGCCGTATGGACCTTTTTTCGTCAATGTAGAGAGAGAGATCTTAGAGCAATCATTTGCATACATTTCTATACCTGTGAAGACTGTTGGGACTCCACAAGAAATAGCAGAGACAATTGTAGTAAACTTGAAAGTTTTATTGACAAATTTAGTTAAATCTAATTCATTAAATATCCGGATTTTAAGTTTTGTTATTACAAGTTGAAATGCTCGGGAAAAACCCCATATTTCAGGATAAGGAAAGGTAGAACATTAATAAGAATTACTGAAAGACTACAAAATATCCCAAAAGTGTGTCCCGTAAAGGAACCCCTAATCTAAATTAAGCAGGTATACTTTGGGAATGGCATTTGGTTAAACAAATAATGTAAGGTGTCAGCTTTAGAAAATCACACAAAGGTTTCTGATGGGAGACTATGAATGCCTAGGCATAAAGCCGTTGAACTCAGGCAGTAGATAGCAGAGCTAAGAAGGGTCTTCTCAGTTTTAAGTCAGTAAGCATCTCCCCTCTCTGTTCTTAATGTTATGAAATTTATTGTGTTGGTTACTTAAAACCATAACAATTTACAATCAATCGGTGGATAAATATCGGCTGCTTCCTAAATACAAAAGTTGTGAAGATAAAAAAAGGCCTTTTTTGCATGTGTAAAATTGCTAACACCCAGCACTCTGTCCAAGATGACATTGGGGAGAGAGGATGAAAGACCGACAGTTTGGTAGATAAAGTGCATTGTGTAAGGGTTAATCTCCGCTGGATGCTAGAGTAGGATTAGGAAAGTTAAAAGAGGACCTTTGTAAGAGACATGGGAAAGCTGAGAATAAAAAACAGTAACAATAGAAGATTTTACAATAAGCGCCCTTTGCCCTTCCAGTAGTGGGATGGGAAGCGTCATGTGGATCGAGGATTAATCTCCCTTTTCTCCTCACGGTCATTTTTTGAGGGAACTACTTAAAGTTAATTGATTGAAAGCCCTGTGCCACGCCAATTTGTACATTATCACCATAGATTAGTTCTTGGTGTATGTGCCGTGTGTGGGTAGTTGGTACAGAGCAAACACAAGGAGATGATGGATGGAGCGCTGAAACTTTTCAGACACTCGTCCCCAGCCACAGATCTGGGTTGAATCCATCATCGTTCTTTAGCTCACTTCGCCACCCCAGTTCAGACACAGTTATATGCAAATCAGTCTTGACCCTGTGCCTCATGTGAACAGTCCAGCCCGAACTGCCATCCATATCTTCCCTGAACCATAAACAAGCATCCTGGGACCGGTTTCGGGCTAACGGCCCTCATCAGCCAGGCTAGCATGAATCCAGTGGCAAAGTGAGCAAGGGACTCGCGTCTGGGCATACCCTGCCAACTTAGGGTGAACAAAGCAAACAGAAGGAGATAATGGATGCAGCACTGAAACTTTTCAGGCACTCTTCCCCAGTCACAGATCAGGGTTGAATCCATAATCGTTCTTTAGCTCACTTCGCCACCCCAGTTTAGACACTGGAAGAAGGAAGAGGACATCACACCCTGCAGTGCAGGGCCCACCAGCCGCCCCCGGGACCAGCACTCCATGGGGTCCAAGCCTCAGCTTTCTGACACACAGCCCTCAGCCCAGTCAGGCCCACATCTTCAGAGCCGCCAACACAGGTGCTGCCGCTGACCAATGGAGTCCCCGCCCGCAGCCGCAGCCCAGGACAGCCAGCGGCCAGCTGCAGGAGTCAAAGGAAGCAGAACCAGGTGCTTACGAGTCAGTGACTACAGCCTCGAGCCCTGCACAACTCCTCCCCTGATTGGGCCTGCTCCGAAGCTTGTCCGTGCTGATTGCAGGCATGTCCGCCCGGTCTCCAATGCTCCCTCACCACATTACATGGGCTGGAAATCGATGGGGGTATTGTGTTGGTGTTGGGCCACCTGTAGCAGCTCAAGCAAGCGTGCCCCAGGGAGTGGTGGCTATGATGGATTTCAGACATGGGCTAGCGGAGCTCCTTTAAACGAAGGACCTCTATGTTTGGCCTGTAATCCATGCCCCCCTCTATTTTTATTCTTAATGTTTGCAAACATGCTCTCGCAGTCATATGAAAGAGGTACACACCAAGGTTTTAAGTGATTTGTGGGAAAGGTGATGGTGTGGCCATGTATTACATGGGATAAAGTACCCCCTGTCGTACATTATCAGGATATTGCAAGTTACCTTGGCGTTCCATAACCTTATAAAGGAACTTAGCCTTCTGCCTTGTTCCTCTATATGGTTATGGAACTCCTCTGTGACTTACCATATTCTTAAAATGCATGGCAGGGGGTAATCATTTTCCCTTTTTATATACGTCTCAATTTGCCTTTATTTTGCCGGTTAAAATATGAAACGATTCCAAATCATTTATAATACATATGGACATAGATAAAGACATGTACCAAATTTTTAGCAATGTGTGCCACATAAATTAATAGTCCTTGTCATGTATTTTAGATTGTGGATGTCTCCTGGTCAGTTACAAATAAGAGTCCACCTTTTGGTAGCTCCATCAGTGCATCAATCTCGACTCCGTGAGGTCCGTAATGGTCGACGCATTTGTGCCCCTCCCTTTTGTTCCTCCTCAGGGCATGAAACAAGGACGCGTGACTAATACAAATTTTCCTCAAATTGTGTGTATATATACATGGTTATTACTCCAAAAAATGATACTGCTGTCCCCTATGTCGAAAAGCCACACTAATGTGTAATTATTTGACATTTCAAGCATGCCTTATGATTGGATATTATGCCAAAAGATAGCTCTGAGTTTTTACAGCTGCCGTGACCACAAGGGGTTACCCCAAATGTGTGCTGTGGCTCCTACACTGACATTTTTGAAAGATACACCAGTGGACAATCATGGGCAAGCCAGCAATACACCACAAACTTTGTTGCCCCCATTGTCTTGTATAGCAAACTACAATGGCTCAGTCGGGGAGCAACAATTACTTTGTTTTTTAAGGATAAATCATGGGGAGTAACTTTATGACCGTATACTCAAGGAGTCAAGTGCTACTGTAGATGGAATAAATCAAACTGCACAGCAAGGTAAGTATAATAACACCCCAGTACAAATGAAAAACACAAAGTTACTTTGCAACAAGGATTTCTGTTATTGAGTTATTCCATCAGATATCACAAATATACATATTGTAGTGAAATTAAAGTATAAAAGTGACAAGTATTTTAACGTAAGATAAGTGCTCACTGCTGTTGACAAGGTGTGTATATATACAGTTGTGAAACTATGTACAGGTATATACAATTTCAGGAATGGTCAGAACAAAGATTGACAAAGTCTCTCTGGTAATGGCAAGTTTGCACTGCAGTAGAAACCAGAGGTATGTAATGGCTGAACCAATGTTAAGTGTTGACGTTTCGACCCTAAACACGCATAAATAATATGTCGTAGCGGGGCTTCTTCAGGACAGGGGACAGCCCCCGGCTTGGAAAGGCGTCCAGTGGAGTCAGGGGGCTGCCAGATGGATCTGCATAAGTCAGGGAAGATGCAAATGGGCTCAATCACACAAATAAAAAGGCAGCATCACTGCTGCTAGGCAAATGTCCTGTGGTTTGTATTAGTTCAAGAATATTCTATTCAGGTTAGTTGGCCAGTGCCCTGGGGCTTAACGACCAAAACGGGGGATAATTCCAGCAACGATAATTCAATCCAGGCAAAAAGTCAGTGGAAAGTAAACAGCCGCTCTGCAGTCTAGGCCATGGTCTTATCAGCTGTTACAGTTTAAAGTGTCCATTAGGCAATGAATCATAAATCAAAAGATTCCAGCCAGGGACTACTATAACAATAAAGAGTGAATAACTGAGGTGGCTTTTACACCACTGTATCCTACAAGGATATTGATGATCTTAACCATCAGGAGAAGGGCATGAATTTGTCTTATATGCACATAGTACTGGCACATCTCTATGGGGAGGGTTCAGATAGACAGAGGAAGAAAGTAACTCTCTTGGCACATTTACACTTGTCAGGGGATTCAAGGGCAAGCTCAGCCGAAGGGGCAGATCTCAAGAGCCTAGTTCAGAAAGTTAATAGTCTGTTTTAAACATGAGCGTTGGGCACTGTAAAAGTGAGTCAGACAAGACTGTCCTGCAAGTTTACTGCACATCTGTTCCAGTTCTCTTCTGTCCTCTTCTTCGTCAGACGCCGGAACTTGCGCGCCTCCTTTTAGTCTCTTGTTATTCAGTGACATAAAGATAGTACTGAACTAGCAGCAGAGACTCGCCTCCTTTTTCCTATTGGTCAGCTGTGATGGTGAGGAAAGGACTAGTCAACATATGCAGCATTGACCGCCATGTTGGACCAGTATTTCGAGGGATATGTTGTGTTTCAAGGTGAGTTTAAAACCCTGTTGCTGTCTAAGCAATAGTGTTGAGGACCCACTTTTCCTAGGTGTTACTGCCAGCAGAGTCCTGCATGTTTGTGTCACCCTCAACATTCTCAGGAGCAACTACTGGTTAATTGCAAGATCAAGAAGTTATTCACATTCATGTAGGTCAAATACCTTGATTCTACCATTCATAAAAAATGCTCATATAACCTGAATGTATTTACACTTCTCGCAATGTCAACTTTTTTTTACAATGTGAGTCGTGTGTGTATATATGGTTGATGTACTTCCAAGACTGTTTCTTTTTTGTTTATTCTTAGAAGTCCACAATGTCACATCATCTTCAATCATCTGTGTGCACATTGTGTGTGTGTGTGTATGTGTGTGTATATGTATGTGTGTATGTGTATATATATATATCTGACACTCTTTACATTTCATAATATGAGCTGCACATATATTTTGTCGTACTAATATTATACAAAATTCTTCGACCAGGCATCCTTGGTGTGGTTTCCCCCCAACTTTTGCCTGTCAGCCTCTGGTTTTCTGACCTTACTTTTGCTGGCTTCAGGATTCTGCGCACTTTACCACAGCTAACCTGTGCTAAAGTGCATGTGCTCTCTTCCCTAAACAAGGTAGAATTGGCTTACACCATATTGGCACATTTAATTTACTTGTAATTCCCTAGTAAAGTGGTACTACATGTACCCAGCCCCTGTACATTAAATACTACTAGTGGGCCTGCAGCACTTATTGTGCCATCCACTAAAGTAGCTTCCAAAAATGTCTCAGCCTTGCCATTGTATGCTGTGTGTGCATTTTTTAAACAGCCATTTCGACCTGACAAATCGTTTTGCCTAGCCTAAAACTTTCCTTTTAATCCATATAAGTAACCCCTAGTGTAGGACCTGAACAACCCATGGCAAGGGTGCAATAAATTAAAAAAGTTGGACCCATATTTCTAAGTTTTACATGTTCTGGTAATAAGAACCTCTTGAATTAGTTTTTCATTACTGTAAGGTCTACCTCTCCCCTAGAATAACATTTTGTTACCTTATTATATTTAATAAGGTTCAATAGGGAGCAGGTAGGCAGGTCAAGTTTTCTGTTGAAAGAATTGTAATGAAAAGCCCTCTTTAAAGGTAAAGTCTGATTTTTAGTCACATTTCTGAAAATGCCACTTTAAGTAAGTTGGCATTTTCTTATCTTAACCACTTGCTGTCTGCAGCCTGTTCTTAGGACACATGACTAGGTGTAGCTGGCAATTGTTCTTTGTGTATTGCTCCCAGACAATAATACAAAGGGAAGATGGGTGTGGGTAGGACGGGCCACTCTTGATTTGATGAGGGTGCGGAGCTGTCACCTACCATACTCCCACACTGCACAGTTTCTACATGAGCACCCTCACAAAGGATTTGGAACTGGTCTTTTGTGACCCCAGATATGCTGGGGTCCAGGACAGGGAGGAAGGGGATGACTGACACCTCAGAGGGGTGGAAACCTATCAAAACTCCATCTACTTCAAAGTGGGCACCAGGTATAATATTGGACCCAACTCTTCAGTACGCATATCTCCAGTTCTGCTTCTTGGATTTTGTATCGTTTTTTTTCTTTCTTTCTTTATTACATTTAACTCTATTTTTTTCATTGTTGTGGGATTTTTCTTGGGTGGTGTTTTCACTAAATTACTATTTGAGTACTCTCATAAAGGGTTTGATACTATTTTTTGGATGACCCCAGACACGCTGGGGGCTAGGGCAGGGAGGAAGGGGATGCCAGACACCTCAAAGGGATGGAACCCTCCAGAAGCTCCATCGACTTCAAAGTGGGAGCCAGGTATAAATATTGGACCCTTAGACCCAACTCTTCAGTACACATCTGGGCCTGTGGGGAAACTCAGAAGAATGACTGCTATGCTACTCTGCAAGAAGGACTGCCACTATACTGCCTGATTGAAGGACTGGGCCTGTTTCCTGAACCCAGGACCACCAGAGTGACTCCAGGGGCTAGTTGACTGGCCTCCTGGCTTGAGCCTTGGGGGCAGAAGGCTCCAACCACCTTGAACCCAGCACCAGGTCTCTGACTGCTGTAAATCATACCCTCCCATGTGGTGCCACCCCAATCCTAGACCCTTGGAAGTGGGCCTGGAAGTGCTCTGGCAGTCCAACAGTGGCCCCCAGCAGAAAGGACACATTGGAGCCGCAGTGCGACACATCACTGACTAGAAACTCTGCATTAGAGCTGGTGAGTTACGCGTCGCCTCTCTTGACTCCGCATTGAGGCCAATGCGTGGTTCATCTCAAGCGCAGTAGTTTGCATCATGGCCCGCAGCCTTCCAAGAACTGAAGCATCCTTGACGCAGGCCTTTGCATCACAAGCCCCTTGTCAACGGCATCCCCGATGACGATGCAGGAATCCACATCACAAGCCCTGCAGCTTCTTTGGAACTAGCCAGTGTGCAACGCAACTCTACTCAGGACTTTGCATTGCAAGCCCTTTGCCGACAGCACCCTCAATGACACAAGCCCTCGTTTCGCAGCTCCTAGGAATCTCTGGTTCTACTGATTGGATAGATCTTAGTTTTTTCATTTTTTTCTTAAATTAATACATTTTACTGTATTTTTCTACATTGGTGTGAGAGTTTTCTTGTGTTGTGTTTTAACTTTATTACTGTTTGAAGTGCTGAATGAATACTCCACACATTGCCTCCAAGTTAAGCGTGACTGCTTTTGTGCGAAGCTTCCAGAGGGTTAAGCGTAGGTTAATTTGGGATTGCTTGTGACTTCACCCTAACAGAGCACTGTGGTTGCTGCTTGAGAAGGGGCTCACCCCCCCCCCCCCTCACAACCAGTAACTCAATTTCTTACAGTAGTTTATACAGAGCCTCATAAACCCCCTAGACATGATCTGAAGTGACAAAAAATGTAACAGACACAGAGTTATTCTGTATGTCTGTAGCTTGGTGGCATTCCAATAGGTCGTTCTGCAAAAATGTGGTTGTATACACTTAAACAATGAACTATTAACCACATGTATTTGATAACTGGGTCCTTCAGATCCTTTTCAGTTACCTGCTCAAAAGGCAGAGTAACTACTCATGATCATTGAGCATGTGTTTCAGTCACATATGTGTCTAGATATATTGCCTTGCATTGTTTTGCTCTTTATTCAGTTGATCCCCCCTCTAAAATCAATTGTAATTAGTTTACACAGTCCACTGAATGTCATTTTGATTGATTTGTTTTTCTGCGTAATGTGCCACCAAGAGTGCCGTGGTGTTCTGTATAGTGTTCTTGACCTATTTTGTATTATCCTCTTTCTGACTTCTTGTGAGACCAATGTGGTAGAGATCGCAAGGGGATTTAATAGAATAGTCAACATTTTATGTTCTATTTATCGAAGGTAATCTTGTCTGATAACATTCCTGTCTTTTGAAGACTGGGACCATGGGAGAGTGCCATGGGGTCCTCCCTTCTACAGGGTCAATTATGTTTTGTTGCAAGACAGTCTGTATTTCTTCCTCAATCTGTTTTTTGATGCTGAATGTGATGACTCTGCAATGGCGAGCAACTGGTTTCATGGCTTAGTCTATATGGATGCTATTGTATCTTATATAATTTTCATATGCACTGAAAACTTGTGGGCAAGAGTTTCTCCACATCCATTTGGGCATCAGGAGACAGTGTTTATAACTTTGCACAGTACCTGCAACAGACCCAGTTTGATGGACGACCTGATGCTCCGGAGACATCCGGTTTTGGCAGTAGTTTCCACCATGTAGATATTCACAGCAGTGACGTGAGGGCCATCTGTGTGCTGAGGTTGAAGCATGGAGACACATGTGAGAAGTCATTTTGAGCCATATGTGTAGAGATGTGTCAATTGGCAAATGATCAGGTTTGAGGGTAGTGTAGCAAAATCGACTCTGGTCTTAACTTGGATGGTGTCATGTGTCTATTAGAAAGGGGACCAGTGTTCCTTCAATAGCGATGATCAGCAGTAGCTCAGATAGTCTGTTATTGTCTCAAACGGCCCTTGATGTTGAAAATATTTGCATTTTTTGCAGTGTTTTGCGCCTGTCGGTGTGACATGGCAACCACTCTTACTTGGTGCAGGGGATAAGTAGTGTGCTTTGTCTTTCTGTGATGCAAATATGTAGTTTTGGTTGCAGGAGACTTGTTATGTGAAGACCTTCTCATACCACAGCGTATACAGACACTTTGAAAACGCCCCAATTTACCCCATGCTGCTGTGGAATAGGCTTTGAGCATCTCTGCACATGCCTGAGCGGGGGGAGAGGGAGGGGAGCTCCGCAGTGGGGTCAAACATGTTTGGTTCCTTACTCAGCAGTGTACAAGCTTGTAGCTTGGTGAACGGATTTATCTGTTTCATTTTTGATTTTATGGTGACACATGACCTCTGCCTGGTATTCAGCTGTGTGAGATGGTCTGGCAATGGCAAGAGTAGCATTCAATTTCCTTCACTCTTGTAGCAGCTTTTGAAGAAATTCATCTGATTGAAATTCTGTAATTCTTACAGTAAAAATCATCTTTAGAGGTGCAATTGTCATAGTTGCAGTGCTATACAAATTTCCTTTTAGCCTCCGCAAATGAGCCAATTGTTTAGATAGAAGTATGCCAGGAGCCAGTTGTTTCGATGGAAGTATGTCAGACTGCGTTTCAATTTATCATTTGACGCCCTCTCCTCTAAAATTGGAAGATCACCTCACAAGTGTAAATTCTGAATACCCCAATGCACCAGTATGTCTGTCTTTGATTCAGTGACTCCACCTGGCCCTAAATTGTTTCTGACAATTTGGATGAAAGACAAAGGGCCTCCCAGGAAAGAGCAAATCAGAGACTGTGACATAGACGTGGATTATAGATGGCTGTAGAGACACAACATTAGATGTCTGTGGCTCACCTTTCACTTTTGACTCTTGTCTTCAGATGAGGAAGATGATATGGTGCAGGATGGTGGATTAGAGGACATGTAGTGTCAGGAAGCAAATAATTGCAACTGGAACTGCCTGCCACACATGAAATTAAGGTGGTCTTCTCACTAAGGGTGTGAGCAAGAATCAAGACTGGCTCAGACCAATTCTGTTCAAGAAACCATCTTTCATTTGTATATTGCAGAGATCTAACACTCACGTTGTATTTTATTCATGTGACGGTTAGGTGTGCACTGCAAGAAGATATGTTAACACTAACAATTGCAGCAAACTCAGCTAGAGTATTGTAAAAGTCCAATGTATTTGCATCGATATTTTTCAGATCTGACCATGTGTGTGCATGCTTGTAGTAGAGGCTATCTGGACCTTAACTGGGTCTATGATTTCAAAAGTGACAAGGCAGTAGGCCGTAGATGGCATCCCTTCTATCAGTTGGAAACTGTCAAGCAACAGGTTTAGAAGTACTGTGGGTTTAGACAGGGATCTCCTGACACACACACACTCTACCTTGATCTTTGGACATGTCTGACTGGCACAGTCAGAGTAGTTGACACGTCTAGCTGATCTATATATAGACTACTTTTAGCTGTTGATCAAAGTCAGCTGTGTTGGTTCCTTCAAGATCTTTCCACTTCTGAAGAACCCCAACTAGATCCCAATGATGTCAACAACCGGCCCTTCACTCACCTACCCTTCATCGGTAATATAATTGAATAAACAGTCTACGCACAACTCCTAGATCAAATCAACGCATACCAGCTCCTGCATGACTACCAGTCCAGCTTTAGATGATATTGTAGCTTGGAGCTCGGTACCTTGCAAATTGTAGACCACTCCCAACTATAAATCAAAATGACCACAGCCTTCTGATGCTACCTGCCCTCTGAGCTACCTAGAAGCTTCCATTGAGTTTGTCAACCTCTACATGGGGCCCCTTGTGATCCTACATACTGATACCAGCATCAGGATTCACTAAAATACCAATAAAATCACTGAAAACAATAAGTAATATGTAGTCTAAACCCGGCTCCCTGCTCTGATTACTTCAAAAACGTTTACTCAACCATTCTTGAAATGAGGCTCCGTAACTGACTTTCAATCCGTGGTCTTCCTGCTTCCCGCTAGTAACCGCGCCCTGCTCCATTGCCTTCCCAGACACCACACTGGCCTCTTATGGGAATTATGCATGCCATATTATGCATCATCAAGGACCTGAAGAAATAGAATATCATCATCTCTACCCAGGTTGAATTCCATTAGCTACGCTTGCTGACCTTCACCATCTTTTAAAAACGCTTATTTCCCTCAAAAACCATCAATGTCCACACTCCACCTATCTAGCTGTCAAGCTCCTTGTATCCAGTCACACTTGACATCTACACAGCAAGCAAACCATCAGACTAGAGACCCAGAAGTGCAAAACAATATGCATTCAAGATCTGAAACCTGTGTGCACAGAGGCCGCTCCAGCCCTGATCCAATTTTAAAAAATGAGCTGAAGATAAAATGTGTAAAAGAACTCTTTATCACTTTGCAGTAGTAGCTCACTTCCTCTCTGGATCAGCTACCCATCCAATCACTCAACTTCCAGGACAAACCTCAATTTATCTATTGATAAGTTCACCCTTACCAATCAAAGTTATCTCCAGCATGCTTTGGAACTGACAGGCATACTAAGGATAGTATTCCCACTCTCCAATCTTCTTTACAAACTTTACTTTAAATGTGGGACACTTTTTTGGGGGATGGTGGTGATCCAGCGCGAGGGGCAAATTTACATATTCTCACTATGTCACAGATTCGTAATCACAACAACTCATCCATACATTCATTCATTGGTGGGGCCCATAACATCAACACACACTCGTCTCACCCGAATCTGTGCATAGGAGAAAAGGCGCCGGACATGATACCTTATTACCTATCGGGATTAATTTTCTTTACACTATATACATTATATACACGTGCACCTATAGAATCCTGACTTCAACATCAAGGCACTCCACCACTTGGTCGATGGACCAATTAGTTGGACTGGTTGATGGTGAATTAGAACCAGCTAAAACACAATTAAGGCCTAGGAAACATTTAATTATTTTCTGTAATCAAAAAACCACAAACTCTTTCTTATTAATTCAAATTTGTTTATCTAATAATAAATTTCTCCGCATTAGCATTTATGCACTACAGGTCATAGTATAACATTTGGTTACTTAAAGAGAAAGTCAAACATCTAGTAAATAATCATGAATTTAGAAAGTGCATTTAATAATTACCAAATGTTAAACGTTGGCTGCCCTCTGAGTAATCAAAGAATTTTTCCGCATTCTCTGGTACAATCTCCGGAAAAATGTTCAACCCACGGCAAGGATGAAACCATCAGATGAAAGGCAAACCATGGAAATCTTCACCCGTTCTATGCAGACCCAACGCCATGAAAGACCCTCCCAATGAACCACCCCCCTTTGGCGGATGAGGGTATTTTAAACCCTTTTTCCCTCTTACTTCAGTTTAACATGCAACATTTTAGGGGTAGAGAAATGTTCTGATTGGACAGTCCGGGGTCAACTTGTAATTTTTCAAAAGTTTCCCAGGACCAACTGGTTTTCCATGAGACTTGGCAGATTCCACAATGTCTCGCTTTTGGTTCACACTGTCCATCAGTTGGCAAGCCACCACGCTCATATCCTTGACAAGATCTCCAGAGCCATCCGATTCTGCACAGAAGTCATCGCGCTCACATGGCGGCGACTACATAGGACCTCCATTTTAGGTACTGCGGCCTAGTAGGCCTGAATGCCAACTTAAGCAAAAACAGACATAATAATTAAAATATAGAAATGGAGATTCTAATGTTTAAACCCACACTAATCCCAATGTGTATTAGTATTTACCTAGCTTGTAGCAACATTTAAAGCAATAATACTCACCATTCTGCAGTACTAAAAGCACAAACCATCACAAAAGCAACATAAATCATGCAATATTGTACTTCACCACAAATCTAAAGTTAGTTTGCGTACCAAAATTAATTAATTAATTAATTGTTCTGCCATGCAATTAGCATTTAGTCCCACGTGTATTTCGTGTTTATCAAGGTGTAAATGTTGGTTAGTAATACTTCACTTCAAACCAATTAGTACGAGTTCAATTTTAAATGATTACGTAATTAATTTCATGCAAATCAGAGGAGGTATACAAAATGTTGTTTTACCTGCTCCATCAGTGGTAACCCTGCCATCCATTCTATGCAGGAGTCAATTGACTGCTTTGAAGCTGAATTGGCGACGGGCTCCTGGAATATTTTTTGAGTTGCTCTGTAAAACTTCCTGTACAACATATAGGGCCACGTTCACGTAGGTGCTGTATTTTGCAGCAGATCAACAAAATAATCACTAATCTCTCAAGTAGCATAAGGTTGTGTGCAATGAGATGGTCATGAGCATCTGTAGGCACAATACAAAATGATTTGATAGATGCCTGTATGGGCCAGCTAGTTACTTCGGCAGTCAGGTTTGCAATGTGTCTTAAATGTGCAGGGTTCAACTGCCACCAGAAATGGCACAATATCAATGACACCTTGTGTGGGGATCGCGTAGTGGCCATTAGGACTGCTTCTGCTGCCCACAACCTGTATACTTTGAGCATAAGCTGTAAGAGAACTACAGTTTGCAGTTTGTGAATGGTTACCGCCTGCCTTTATCTGGCAGTAATCTCTCTATGCTTTACATCTGCATGAGTGGTAACAAGGAATTTTCGAATAACCAGTCTCCAAGTAGGAGAGTGCCCTTTTGCCAGACCGCACTTTTCTACTTGCAAGTGTTCACAATATATATTGTAGTTCGCCGTGGCCAATGCGAAGTGCATGGTTTTTAGAGAGTAAACTCTGCTGTTAAATTGTTTGCCCCATTCCTTGAAGGTATCACTAGCTGAGAATTTCACTTTGCACAATATTACACTGGCATTTCAGCATTTCCCATGCTTATTTTCGTTCCCGGTCTAGCCTTGCCTTTTATGGATTGGTGAGGCATCCTCACTGCTGCGCCATGTTCGAAAAGTCCTTTGGTGCTTTTATATACCGACCTCTGCTACTATTCTCTGAAACCTTTACGTTAGTAGCACCACACATTATCTCGCTTTTGTCACGTGTTCCAAGTCTCCAACTCGCACAGGGTGAGATGTGCTTTGGATTTTAAAGAATGGGCGGGGGTGACCGAGTGCACAAGCTGGACCTACGTCTGGGTTGGGATGGCAGTTAGCGTTTTCTGTTAGTTGTCCACAGGGATAATTAATATCCTTAAGACACCAGGTATCAGAACATCTCGGCTAGGGTAATAGAGTGTAGATATACCGACTGCATCTTGTAAATGTGAACTCAGTGGCACCAGCAATCAAGACAGCAGCAGATGACGTCAGTATTGACTTGTAATCACATTGTGATGTCATTAGTGTTGGGTCCCCTTTCAGCTGCTGTTGAGAACACAGCACTGACTTGGTGCTGTATTTTATTTTAACAATTCCCCCTCTTCCCCTTTTCCTAAACTGGACACTTTCCAGAAGTAAAAGGAGACCTTGCTAATACTGAGGTCTTTCCAGGGCCTCTCATAAGATTTCTGAGGAGTGTACATACATCCCTGTCCCGAGGGCAGAGGAGGGGATGAAAGGCTGCTCTAGCAGCAATTATGCCACCTTGTGCCTCGCAAACCTACTGTGAGTATCAGCCCGAGGTGGGAAGGCGGATTACAAAGAAAAGCAGTTTATTTGCCAGTGGTGCTTAATGGCGTCGGAGCTAAAGGAAGAGCGGGGAGTGTGTTATATCCTGTTAATGTTAATCCAATATTATTCTACCACAGTGTTCATAACGGGCCAAAAGTTTCGGTGATGCCCACAACTGACTTGATGCTCTAGATTAGAATAATTGGTTTCTTTTGTTGAATCGAGTTAATTTCCGACATCCACAAAAATGAGTACATTGTTAAGCAAGGTGTCGTCTTTTTTTAATCATTTGTCTGGAGATAAGATGGGATCTTGATTAATGTGGATGACCTATAAAGCTGCACGAGGATTATAAAAGATGTTTATAGCAGTTTGAAGATAATGCTCAAATTGTTGCCATGCTACACAAGGGATTGTCTTTGTAAATTCAAGGTGGGCTGGTACTGCCGTCAGACTGTTGTACCTGTTGTGCCTTTTCCACTATGTGTCTGAATTGTTTCATTCCCTGAAACAAGTGTGTGTTCCCTGAGGGCAATCTTGATGCTTGTTTTTGTGTTATGAAAGGGACTCTGGCATGCATAAAATGAATGCAAATGACCTGTTTGCAGGGTCGCATTTATGATTGTTATCCAAGTATTGTGTGCAACTACGTTGTTTGGAACCCACTCCCAATAGTGTGCAAACTCACCTTAGGTTACCGCCAGGTTCTATATCTGGGCGCCACAGCTTTCTTGGGTATAACTTGTATTACATTTTTCACTTGTCTATAAGGTAATTGAACCACATTTTGTTATTCATACTAGTTCATCCTGCAAATGTTTTAAACAAAGTGATGGAGCGTTTGGTACACCTTCAATTGCCTGTTGCATGTCATTTTTGGTCTTTATAAATGGCCCTTTCAAATTGGAAAATTCTTATGGAATTCTGACACAAATTTCTGAAAACTTGTGCCAAGAAATGGAGACCCAAATCAACCATTTACCATCATGGACGGACTTAGAACTGGTGTCCCTTCCGCACCTCTTCCATAACAAGACCCAGCACCGGATAAAATTGGTTGCTTCATATCCACACCCTAAGATGTTAATTACTTTACAGCATTCAGTGATGCAAACTCCTCCAGTGCTGGGTTGGTGGTTGTGGTATTTGGGGACACTCGCAAAAACATGCTCCTTGTAAGTGCGAGGTGAAGGGGTGCAATCTGATTCTCTAAATGCACTGCTCAATGCCAAGCCCATTTTGTTGACCTCGGACTCCTAGATACTCTTCTAAAGTTCTGACATACTGTTTCAGTTGCGCTCCTTGAGATTCATGTTGTAAATTTAATCTACCTTGTAGGATAAGTCCTAAAGTCAAAACGGTACAAAAATTGACACTTTTTTCTTTTCCTTATTTTACATCAAGTAACTGCCTAATGTCCTAATTAAATGCAGTCCTCATGGCAAATTTTAGTGCTTTAGAGCGCCTCGATGGCTTATTCGTTCTCCTTGTCTGTGATCTTTATCTTTCCCCACAATTAGTTACACTCTTAAGATTTATTCTTGACGATGCATAAGAGAAGAACGACTTGCTGTGTGGTACTAAAATAGCAAAGTACATTAAAAATGTTATTTCCCATGTTGTGACATTGCAGGAGATTCCCCTCTATTGTAATTTAAACTGACTCTGCGTTGTCCTTAGTTTAACTTTCTGAAGTCTGTGGACGGAAATCTATTTGTTTTGCTGATGAACCCATTCAGAAAATCACGATCACTATTGTTTTCAGTGTCTTAGCTTCTTGCCATGAATTCACTCACCATTTTCTCAGAAAAATATTATTTCATGTGGCCAATCATATTTGACAGTCGTATAATAATAATACTAATAAAATAATAGCTTTGTCAGCACAAAGTACAGTGCTTAGCAGGCCTTATTTCTTTTGTTTGAAAATGCGACCTTTCTCCTTCTGTTGTTCTGGAACAAGAAAAGTAGTTTATTGATTTTGAGCACATCTAGGGACTCTAAAGTTTTTCATTAGTCAGCAAGCTACTTCTGAAGACCAGCAAATTAAGCTTTAAAACGCCCTGTAGCATTGTACCCATCTATGATGGTAGCTGTAGTCTAGGAATGTTAATGAACTCCAATGTGTTTTTTCCCACAATGTAAGCTTGATCTTGGCAAGATCCACTATTCCAGTTGGCCATAGATTTACTGTGTCCTACTACTGTATTCTCTCGTATAACTCGTGTCTTGAACCAAAATATTTGAAGATGGTCTATTCTAAATGTATCAACTCTTAGCTTGGACCAAATATTTAAATTTTGCCAAGGTTTATGACGTTTGCTACTGGTAAAATAACAGCTTATTGTTTACATTAAAAGCAAAACAGATCAATCTTCTGAGGTGCTTGTGGTTTGCTTTGCATCACAGAACTTGTCCTTAGACGTCCAAAACATTTCAAGTGTTGTTGAGTGACTTACCTCGTTGACAAATGTTTGACAAAATCTGACCAAGCTCATAGTCAACCAAAAGTGTATAATAATTACATTTCTACACTGCTTCCTACTTTTTACCAAGTCGCTGAAGCACGTTTGTGGATGGGTATTGTGCTATTTCATGTGAGTGGTATAGATGGATGAATGTATGTCTGTCATATGGTCTGCGTAGTGTCTCCACTTCCTTCCATATCATTTGGACACTGTTAGCAGTCCTGATCCTCTGTCTAATAGTATAATGAATTGAGTTTTGCAGTCTTGTTTTTCTTCCATTTTAGTAATGAGATTACCGAAAAACAATGATTTGTAACTGAAAAGTTCTGAACTGAAGATAATGTTCATGATGACCTACAGTGTTGATGGTCGATGTTTTTGTGTTGTGCATGACCGCCAGAGTTGTGCACGTATTGTCTCTTATTGTACCTCTACATGTATTTGAAGCGAAAATAAGTGAGCGGTAGGATGTTTAAGTTTTGGTGCAAGTGTTATAGGATACATAAGAGGTGTGCTTGAGGTGAGGCCGGTGGTTGGGAGAGCCTTTTGGTATCATGCACATATGGCAAAAAGTCCTCAATCCGTGTTGCAGCAAGTGCATAGGTGTAGAGTTGTCAGAATATTTGCAGTTGCACATGCAGAAACTTACCTTCTTTTGAATAATCTGTGTCATACAGGTTAACCAGATTGACTAAGGGGCACAGTAAAGTGCCATGAGGAGAAGGATGCTGTCTTTGGCGATGTGGTCTTGCACTAACTGTGATATGTACTCCGAGTATTCAACCCAGAAGCAGCCTGTAGCAATAGGTTTTGCCGGTCATAGAAATGATGTGATGGAGCCCCTCTGGTCAGGCAGATGAAAGCCCTAAAGGAATGAACATTATCTTCCCAGTCTCGATATATATACTCGAGTAGTCCACCTAAAGTGCCTGGGAGCTACCCATAACAATTACAAAAAGTCTTAAGTCCGGAAGGCACACCACTAACCATGGAATGCAATATTGCAGATTTAAGTGGAAAATTCCCATGAATTTCAGCTTACAGACCACGCCGTGCTAGGTGGAATAATATCACTTCAGCAGATAACTTACTTCTTTGCCAGAGGACTACACTTCTTACTTATGGAGCATCAGTGATAGATGGCTGAACTTGAATCAATGGGGGGGGGGGCATAGATCACTTGCATGTGCTTAGGAATTAAACTATGAACACCCATTACCCTTCTCATCCCATTCATTTTTCTTGTCTTGTACTTACTCAAGCAGTAGTGGGGCCATGCCGCACAATGGGCACGCCCTTCCAAGCATCTTTTTTTAAAATGATCAAAAACTCTTAAAGCATTTAAAAGGTGTGATGTCTTCACATCATTTTTGTGCGTGCACTTCAATTGCATTTGTCACCACAGGTCCGATTTCTCTCAGGCGTCCGGTACCTCCCTTTCATCATGCCTTCTTCTTGGTTGTCTACTTATAATGATAAACGGATTCAAGAGTACCTAGAGGGAATATGTTAAGGAGGAGGAGCCGAATGGATTGATCTCCTGTATGTCTGCTGACCTTTGACTTTCTTTGGACAGCAAACCGCCTTCAACAAGTGTTGTCTTAGGTAGTTAAGTCTGGTTTTCCAGAGAGTAGCGAAAATCTCAGTGGGTGGCTGCACCAAGGTTTATGGAAAGATTGTACCGATTGACATGTGGGGTCTCGATTATTGAAGTCAACACTATATAAAAAGATCAATTCACAACAACTTTCTACATCTGTGTCTCTGGTCTCATCGACACCTCCACTTGTCTTCTAAGTTTAGCTGGGCACAGAATTCAGCTCCAATGTTTCTGAATGCTTCGTTGAAGGGGCTGCAATCCCTTACACCTTTTTCTCTGAACCACCAAACAGTAGTGCCTGCTCCCAGTTGGAAGAGAAGCTTTATTTTCTTACACAAGTTGATCATCCAATAATCCTTAGTTCTGCAGACTTCATTAGTTTTTTTTTAATCTAGAAAGTCTTGCCTCTTCCTATCCCGTTTTATACAGGGGTGTAGCTTGGGGGAGGTGGGGGGTGTTTCAGTTGGGTATTGTGAGATGTACGCCTGTGGAATGACTTGCCTTTGCAGCTCAGACAGGTTGAGAATTTGCTGTTTTTTAGGAGACAACTTAAAGCATGGCTGTTTCAGCATAGCACTCTGGTAGGTTGGGTGTAGTTTCTTCTGTTATGGTTTTGGTGGTTTAGCGCCGGGACACTCTATGTGAGTAGCCGTGCGCTTTATAAATACCCATTTTCATTTCATTTCATGGGCGGATTTCACCAGTTATCTTTACATACATATAGATAAAAACGTGCACGCACTCCCTTTCTGTTTTGAATGCCCTCAAAAATATTGTTCATTGTTCAATATGTTGTTTTCTCTCTTGGTACTCCTAGCAATCTACTTTCCTCTCCTTTTCACTGCCCCAGAGACCCCTCTCATGCATCCTGCTTGTCGTATAAAGTATTTAAACATTATATGCCAGCCTGATTGTCAGAAGATCTGAAGCTTACACCCCCTCCAATCTTATTGACCGAGCTACGCCCCTACCCATTTATTCTCCTTGATTCCGATGTGCTGCTCAAACTTGCCAGTCATTCAACTTTAAACACCAGTCGGGCTTTACTGTGACCCCTACCGTTGCCTGACTTCAATATTGCAGTTCTCCCTCTGGCGATCACCAGCAGCCCTAAACGTCTCCCATAGCAGCCCTCCTCTTTCCTTGGCGCACCTGCGGTGCTCCCATTCGTACATGATGCTTTGATGCAATGTACTTTTAAATTTGAACTCTCTTCATGTGGCGGGGAAAGTAGAATAGAGCGAGGAATAGAGTAGAGATGGGTGGTTTCTGCTGCCTTAAGGCACCACACAAGTCCACAAATACATACCAAAGTTCCGATTTCCATTTTTTAGGTCTTGCCTACGCAGCGCGCATGCGCTGTGTAGGAGGACCTTTAACCGCCGTTCTGCTCTTTTTCGAAGCACATACTCGTGCTTGTGGCGGCATACACCTTGCGAGAGCGTGCATGGGCGCGCCGCAAGCACGACTATGTGCTTCCAAAAAGAGCAGACTGCGCGCGCACCACTCCCGGGCTTACCTCCTGCTCCCCCCCCCTCTCTCTCACACGCATTCCTTGTTTTTTAGGTCTCGCTGAGTCAGCGCATGCGCTGCAAGACATTTAGTCAGTGGCTTTTCAAAGTGCTTCCAAAGGCTGTTGCTGGCCACCAGCTTTCGGGTACCCGCGCGTGAACGTGCATGCAAAGCTGCCATCTGGCTTTTGTAATGGCTCATTAAGCCTTACAATGTCCCTCTCCCTCTCCCTCCTTGTAAGCTTTATGGCAGCGCGATGACTTTCGCTTTCACGGCCGCTCGGCGTTACTTGATTCGTCATGCTTCTATTATGCCATCACTTATTGTAATAAAATGAATAAAATTCAGCGCGATGGAAAGTTTTTGTGGCTCATGTATTTACAATTAAAAGATTGTTTTTAGTTCATTTGTAACATGAGCGCTGCACAATGCTTGCAATCAGCAGAGTCGTAAGCAGTCCTTGCTGTTTATACATCCACCGTGGAAGGTTTCTTATTGCCAATTAACTCGTAACGTGAGCCCCACACATATTAGAAGTCACTAGCTTATCAGCCTGCCTTAGTGTCTTCACGAAATTACAAGTCATCACAGTAGCTTCCATCCCTGTCTTTTACTGCGACTGCTGCCATCCATTCTTATGTTCCTAAAGGAACAGTAATGCATTGCCTCAGAACAGCGCTCACCTCATTTTGTTTCACACTGCTTGAACCTTCAGCATGTGCGCCAATTAGTATCCAGTTCCTTTGGATTCACTGCTCAGCCGTTAGCCCTCAACAGTCCCCGACTCCACACACCTTCATAAATCAAATGCAGGGGCATATATATTCCCAAGGAGAAACAATCTCCAGTTGGCTGCTTCTCTTTTTTTAAATGTTAAGTGCATCAACACTGAAAAGGGACTCAAAATGAATTTAAACACCCACAATGATGACAATCGCATTCTAATGGCATGCTGGAGTTTGGAGAGTGTAACCTAGGAATATTTAGTAGTGACGCCTGCTTATATATACGTGCTCACACACACGCACGCACACATCTCCCTCCCTTCCCCAATCCGGAGTCTGTATTTGTTCATCCATGAAGAGGGTATTTTCAAGGAATAAAGGATTAAGTAATATATATATATATATTCACTTAAAAAACCATAGGTTTGAGATGTGTTATAGTTAGGAATTAGCATTTAAAAAACCTTAGAAATTCACTGAAAAAGCCATAGGTTTCAGGGGCGTTATAGTTAGCTGGACATTTCCCTCGTACAAAACCATTGAAATTCCCCCGATATAGTTAGCTGAACTAACTATAACTCGCGCGCCCGCAATCCACTGCTGATGACGTCACATATTACATCACTCATGACATGGTCAGTGGCATCACTCATGACATCACTGATGACATCTCAAATGACATCACTCATGACATCATCCAGTGAATGTGTGTTTTTCTGAAAAATAAATATGTTTTATATCTCAAGGTCGATGGAAGAATAAATGGGTATATAAGTGTCTAAATGGATTTTTTTCCCTGAAAGATGGAGTATATAACTGACTGATTAAGTGTATCTTAGGGCATACACGGGTTAGTGAGTAATGTTTAAATATTTCAATATCTGTAATAGTCTCTCACTTTGTGTATAATTGAGTGCATGGGTTGGTGATTAGCTACATGAGTCTCTATATATGTTATCAGTTATTTTTTTGAGTATTAGTGTGAGTGTCTGAGTGGTTCATGGGGGGTATTATGTATTGCATAGATGCATGAATGAGTGACTCACTGTTTGTATGTGTTGAAGACCGCATGTGTGCAGAACAGTATGGGTGGATGAGTGTGGGTATGGGTTTGTTAGTGAGTGAATGACTGTTTCAATAGTGTTTATATTAGTAACTACATATATTTTAAACTATTATGTTAGTATTGGTGTATATAAGTGAGTATATGTGAGAGTTGGAGATTGGAAGAGGTCCTGTATGAATAACTGTGTTTCTATTAGTGAATGTTTAAAATTGTAAGTATGTGTAAGTTTCTGTATAAGTAAGTGTGGTGGTGTGTCTATAACTGTATATGCAAGTAAATGGTTGTTTGATTCTTTATTAGCATGAGTGACTGTGTGTGAGTAACTCTGGATGAGTGGCGGTGTGTAACAGGATGTATAGGTGTATGAGTACATATTATGTGTGAGTACGTATATGAGTGACTATATAGGACTGTTGGTGAATGAGAGCATGTGTATGTACATCTTAGAGTTACTGAATTGGTTGTTGTAACTGGTTTCAGTATGTCCATTGTTTTGAAGATTTTAGTTTCTATTTCTGTATATGTGTTTCAAAGGTTATATTCGGGTAAGAGGAGGTCTGCCACTCTATCACAAGGATGATGTCATCAGTGATGTCATTTGAGATGTCCTCAGTGATGTCATCAGTGATGTCACTGACCATGTCATGAGTGATGTAATATGTGACGTCATCAGCAGTGGATTGCGGGCGCGCAAGATATAGTTAGCTGAACTAACGGGGGAATTTCAGTGGTTTTGTACGAGGGAAATGTCCAGCTAACTATAACGCCCCTGAAACCTATGGTTTTTTTCAGTGAATTTCAAAGGTTTTTTAAATGCTAATTCCTATTTATTACTTATCTCTAACCTATGGTATTTCACAGAATTTCATAGGATTTCTAAATCTTTATTTTTCAGTGTATCAATTGCTTTATTAACGTTTTTATACTGTTTTTCTTCATTTTTTAAAGTTCTTTTTTTATAAATATATATATTACATGTTTTTAATGAGAAATGTTTGTAAAAAATATTTGTAATTTTTTTTAACTATTTAAAAAAAATATTTTCTAAACTATATTGTGTGTGTGTGTGTATATATCTGTATATATATATATATATATAATGTGTGTGTGTGTGTGTGTGTGTGTGTGTGTATATATATATATATATATATATATATATATATTTATTTTATTTTTCTGGAAGTCGCGCACCCAATGCGTACCATTCCCGAACAATACGCGGAACCTAGCAGCCAATTTACCACTATTGTGCACGATCCGCGTAGGGTATATGATAAATACGTATTTACCTGCGCGTTTGCTATGCGATCCATACGTGACTTTAAGCGCATACGCGACGAACACGTACGTTACGCGACGCTCGCGTGCTTCCGCATGACGTCATATACGTATTTGACGCGGTGGGTGCGCGATTCCCGCAAAATATCTTAAACCTCAAAAATGATATATATAGGTCAGTGTTTCCCAAACTGTGGTCCGCGGACCCCCAGGGGTCCGTGACACATTCCCAGGGGGTCCGCAGGCTGCAGTTTTAAAAGCACTGCAAAGTTCTTTGCATAATTAGTAGTTTTCGAGCAACAATAAAAGTGTCAAGATAATGTCAGTGATTAATGTACCTGCTGGAGAGAGATGAGAGTTTTGTCCTGTGGCAGATTTGACTTATCTAAAGTAATATGCCTACTGCAAAGAACGTGTACCATGCATTTTAAAAAAACAGTATTTTATGTGCATAGTTCAGTGGGTTACTGCTTTTGTCACGGATTATTTTGTTACTGTACAGTTCATAAGTGACAGTCGTAATCTAGCACAGTGACCTATAAACTATCAAAGAGCTGCTTGCAAACTGCATGTTACAAGTTAGTAACTTATGTTTTTTCCAGTCTTTCATTATCCTGATGCTGCTAAAAATGTTTATTTGGGTGGAAATACATTTTTATTGGTAAAGTCAATGCTAACCACTGTGCTATGTTCTGAATTCTGAGTTTGTGCTTCTCCAGACCAAGCACTCTTTAAAAATGCCTACCAGTATGAATGACATGTGAATCCTATACCTTTTAGTCCCCTTTGCCTTTTGTAACACTTTCTATACACTGATTTACACGTATGATTCATTGCCTCTATATGTGTCTAATGTAAAGTGCTCTGACATCCTACAATGGTATGAGAGATGCTATAAAACAAATGAAATACATGTGACAGGGGAGCTATGGAGAGATGAGAGGCACTGTTGGAGGGTGATAATAAGGGAATCATTGAAGAGCCCCAACAAAGATTGTCGTATCCTGGTGCATAGTAAGGTCTTCATTTACTATTCTTTAAAAGCTAATATATAATGATAAATGTGTTGTAGTCTGCACCATTGTTTCCTAAAATTATTTAGGGGGAGAGCCTCCCAAAGCCCCCTTTGTAGTGGTCAGGCTCACTTACTGCACTTGGTGTGCACCGTATGAGACCTGGTCTGAAAACATTTGCAAGGGCTGCTTTGGGTTTCTGGTATGGCCCTGGGAAATAAAACCAACCATTTAAAAGTTAGTCACCGAGATGCAGCACCAACTTTCCATTAAAATCTTTTGTTTTTTGCAAATTCTTTCAATATAAAATACTCAGGGGGATATTTACAACAGAAGTGGAGGAGAGTGTTGTTAGCCTCCTTGACTTAACAACACGCTCCACCACTTCAAAAACGCAGGGCTGCACCATATTTACAAGAATATGGTGCAGCCCTGCATTTCCCCCTGCGCTGGCGCTACACTTAGCAGTGTAGCGCCAACGCAGGCACCCTTGCACCATAGTGCAAGGGTGTCTGCATGCACTGGAAGATTGTTTATGTACAAGAAGGCCCCCCTTCCTGCACAATCTTGAAATGCCGTTTTGTTACTTCTATGTGTGCTGCCTAATGCAGCACACATGGAAGTTATTAAAAAAAATTTTTTTTTAAGATTGTTCATGTGCAGGAAGGGTCACCTTCCTGAACATAAACAATCCAAGGCGTTTTGCTTATTCCTTGTGTGCTGCACAAGGCAGCACACATGGAAGAAGCAAAAACGAGGAGAAATAAAGCATTTCTCCTCGTTTTGCCAAGTTTAGACCAGGTTTTCCCTGGTGCTAATTTTGGCGCTGCCTCCTATTTACGCTGTCCTTGTAAATAGGGGGCATCGTCAAAATCAATGGGCGTTGCGGTGGAACGCCCACCGCAACACCCACTGCCCACCCCTTTCATGCTAATCATTGCGTGAAAGGGAGCCTTATTTACAAGGCAGTGTTCAGCCACGTTGAATGGCTGAACGCTGCCTTGTAAATAAGGCGAAGCACCTATCACCGCGGGAACATTGCAAAAAGTTACATTCCTATGGCGATAGGGGCTTGTAAATATGCTCCTAAAATCCTTAGTAATTCGAGTATTTTTTTGTGTGCACAGGTGTTTATTTTTTTCAAATTACTGTTTTAATGTTTGAAATTTAAATCCTACAAATTCCTCGGGGGTCCCCGGATTTCAGTGGTGACTCAATGGGGGTCCTCAGGAGTCAAAAGTTTGGGAACCACTGATATAGGTATTTAATATAAATATTAAGGCAAGACCTAATCTAAGCTACTCATAAAATTAATATATTTTTACTTTTAATGAACCTATATTACTTTTAAATGCAATTTCGCGAATTCGCGCTCGGTGCGTGCTGCCGATGCGCGTAGCCCATGTGACCTGAAAAAAAAGAGATTTGATTGGTTCATTAGACTTCCTATTCTAACTGTTGAAAGACCCCCACCCATTTCAATCATTCTTCTTAGACCTTCTTTGGAGGAGCATCTCTGTGCTTAGAAGAACTTTTTTTGTCTAAGTTGACACTTAGTTCAAACTTTTTGTGAGAAACAATGGCTTCAGGGCAGCAGGCATCACCAGCATCTCAACATTCATCAGAAGATGAATTTTTGGCTGAACCACCACGCCCAGAATTATATTAATCTGTTGTCTGGAATTTTTTTACTTTCCCAGAGGGACAAACAAAGACAAATGCCACCAAAGAGATATGCAAAATATGTCGGAGAGTGCTGTCCTGTGGAGATCCGGCAAAGAAGTACTCATGTGGTACAGCCAGCATGAAGAAACATCTTAAAACTTTGCATCCAGTAAACCTGGCATGTGAAGAGTGCCGAAGAATGAGAGTTCTTCCAGCACCTTCACAAGCATCACAACCAAGTACTTCTCGCACGGATCCATCTGAACAACACCTGGATATACGTCCTCAGTTTGCAACACTCACAGTGCACTGCTTGAAGTGTAATGAAATCCTATGCTACGGAGAACAATCTATTGATTTAATTTGCAGTTTGCAAGAGAACCATCGTTGTTAGATTTCCTAACTCCCCCCCCCCCCCCCCCCCCCTGAATTTTGTTGTTTTCCTCCAGTTCTGTTTTTTCCTTTTTTTCAAGAAAAACCCCCAAAATTTAAAAATTGTTCAGAAAATCAAAAAAAAAAAATAAAAGAAGAAAAAAAAGTTCTTGTCAGAACTAACTTTTCTGGTTAAAAAAAGAGCTATATTTGTATGTTAGTGTGTGAAAGTTTAGATGAATATATGTGTAGTGCATAATTGACTGAACTAATGCATTAGTAGTGTATGGTGAATGTATAAGTGCAGAACTATGAGGAAGTGCTGCAGCATCACACAGTAACCTCTTTAACTGCAGTGTGCTGTGGTACTTCCGAAGCACAGGGATGCAACATATGCACATAAATATGTTGCAAGTCTATGCTTCTCTTTGCACGGCTGCTTAAACTGCAACCATGTGGTGACACAGGCACCCTTGCACGATGGTGCAAGGATATCTGTGTCATGTAGAGTTTGTTTTTGTGCAGGAAGACGCACCTTCCTGCACAAAAACAATAAAGGCATTTTTTCTCCTTCAATGTATGCGGAGCATTGTAGCATGTATTGAAAGATAAACAAGCATTGACATAGCCAATAGGTCTCGCCTTTGGGACCTTATAAGTGTTTAGCCATGCAACAGTTGCATAACTAAATACTTATAAGGTCCCAAAAGCGAGACCTATTGGCTATGCAAAGCGGCCGCGAAAGTTATCGCGATCAAACATCAAAGCGGCCGCGAAAGTGAAAGTAATAGTGGTAAAGCGCGGCGCGCGCTGCCGCGCACATGCACTGTAGCTCCAGGCTGGCCTGGTAGCACTTTTTGGAGCCCTCTCAATGTCTCGCCAGACCAGCGCATGCGCTGGGTCAGGCGAGACCTATAAATGAGGAGAAATGAAAACAATTCTCCTTGTTGTGCCTTGCTACACCAATTGGAGAATGGTGCAGCATTCACACACATGTCCAGATTTATGATTTTTGATTAAACTGGAGATGTGTCTTGTTCTATGAGTATTCTGTGCAATCACGCACAGCAACACTTATGTTGCCCTTTCAACGCAAAGTGGTGTATATGATGAGGTCGTATTTACATGGAGAAGAGAAGGTACACAGAGTGCCTTTTCCTTTCTTTGTAAATATGAAAGCTATAACTATGTTACAGAAAGTGACATATTTCTGTTTGGAAAATTGCTTGTGAATGATAGGAGGTAAGCACAGAGTTTTGTCTGCAAAGATGCTCAAAGAAGAATGATTGAAATCATTGCGGTCCTTCAATAGGTACAATGGGAAGTATTATGAACCCCTCAAATCTGTTTTATTGCAGGTCACATGATATCCTATGACAGGGACATTCCAAAACTACATAGGTATAAACAGGGTGTTTTGAAAAACTTATTCAAACTTTGTAGCTTCTTGCAGATCTATGGTACACATTTTTTTCAGATGTTTTTTGCAATGTAAATTGGGGTAAATTGCTTATTTTAGAATTAGGATCTGTGAAAGAAAACAAAAAATAGTTATAATATGTAATACATTTTTAACAACACAGCATAATTTAAACAAAGTAATTTGTTGCCTTTTTTGCTGTTCTCAGAATATATTGAATTTCACTAGAAATAGTGATTTCAATCGTGCTCATCACGTAACAGCGGGCAAAAAAAACCAATCAAAACGATTGTTTAAAAAAGAAAAAAAAAAAAAATCTATTCTCAGTAAAATACCAGAAAATACAAATCACACATATATAAAATGCTTACTGCTAAGAATTTTATAACTTAAATTTATAAACGCTGTAAATGTTGTCGCTTTAAAATATACACCGAGTCAATGTGTAAGAAAAAGTCCATAATTCAAACATATACCTTTCCTTGAGGCCAAATGGTATTTTTGCACTGTTTTTTATGTAAATAGTCCAATGGTAATCCTATTAAATTATAATAATAAATTCCTCAGAGGCTGAATTATCTTCCCAAAACTTTGACTTTAAAAATATTAGGTAGGAATTTGGTAATTCACTAGGCAAACGTGGTTTGAAAACCAACTGGGCATCATTACAAAGTGTCCAGCCTTTGTTACATTTTAGATAGGCAGTGTAATGTCCAGATGTTGTGGAAGGACCATCATGGAACATTATTGCAACTGCTACAAAAGTCCTTCCTGATATTGATAGTTGTGTTGCAACAAAATGTTTTATTAAAGTGTCCAATTTTGTTCCATGAGCTGTACAACGTTGCATCATTAAAATTATATATTGTCCATATCTTTGTAAAAATAATGTTGATAACATTTCTGATTTACATTGGCTACACCATGTTTTGATTTGCAGCTTTAACTAATTTATTGAAAGACACAGATTTACAGTCCGGTAATGTTAAATGTAGAAATCTTTCAGTGTCTACATTAGTGCTAGATGTATACATACAATTTTCACAATGATATTCCCATTTGTAACAAAGGCCAAAAATATTTTCTATTTCTACACCTTCTTTTTCAAAAACGGTAAGCATATACATTAGAAATTCCTGAGCATCTTGTTGGATATTTTGCGTAAATTGTGTAGAACCAGGGCATAGATCTAAAATATTACGAACATCAGAAACAGTTTGTATTTTCCTTGTATCAGTTCTCAATTTTTCATAAACCGAATGCAACAAGCAACAACATTTTTTTTTCCTGATTCTGCATAATTTGTTGTTGCAAACCTTCAAGATAAAAACAACATTGACCACTACATTAGCATAGCAGTTGACACCTGAACTATTTTCAAACTGATAACCAACAATCTCTTCAACAGCGTCCTTTTTCTTTTTGCTTGCAATGACATTACCTTGTTTTTTTCCCTTCTCTGCACCTTCAATACAGATATTCTCATACCTTCTTTTACGACCAACCACACACTTTTCAAATACAGGATATTGACCTAAATTGAGAGCATACGCTCTTCTTAACCTATTATACTCATTTACACAGTTTGCATCTGCAGTAACCTTTGTGTCATCAAAATCAATCAAAAACAAACCAGATAATGTTCTGACTCTCGACAAAGCAACATATGCCATACCCTCTTTAAACACAGTAGATCCAATATTCACCAATGCACTGTCTACACTTAATCCTTGAGATTTATGAATAGTCACTGCTTATGCCAGAGAAACTGGAAATTGTTTCCTACGGACATATATATCTTTAACAAGCAAAAAACGAACTGAACAATGACCAACTTCTTTAACTTCTTCAATCTGATCAAATTTAATTTTTAAAAATTCAATTCCATCTTTTTTCTGCTAATTAACAAAATCCACAACTTTACCCATTGCTCCATTAACTTTTTCTGCATCCAAATTACGCCTTAAAATTATCCGACAGTTGATACATGCATATAGATTCTTTTCTAAACCAGCAGTTTTAGATATCTTTTTTTTCTAAAGAATCCCGTTTTGTTTTCAATGTTCCCGTCAAAATAATAGTGATTCCTTCATGCTGTATTTAATCGATGGCTTCCATTATTATAATTTCTTCATTTTCCAGTTTCAATAGTTCTTCGTTGAATATAGAACACTCGCGCAGTGTTGGCATTAAGCAGATTACAGATTTATTTTCTGCAATTTTCATGTATATTTTCTCAGGAACTACATTTTCATTTGGAAACAAATTGGAAAGTAATCGACTCTGCAAAGCTTGTTTGCCATGTTCTGTCAGAAGTCCAATTCTTATATCTTGAAGAATACTTCCATATTCAGCATCATTTGCCTGTCGAATAGTTTTCGTCAGTTCTTTGTATTCAAAATATGACCAAATGTTCACGTTTCCAACACTACCCAAAAACTTTCTGGTGTCTTCATGCGCCAGTGTTTTAAATACTGGTTGTCCTTTTACAGGAGTCAGTTGCAGTAGATCTCCAAAAACTATGACGTGTTTTCCTCCAAATAACACGTCGTACTCTGTTTTAAGAATTTGCTGCATTCTTAAATGCACAAAGGCAAGCATTAAGTTTGAGACCATGCTTACCTCATCAATAATGAGCAGTTTCATTTTCTTCAGGACTCTTGAAACTTCACAACAAGCTTCTCCAGATAACTTGTGGTATTCCAATTTGTTGTCATGCTCTACTGGTAGCATTAGTAAACGACGTAAAGTAGTTCCTTTAATGTTATGTGCTACCAACCTAGTTGGAACAGTGACAACACAAGACAAATGCGACTCAGTTGTTTTCTGTAGATAACTTGTAATTACTTTAATTAAGAAACTTTTTCCTGTTCCAGCTTGTCCACTCGCATACATTCGGATAGGTTGAAATGATGTGCATGAGCACTCTTTCTTTTCATGAAGTAATCCATGGTCAATCTGTTGTCTCACTTGCTGATATATTTGTTTCTGTTCAACATTTAGTTGTTCTTCCAAGTTTCCAAACTCCATTACATCTTCTTGAGCTTGATGCATTGCTGTTTCCACCTCATTCATGGCAATTGCTGCTTCATTTTCAACAATTGGTTGTCCTAGTGCAGGGGTCTCCAACCTTTTCTGTAGTGAGAGCTACTTCCGATCAGTGAAAATCTTTGTGAGCTACTAAAGGCCAAGCAACTCGCGCATTTTTTGGAGACACCTCCCACGCCCTGCTTAATTGTCTTTAAGCCTAATTTCTTTATGGCCTATACTGTGGTATGAACAAAATACAACTATAGAGCTGATCAAAGCTGTCAGCAGACTGAAAGTCATTAAATAGTAAACTGTATATCTGTCTCACACCTCATTCGCCACACTGCTATGCAATGCGTCACATAACATGATAACGATAACTGCACCTTGGTGTTTATCAGGCAAGACAAGAAAGCACTTCCAACATAGGATCAAAAACCAAAGAAAACACTTCGAACCAACCACCCTACACATGCCATAGCTTGCTAACCATGTAGGTAAGTGCTCCGGTGCCACAATTAGTAAGCGCTATTAAACTGCTGCAATAGAAGGCTTCCCCTTTCTTCATTATCAAAGAAAGTAAAACAAAAGGGAGAAAGGTTATGTTACAAATGAATACATATGATTTTCATTCATGTCCGGGCCTTTGCAGACTATTGGAACAACAAATGGCCGACATTTGGAAAGGTGGTAGCCTTGCTTTCCTTATAAAGCACTTCACTCAGTTCTATAACACATGCTTTAAGTCTGCAAAGTCCATTTTCAGAAAATGCATAGTTCTGCAATGTTCAGCAACAGACTGTCTGCTAAGCCTTGCACTCACTGCACAGTCGTTCTTCGACTTCCAGTAATAATATAGTAGCATGAAACATAGGTCAATGTCCCTCAGCGCATACCTCAATAAACAGAAAGCTCCATAGCCTGATCAATAACAGGTTCTAGCCAGGAACAACCCTTTGTAATCCATTAAAAAAGGAATACAATACATTCATCTAGTCCAGCCTTATCACACTTCTGTTGAGTAGGACTCGCCTAAAAACAATACGAACACATGCAAAAAAAGATAGTTGGATTATTTTCATATAAACATAACTTTCTGAAAATGAGCATGAAAAATAAATAGCACACTGGTAGTTCGCCTTATTCTCATGGTATTTGAAATGGGCTCTCATCACCCACCCAGACCGTGGGGAAAGCTGATATTTCTCAGACATTTCTGTGACTATGCATAAAGAGGGCTGCATTATAGCGCCTATTTGCTTTAATTGAAAATGTCATTATTGAAGCAGAAGGCCCCTTGTGTAACCTTACATATTATTGAAATAAGAAATAAAGCAAACTTATACATTAACTAATCTAATATACAGATCAAATTAATTCAAACTCCTACACATCATGAAATACTGAAAATGCTCCGACAAGCGAGCATGAATTTGTTCCTTAAAAACATGCCAAATCTGATCACACCTCGTGCATGCTCACACACTCCAGTTGTCTATTGCACTCACCAGCCTGCTTTCCTCCTACATAGGCCATGAGTTTCTAAATCAGTACAATGGAGTCCTTCATTCAACATTCTTCTGAGTAACACCTCAAGAACCATGCTAAAAAAAGTCATTACAACAATGGGATCAAAGTGCATGGGTAAAAGGGCTAATGAGCCTTGCTTAGAAAAATCCCACGCAAGAAGAAATTACATCATCTCAGCCCAGCCACTAAAAGTGTAAACTGCCGCTAATAAATGCATAGCAGTAGAAGTACTTAACAAATCAATTTGTTTTGCGTAGCTGTGGTGCAGCAAAACACAGCTGTGTCACACAAGCAGAGCTGCCTATGCACAAAGGAAGAGTGTGGGAGACAGAGAGACTGGGAGTGATGGGACAGAGAGGTGAAGGGCCTGCTTTGGGAGGATCGGGTCGGTACATGTAAAGCGCTTTGATTTCAACTTCGGCTGACACCACGCTTTAAAATTGAAAGAATATATAATGAAGCACATTAGCAGCCAATGTTAAAATCAAAGGGTCTTGCATGCACTGAGCCGCTTTCATTGACTACCACACAAAGGCAAATTTATAGCGTGCTGTAGTAGTAAGTGAAAGCAGTTTGTGCAGACAAGAATCTTTGATTTTAACATTTCCTGCCACCCCAGTTCCTGCCCAGTGCCTGCAAGGACCTTGGACTTTAACCTCTGCTGCCACCGTGCTTTGTTACTGAAGTCCGATAGAAAGCACGGTGGCAGCCGATGTTAAAATCAAAGGGCCTTGCATGCACTAAGTCACAACGTCCTTGCCTGCCCTGAACTGCTTTCACTGACTTCCACACGAAGGCAAATTTAAAGCGTGTTGAAGTCAGTGAAAGCAGTTCAGGGCAGGCAAGGACTTTTGATTTTTAACATTGGCCTCCGCCGTGGTAGCAGCTCATTGCCTGCAGAATCTTGGATTTTAAGGTCGGCTGCCACCGCACTTTATATCGAAGGCAGATGTAAAGAGCGGAAGCATCCGACCTTAAAATCAAAGGGCCTTGCATTCACTTAGCAGCTTTCACTGTCTACCACGCAAAGGCAAATTTAAAGCGTGCTGTAGTCAGTGAAAGCAGTTCATGCAGGCAAGGACTTTGGATTTTTAAATCTGCTGCGACCGCGGTAGCTGCTCAGTGCCTGCAAACACCTTGGATTTTAATATCGGCTGCCTCCGCGCTTTGTTACTTAAGGCAGATGTAAAGCGCGGTGGCTGCTGATGTTAAAATCAAAGGTCTTACAATGCACTTAAGCGGTTTTACAAACTATGCTGCTAATAATCAGGGGGGATCACTTACCAGTCCTGCGCAGCTTCCCAGGAGGATGAGATGGCAATTATGAAGTGTGGTGCCTGCCTGGAAAAGGCAGGTGGCGCGTGACTGCAGGAAGAACGTCACGTTCTTTGGCCCGCCCTCCTCCAGCTAAGCTCACTTCAGCTAATCAGAGCAGCTGGTTTGTGTGAGGGCGGGCAAGGTCTTAGAGCTGGCAAAGACAATGATGGGATACAAAATAAAATGCTTAAATGACGTCTCTATAATTAGAAAGTAGCGCGAGCTACTCCCAGAGGGTCGGCGAGCTACCAGTAGCTCGCGATCGACCGGTTGGAGACCCCTGTCCTAGTGTATCTTGACTCAGTGCAGCAGAACTTTGACTGTCTTGAGAACTGTCTCTAGCAATCTCAGCTGCAATTGTAGCTTCTTGGTCAATTTCATCATTCAACATTTTCACAATATTTGCAAAAGCACTGCATTGTATGCTGCCTTTACAAGCATTAAATGAATCTTCATAGCTCTGAAAATCTCCAAGTAATTCCAGTTCTGAACGCCACGGTTTGAACATTTGCAAAAGGGCTAAATAGTAAAATTCCCTTTTATCAGCAGTGTCGCAACTCAGCTTCCTGTGATTAATCAAGTTTCCTTTTCCTTTGTTTCACCAAACATCCTTCGTAACCAATGACTTCATATTTTCCATCATTGATGTTCTCTGTAGTATTCCGTTTAAAAGTGTAGTTTTGCAGCACTTCATAGAGACACCTGTTCTCAAGATTTCTGTTTGGGTAATGTGTCCAACATATTCGTTTTCAAAATATCTGTACTTTCTGGTTCTTTTTCTGCTAAATATTAAATTTCTTGAACAGATTTCAGTACCCGATTTCGCATTGCTGTAAGACCTAGACTCCCCCAAATGATTCTTCTACTTTTGGAGTATAGACTTGCAGATGATAACCGAGCTGAGCATTCATATGTTCCAATTTCTTGATGCGATAACATCTTCAAACTGAAACTGTATAATTTCTTACTTAGTCTTCTCGTGCGAAATCTCTTCCCACATTTCTTTCAATTCTGTCTTTTTCTGATTTAGTAATGTAGGACGTTGCATATCGAGCAACAGCAGTGGAATTGTCCGCAACATATTAAATATCCATGTTAGCGTTCCACATGGATGAAATAACTGGATTGTAGTCATTTATGTATTTTGACTCTTCGCTTCTTCTTAAGTTGTAGGTATTTTTCGGAGTCTTTCTTGTGATGGTATGTCGCATAGCTGACATAAAACTGTTCACAAATGCAAAACGACATTTGGTATAGAACATATCCTTAGACTTGTACTTTCGTCGACAGTATTTTCCACATCTATGGCTTTGGAATCGTAAGACTTGTTTTTTTACGTTTTTATCTTCTCTGCTATTGGGTACAGCACATGTGGCATATTCTTCAATGAAAGACAAAACAGTATCATCTGAATCTGTTCCAAATTTGGGGGCGTCCTTGATCCATAACAACATGTGTATATGAGGAGCACCTCTTGCTTGATACTCCTTTCTCCAAAGAAATCCACAACTTCTCCAAGAGGAGGATTCTTTTTATTGCAGAGGAAAGACCTCATAGCTTCAGATCTATGATTGAAATATCTGCATACATTAACAGGATCCAAAGAGCACAATTCTCCAGGTGTCTTGTATTTAATATTTTTTATATTGGAATTTGCCTCTCGGAGAAATATAAGTAAATCCTCCCATGCGTACTCAGCACAGCTTAGTGTAAGGAACCATGTAGGAGTTCCTAAGTTCCGTAGCATACATTTCAGTTTTCCATGACGACAGTACCAATATTCATTAGTCCCACGCTGATATGCCATCAGAATAATCAACTGACATTCTAAATGATCATCTCTCTGATGCACTTTAGCCATAAAATCCTTTGCAGTTACATTTTGCAGAAGCATTCCAGTTTTTAAAATGTGATTTACTGCATATGAAAGTCCAGACAAGTCACTTTCATACAGAAGATGAAACATATAAGGGATACATTGTCGAAATCTTGGATCTTCTGCATATAATCTTGTTGTCCGATATTCAGATGCAGGAATCTGCACTGGACGTTCATCATATCGTCCACCTTTCCCTGTTGGAAACAACTGCGGGAAACAATGAGCTTCCAAGCTATCTTCCCATACACTCATGGGACTTCCTTTTGCTTTCTTCATTTGGAATAACTCAATCGTATTCCCCAACATTTCTTTGGAATGAAGTGGATGTACACTGTAATGTTCATAGATTTCTTCACATCTGGACATGTCCACTTTTTCAATTTGTCCACTTGATGTTTCGGTATCTTATGCTAAATCTATTTCTTCTTCTCCTACAAACACATTTCTATAGTACTCATTATTTTTTATCAGATACAATGTTGCCTTTTGCACTTTTCTAACATCCACTAACTCTTGCCAGATTTTCTTATTCTTAGTAGGAACACCATTAACTAGAATAACTAGTGGTTCATTTTTTTGCACGGTCTACACCAATAGTTTCAATGTTTTTCTTTAAATCTTTTAATCCTCTTATAAATCTGATGGAGGCAATTTACCTGTTTTAGGCTCCATACAAACAATAGCCTGAAACGGGTGCACACATTGAATGAGAATAGACTCATAGGTATTTAAATCTATCAGCTCTGGAGGAATAGCAACCAACTCTAGATTATTATGAACAGCTCTAGCAGGCATTTCATTCTCATCTAATTTGTTATAACAATATTTGCAAATACGCTGGTCAGAACCCAAATCAAAACAATACTCTACCAACAAATAAGTTGCAAATTCCTTCCACTTATCATTATTTTCTGTTTCACTTTTTAAATACAGATTGACACTCCTAGTCTGATTTTTATAGAGTTCGCCAACAACAAATACAAGACAAATGTGGTCTTTCACCTGAAATCACCTTAAACCCTGTGATTTGATCTTAAAAATATTTTGTAATCATGGGTTCTACATTGTCTTCAAAATTTTGTTCTATTAATGTGTCAGTTTCTGCACTCTCTTGCTGAGGACCAAAGTAACAACTCAATATCATCACAAACCTTCTTCACATCTGATACTGACCCACGCAAAAGAGCACTGTTCAACTCATTTAACTTTAGTGCTGGACTTTTTGCATAATACAATCTTCTCACTAACTTCCGCATTTGAGTATGATGTACTGCCAACATCCTGAAATGGTGAAAAACACTTTGACAAACTTTCCTAGAAAGACAAGCCAGAGTATGACCTTGCAAACCAGTATTTCTTCTCACTCTGCAAGGGTCTAGTCCTTGCAACACCTTAATCTTTTGTTTAACACTTTTTTTTGTACTATATGCTCATAAGAAATTGCATAATTTATCAATAGATTCTTGTCGTACACTACAAATACTACTCGATCCCAAGTGTACACAGGGTCTTTAGTACGTCTCCCTAGAACTTCATCAGCTATCACTTCTTCTGCATTTCTTTGAACCATTTTCTCTTTCTCAATTGGACAACCATTTCTAACCTCATAACCTCGAACACTGGTGTCAACTGCATGCAATAAATTATTGCTCTGTAAATAACTCTCTTCATTAAAGAAAGGCTCTGAACTTGAACTGTGTTTCCATTCTCCCAAAAAAAATCACAAATTTGTTCTGTTAATTACTCTTTTCCTCTTACTTTTGGCCTTCATTAAATGGATTGGTTTATCTAGTGATCGAATTCTGTTTAATACTAAAATGAATAGTTTCCTTTTTACTTCAAAAGCCAACAATGGTTTCAATATGCTTCTTCTTTTTATAAAATAGAGCTCTCTTTTTATATTTCTTCGTACCTTTCAGCAAATTATGTACTACTCTTCTGTAAAATATTTTTTTGCATATTTCTTTATACTGATTTTGTCTTCTTTTACCATACTTTGTGTCCTTTCACTGTCCATTTGCTTTTTTGCTTTCCCTATTATTTTGAGTATTTTTTCTAGTTGAAGCATTCTCAGAGGTTTCAGCATTCTATACATTCTGTCTGGTCCTACAAACATTTTTAATAAATTGCTTTGTGATCTTACCAGAAGATTTTTCTTTTTAGCCACATTATGTTGTTCATTCAATACTTGTGGTTGATTTTTCTTCAAGTAACTGTCCTTTTTCTGTTCTTTTCTTTTTCTTACTTTGTCCGGCATGAATTCTTTATTTTAATGGTGATAAACAAGTATCTGTAAAAATTAATCACAAATAAATGTATATTAATATCTTTATAAATTATAGTTTCTATTACTATACAAATACATTTTGTGTAAATACTGTCTAAGAAATTATAGGCCTGAAGCACAAGAGTGAAGGTGGTGAGACCACTACATGCATAGTGCATACTACTTTGAAGTAGTTCATGTCCTAAAGCCTGCCTCACTGAAAATGTACAGGCTTACTGACTGAATCATTACAGTACTATAAGGAGAGACACTGGGTGAATTCATAGTTGGTTGAGTTTTACTTTACTGAATAGATTACTACATGGTACTGAAAGACTCCCTATGGGTTTGCAACAGCAGTCAGTGTGTTTGGTGGAGTGTATGCATAGTGCCTGTGGAATTGTAGGCCTGAAGCACAAGTGTAAAAGTGGTTAGACCACTACATGCATAGTGGATAGTTATTTCAAGCAGTCCTTGTGGAAAGGCATGTTTCACTGCATGAGTACCTGGGTACTGACTGAAACATTAGAGTACTGCAAGGAGAGTGCCTGGATGAATCTTACGTTTTTGGGTTTTGACGCAGTGAATAGATTAGTACATGGTGCCGGATGAGTCACTGGAGGTGTGCAAGGGGAGTGACAGGGTGTTTATTGGAGTATATAGATACTTACTGGGCAATTGAAGGTGTGAAAGACAATTGTGTAGGTGGTTAGAGGCCTGCATGCATAGTGGATAGACGTTTGAAGTACTCCATGTGCTAAGGCCGGGTTCACTACATAAGTACCTGGGTACTGACTGAATCATTAGAGTACTACAAGGAGAGTGCCTCGGTGAATTTATAAGTGGTTGGGTTTTGGTGCAGTCAATGGATTAGTACATGATGTTGAATGGGTCACTGGAGAAGTGTAAGGGGAGTTACCGGGTGATTGAAGGAACTGTATGAATACTGACTGGGGTATTGAAGGTGTGAAAGACAAGTGTGTAGGTGGTTAGAGGCCTGCATGCATAGTGGATAGACCTTTGAAGCTAAGGCCTGGTTCACTGCATGAGTACCTGGGTACTGACTGAATCAGTAGAGTACTGCTAGGAGAGTGCCTGGGTGAAACTTTCACGTTTTTCGGTTTTGGCGCAGTGAATAGATTAGTACATGGTGCTGGATGAGTCACTGGAGGTGTGCAAGGTGAGGGACAGGGTGTTTATTGAAGTATATAGATACTGACTAGTCAATTGAAGGTGTGAAAGATAATTGTGTAGGTGGTTAGAGGCCTCCATGCATAGTGGATAGGCGTTTGAATCAATCCATGTGCGAAGGCCTGCCTCTCTCCATTAGTACCTACCTCTCTCTCTATCTACCTCGTTTTTTTTTAATGGAGGACTTCCCACCGCATTTTTTAGTTATTATAAAAATATTTTCTTTTCGGGGAGAAGCCCCCCAGCCCCCTCTGTCTTTTGTAACCTTACCAATCAATATCCTTACCCATCCCTAAAAACATCCTTACTACCTCTCTACCTCTCTCCCTCTACCTATCTCTCTCTCTCTCTCCCTCCCCCTCCCCCTCTCCCTCTGCCTCTCTCTCTCTCTCTCTCTCTGCCTCTCTACCCCTCTCTCTACCCCCCTCTCTCCCTCTCTACCCCGCTCTCTCTACCCCGCTCTCTCTACCCCGCTCTCTCTACCCCCCCTCTCTCTACCCCCCCTCTCTCTACCCCCTCTCTCTACCCCCCCTCTCTCTACCCCCCCTCTCTCTACCCCCCTCTCTCTACCCCCCTCTCTCTACCCCCCTCTCTCTACCCCCCTCTCTCTCTACCCCTCTCTCTCTCTACCCCTCTCTCTCTCTACCCCTCTCTCTCTCTACCCCTCTCTCTCTCTACCCCTCTCTCTCTCTACCCCTCTCTCTCTCTACCCCCTCTCTCTCTACCCCCCTCTCTCTCTACCCCCCTCTCTCTCTACCCCCCTCTCTCTCAACCCCCCTCTCTCTCTACCCCCCTCTCTCTCTACCCCCCTCTCTCTCTACCCCCCCTCTCTCTACCCCCCTCTCTCTCTACCCCCCTCTCTCTCTACCCCCCTCTCTCTCTACCCCCCTCTCTCTCTACCCCCCTCTCTCTCTACCCCCCCCTCTCTCTACCCCCTCTCTCTCTACCCCCCCCCTCTCTCTACCCCCCCCTCTCTCTACCCCCCTCTCTCTACCCCCCCTCTCTCTACCCCCCCTCTCTCTACCCCCCCTCTCTCTACCCCCCCCTCTCTCTACCCCCCTCTCTCTACCCCCCCCTCTCTCTACCCCCCCCTCTCTCTACCCCCCCCTCTCTCTACCCCCCCCTCTCTCTACCCCCTCTCTCTCTACCCCCCCCTCTCTCTACCCCCCTCTCTCTCTACCCCCCTCTCTCTCTACCCCCCCTCTCTCTCTACCCCCCTCTCTCTCTACCCCCCTCTCTCTCTACCCCCCTCTCTCTCTACCCCCCTCTCTCTCTACCCCCCTCTCTCTCTACCCCCCTCTCTCTCTACCCCCCTCTCTCTCTACCCCCCTCTCTCTCTACCCCCCTCTCTCTCTACCCCCCTCTCTCTCTACCCCCCTCTCTCTCTACCCCCCTCTCTCTCTACCCCCCCCTCTCTCTACCCCCTCTCTCTCTACCCCCCCCCTCTCTCTACCCCCCCCTCTCTCTACCCCCCCTCTCTCTACCCCCCCCTCTCTCTACCCCCCCTCTCTCTACCCCCCCTCTCTCTACCCCCCCCTCTCTCTACCCCCCTCTCTCTACCCCCCCCTCTCTCTACCCCCCCCTCTCTCTACCCCCCCCTCTCTCTACCCCCCCCTCTCTCTACCCCCCTCTCTCTCTACCCCCCTCTCTCTCTACCCCCCTCTCTCTCTACCCCCCTCTCTCTCTACCCCCCTCTCTCTCTACCCCCCTCTCTCTCTACCCCCCTCTCTCTCTACCCCCCTCTCTCTCTACCCCCCTCTCTCTCTACCTCTACCTCTCTCTACCTCTACCTCTCTCTACCCCCCTCTCTCTCTACCTCTACCTCTCTCTACCTCTACCTCTCTCTACCTCTCTCGCGCTCTCTCTCTCTCTCGCGCTCTCTCTCTCTCTCTCGCGCTCTCTCTCTCTCTCTCGCGCTCTCTCTCTCTCTCGCGCTCTCTCTCTCTCTCGCGCGCTCTCTCTCTCTCTCTCTCTCTCTCGCGCGCTCTCTCTCTCTCGCGCGCTCTCTCTACCTCTCTCTCTCTCTCTCTCTCTCGCGCTCTCTCTCTAGCTCTAGCTCTGTCTCTCTCTCTCTACCCCTCTCTCTCTCATTTTGTTTTAATGGAGGACGTCCCACCCCATTTTTTAATTATAAAAATATTTTCTTTTTGGGGAGAAGCCCCCCAGCCCCCTCTGTCTTTTGTAACCTTACCAGCCAATATCCTAACCCATCCCTAAAAACATTCTCTGTCTCTCTGTCTCTACCTCTTTTTCTCTCTCTGCCTCTCCTCCCTCTCCCCCTCTAAGTGGCAGCCGGAGACTGATAGCACTGCTTGTCCTTTAAAAAACAAAAACAAGCATTGGCATAGCCAATTGGTCTTGCCTTTGGGACCTTATACGTTTTTAGTTATCCAGTACAATATCCTTGGTGCAACAACATCAAGTGTTGCATGGCTAAACACTTATGAGGTCCCAAAGGCGAGACCTATTGGCTATGCCAATGCTTGTTTTTTTAAACTTTCAGCACGAGGCGCGCGCGCTTGTTATTTCTCTTCTCTGTTCCACTTTTGATCTCTCTGCTCCCTGTTTTCTCTTTTTGTTGTCCATTTATTTTCTTTCCATGTTCCCTATTCTCTCTCGCTCTCTCTCTCACTCTTCTCTCCCCCGCCTTGGTTTCTGATTTTTCTCCCCATTCATTCTTTTCTAGCACTGTTTCCTGATGTCTCTTTCTCTGTTCACCAGTCGTGCCATTTGCTTTCTCTTTGTTCCCTGTACTTTCTCCCTTTGTTGCCAGTTGTATCTCTAATTTCCCTGTTAACTCACACTATTCGCTGCATAAAATGCGCAATGCATTGCATCATTTTGTAGGAGCGCGATTAACGCATGCACTTACCTACAAAGTGGCATTGCTCAGTAGCTGCATCATCGTGCTTATTTTGTTGTTCCCTTTTTTTAAAGGAAACTTTTCTTCAAGCATCTGCTCTGATGCTGTTTGGCATTAAGAAAATACATTGGTATAGTCAATAGGTCTCTAAGTTACACCAATTGGATTTGCCAATCCTTGTTTCTTTCTGTGCCTTGTTTTCTCAGATTTCACATTTGTTGCCTGTTCTCCTTTCTCCTCGCTGTCCCTTATTCTCTATTTGTTGATGTTTCTCCCACTCTGTGTGATCCCTCTCAGTTCAGTTCAGTTCATTTATTTGTTTCGAAGGTTAAAAACCATCATGAAAATACATAATAATCATAATATGTAATCACAAAAAGAACATTCTGAGCAACGTAACAATTGTTAAAAAGAAGACAGAGAAAAAGTTATCCAAATAAAAAAGTTAGGTTTTTGTAAAAGTGATCCCTCTCTTCCCTAAGCTCGGTCTCTTTCCCGCTCTCATTGCTCGTTTATTCCCTCCGAGTTCAGCTCTCTCGTCGTGTTTTTATTTCCTCTATCATCCCTTTCTTCTCTCTCTGTTCCCTGTTTTCTTTCTCTCTCTAATCCATATCGTCTCTGTTTCTACGTTTCTCTATTCACCATTCTCTCGCTGTTCTCACTTTTTGATGTCTCTTTTCTCTGCTCCTTTTTTCACTCTTCCACGTTTTATCTCGCTAGTCCCCGTTTTCTCCTTATCTTTTCCACGATTTCTCTGCTTCACTTTTTCTTGCTCTGCTCCCTGTTATCTTGCCTTTTCTTACTTCTCGTTTTCATCAATCTCTTGTTATATTTTTTGTTGTTGTTCCTCTTACTCTTTCTGTTTCTCATTCTTTGCGTTCCTCTTTCCCTCTTTATTCCTCGTTTTCACTTTCACGTTCGATTCATACATTATTGGTGAGAAGTGTTGTTTTTTTGGGTTGGCAGACCTTTACAGAATATTTCACTCTGGAATCTCTTATTAGAATTGCTACTGGAAACCGGTGTCATACATCTGCGCCTACAGATTTACTATTCTGCAAAGGTGCAGAAAGAGTGGAATTGACAAAACGTTCTCAGGTGAATCCTGTAAATCCAGCCAGCTGCTGCTGACCAGATAAAATCCCTAAATATTTTTTTTTCCACAGGTGAAAATATGAATCGCGCCCCCTGGTACCCTCAGAATAATGTAGGTATTTTCCATTATGACTTTGGGAAGGGATTTACTCTCAACAATAACCGGAGTAAATCTCTAAACATTTCCAGGATAGAAAGGGTTGGAAATGGTTTGTGAATATCCACAATCATTAAAGTTTGAGTACTCACAAACATCACTAGCCTCCCAACTGAGAAATGCCCACTACACACCCACATTAGATTCACTCACACAGAAACCAGCTGAATCCGAGTCGCCGATCCGCGTCCTCGCCCCTCACGCCGATCACCACACTTAATACTTCTTAAAAGTGAATATTGTAGCCTTGGAAAAAGTCGCATGTACAACGATCCGGAGGCGACGAAACACGTGTTGACTTGGAATCTGTTTACTAAGAAAAGCTCGAAGAAAGAATAAAAGGGCAAAGAAATAACTTGAATTGATTATTTGTTTTAATCAAATGTGAATAACAATTGCAACTGATATCATTTATATATCACGTGTGCTGGGGATCTGTAATTGCGTTGTTTGTTGCTTAGGCCACAATTTTTCTTTTAGAGAGGCTGGTGGTTCTCTCTACCTTACAGCACCATAACAAATTGTTGAAATAATTATAATTATAATATTGAGTGGAATTACCCTTTCAGGCACCCATTTCCTATCAATTATACCGCCATTTCTGTATATACTGCATTGGCATAGCCAATAGGTCTCGCCTTTGGGACCATATAAGTGTTTAGTTATCCAGCACAATATCCTTGATGCAACAACATCAACTGTTGCATGGCTAAACACTTACAAGGTCCCAAAGGCGAGACCTATTGGATATGCCAATGCTTGTTATTGAAGGCCGCACATTAGGCGAAGTTAAGAGTGGTTTGTGGCGGATTGCTTTTCTCACGACTGAGTCCTATGTAGTTATACAGCCAAGCTAGGCCCACCTTGGAAATCTCTTTCGAGACTCTGACAGTAAAAATTTGTGTGTTTGTTTCCATTCAGTCTTGGCCTCTGTTTGAAAACTTCACTGCTATGTGGTGATACAATACTTACAGCTTGATATTTATTTCAATTCTTGCACTCTTTGGAACCTAACATATGTTAATAAAAAATAGAATTTATTCTGCATCCCAATTAAATCTTTTACATTTTTGATACAACTTTATACCCATGCCATTGTATTACAGTTCCATCAAATTTTATCGGACTTCTAAATCTCACATTTATGGTTGCCATATCACTGCACATACACTGAACCCCCAGTATACGGATTAAGGCGTTTCTTTTACAGATAATTGTAATGAAATGTTTTAGTTCTGTAGGCACTAATGAAGCAAACCATGATTACAGTTCCCAAGTCCACTGCCTTGTTGGACAAAAGCCCAAGTCTAGAAAAGTAGTGTTGGATAACAGGGCTGACCTAACAATCTAAAACGGACCTAAAATAACACTAGAAATCTTTTAAACAAGCCCTAGATTTACCGAACAGAAATAGTATACGAAGCCCGCCTTCTAGAGAAATGGAGAGGAAAACATTTTTGGAAACAGTTTGGCCAAAGCCCAACTGAGTAGTTTTTAGATTTTTAAAGAATATATCCCGTTGTGTGCTGCTGTCTCCTTGCAGTTCTCACAGAAGGTGCCGTGTTCAGCTGGAGCAGTCTGTCTGCTCAATCCCTGCCTTGCAACCACCTTTCACATATTCTCTGCGACAAGAAATGTTCCCAACAAGTTGTCATGCGGAAACTGCTCAATTAATATGACAAAGGTCACTGTAGGTTAGTAAAAATGAACATTTTGCCTATTGCGTTTTGGAAAGGGATATTTCATTTTCCAAAATTTGCATGGTCCCTCCATTGACTTCAGTAAAAAAACGATTATTTTGAATTCTCTCTGTATGTTGTTTTTGGCGTTGCATCAGAAAGACTCTCTACAGCTTAATTCTCAAGCAGTTTCCTCAGATCATCATCATTCTTTAGCTCACTTCGCCACCTCCGTTCCGACCCAGCTATATGCAAATCAGTCTTGACCCTGTTCCTCATGGGAAAAGTCCAGCCTGAACTTCCAAGCCAGGTCTTCCCTGAACTGCAAACCAGCATCTTGGGACCGGTTTCTGGGTAACACCCTTCATCAGCCAGGCTAGCTTGAATCTGGTGGCAAATTGAGCTAGGGACCCACTTCTGGGCATACCCTGCCAACTTAGGGCGAACAAAGCAAACACCTGGAGATGATGGACGGAGTGCTGAAACTTTTCAGACACTCACCCCCAGTCACAGATCTGGGTTGAATCCATCATCATTCTTTAGCTCTCTTCGCCACCTCAGTTCCGGAACTGGAACACCCTGCATATGTACATCTCAGAAGCCAACTCTTTTACCGCTTTAAAAAACTGCTGAAACTGGGCTTTTCCCTCTCTATCTTCCTTAGTCATGGGGTTCTCTGGTCAGTGCTGGGTGCTCTCCGCTAGTGCTTTGACACCCTCTGGTATAGTGCGCTGTATACGTTTTAATAACCTAACATGGTAACAACAAAGCCTGAAAATGCAGTGAAGGCTTACCTTTTGTTTGCTGTTGGTCATTGATATAAATGGTTGTGCCAACTGTGTACATTCATAAACCTGCTTCTTATGATTATTTTCAAATATGTTGTAAAAATCTCTAAATGTTTTTCCTCCACAGATTTTCAGTTGAACTCTCATCTATCAACACTGGCAAATATTCACAAAATCTATCACACCCTCAACAGATTGGTAAACCGCATTTCTCTACCTCTTCACCTCTGCTTGTCCTTTTTTTTTTTTCTCAAAATGAAACGATGTGTAAAGTTTGATTGAATGTTTTAAGATAATACTTTCTATTTAAAGCAAACCATTTTTGGTCCCTAAATTGCGTTTCTTGCCATTTTGGAATGAATCGGTGAGCTTAGAATGTAGCCATGATAAATTATAAGAAATAAGAAAAGACATTCTGTTTAATACCTATTGTTTTGTAACTAACCTAAATCGCGTTGTATTTCTAGTTCACAACCAGCATTGATGTATGCAGTGTCTGTACCAAATGATATAAAATTATCTGTTGTACATTTACACAGTTTAATTGTTTTCTCCAAAAATTATGAAAACATCTTTCGTTGCTAAGTGAGTCAACTTTGATTGGTATTAACTAGAAAATTTAAATGTAATGTCTTAAATAATGAGTGAGGCAAGCTAAAGCTAAAAAATATGCACGTTAGTAAAAGACACTTGGAGATTTATGAACCTTATTGCAATAGCTCTTTGTAACTACAGTGTGAAGCCAGAGGCCAAGCCAGTTCTAATAAAATACCACAATACAGGGGCACATGTCATCAATATATTGGGGAGTGGTTATGATCCTTTGATGAGGTGTGGCTATCCGAGTGCAAATGTTTTTTTTTGTGTACAGTGCTATGTAAAATTGACCTTTGGGCAATGTCTTACAATCAGTCCACAAAGATAAGCAGTTTTAAGTAATAACTTCTAAACAAAAAATGTTCCGAAGCCCAGATGAAAGGTATTTTTGATTTAAGAATTCTGTAACCATTTACTTATAAGAGAAAGGGTTAATGGGAGCCCTTATCTAACAAAAAAACGTCCTATCGAGAACAGCCATTAAACTGCAGCAATGCACCAAGAATTGTGACTTGGGAACCTATGGGTGCTTAGTATCTGAAAAAGTAGAAGTGAAATCTGTTATTTTTGATGCATTCCAAGTTGTTTTCTTTTATTTCTTCTAAAACCTTTAACTTGTTTTCGAGCTGGCATTTTACCAAGTAGTCACAAAAGCACATAAACAAATGGGCGTATACAGTGAGGTACATATAAGGAGATGGGCGTCTTTAAACCCATACATCTTTAACCCATACATCTTATCTCCCCCCCCCCCCCCTGGCATCTTCTTACCTCTCACAAGCACACTGATTCACAGATAACTGACCCGGTCAGTCCCCACCTTCCAATACGCCGTGTGTCCCAATCTCAAGTAGGCAATGCAGTCCATCCTGATGCTAGATTCATCCTCCAGATCCACCATGGAGGAGAGGCGGAGGGTGGAGACTTATCGTGGACGTAGGTCAGCGGTGTCAAACACAAGGCCCGCGGGCCGAATCCGGCCAGCCAGACCTCGTCATGTGGCCCGTGTAGCCGCCGCCGGCCGCCAGCCAAACTTGTAATTATTGTAATATACTACAGCCCTCCCAGAAGTGTGCGAGAGATGCGATCATTTCAGCCGGTGCTGCTCAGTGGGAGAGGAGTGGGTGGAGTGACGCGAGCACTTTCCCTTTGACCCCCCTCCCTCCCTCCTTCCCGCTACGTGGCAGCCCATCTCCCTCCCTCTCCCGCTCCTCAGGCCGGCCGCCATGTTACTGGGGAGAATGTAACTGCAGCTCCGAGGGGGACCTGCTGTCGCTGTCCTTCCTGCGGAGCTGGGAGCGCACCACGCACCGGAGAGAGGAGTGAAAGGAGGAGGGGCAGGAGGCGGGCAGGAAGGTGCAGCAGCCCTGGGAGCAGCGAGTGCAGCACGCGTCCCTCTGCCCTGCAGGGCCCCAGCCGGCGCTGACTCTGCCCCTTTGCTCCGCAGGCTCCTGGTCGCTGGTCTCGGCTTCTGCAGCCCAGGCAGCCACAGTGTGTCACTGTTTGTGTGGATTGTTGTTTAGCTTCTTGGCGCTGGCCGCGGGCGGACAAGCGGACTCCTCCAGCGGCGCTGCCAGGGAAGGCTGCGCTGAGATTTCCCCGGGCTGCCACTGAACTAGATCAGATGAGCTGACTGCCCCGTCCGCCCGCGCAGCGCCTTCCCGCGCCCCAGGTGCTGGCTTGGCTGAGCTTTCCCTTTTCATTTCCTGGATTGCGAGCTGTGATTGCCCCGCATGCAGGATCCCGAGGAGGAGGAACTTATGTGACCCCGGGCCCGGAGCTTGGATAACGCAGGTAAGCTCTCCCTCCACCCCCGTGTCCCCTTGTTTCAGGAAATAGAGGGGTGCTGTCCTGTTCCTCACCCTGAGGGTTAGTGTTCGGGTTGCCTTCACTCCATTTATTTTTTAAACTGATTGCTTTTCTGATTGCTATTGTAAACTCAGTTAGCAAACGCACTGTGAGGCCTTTGCAAACATTTGTACTGCCTCTTTTTTGGTTAAGTCTACCTATGGACAGTTTTCAGCGCATGCGCGGCCGCCTCTTCAGCGCATTGCGCGGCAGCCTCCAAGCCAGAGAACGTCTGCCTTCTAGCGTTCTACACAGGAAACCTCCACTTTACATGCATTGAGGAAACCTCCACTTGTTTTTATATTGAGCGCATGCCATCCTATGATGTGACAGATCCAACGGCTGCCTGAACCCTTCTCTCCTGTACTGTAAGTACATATGATGTATGTGGGGGGAGGGGGAGTCTGCTTATTAGGGGGGGGTCTGCTTATTATTCTGCTTAAAAGTCTGAGCGGTAAACTTTGGATATTATTACAAAAAACAGTAATAATTGAATGCAGTGACAATAATTTATGATAATAAAGAGTGGACACATACTCCTACAGATACAACCGGCCCTTTGAGGGTGACCAAACTGCTGATGCGGCCCCCGATGAATTTGAGTTTGACACCTCTGACGTAGGGGGTTGTTTCTTCCACGTGAGAGAGTGCAATTTTAAAAGTCTGTTCAAAATGTGTGCTTATATTACAGAGAATTGATGTGCAGTTTCTGTGGTGTAGATTCCATAATTTATGCCATCATACCTCTAACATTGGCTGTTGCGGGCCCTTCCATAGGGCCACAGTCAACCTCCCAGCCTGGTACCTCCAATGGATACAGACCCTCCTCTTCCACTTTCCTCAGCAGCATCACCAGATGGTTAGTTGGAAGCTGAAGACTGGTGATCTCTTTGATTTAAAAAAATAAAATAAATAATAATAATTCTTTGCACTACCTGGGCCCAGAAACTTTTGCACTAGAGTACAGGACCACCACATATGAATATATGTGCCTCCCTTGCCAACAAATGCCAGAGCCCATACATGCTTTCTTTGTTTCTGCGTCATGTACTACCTGAGCATTATTTTGTAAGCTAGTTCCGTATATGAAGGACAAACGGATAACCTGGCTACTCATTTTCAATCCAGGTACTCTTGGGGGTGCCTAGATCCATATCTTCAGACCACTTCTGCACATAATCAAAGTTTGCAGAGGATAAGTCTTTTCAAGCTCTCCCCCTCCCCTACCCACTCCCATCGGGCTGACCTGTGGTGGACACACCCAATCTAATAACTGTGTGATTCAATAAAGGTCACATGGCCTGAAAAGGAATTAATTGGAGCATTGGTTTCTGCCTTTTAAGGATTCTCCTTCAAATAGCATGCCAGACGAGCCCCCTCAGTCCCTCTCCTACCCCCGGAACCCCCTCCTGCCTTCTCACATATCAAATATTTGCCAGTCTTGATAGGAAATCCACTTTCCGCACTTTCCGTTGATCGGTGTGAGGGAGGGCTGAGGTATGTAGTAGCCTGGTGAGACCTTAAAACTCCTCCCCCTCCCTCCCCCCCCAATAATATATTGTAGATTTGAAACGGGGCCAGCAATATTTATGCGAGCGAGGTGGTAACCACAACAGAGCTGATAGGGGAATCCTACATACACCAAGGTTTATTCCCAGGTTAAGAAGACCCTGTCAGATTTGGGCCCAATTGTGCCACACATTAGATCTATAAATATCTGGACTCCCACCTCCAAGTCCTCCATCAAATCAGGATCTTAACAGTAGGGTTTTTGCCACCTTGGGGATTTATTATTCCATAAAAAGGCCAACACTTTCTTCTGAATAGTTTGCAGGATTGCCCTGAGAAGGGCCATTGAATGGGTCCTTACCGTACACAAGTTGTGGCATAAAATTAATTTTTATACCATTTGATCCAGCCCAACCAAAAGATCTTCAACTTCTCTCAATTATATAGATATTTGAACAAAGTGTCCAACAGAGATGGAGTGTTGACTTGGTATGTGTGGCTCACGATGCGGCAAAGTGACTCTTAGAAACTCCACACCCTCTGAAGACCATTTAAAGCGGTGCTGCCCTTCTATCCTCTCATTTTGAATTCAGGGACTTTCTGGAATTTCTTCTGTTCCTCTAGGAGTCTCTGTAGACAGACCACAGGATTAGTCACTAAAAGCAGCTCATGTCAATTTATTCTGTTGTCCTGCTACCATAAGAACTGTGATTTCAGGGTTAGAATTTGCCTTTTAGAATAAGGGTTCTGTTGTCAATGCACAAGTTGAGGAAGACAACGGCCACCGCTGTCTTGTGCTCCTTGCCAGTAGTGTGGTGTAGTGTAGGACAGCTGGGCTCATACAAAAATGTGTTGAGGGTTCCTTAAAATTTTCCAGGACGATGGCACAAAAGTTAGGTTCCAAGTCCGCCTTGGTCAAAGTCTTTTGTATAATCCTCCAATTTGCTCTATCAGATGCCTTTTCTGTGTCTAGTGAGAAAAGGACCAATTGTGTTTGTTCACTGGATGCCTTGTCAATCAGATTTAGGGTCAAATGAGTATTCTCCACTGCCTGCCTGTCACAAACAAAACCTGCCTGGTAGAGTAGACTACTCGAATTCTGTTAGTTAGGATCACTATTTAAGCATCACTATTTAATAAAGTGATAGACTTATACCACTCGCAGCTGGTAGGATCTTTCTATGGAGATAACTCGACTCTTCAGTGTAGGCTTGACCATGCAGATAATTTACATAGGGGTTAATCAGTAAGTCTGCAAATGTCTTGTAGAAGGAATTGGAGAACCCATCTGGCCAGGGGCTTATTTGCTAGGAAGGACCTTAATAGCACTTATGATTGCTTCCTCCGAAATAGGCTGTAACAATCACTCCCATGCCTATGGGGGCGGCCAGGGGGTGGAGGGGGTTGGGGCAGATGATATCAGTGGAAAGTAGACCCTCCCTAGGTAGTGATCAAGAATATTCCCACCCACTAAATTTCCTCTATACAAATCGCTATAAAAGCATGTGAGGTCATCCAGCATGACTTCGTCCGAAGCTTTTAAATCTCCATTCGGAGCGGTCACTGCCTGAATATAGTTGCTGGTTGACTTCTCTTGTAATTTAAAAGTCAGACCCCCATCTTCTTTATTACCTTTTATTAATGGGTCCAAGGCCACATTAAAATTCCCTGCAATAATCATTCTGTCAACCTCCATAGTAGCCATCTCTAAATGTAGTTGTTAAAAAGCTGTCAATAGTGTCATTTGGCCCATATACAGATATGATTGAGAATGGACCATGTAGTGTCCCACTGAAAGCCACCATCCTACCCTCTCTGTCCCTGTGTGTGGAGTGGAGGCGCTGTGTAAACTCCGCCCTGATCAGTATTGCCACTTCTCTGACTTTAGACCCCACAGTGTGGGAAATGATTGAATGCAGAAAAATGTAACGTCGAAAGACAGCAAATCAGTATCCTGTAATAATACTACAGCCGATTCCTTCAGATGGAAACAGTGTAAGAGGTCTTTGCATTTAACCGGAGAGTTCAATTCCTGAGTAGTAAAGTATAAAAACGTTAATCTGGGTAGGCTTGTACTGCTGATGTCCTAATTCTAATCCAAGACGTTAGTATAGTTCCCTATCCTCCCCTCGTTTCAGTCGAATCATGTATCTCCCATTGGGAGGCACATGAGGTGTGGCAGTGAGGATATTAAGGAATTTGAGAGACAAACTCCTCTGAGATGGTCTCCAACATTCTTCAAACTCTTCGCCTCCCTCTTTATAATTCCTACATCTTTTCGGACTCCCTGCCAACTTGTTAACTTGACTTAAGAATGCATCCTTGTATATTGCAATGTGCAGCAAATTAACTTCATATTTTGCAAGCCAAACTCTTACTTCCACTTATGTTGACCAGGGGGATTTCCCTTTGGTGTGAGGGGTCAGGTTCTAGACACTCTGGGTGGGGCTGTACAGAATGCTTCCTAAAGAGCATAACCCTGCACTGAAGGGTGAACTAACAAAGGGGTAGGAAAACTATAGAAAAGATAAGAGAAGTGCAGTAAAAGTTAAGTGGTAATATAGAAAAATCATAAAGATAAGTCAGTAGTGGGGTCTTGTCTCAGCTTACGCTATCTTTAGTAACATTCCTATAACCATGAAACGCGCCACCTTTCAGCTAAGTCTGCTGGGGGGAGGGGCATTTCCATTTAAACAGCTCTCAAGGCCCCTTTCTGTACTGCCCATCAAGAGGAGATCTTAGTAAATATGGTTGGTATTATCCACTGACCAGTCCCTAGCTAAAATGACAGAAACAGGGAAATAGTGCAGGCCCCTTGATATACATCCATAAAACAATTCTTATCCAGAGATTTTCATTTTTAATCGGTGTTTTTGTATCATTAGAGAAGTAATTTAGCTTGGGTAGACATTACTAGTCCAGGCCAAATTTTTCTTGACAACATTTTAAAAAATGGCGGATGTACTCCAGTGATGTAGTATTTCAGGTACCATGAAACCTATATTCTTAATGTTGGTGTGAAAACGTAGGTTTTAGGGTTCAAGTAGTCTTCTAGCGACAGAAAATAACTTCTCCCTGCAACCCTTCTGCCATTTTCCAAAATGGCGGCTCTATAATGATGTGTTTGAGTCATCAAATTGGTTTTGTATTTTAATATTGTTTTTGTTTCAGGTTTTCCATTGATTTATATTCGTAAACATAAGTGAAGCAGGTGGTAGCAGTGGATCTTTACCTTCTGACAGTGTTGCGAACTACGAAATCTGAGGACTCCTTCAGCAAATAAAAATGTGTCGTATGCCAAACTAATTCGAAAGAAAAGCCAACATCAACGGAGAGTTCAAGATCCTGCAGAAATACTGCAAGATGAATTTCACAAAAGATTGAAACTGATAGATTAAGAAGATCAAATATTTTATCATTGTAATAATAAGTTCTAAAAGTCGTACACAATGAAAAAATGCCTGAAAAAAATTAGTCAAAAAGGTGCAGAAACTAGGGAAGCACAACAAGAATTTAAGTATTTTGAGAAAGCAACGACCACCAAACCCAGTGCCCATCCACTTAGATCGATGGCTGCCCCTCGTTCACTTCCAACAACTGATCAGAAAGCAGAGGATCTTCAATGTGTAATCTGTGGTTTAGCCAGAACGAGGGCCAAAGGGATTGACTAAAGAACAACATACAGAGTATGTGAGTCTCTAAAAGCAAACCTATTTTTCTCTGCAGCTAATTTCTTCCAAGATGAGGTTTTCAGCCAAATAGCTGGTCTAAACAACGAGTTGAATGTATTTGTAGCAGATTTGTATGCCCACCTGAACGGCATGCGTGCATACATTCGAAAATATAAATGTACAATGAGCTTCAAGAAGCAGTCTAACCGCCAGCCATAAGTTTGCACTCTTTGAAAAACCAAACAAAGTTTTAAAGCCACTCTTTAATGCTGGTTACAGTTTCACACTCTGTGATCATAGAAATATTAGTCAACATTGATGAAACTGTGTTGAGCCATAATAATGTAATTAAGATTTTTCTATTGAGAATGTACAATGACTGGATTTTTGTCAGTCTAACAAAAAGCAAGAGCCACTTATGGTGTACTCAGCTGATTTGACTCCTGAAGTTCTTGCTGCCAAAATAAGATCACAGAATGCAGTAAAATCAGCAGGAATCATTTTAAGAGACGTACTGAAAGATTTAGATTTTGGACTTGATGACGAATTTTGTGATGCCCCAGAGCTCTTCAAATCATAGGAGTCCTGATGTTGGCTTAACATTTTTTGACATCATTGTTTAATATCAGCAAAGCAAAATTGTTACAAACTAAAGTCTTGAGTTCGGAACAGAAGCTGACCACATTGATGACAGGCTTATGCTGTGCAAATGTACTGCCTTTTACAATTCATTGAATTACGTCACTGCAAAAAGGAAACTCTGCTCCACATGTTGACTGCACACACAATCTATGACCAGTTCAAAAGTATAGAGCTAATCACTTCAATGAATAGGATTGGTGTATCAACAAGTTATAATGACATAGTAGGATCACACTGTAAAATCTTGTGAATCGGACAGCACACCACTTCCATAGCACTTTACCAGGAAGGGATTTACAATTGCTGCTCTTGATAATTTAGATTTTGAAGACTGCTCTTCTTTGTCTGGAACATCCAGCATTCATGATACTGCCATGGTACTTTTTCAAGACTGTTCCAAAGAAGTAGCTAATGGAAAACAAACTGTGTCAGCTGTAGGCATAAGCAAACGAAACTGTTAACTTACAAGTCAACTGCCTTGCCAACATGTGCAAAATCACTGCAAGCTATCAACATGTCCCAGTCTACCAGAAAGTTTCAAAGTAGCTGAGTTCATGGCTCTTTTTCTAGTTTATGCTGCGGTCTCCAAGCTGATTACTCTGTATTCATCATATCTTTTATTAGGTGCGGACTGAATGATGAAGAAAAGCTAGTTCCTCTGTGGGCTGGCATTCATGCTGTGATCTCTCAGAATACTGCCCCAATGAAGGTTGGGTTTTTACCAGTAATACCATCTCTAGTCACAAACCACGTAACCGTATACACAGCTCTAAAATATTTCCAAAATGTGCGTGCTCAGCTTGAAGACCAGCCTATAGTGCCAATTTCCTTCAATGAAGGTGTTTTCTGTATTGTAGCTCACAGTTTTAGGAGCAGTCCACTAGAATTTGATGATCTTTATCCAATGATGGATGTTTTCCACATTACAAAAGTTGTTGCAGTATGCAGGAAGTTATCTCACTGAATGTGGCCTAGATGATGCACATATTGAGTCTGAAATCTTTTGAAGCAAAATTGTCCAGTCGGTATTGAGCTGAACTCGTTATGTTTGTTAGTTACATGATATGCTCATCATATCTGAAGTTATAGAAACATTGAGTTGGAATGCTTTCTGGAACAAGAATTGCAAATTAGGTTTTGTTTCTTATCTCAGATGTGAACAAGGCACAGGATGCACTTCATTCAAAAGACATAATGCAAAGCCAGGCAATATTTAATACATACAGTTCAAAATCAGAAAACCTGTAAACCAGGCTTGTAGACCTTGAAAAAAATGTGAAGAAAAATCTGAACTTTGTAAGTACTGGGAGATGTTTTACACATGATGGCTGTAGTGAAAAACATGGTACATGCTGATCGGGAAGGTGATTGGGAGCTGCACGTGAAGATTAGGGAGTCACTGATTACTGTGTTCTGTGAATTTGATTGATTGCATAAACTACCTGAGATATGGGTCCTGGTATTGGGAATGAGTGAAGAAGCTGGAAAACCATACCTCTACAGAAACCTCATCCAAATACATTTTGTGATGAAAGACAGAGGGGGGAAGGTTCAATGCTCAGGTTCCAGAGATAAAACTGGAACTCCAAAGGGATTCTTGGTCAGACACATAAAAGTGATTGTTACTCAATGGCAGCTAGTTTACCATGAAGTCCTATCTAATAGAAATGTTTTTAGATGGATAAAAAACTAAAAATTATTGGACCATCGTAAAACTGTTCCTCATCACGAACTTGTGGGAAAGAGAGGAATGTTTTAATGTTGACAGGCTTCATTTCATGCAGCAGCAAGGAAACCCTTTTGAAATGGCTAAGTCTGTGTGACTGCACAATTTCTCAACCTAACAATATGTGGATAACGATATAAAGACACGTCTACTAGATGTCTTGGAACATGGATTGAAACTATACGCAGACTGATTCAGGAGATGTTTGTATTGAAAGAGAAAAAGCTGTTTGACATAATCACTACAGCTAAACTTCCATGTTTTAATTTCCATTGCAAGAGTTTCGTCCAACCAGGCTCTGCAAAACAGGTTACAAAAAAACAACTTTCACAAGTACATAGAGCGATGGATATAGCAAAAAAAAGGGGTGAATTTATCAGGGACATTCTGTTGCATGATCTTCTTCCAACAAACGCATTATTGGATGTAGATGCTGCAACCAAAGCAGTGAAGCACAGTACAAGAGCTCGAAGGAAAAAAAAAACACTTTTACATGAAGAATTTCAGTTTGAAAAGGTGTCCTCATTGAAAACTGCTGTTGTGGTCTCAGTCACAATTGTGAATAGACAAGATTTCATCCATGTAAGACTTCGGAGAGGTCGTTCAGACTGTTCTAAAGATAGCAAAGTCAGTATGCATTGGCAAGAACTGCACATTGACATATAGTTCAAGATAACTGTCAAAAACAAAGAATGTGAGGGAATTGGACAAATGTCTGCAAGCGAAACATTGGACCTTGTCTGCATCAAAAATGCAACACTTATACCTGCAACTTGATAAATTCTGGTCATCAACATCGAACAAAATGAACTTTCTTTATTGCACACTGAATTTTCAATTATTGCAAGTGGAATGATTGTCAGTGAGGAGTCGGTGCCTGCAGAGAGATAGTCAAAAGGTACGGGCCATATTGTTCACAAACTTAACAGCAAATTGGAGGAAGCGGTCCTTTGGTTTGTGCCACATGTTGTATGGGCTGTTCGAAATGGCTCGAATCGAGTCATTGTACTGTCAAATGACACAGGTGTTATTATTGTTGTTAGAAGGTGACCTCAGAGGAGCCGGGAGGGGGGCCCTGACTATCCTGAGACCAACTCTCGAGGTATCGTAGCCGGGCACTGGCGGGAGACTCCTCAGGGGAGGAATCTCGTATCTAGGATCGTACACTCGGCACCACACGACAAAGAGACGCCACACCGTGAGTTCTTAAGAACAAATCTTTATCAAACCGGAGTCGTAGGATCTTTATGACCAGCAAGGCAAATATATACAAGTAGAGCACCGGCTCACAGAATCTCGGGGAGGGTAGGAGGTAGCGGGACAGTCTTTTGGGGGTATGGATCAAATGCAGGGGCGTACCCGGCGCACAGCTCACAATCCTCGAGCTGGGGGATACGCTTGTCGTCGTCTGGGTCCGGCGGACCCAGGAGAGTCTGTGGGAGCCGCGAGTCACTCAGCAGGGCTCAAGCACAAGTTCGGAGGTCTTACGATCTTCAGGGAGCCGCGAGTCACTCAGCAGGGCTCAAGCACAAGTTCTGAGGTCTTACGATCTTCAGGGAGCCGCGAGTCACTCAGCAGGGCTCGGGTGTTTCCAAAGGCGAATCTGCCGGATAGTCCCAGAGCACCCCTTGTTATAGGCCGACCCCTCTTTGATGTCCGGAGTCTGTGCAGGCAGGGGTCTTGTCACCTGGGGGTCGCTTGTCGGGGTTTCCTGCTAGTGTCTTTTGATCCTTTCAGGGCCGGGTTGGGAGGAGTCCCAGACACCCAGCAGGCGTGGAGCCAGCCCTCGGGCAGGCCGGAGGGCCGATCGAAACCCACCTTCCCAGGGGAGCTCAGAGGTGCGATGGAAACTGCTCCTCCCTCTCTCATCCCAATGGGAGCGCGATATCCTCCAGCCGGAGTGGTCCCTCTAGGCCAGGGTCGCGCTGGAGCCGGGCGGCCATCTTGGTGCCTGAAGTGGGCACGCGGGCCCAGTGTGGCCGAAAGGAGGAAGGCCACGGACGGGGAAGTCCGGGTCGGGTGTGTGTGTGTTCTGGTGGGAAGGATCGGCTAGGCCGTGTGCTCGGGGGCCGCCTGAGGTGCATGGGTCAGGATATGTGGTGCGGGGACAGGGATGGCCATGCCACGAGGCCGGGTCTAACACACGTCTCCCCCCCCCCCCCCAGCTGAAAGCCGGAGAGAACTACCCATCGTCTTGGGGGTTCTCTTCGCTGAGGCGGAAGAACCGGGAGAGGCCATCGGCGTTGGCGTGGTCAGTACCAGAGCGATGTTCCACGGTGAAATCCATCCCCTGGAGGGAGATTGACCACTGCAGTAGTTTAAGGTTTTCTCCTCGCATCTGCATGAGCCATCGCAAGGGGCGATGGTCGGTTTGGACTTTGAAATGGGTGCCGAACAGATAAGGGCGTAACTTCTTGAGGGCCCAGACTACGGCGAACGCCTCGCGCTCGATGGTGCTCCATCTCTGTTCTCTGGGCAACAGCCTTCGGCTGAGGAAGGCTACGGGCTGGTCTAGGCCTTGGTCATTCACCTGGGACAGGACGGCCCCAATCCCATGCTTGGAGGCGTCCGTTTGCACCACAAACTCCTTGGAGTAGTCGGGGGCCTGGAGGATGGGGGCAGTGCACATGGCCGCTTTCAGGGCATCGAACGCCTCTTGGCAGGCAGAGGTCCACTGCACTTTCTTGGGTTGTTTCATGGACGTGAGTTCTGTGAGGGGACCGACCAGGCTGCCGTACCCCCGGATGAATCTCCGGTAGTAGCCCGTGAGGCCCAGAAAGGCTCGGACCTCTGTTTGGGTAGTGGGTGGTTCCCAGGCTAGGATGGCGTCGATCTTGGGCTGTAGAGGGGCGACCTGGCCGCTTCCGACCTGGTGCCCCAGGTAGACTACTGAACCTTGCCCAATCTGGCACTTGCTGGCTTTCACGGTGAGGCCTGCCTGGCGCAGGGCGGTTAGCACCCTCCGGAGGTGCTGGAGGTGCTCACTCCATTCGGAACTGAAAGCTGCGATATCGTCTAGATAGGCAGCGCTGAACTGTTCCAGCCCAGCCAGGACTCTATTTACCAGTCGCTGAAAGGTGGCCGGGGCATTTTTCATCCCGAAGGGCATCACGCGAAAGCGATAGTGCCCATCCGGGGTGGAGAAGGCGGACCGCTCCTTGGCTCCTTCTGTGAGCACAATTTGCCAATAGCCGCAGGTGAGATCGACTGTGCTGAGGAACCGAGCAGCCCCGAGTCGGTCAATGAGCTCGTCGGCTCGGGGAATGGGGTGGGCATCGGCTCGGGTGACTTCATTGAGTCCCCGGTAGTCCACGCAGAAGCGGAGTTCAGGGGCGACACCGGGGGCAGCTGCTTTCGGGACCAGGACCACGGGGCTGGCCCAGGGACTGTCTGAGGGTTCGATCACTCCCAAGGTCAACATCTTCGAGACCTCGGCCTGAATGCAGGATACGGACTCGATCAGGGACTCGGTAGGCTCGGTGTTTCACCGGTGGGCTGTCTCCGGTGTCCACGTCATGGACACACCAGTCGGTGACTTGGGGGACCAGAGAGAATAGGTCGGAAAACTGCCCTAGGAGCTGGCGGCAATCCTCACGTTGCTGGGAAGTGAGGGGTGGGGAGAGGTTCACTCCTTCTACAGAGCCATCCTTCTCTTTGGTACACAGGAGATCAGGGAGGGGATCCGACTCCTCTTCTGCCCTGTCATCGGTGGCCAGCAGGAGGCTCAGTTCCGTCCGCACAAAGTGAGGCTTGAGGCGGTTCACGTGAAGGACCCGGAGGGGGTCCCGGGGGGACTGGACGTCCACCAAGTACGTGACCTGGCTCTTCCGCTCAATCACTTTGAAGGGCCCGGTCCATTTATCCTGGAGGGCGCAAGGTTTCACGGGGGCCATGACCCATACCTGCTGGCCCGGCTGGAACTCGACCAGAGTGGCATTCTGGTCGTACCAGCGCTTCATCTCTTCCTGGCTCGCCTCCAGGTTGGCCTCGGCCAGCTCTCGGAACTTCCTAGTCTGATTTCGGAGGGTCAGGACGTATCGGAACACATCTCGGGGGGGGGGGGGGGCGCCTCGGGGCGCCGCCTCCCACCCTTCCTTGACCAGGCTGAGGGGCCCCTGGACGGGGTGCCCGTAGAGTAACTCGAAGGGGCTGAACCCCAAGGATTTCTGGGGGACTTCCCGGTAGGCGAACAGGAGGCAGGGGAGCAGGACGTCCCACTTACGCCGGAGGGGCTCTTCTAGGCCCGCGATCATCCCCTTCAGAGTCCAGTTAAACCGCTCTACCAGGCCATTTCCTTGGGGGTGGTACGGGGTGGTGAACTTATAGGAAACTCCACATTGTTGCCCCAGGGACGTCATGTATTTGGAGATGAAGTTCGTACCGCGATCGCTCACGACCTCGCGGGGAAAACCCATACGGGAAAAGATTCCCATCAACGCCCGGCCCACCACGGGGGCTGTGACGGTACGCAGGGGTATGGCCTCAGGGAATCGGGTGGCATGATCCACCAGGATAAGAATAAAGCGGTGACCTTGGGAGGTTGGGGGGTCCAGGGGCCCCACGATGTCGATCCCGACTCGTTCAAAAGGGGTACTGACGACAGGGAAGGGTTGGAGGGGAGCCTTGCGCTTTCCTCCGCTCTTCCCACTAGCCTGGCACGTGGGACAGGACTTGCAGTGGGCTTCTACATCCGCTTTCATTCTTGGCCAGTAGAAGTGAGTCACGAGGCGACTGTAGGTTTTGTCCTGGCCCAAGTGGCCTGCGAGGGGGACGTCGTGGGCCAAGCCCAGGAGGAGGTCTCGGAAGGGTAGGGGTACCACCAGCACCCGGGCGGATCCTAGCTCCACCGACTTCTGCTCGCTGTACAAAAGGTCATTTTCCCAATACACCCGGTGCGTTCCAGTTTGGTCGCCCGCGGCCTGGGCCGCTGCTTGTTGCCGGGGCCCGACCAGGGAAGGACAGGTAGCTTGCTCCCGGCAGAACTCCTCTCGGGAGGGGCCCCCCTCGTGGCGCCACTGGGCCAACTCCGGCAGATCGCCTAACTCGGTGACCTGTGCGGAGTCGGAAGGTGGGGGCTCGTCGCTGGTGACCGACCCTCCTTGTGGGGGGATGTGGGGGCCCTCGGCGGGGACCATCCTGTCTTCGGTGGTCGGGGCGCCTTCGACTTCCCCAAGGGGGGTCAGTCGGGCTGCCATAGATCGGGTGGTGGCGCACACCCACTCAGGGAGACCCATCATCCCTAGGTGGGTCTTGCGCTCAACTTGTTTCCAGGGGGAACTTTCCAGGTCGTTCCCCAGGAGACAGTCGACTGGCTGGGAGGTTCTCACTGCGACTTTCAGTTTACCGACCACCCTCCCCATTCAAAAGGCACCAGGGCTACCTTACACAGACTTTCCGTATTGTCAGCGGAAATTACCGGGCAAAAGACGTTGGAGGACCTGATCTTCGTTGACTAAATGACTGAGGACACCGGTGATGCTGGCCCCGGTGTCACGAAGGGCCTCTACTTGGTGGCCATTGATCGTTACGAGCTGCCCATATTTCTTCGTGTTGGAGGGCAGGAGGCTTCCAGGGACCATTTCTCTATCTCCTAATGATGCTAGGGCCATGGCGGCGGGTTCCCACTCTACGGTCTCCTCAACCTCCTCCCCCAGTGCTACATTGGCGATCTGTCTAGCGGGGGGTGCTGTCGGGGTGATGTGTGGGGCCATGGAGCATTCAGGGTCGTTGGCGTAATGCCCGGGCTTCTGACAACGGAAACAAGTGATGGTCACCCGGTGCCCCTGTCTCACGGGTGGGCCGGATACAGCTGGTGGGGGCGCCGGGAAAGGCGGGGTTTGGGTTTTCGGGGAACTGAACTGGGACTCTCTCTGCCCTCCCTGGTTCCCCCCCCCCCCTCTCTGGCGGGGTGGTCCCGGACTGGCTCGGGGGTACTCTCCTACGGGGCCCCGGGAGACCCGGGTGTTGGTCCAGCGATCCGCCTCGACAGCCAGCTTTCTCGGATCCGTGAGCTTGCTGTCGAGCAGATGCTGGCGTAGTTCCACAAAGCAGTTCGCAGCCAGGTGTTCCCACAACATGAGGTCGGTTAGTTCTTCTAGGGTGGTTACCTTGCTGCCCTTGATCCACCCATCGAATGCACGGCTGAAGAAGTTTACATACTCCACCCAGGTGGTGCCCGGGATCTTCCTGCAGTCCCGGAACCGCTGGCGGTACATCTCCGGGGTGAGGCCGTACCTTGTGAGGAGGGCCTCTTTCATGTGGTTGTAGGAGGTCTGCATGGAGGTTGGTAGGTCTCTCCCTTCGCTCAGAAATCGTCCCCACAACCCGGCCCCCCAATCCTTCTGCGGGACCCGATGGGAGGTCATGGCGACCTAGTATGTCCTGAACCACTGTTGGATGTCATCGTTTTTGTAGTATTCTTTGACCACATCCTTGGGAATGTGGACCTTCTGCTCCGCCGGGGAGGCCGCCTCTCGGTTTCCCGGGGGCCGCGCTTCTTCGCTTTTTGCTTTTAGCTCGATTTCCTTCAAGCTGCGTTCGTGCTCCAGTTGGAGTCTCCTTCCTTCGTGTTCCCGTTGGAGTTTCTTCTCTTCTAGTTCTCCTTGTACTCGCATCTGTTCCACTGCTAGCTTTTTCTCTGCTAATTTCAACTCGCCCTCGATTTTAAGTTTGGCCAATTCGAGTTCGTGATGGCGACTTCTCTCTCTGTCTGAGAGTTCCTCCGGGGATAGGCCCCCGTCTGGTACGAAGCTTCGCACCTGGTTGCTGCTGCGTTCTCATTGGGAGGGTCCAGCTTCGTCGTGGAGCTCCACCGCTCCTTCTGGGCGGGGGGCTCCAGAATCCACCCAAGCTTTTAGTGCCTTCTGCATATCTTCTTTGGTGTTGAGACCAGTGGTAGCGATTTTTAGGTCTTTGCAGAATTGCTTCAGTTCTCTGTGCGTGTACTCTTCCAGTTGTTCCGCCTGGAACACGGTACTGTTGTCGTTTTCTGTGAGAACCATGGCGTTTCCTTCTGCCATCTTTGTCGGTGGTGCGTCAGCCGTTCACGGTACGATCTCTAGATTATGGGCCCGAATCCCGTCGCTTGCCACCAATGTTAGAAGGCGACCTCAGAGGAGCCCGGAGGGGGGCCCTGACTATCCTGAGACCAACCCTTGAGGTATCGTAGCCGGGCACTGGCGGGAGACTCCTCAGGGGAGGAATCTCGTATCTAGGATCGTACACTCGGCACCACACGACAAAGAGACGCCACACCGTGAGTTCTTAAGAACAAATCTTTATCAAACCGGAGTCGTAGGATCTTTATGATCAGCAAGGCAAATATATACAAGTAGAGCACGGGCTCACAGAATTTCGGGGAGGGTAGGAGGTAGCGGGACAGTCTTTTGGGGGTATGGATCAAATGCAGGGGCGTACCCGGCGCACAGCTCACAATCCTCAAGCTGGGGGATACGCTTGTCGTCGTCGGGGTCCGGCGGGCCCTGGAGAGTCTGTGGGAGCCGCGAGTCACTCAGCAGGGCTCAAGCACAAGTTCGGAGGTCTTACGATCTTCAGGGAGCCGCGAATCACTCAGCAGGGCTCAGGTGTTTCCAAAGGCGAATCTGCCGGATAGTCCCAGAGCACCCCTTGTTATAGGCCGACCCCTCTTTGATGTCCGGAGTCTGTGCAGGCAGGGGTCTTGTCACCTGGGGGTCGCTTGTCGGGGTTTCCTGCCAGTGTCTTTTGATCCTTTCAGGGCCGGGTTGGGAGGAGTCCCAGACACCCAGCAGGCGTGGAGCCAGCCCTCGGGGAGGCCGGAGGGCCGATCGCAACCCACCTTCCCAGGGGAGCTCAGAGGTGCGATGGAAACTGCTCCTCCCTCTCTCATCCCAATGGGAGCGCGATATCCTCCAGCCGGAGTGGCGCCTCTAGGCCAGGGTCGCGCTGGGGCCGGGCGGCCATCTTGGTGCCTGAAGTGGGCACGCGGGCCCGGTGTGGCCGAAAGGAGGAGGCCACGGACGGGGAAGTCCGGGTCGGGTGTGTGTGTGTTTTGGTGGGAAGGATCGGCTAGGCCGTGTGCTCGGGGGCCGCCTGAGGTGCATGGGTCAGGATATGTGGTGCGGGGACAAGAATGGCCATGCCACGAGGCCGGGTCTAACAATTGTGCTTCTTAGATTTGCTGCAATGTTCATAAGTCAAGGAATGTCAGAGTTATGGATACGTTATGAAACAGGTGAAAAAAGACACTTAATCCCGCTTCATATTTTCTGCAAGAAACTTGACCCAGAGATGCCTATTTTTCTTATCAAAGCGGTACAAAAGGGGGTGGTGATGGACGGAGCATCAGAACCAATCAAACACTCACACCCAGTCAACAGATCTGGGTTTGATCCATCACCATTCTTTAGCCCACTCTGCCACCCCAGTTCAGACATGGCCATATGCAAATCAGTCTGACCCTGTGCCTCATGGGAACAGTCCAGCCCGAACTGCCAAGCCATGCCTTCCCTGGACCGGAAACAAGCTTCCTAGGACCGGTTTCTGGCATTTCAGCCATCTTCAGCCAGGGACTCACGTTTGAGCATACCCTGCCAACTTATGGCAAACAAAGATCTGTGTGAATTTGGTTAGGAAGATATTGATGAGATGCTAAAACCTACAACATTTTTATAGCCTCTGCCCATAGAACTTACACGTACATGTATGTGCAAAACCTGTGCTACAAAAAGATGTCTGTCGATATGCTATTCTCAAGTGTCCAACATTCTATAAATGTACTGTAGGAAGCTGGCTCTGTGTATGGTATACCAATAGGTGGTTATACTGTGCACCGAGTCCAGAAATTTCTCCCAGAAGTGTACATGGCTCAGTGCAAACCCAAAGTGCTCTATTTGTGGTAGTGTGAATGAGTAGCCTTAGGCCTAACACAGAGGAGTGTAAGACATTTGTTGTGTACACAATGACCAATAAATGACACACTACTCAAAAAGGAGATCCACACCACTTCTAAAATAATCTTTGCTCAAGATTTATTTTAAGGCCAAGATCTCGCAAAAAGGTAAGTTCTTTTTTAAATAGGAATTCTTTTTAATTTTAAAAGTGGACACTTAGTGCAATTGTCAGTCTTTGCAATGTCAACCTATGAAGGAAAACAATAATGCGATTTTACAGGTAAGTTTTCCCCTTTACGGTTCCAGTCTGGCGGCTGCAGGGTCGGCAAAGGACAAGGTTCAGGCAGGGCTTGACAAATCTAAAAAAACTTACTTGACCTGCAGGTCGAGTGAGTAGACTTTTGTACTCGACCTAACATCAATACACTCGACCCACAAATTGATCGTATACGAGGTTCCTGGCGCAAGCGATATCTGAAATGTGTGGTTATAACTACACCTATTGTGATGCATGAGTAATATGTGACTGCGGATGTGGTGGAGCCTAGTCATGGCCTGTTCTCATCGGGTATGGCACAAAATATGGGGGTAGTTATATACTTACTAATTCTCTTTAACCCGGTCAACATATGGATGATGGGGTAAAAGTCTGGCACGTGAAAATATGACAAATGAAGCTCATAGACGAAATTGTGCACCCAAGAAATGGTCAATCCTTAATTACTTATATGTTCGAGGCATGTGGGCTGCTGAATTCATATCTGTGCATAGATCGCCGCCTAGTGTTGGGTCCGGATGTTTGCACGTTGTTGTCCTGGAAGAGTCTTCGAAGTATCCTGGGATAGGTGACTCCTCCCCTGGACTACAGTGCGCATGGGCATCCTCTCCATCCTCAGATTGTTTTTTTCCGCCATTGGGTTTGGATGTGCTATCTTGACTTAAGTTAGGAAAATCTGTTTTACAGGCCAAAAGGCCTTTAGTTCGCGTCGGTACTGTTCTCGATCGGTATCGATATTATCTTTCTTAGTTTACTAACTTCCAGAACTAACTTTCGCATCTTACCCGACCGTCGATTCGACATCAACGATGGAATCGAAGACACCATTCAAGAGGTGTCCGGTATGCAATGCGAAATATCCCCACGTCGACGTCCATCCGGTGTGTAACAAATGCCTTTCACCGGATCACGACGAATCTACATGCATGGCCTGTGCCAGATTTCGATCCAAGAAGACTCTACGGAATCGACGAGCGGCGAGACTCGAGGCGCAGCAAGCGGCACCGGCCCCGGCCGACATCTTCAACGCCGAGACCGAAGATGTCGAAGAAGTGGAGAACCTACCCTCCAGTCCCGTTTCCGAACATGACTCCGGATCGGAAGACGTCGACGAAACACTCTTTCGCAGAGATGAAGACGACACCGAGGTAGGAGACTACAATGAGGCCTTAGGGGCCGAAGAGAGTAGCTCCGGTGACGAGCAAGGCCTACCCGTTCAGACTGAAGAAAGCCCAGTGCAACAGTCTATGGCTCCAGTCGAGGGATCGCCTTCGGGCCTTACCCAAGACCTATCCCGCAGTTCTTCGGCCCCGCCCTCGGGCCCGGCCTCGGACATTCAGCGGCAGCCATTAATGCCCAAAACGGCTGGTTTCCCTTCATCAAAACCGAAACCGAAAGCTGTATTGGTTCAATTGAAACCGAAAGTGGCGCTGGTCGGATCGAGGCCCTCCACACCTTCGACGCCAGCAAAACCCATCGGCACCGAGCGCACCAAACGAGACTTCGGTGCCGAACTCGAAGCGGCCGACGTCGGAGTCGACATAAGGAAGAAGGCCTTCGGTACCACCAAACCTGCTCGGCTCCCGGCACCGACGCAATCGACTCCGACCCCAAAGGTCAAACAGCCTGCTGCGTCTCACACCGCTTCCACGGCGACACCAAAGCCACACTCATCGAAGAAGTCGACGGCCACTCCCGCCCCTCGACTCGATGACCCACCGGCGCCGAAAAAATCCACGACCGCCTCAACAGAACCGGTCGGTGCAAAAGACTCGAGCTCGCTCCAGACGCGACCCATTGCTGCGCAAAGCACCAAAAAGAAAATGGTCCTCCAGGACACGTCGGGCTCCGAACCAATTAAAGCTCCAGCAGCCTCTTCGACACCAGCCAACATTACTTTTGGCCTGCCACCATCCACGGCCCCAAAACTGTTCCAAATCAGGACACGGGTGACCCATACCACTATCACGCCTGCCGAACGCTCTGCGGAGACGTCTCCATCGCATCTGATCGACGCCGACACCGGCAGGATGATTATCCACAAACGGAAAATAACTTCGGAGCCGGCTTTGGACTCCTTCAGGATTCCACTTAAAAGAAAGCTGCCTGTGGCTTCAGAACCAGTTCTTTACGAACCTTTCCACTCACCCTACCAGGATCCACCATCCTTCTCTCCCACACACTCCGACACGGATGCGTTGGTGGACTACATGGGTGACCAAGTCCCCTACCCGGAGACATGGACCCTGACGGCCAACAGGACCCTGATCAAACTTGGGATGACCCTGTGGACCCAAGTGCACCTATGGATGCACAAGACCCGCAACTCTATGGAGCAAAAACATCTCCCACAGAGGACACGGCAGCGTTTAACGCTCTAATTGAACGTGCTGCGGCCAATCATGGGGTGCAACTTCACTCGGACACCGTCGAGGACGACTTTCTTATGGATACTTTTGCATCCTCAGAAAGGAATATAAAAACTCTACCCATGTTGAAGGGTGTCCTCAAACCAGCCAAGGACATCTTCAAGGAACCCACCAGGGCAAGAGTGATAAACCCCAGGATCGACAAGAAATACAGATCAGCGCCTGGGGACCCTACTTACATCTGAGGCCAATTGCCTCTGGATTCCATTGTCGTTGCGAATGCTCGCAAGAGGGCACACTCACAAACAGGTGACGCTCCTCCCCCGGACAAAAAGTCCAAGGTGCTAGAGACCTCTGGCAAACGGGTTGCCGCCCAGGCAGCCAATATATGGCGCATTGCCAATACTCAAGCACTCCTCGCTCGCTACGATAGAGCGCACTACGACACATTAGAGCAACTAATCCAACATCTTGTGGAAATATGGATTTTTCTGATCAGTTATGTCCCCTATCTTGGACCCCAACGGTTTCATGTATGAATCACAAGTACATGTATGCTCCCTCCAGTTCCAGTTATGAAGACGCAAACACATGTGCGTCCACCGTCAACATGTCCTCTTTCAGATCCGCCATGAATAGGCCGGATATTCCATTCCTAAGTATGAAAGGCCACCGGCTTTATATGGTTCACTTATGCCATTTTACAGTCCAGGCAAGTAGGCCCTGATTCTGTCATCAAGCTTTTCTTGCTTTCTGCCTCTAAAGCTCCAGTCTGAGCCTGCATCTGTGACCATGAACTTTGTCTCATTCCCTGCGCGGCTCACGAAGCCTGACATCAGCCTGTTGCCTGCCAAGAAACTGTATTTCACCTTCGAAATTATCTGCTCCGCTCCCTGCCCAATGCATTCCTGTCTAGTAGTTTAAGTAAACATTCTTCCAGCTACCGAGCAAAGGCCCGGTTTCTCTGTCTTCATGCAAGTAATTCATAGCCCTGTTACTATGGAAGATTCCTGCCCTCGCATCTAGTGTAGACACTTAGACGCTTGTACACGCACTAACAGTCAGTATAGTCAGTATAGAATAAGATTCTACTCTAAGAGACCTCTCTTCTGGATAACATAGTTCTTTAAACATAGGATGTTAGATATGATTTGGGATTAGGTTGACTTGACCCTCCAGACTTCTGTCGCCACATGTAGAGTTAAATGTCAAGTCCCCTTCACCCCCTAGTTGCACGTCAATCACACGTCATACTGCTGCGCGCGCATCTCTGCCAAGTATTTCTGCTGACATTGCGAAATTATTTCATAGGTCCACCCATATGTGACATCATAACCAATGACGTTTTCCCTGTTACACCCAATTACGCCTCCTTCAGCTACGCATGTGAAATGTTATCTTTGCTATCAATTGTTACGCCTCTTGCATTTGCTTCACTGTAATGCCTATTGTATAAAAGTGAATAATTATCAATAATGTATGTACTTCACTTCCTGAACCTTCGTGGTGATGGAACTTGGAGCAACCGATTCGAATCATCCATTGGAATAAAGCCCATTCCGAACCTCTAATACCACGGATTCTGCCTCTTATTTACTGAGCTATTTTTATTATGCTTCTGTATCAAATTAAGTCCCGGTAATTAAATTATTTACCACATGAATGGCGCCCGAACAGGGACACTTTCTCATCTCACGCGCCGGCGGTGCGTTGCAGGCCCGGTCTCCTGCCACAGCTGGACGGACAACAACGCGTACCAGCAGGATTTCCTGTATCTCCCTCCGGTCAAGCGGGGGCGACTGAGGCTGCGATCAACACCCAGACGAGGCGGTGAGAAGTGCGAAGTATCCCGACCAGAGCCTAGCTGAGAGAGCAAGATCCGAGGTATACAGAGGCCCACCAGGTTTCCGAAGCTCAGAAGTGTCCGAAGTTGTCGAGTCGAGTCCAGTCCGGTCCAGTTCAGTTCAGTTCCGTTCCGAGGCCTTCCGTTCCGAGCTACCCGGTGAGTACCATTACTGGGGAGGCGTTCTGGCGCGCACATAAGTTGTGCCGGTCCAGACGGGTTTGGGTACACAAATCCGGTCTGCACTGTTTTAGCAGTGTATCTGTACTGTTTAGCAGTATATCTAGTATATCTAGTATATAAATTCAGAATAATTCAGTTAATGCCGAGTATTATGTTTAGTAATTAAGTTTCCTTAGATCGTATCATCATTGTGCTCACTTAAATGTTAAATGTTAAATGTGTTAATACGTTCTGCATATTGTGGTATGAATGACTGTTCATTATCGTGTTTATTTGTATTAAGTTTGTTCAAGATCAAGTATCAGATCAGTTCTCAATATGCCGCTCTTTTCGAAATTAAGACAGATCACAACTAGAAAAGGGGTACTCGAAGAAGCTGTTCCTATTCCTCCTAGGGACACTCCAGGGTACTTCATGTATCATAAACACGGCTTAGACGCTATATTATTTCTTGATTTATGGGTAGACTACACTAAGGAATTACCAGAAAGTCAGAGGTGGCCCGCGGCTGGGACCTGGGATGCAGAGTGCATCGTGAAAGTAGAGGAAGAATTATGGAAAAAGAAAGCTAGACAATCACAGAAAGACGCCATTGAATTATGGCGTAAAGAATCGTATAGACGTACAGAAAAAGCACGTAGACAGGAAGAGAAGAGTAAAGAGAATTCAAATGAAGTCCGAGAAAATCTATTAATTGAAGAAGGTACACGAGTGAAATCAGAACAAGTAGACAGACAAAGACATGCCCTTATGAAGGGTATGTATCCCCTTCTGGCCGAGGGATTACCTAAGGCTACTGCGGGGATACCAAAAGACTTGCCACCCCCATTATTTCCAATAAAGGTACATCCCAAGGGGCATCCTAGAACCGCAGAAGATGTTTTTCTTTCCTCATATTTAGATGACGCAGCTCCCGAGTATGCTAACCCCGCCCCACATAGACCGTTGGCCGGGGAGGTTCAACGCCAAGATCCTGTATCTATATCTCTACAGCACCAAATCCTGACACAAGTCCCGGCAAGCACATCTGTTTCCACATCTGTTCCTACAGCTACTTCTATAGCTGTGTCCACACCTATAGTTGCTGTATCGCGTTCAACGAATCCTTTCACGCCCGATACCCCAGACGGGGCTACGGGAGGTGCTACCAATATTTTTTCTACGCCACCCAGAATAAATAAACTTACTTTTCAAGAGTCAGCACATCCACGTACCCCCAAACTCATAAATGCCCGCACGCTTAAGGAACTTCTTATAGATTGTAGATATGACCCTGTGCCCGGAAAAGAGGACGAAATGATCATGGCATCACTACGTATCAGACGAGCCGCGGTGTATTTAGTGAAGTTACCAGGAATGACTATGCATCTAGATAATATATACCATTTTGTCCAAACAGGGCGAGATTCTGAATGTATTAACAGAGCTATGGAATACCAGAAAGTGGAAATACAGGGGGAACTGTTACGTTTCCTCATAAATTGTGTGATCAGAAATCAAGACCGACCGGGGGTAGACCCGGAAGCAATGCAAATTCTTACCAGATGGAGCCAGAATATATCAGAAGGGAGACATGATAAGCAAAACTGTATAATAGCCATGTGCCGAAAGATCCGTAAAGAAATAGAACGCCTACACGAAGAGAGATTAGCGGTAGACCAGTTTGAACAAAATGAGGAGGAGGAAGGATCAGGACTGCCCACAGGACAGTCAGAAACCATAGCCTATGTAGGTAGAGGAAGATCTTGTAATAGTACTAGATGTCTTACTGACCCGATACGTCCGATATGTCTAGAAAATAACAGGAATTTTCAAACACCTATAATAAATATAAGGTCCCCCGAGCATTCGTTCCAAGCCGCTGACAAATTACTGCGAGAACGAAGGGGTTATCATTTTCTCGATTCTATGGATGAACAAGAATTAGCCAGGTCAGCCGTTCATTGGGTTGACAGTCCCGGAAAGTATGATGATGATACAGTAGCACACACATTTTTTGAATCTCACCCCAGATGAACAGCGTTTAGCTGGGATTTATATGATTCAACAACTTCTTGTACTATATAAAAGCCAACATTCAGATCCTGGTCCCTTACCTGATATATTGACTGAATTACTCACGAATAGATGGAGAGGTTCAGGTACTAAGCTAATTAAAGAAATACTAGAATCAAGAAAGCAGTACATTCTTTTCGTATGTCCAGAACATGTCTCACTGCCCATCAAGGAAAGACCGATGTATTACATGGACAGACAGAATCCCTTACGAGAAGTACACCCAGTAAAGGGCGAGGACAATGAGTTTAAACGTGTATTTGTATATACGCCCATATCGAAAATAGAATTGTTAGAAATGAAGAAAGTGGTACCCAGTCATGACAAAGACCCAGCGGGTTTCCACCGAGAAATTAAAGACATGTTACTCATGGGAGAGTATACCTATCCCGACATTATGACCATATTAAAGGTATTGATGCCTGCTGGCATTTAGGAAAAACTCAAGGAAAAAGAGTGGGAGGTGGGAGACCAAAAGATAGACTGGACAGCATTAGAAAATGAAGAAAAGGCCCGAGGTCCAGGTTCGGGGCTTGGGGACAAAACTAAAGCACTACCAGGTTTACTAGTACAGGTACTGCCACGTTTATTAACCACGAAAAAGGAGGACTGGGGTGCAATTTCAGCCTGTAAACAAAAGCAAGATGAAGACACTAGTGATTTCTATGCACGATTTGAAAAATGTTTTGGTATAAATAGTGGCATAAAAGCAAGTAGCGAATCATACCCACATCTGTTTGTGACAAAATTAGTTGAAAATTCCTTGCCCCAAGTGAAGAATAGAGTATTAAAATTCGAGAGTACCTGGCAAGGTAACACCCCATCACAAATGTTACAAATGTTACAGTATCATCACAATAGAATTAGAGAGGAACAAGATCATGAACAAAGACGCATGAAAGACACGAAAATGAAAATGCTAGTCTCCCAGACAGTTCCAGCTGAAGGACATAAAAAGGGTACGACACATTCCGGTGATTCAGCAGGACCTGTAAAAGGGACATGCAACTATTGTAAACAACCAGGTCATTATATACACGATTGTCCAGTCCTGAAGCGTAATATCGCCACAGGTATTACAAAAGAAAGACCACGGCCACTTAGACAGGATCAGAATGAACAAGGAGCCTCGCAGCATGCACAGTCCATGCCAGCTCCACAACAGTCTATACAGTTTGTGCCAGCTGCACCTGCGCTGCCTGTTGCTGCCACACAAACCACGACACGACAGCTGTACCAGACCGCACAGTATGACTATCCTGATTATCAACGATATGCATGAAACAGCCTAGAGAGGGAAGTTGACTTACCCCTTATCGAGGTCCCTGTAGACCAAGAAGGACCTTATGTACATAGTGAATTATTAGGTCAAGATAGAAAATTTTTACTAGATACAGGGGCAAGTCGAACAACCATAAAACGTAGTGAAGTTCCAGGGGCACCCCTCTCAGGCTCACAGAATATTTCCCTTGGTTTTTCAGGAAAACCTATTGTTAATGAAGTATCACAGCCTCTTCCACTTACGATAGGACCCTTGACCAGAACTACAGATTTATTGCTTACTAAATCATGTCCAGAAAACTTGTTAGGTATAAAAACACTGAAAGCTCTAGGAGCTATAATATGTTGTTCTCCGGAAGGAGTAAGATTGTTTTTACGTGATTTCAAAGGTCACTATGTGTCTCGAGACATGGATCCCCGACTGCAGACTTTACCTACACATCTATGGGCCCAAGGCCCTACTGATGTTGGTTGCATGAATATTACACCATATCGAGTTACACTAAAGGCAGGAGTGGTACTACCACGAATGCGACAATACAAGTTACCACCAGATGCTGTAGTGGCTTTACTACAAATCATTGACGAGCTCATTGCCCAAGGAGTGGTTGTAGAAACAGACTCCAATGTATGTAATTCACCGATAATTCCGATTCTTAAACGAACAGATCCGAAGGCCCCGCCAGTATATCGATTGGTTATTGATCTGCGCGAATTGAACAAATGCATTGTGCCACAATTCCCTGTGGTCCCAGATATCTCGTCATTACTGACAGCTATTGATTCCGAAGCAACATTCTTTACTGGAATTGATCTCAAAAATGCCTTCTTCAGCGTCCCTATAGATCCGGAAAGCCAATACTTGTTCGGATTTAGTTTAAATGGACGTAGCTTTAAATTCTCACGCGCACCTCAAGGATTTACAGAAAGCCCCAGCATCTATAGCCAAGCACTGAAACGAGAACTCGACAGTATCCACATGCCAGTAAACACTGCCCTGCTTCAATATGTCGATGATCTGCTGATCACCGCTAGAAGCGAACCTGAATGTGAGAAAGCATCGCTGACAGTTTTACAATTTCTAGCCGAAAAGGGGCACAAGGTGTCCCCTTCTAAGCTGCAATTCTGTGTCCAGCGAGTTGTTTATCTTGGACACTCGCTGTCCAAGGAGGGAAGGCAGCTTACACCCGACCGCATTCAGTTAATAGCTAACATGCCAATACCCAAGACACAAAAGGAGGTGCGGGCTTTTATAGGCCTCACTTCATATTGTAGGCAATGGATCCCTCAGTATGCATTTCTAGCAAAACAACTCATTCAGTTGACAACACAGGAGGCAGCCACATCGACTGTTCTCCCTTGGACTCAGGAACATACACAAGCTTTTGAAAGCTTAAAGAAAGCTTTATGTCAAGCACCGGTTTTAGCAACACCATGTTACAATAAACAGTTTACACTTTTTGTTACAGAACGCGAAGGTACTGCCTTGTCAGTACTCACACAGGAACAAGCAGGATCACACAAACCGTGTGCTTATTTTTCTAGTACATTAGATCCCGTAGCTCAGGCTCTGCCTGCGTGCCTAAAATCAGTGGCAGCGACAGCTTTAGCAATCAGACAAAGCGATGCCATAGTGTTAGGACATCCATTGACAGTACGAGTACCGCATGCAGTAGAGGTTCTTTTGAATCGAACGCAAACACAACATTTAACTATAGCGCGACTTACAGGGTATGAATTAACATTGTTCCAACCACATATAGAAATCAGACGCTGTAACACATTGAATCCTGCCACACTTTTACCCGTAATTGGAACGGACCCACTAGCGCATGACTGTATTGACGTTATTACAATCACGACGAAACCCAGACAAGACTTGACAGATGTCCCATTGTCAGACCCAGACCTGACGTTGTATGTAGATGGCTCATGTATGAGAACAAGTACAGGAGAGTTAGTGGCCGCTTACGCAGTCACAACAGACACTGAAATCATTGAAACAAATTGTATAAATACCTTGTCCGCTCAAGCAGCAGAGCTCATCGCTCTGACACAAGCCTGTATTCAAGCCACAAATAAAAAAGTCAACATATACACTGATTCACGTTATGCATTCGGAGTTGTACATGACTTCGGCGTGCTGTGGCGAGAGAGAGGTTATTTAACTTCTCACGGTGCCCACATTCAGCACGGACCCCTCATTCATGCTTTATTAGATGCAATACATCTACCCACTGCAATATCAATTATGAAATGTAAAGCTCATACGAAAGTTACTGATATCATTTCCCAAGGCAATGATCTAGCTGACAGAACAGCTAAACAGACTGCTCAAACTCAAACATCCGACATGACAAAGACAATAGTCCCGACGCCAACACATTGTATGACGATTAAAGATCCCGCTCTTGACGTAATTGACATACAGACACATGCTACTCCAGACGAAATAAAGAAATGGACTGAATTAGGAGGGATTCAAACGGACCAAGGATGGATGACGAAGGAAAAATCTGTGTGGTTCCTTCCTGATTCAATGGTCCAAGTTATTATTAACACTATACATAGTCCAGCACATCTAGGAGAAAAAGCTATGCTAGACAGCATCCAACACATTTGGTTCAATAAACATTTACGAGCAGCAGCTAAACAAAAGGTTCGTACCTGTATGATCTGTTGTCAGTTCAACCCAGGAAAAAGCGTTCCCGTAGAGCAGGGTGGATTTCAGTCTCCTGATCACCCTTTTGAAGTCCTCCAGATGGATTATATCCAGATGGAACGATGTCGAGGATTCAAATATGTTCTCGTAGTTGTCTGTGCTCTTTCCCGTTGGACAGAGGCATACCCGGTTTCAGATTACACTGCCCCGACTACTGCCAAACAGTTAGTTCGAGAATTCTTCCCACGATACGGTTTACCACGTGCTGTCTACTCAGATAACGGCCAGCCGTTCTCATCCGAACTAATGAAACACGTTTCACTTTTGTTAGGCTATCAGTGGAAATTCCACTGTGTCCGACACCCCGAAGCAGCAGGTCTCGTAGAAAGACATAATCAGATTCTGAAAATCAGATTGTCCAAGATATGCAGAGAGAAGGGTGTCGACTGGGTAGTAGCCTTACCAGTTGCACTCTTTTACATGAGAATGGTAGCACACTCTCGAACAGGGCTATCCCCGTATGAGGTGATCTTTGGCAGACCACCAAATATGTGGGGGACGCCTATACCACGCAAAATAACTGATGTTGACTGTAATATGCTGACAGATTACCTGGCTTCTTTGATGTCTGCACTACAATCTTGTCGTTCACAGGTAGCTGCAGCTTTTCCTGACAACACTGAGGTGAAACCCCATGACATAGTTCCGGGGGATCTGGTCCTCGTGAGGAACTTTGATCGAAAGACTCAGCTGGATCCTAGGTGGAAGTCACCGCAATTGGTCTTGCTCACCACAAGGACAGCCGTGAAGATCGAGGGCAGAAAAGGCTGGATACATTCAAGTCATATCAAGAAATTTCATGGACTACCATCGGACGTAAACACCACACCTTGTGTGTCTTCACCCATTGACTCAAAACTTCCTTTTGTTGAAACCAGTAGTCACGAACAATATAAACTAAAACTCAGATCTAACCGGTCGGGAAATTTGATTGTTTAAGTCCTCTCCAAGGTGAAGCGGTTGAATGTGTCCCTGACATGTATCCCTTAGATCTGAATAGAGAAAACACCCGAAAAATGTGGAAACGACATGCATACTGTAAATCACTGCGTAGTCATTGCACAGTGACGTTATTAATTTTGTTTTTCCTGAGTCTTTTAATAATTACTGCAAGTATATTGTTGCACATATATTATCCTATTTCTAGACATATTTATAAAGTTACTGCTGAACATTCTTTTAGTGACCTACCCCCGCATGAATTATCGTATAGATTTGCGCTGCGCAATAACACTTTTATTAGTATGTTACATCATTCCCATCAGGTTAGCAATGCTACAAATTGTTGGATATGTGGCCGACTCCCTCCCTATCAGAATTATAAAGGAATTCTACCTCTTTTTCCATACCCATTCACACACAACGGCTCCTGTGGAGCATGGTTTAGTTTAATTAATTCCCTAGATTCAAATTCTGCAGTTTATCAAGACAACTGGGTATGGGGAAATTTGAACTTAGTTTTACTTAAAGTCTGCTACCCTAACAAGGAGGGACTTCCCAAGAGAACAGGAACTGATCTAGAAAATGAAGTATATGGATTAGGTAATTTTACGCTTAATCTTATGATCCTAAATGTCGAATCCGAAGCTACTCCAATTTTGCCTGCCATGTCAGTATTTCCAGTAAAAGGTGAATTATGTGTAAGAAAGAATGGTTCCATACATATGGGCCATAGTAGATGCACCACTGTAATAGAATTCAGTGATCAAGGCAAGTCGACATTTAGAGCTTCCCGCCATTCCTATTTTATATGTGGTCAGACGGCATATGTACGTTTGCCTCTAGATTGGGATGGTACCTGCTACATTGGATTTCTTTTGCCACCTGTTTTCCTAGCTCCTCCCGATTATCACAGAAATACTCATTTAGTACACAATAGAGAAAGGAGAGATCTCCCAATTGTCGATTACACAAACAGCATGGGAAAAATACACAGATTTCAATAAAGGTCTCTTTCCCTATATAGGTACCGTTACCAATAGTAAACTGATACGTAGATTAACTAGAACCCTTGAAGCAGTAGTGAACGAAACTATTTCCGCCTTAGGCAATTTAACAGAAGAACAGTCTGCTATGCGGATTGTTGTGCTTCAAAATTGTCTTGTCCTTGACGTCATCCTGGCCGATAGGGGCGGAGCTTGTAGGGTCATCGGATCAAGTTGTTGCATTTTCATATTAGAAAATTCGCCATCTGTATATAAAGCCATAACTCGCCTTCATAAGATTGTAAGCCAGATACACCAGAATCCAGGCACCTGGACTTGGTCCGGTTGGTTTTGGAATGTATTATCTACCTTTGGATGGAAGGTCCTATCCTTCCTAGGTATTGGCTTCCTCATACTATTCAGTTGCTGTCTATGCCTACAATGTGGACCAGCGATTTGTGGTCTGTGTGCCACATCGTGTGTCCCATCACCAAGATTTCATTCGTCCCAGAAGAAAAAAGAAGAACAAATGATGCTATATGAACAGATCAATGGATTGATGAAGATTGATATCTCTTGACGGGCAAGTAGGGGACAAGGAGGGAATGTGGAAATATGGATTTTTCTGATCAGTTATGTCCCCTATCTTGGACCCCAACGGTTTCATGTATGAATCACAAGTACATGTATGCTCCCTCCAGTTCCAGTTATGAAGACGCAAACACATGTGCGTCCACCGTCAACATGTCCTCTTTCAGATCCGCCATGAATTAGGCCGGATATTCCATTCCTAAGTATGAAAGGCCACCGGCTTTATATGGTTCACTTATGCCATTTTACAGTCCAGGCAAGTAGGCCCTGATTCTGTCATCAAGCTTTTCTTGCTTTCTGCCTCTAAAGCTCCAGTCTGAGCCTGCATCTGTGACCATGAACTTTGTCTCATTCCCTGCGCGGCTCACGAAGCCTGACATCAGCCTGTTGCCTGCCAAGAAACTGTATTTCACCTTCGAAATTATCTGCTCCGCTCCCTGCCCAATGCATTCCTGTCTAGTAGTTTAAGTAAACATTCTTCCAGCTACCGAGCAAAGGCCCGGTTTCTCTGTCTTCATGCAAGTAATTCATAGCCCTGTTACTATGGAAGATTCCTGCCCTCGCATCTAGTGTAGACACTTAGACGCTTGTACACGCACTAACAGTCAGTATAGTCAGTATAGAATAAGATTCTACTCTAAGAGACCTCTCTTCTGGATAACATAGTTCTTTAAACATAGGATGTTAGATATGATTTGGGATTAGGTTGACTTGACCCTCCAGACTTCTGTCGCCACATGTAGAGTTAAATGTCAAGTCCCCTTCACCCCCTAGTTGCACGTCAATCACACGTCATACTGCTGCGCGCGCATCTCTGCCAAGTATTTCTGCTGACATTGCGAAATTATTTCATAGGTCCACCCATATGTGACATCATAACCAATGACGTTTTCCTTGTTACACCCAATTACGCCTCCTTCAGCTACGCATGTGAAATGTTATCTTTGCTATCAATTGTTACGCCTCTTGCATTTGCTTCACTGTAATGCCTATTGTATAAAAGTGAATAATTATCAATAATGTATGTACTTCACTTCCTGAACCTTCGTGGTGATGGAACTTGGAGCAACCGATTCGAATCATCCATTGGAATAAAGCCCATTCCGAACCTCTAATACCACGGATTCTGCCTCTTATTTACTGAGCTATTTTTATTATGCTTCTGTATCAAATTAAGTCCCGGTAATTAAATTATTTACCACAATCTCCCTGACCAATACAGAGAAGGTGCAGAGATCCTCATCAGGGAGGGACAGCTCCTCACAAACGCATCCATCAAGTGCGCGCTGGATGCCGCAGACACAGCTGCCAGGGCCATAAACACTAGTGTCATGCTGCGACGACATGCCTGGTTACGAATCTCCGGATTCAAACCTGAGGTGCAAAACAACATACTCAACCAGCCTGTCAACCCCGACTATTTATTCTGCCCGGAGGTTGACACCACCCTAGAGAAAATAAAGAAGGACACGGACACTGCAAAGTCCATGGGGGCTCTCCAGACTCAGTCCTTTCGGAGCGGCTCCTTTCGTCGCCCCGGAAATAGAGGAGCAGGTAGAGGACAGGGGTCACAGCAAACATACAACAAGGGCAATACACAAACCACCTACGATAAAAACACCCGGGGTGGATATCGTGGCTCCAGTACAAAGGGCAGAGGACGCGGCTACGGCAACACCAGGTCCTCCCCCAAGAACAAGCAGTGACGCCCTCTCCCTTCCTCCCGACCACATAACACCTGTCGGGGGAAGGCTACAAAGGTTCCTGTCCACGTGGAACTCCATCACCACGGACAGGTGGGTCAAAGATATTGTCAAATGCGGTTACTGTCTAGAACTAACCTCCACTCCACCCACAATACCTCCAAAAAACCGTCCTATGTCCTCAGAGCACTTAACGCTCTTACAGCAGGAGGTGCAAAGTATGCTTCTAAAAGGCGCTATAGAGGTCGTACCCGTCCACGAGCAAGGTACGGGGGTGTACTCCCTGTACTTTCTAATACCGAAAAAGGACGGGTCACTCAGACCTATATTAGACCTGAGACCCCTAAACAGATACATTCTTTCTGAGCATTTTCACATGCTCACTCTACAGCAAGTCCTCCCGCTGCTCAAGCAGGGAGACTTTCTGGCCACACTGGACCTCAAGGATGCGTATTTCCACATACCCATCCACCCATCACACAAAAAATACCTCAGGTTCACTGTTCAAGGGCAGCACTACCAATTCACAGTCCTTCCCTTCGGCGTGACAACGGCACCAAGAGTGTTTACAAAGTGCCTAGCTACTGTGGCGGCACATCTACGGAGGCAGCACATACACGTCTACCCTTACCTGGACGACTGGCTCGTTCAAGCGAAGTCAGCCCAGCAATGTGCCAGCCACATGTCCTGCACCATTCACCTCCTTCACAGTCTGGGGTTCTCACTAAATTACCCAAAATCCCATCTACAGCCCGCACACGTACAACAGTACCTAGGTGCGACTATAGACACTCTGGCGGCCACAGCTCAGCCAAATTTGGTGAGAATCAACAGCATGCAAATGCTGATTTCAAAGTTCAAACCACAACACTCCCTTCCCGCGCGCGTGTTCATGCAGTTGATAGGCATGATGGCCTCCTGCATCTTCATAGTCCCCCACGCGAGACTACATATGCGCCCGCTTCAGGAGTGCTTAGCACGTCCGTGGAATCAGGCTCAAGGACAGTTGAAAGACCTAGTGTTGGTGAGCGGTCGGGCATACAACTCTCTGCATTGGTGGAATCCACAAAACCTTTGCAAGGGCCGACCGTTCCAAGAGCCTGTCCCACAGATAATACTGACGGCGGACGCGTCTCTCCAGGGATGGGGAGCTCATGTACTCCATTACACAGTTCAGGGACTATGGACACAACAACAAAAGAAGATGCACATCAACCTTCTAGAGCTGATGGCAATCTTCCTCGCTATAAAAGCATTCAAAGTACACTTGTGCAACAAAGTCGTGTTGATCCGGACGGACAACATGACTGCCATGTACTACATACAGAAGCAGGGAGGAACACACTCTCCACAGTTGTCTCATCTGGCTCAGAGCATGTGGAAGTGGGCCATTCAAAGGAACATGTTCCTCATGGCAGAACACCTCCCCGGCAAGGACAACCAGACACAGCCACCAGATGCACGAGTGGGAGTTACACCCATCAGTACTCCAACCGTACTTCCAGCAGTGGGGTCATCCAGAGATAGACCTATTCCCGACAAGCGAAAACGCAAAATGCCAAAGCTTTGCCGCCAGGTTCCCACATCCGCAGTCGCAGGGCAATGCGATATGGATGAACTGGTCCGGCAGATTTGCGTACACTTTTCCCCCAGCACCACTGATACCGCTGGTGGCACGCAAACTGCGTCAACACTCACTGACGCTCGTCCTGGTTGCTCCAACGTGGGCACGCCAGCCGTGGTACACCACCTTTCTCGAACTTTCCGTGGTGCCGCATCAAAGGCTGCGGGTCAAACCCGAGCATTTGACGCAGAACCATGGAGAGATTCAGCACCCAGATCCGCAACAGCTGAACCTGGCAATCTGGCTCCTGAAGTCCTAGAGTTTGGCTACCTAAACCTGCCACCTGACTGTATGGACATCATTAAGGAGGCCAGGAGACCCACTACCAGAGCTTGCTATGCAGCAAAATGGAAGAGATTCGTCATTTATTGCAATAATAATGACATTAACCCGCTAGATGCATCCATCCAAAACATTATTTGTTACCTATTACACCTATACCGATGCAATCTGGCGTACACCTCTATACGTGTCCATTTGACCGCAATATCAGCCTATCTACAGACCAGGCAGCACCTCTCTCTATTCAGAGTGCCTGCCATCAAAGTATTCTTGGAAGGACTCAAACGAGTCATTCCACCAAGCCACCCACCGGCTCCGATGTGGAACCTCAACTTGGTCCTCACACGCCTGATGGGTCCACCCTTTGAACCTCTACACTCATGCGAGATTCAATTCCTTACCTGGAAAGTAGCTTTCCTAGTAGCGATCACTTCTTTGAGAAGAGTTGGTGAACTCCAGGCACTAACCGTTCAAGAGCCATTTATACAGGTTCACGCCAACAGGGTCGTACTACGTACCAACCCCAAATTGATGCCAAAGGTGGTATCGCAGTTCCACATGAATCAAACCATTGAACTGCCCGTTTTCTTCCAAAACCCACAAACTGTCGCAGAAAGGGCACTCCATACACTAGATGTCAAAAGGGCCCTCATGTATTATATCGACAGGACCAAACCCTTTAGGAAAACACAACAACTTTTCGTTGCCTTTGCCCCACACCACAAAGGTAACGCTATCTCCAAAGCAGGAATAGCCAGATGGATCGTTAAATGTATTCAAATTTGCTATCAAAAGGCTAAACGCACTTTAACGATTCCCCCACGAGCCCACTCAACACGTAAGTTAGGGGCCTCCATGGCTTTCCTAGGAAACATTCCTTTGCATGACATATGTAGAGCAGCCACCTGGTCCACTACACATACATTTACCAAACACTATTGTGTAGATGTACAATCAAAACAGCAGGCAGCTGTAGGACAGGCTGTTCTCAAAACTCTTTTTCAGACCGCTGCAGCTGGCACTGGTAGCCGCCGCTAATAAGAGGGCACTGCTATATATTCTATGCACAGATATGAATTCAGCAGCCCACATGCCTCGAACTGAATATGCTACTTACCAGTATGCATCTGTTCTTGGCATGTAGGGCTGCTGACATTCATATCGCCCTCCCTCCTCCCCGGCGCCTGTAGCAGCTGCAGCTCTCAGAATTACTGTAAGCATGGTCATCACTTTCTAGATCTACTCCATCACTGCCACAATGGCGAAAAACAATCTGAGGATAGAGAGGATGCCCATGCGCACTGTAGTCCAGGGGAGGAGTCACCTATCCCAGGATACTTCGAAGACTCTTCCAGGACAACAACGTGCAAACATCCGGACCCAACACTAGGCGGCGATCTATGCACAGATATGAATGTCAGCAGCCCTACATGCCAAGAACAGATGCATACTGGTAAGTAGCATATTCATTACAAATTATTCATTGTTGCGTTTCAATTTTTTTTCATAAAAGCAGCCAAGACAACTGCCAATGTGTTTTGTTCAAGAACATTGAACTTCCCCACAGCTGTAAATAATAGACCACACAGACCAGTGACCTTTCCGGGGTGGGGTGGGGTGGGGTGGGGTGGGGTGAGGTGGGGTGGTGTGCGTTTTCCAGCTCTCAGGAATGCATGCATTCCACAAACCTGTATGGGATGGTTCTTCCACCTCTATTTGCTCTTCCGAGGTGCTGGGTTTCCAACATAGAATCCACAAGCCTACATGTACTTTACCACAGCCAGGCACACATACATTACAGCAACCACTACACAGAGCTAAAAACAAACATGATGTAGGCCAAGGGTGAGTTAAGTACCCAGCAGGAGAACTCTCCATTACTGGGCTTGTAGGTCCTACCCCAGTGAGACACGCAAGATAACAAAACAGCTTTTGATACACAAAATTGGAAGAATCTACATATAGAGACGAAAGATATACGAAAAGGGAATGAGTTTTGAAGCTGGACTGCACTGCTGTATGCCAACTCCACATCAATTACGGGGACTGGGAGAGCAATCTCAGTACCATACACAGAGGAACGAGGCAAGGACGACCCTTCCACGCTCCTCTTCGGAACAGCAATGGATCCATTTGCAATCAGACTACGGGCAAAGTAACCCAGATTAGAAAATAAATTGTTTGTATAACATAGCTAACAGGAAAAAGCAGCCTTACTTTGTTCAAAGAACCTTTACCAACATATAGTAGTATACTAAATGCTTGATGTGGGTGAGGATTCTAAGCTCAAAATAAGGATACTCTTTTCACTTTACACAATTTCTTTTCTAACATGTTTCACCTGCTTTGTGGTGATTTTGCATGTAATTTTGGGAACTGGTATGGGTGAACCCTTATCCCTCTCACTCCCCCTTCTTGTGGTTTGATGTAAACCCAACTAAACATGAAAGAACATTCAAAGGGATCAGGGTGGGTAACACAATCCACCATATGTCTATCCGCAGATGACAGTGATAGTTCTAGAAGCCCTACATGTCAAAGAAGAGAAGGCAATCTAAGTATTAGAGCGATTCAGCACCATGTCTGGTCTTAAAGTAAACAGGAGTAAGTCCTACATTTACTCAACACAAAATAACATGGATGCACAGTCCCTTCCTGAAATCGCAGCTATTGAAATGGAATATATTGCAATGAGAAAGCTGGTGGTACAAATAGGCTGAGCACAAAGTGATCTACTAAATGGCAATACAACGCCTGCACTGCAGTGAAAAGAAGTGGAAATAGCTTCCGGAATACGCTGCCACTCTCAACAAGAGGAAAACTATCCATTTCTAAAATGGAGGTGCTACGACACCTATTCTATTACTTTGCAACACCGTTGATATGCATTCCCAAATGAATGTTCAGGAAATTCGAAAAAACTCTTGCAATTAATATGCTGGGAAATGAGACAGAGTAGCACTAGCCAAATTGAAATTGTCAGCAAAGTTATATTATATATATTATATTACGCAGCTGGGCAAATGTGTTGGCAACTAGATCTATAATTATTTAAACCAAGATGAAGGTAGGACACAACTCAAGGCTATTAGAAACCCTCAACTACAGATGGAATCGTTGCAAAGGACAAAAACAAAACCCTCCTAAGCTTGTGCCATCCAACACAGGGATTGCAGTCACTCCAGCAGAGGAGACTAGAGCTGTGAGAAGAGAATAGGATCATTTAGATAGGTTGCTTTTATAAAGGAGGAATGCATAAAACTTTCAGCGCCCTAACATCACCATAATCATACATAATGGAAAAAACTGCGACTCACCTCTCCTAGACGGCAAGCCAAATCGCCCTGCACTCCCGACTCCACTGAAGAGAGCGCGTGGTGGCGTGCTGCGTCACTGCTGCACTTTAAGCAGCACAGCGCGGGGGCAGGCCAAAATGATGTATTGGGCCGTCATTGGTAGCACTTTTCGCGCGCTACACGATTGACGGCCCTGGGACCCACAAAACGGTGCGTGCTCCCTGCTGCCTTCACCGCACACCGCACCACCACTTGATTGGCGTCGTACCCTGCTGCCCCCTAGAGCCTTCACCGCACACCGCACCACCACCACTATATGCTAGGTGGTGCGTGCTGCCACCTAGAGCCTTTCACCTGCTACTGCAGTGGCGGCAGATAGCACTCGCCAGGCCGGTCAAGTAGGCCTGAAAACTGGCTCGCCCTTCACAAAAATCACTCGCATTTGCGAGCGGTCGAGTACATTTTTCGAGCCCTGTCAGGTAAGTACAAACACTGCACCACCAGCTCCACAGGGGCGGCCGGGTGCAGAGGTCAAACTCTGTGTCTAGCGCCCAATGGAGAAACTCTATTGGTGAAACAGGCTCCAGGTGACGTACTGGAGGCTGCACAAAGGAAACCAGCGACAGCAGAAGTAAGTGGAGATACTGTAGGTCGTAGGGACACCATCGGTCGAGCTCCCCAAGGTCCAAGGGCATCGGGTGCAGGGGTGTCCATGATGTCTGGTTTTCTTACCGAGCCGGTAGCAGTCGATGGTAGCCTTTGGATTCACACCAATGCTAGACTTTGACTCCGGGTTGCTGGGGAGCCTTTTCTGGATTGGTGGGCCACTTGGACAAAGGCCGGAGGCGTCTGGTGCTGAGTGGTCAAGTATTCCGGATCCAGAGGGCACCAGAGTCCTTGGTTCTCGGTTCCTGTGGACAGAGCCGCTATACTCTGGATTTCTGGTCTTCTTCAAAGGCGGGCAGTTCTCCCTGGGGTTGCGTAGGTTGCTGGCTACAGGACAGGCGTAGTTTTGCAGGGTCTTCGAAGCTGCAGTCAGGCTGGTAGGGTTGGGGCCAAGTCAGTGGGTATTGACAGTCTTCTCTGCACAGCATCATCTTTGTCCTTCTGAGGTTGGCAGGAAGTGGTTTGAGGGTCTAGGGGAGTGTGGTATTCAACTACTAGTGTATCCTCTATGATTCATTTGTTTTAGAATAGAGAATATAGAATGTTTGAGTTGTCGCCATTGAGAGTGACGATTCTGAATATGATCAAGAAAACTTGCATTGTGGAGAGGTTATTTCTCCTGATGTTTCTAATAAGTGCAAAGGTCCTGTTGACTCTGTTCTCGTTCATGATTGTACCATCAGAATGCTCTTTGATTCAGGTGCCAAGATCTCTCTTATACCGAAGGTTTTCTTTGATTCTAAATTAAGTGGAAAAGTGAAGGTGCATAAACCAGACATCAAGCCTTTGGCCTATGGAGGTCAACCTATAAAACTCTTTGGGTATTTTATTGGTAGCATAGAATATAAAGGACGTTTAACTGCAGGGAAGATTTACATTTCCTGCAGAGGTGACCGCATTATCAGCTGGTTCCACCAGGCTGATCTTGGTGTCTCACTAGTTCCTGGAGCAAACCCATGTATCATTTTAAGAGATTTACCAACAAAGAGCGTTGAGAGTGTTGTCATGAATGATATTCCGCTGAAATGTGATGATAATCTGAAGTTACAATACGAGTTCCACGAGGTCTTCAATGAAAAATGAGGGTGTCTCTCCAATTACTTACACAGAATTGTTCTGAAACCTGACTCTGTGCCGGTTTCTTTCAAGGTTCGTAATGTCCCCTTAGCTATGAGGGAACCCATGCGCTTAGAGCTTGAATAACTAAGGCGTGATGGTATTATTTAATCTGAAGCCAGTCAATGGTTGGCTCCGGTGGTTCTCGCACGCAAGGCCTCAGGTGAGGTGCGCTTGTGTGTTGACTTGCGCGCACCTAACCGCGCAGTCATTGCAGACAAGTACCCACTTCCAAACATCTCAGAGATGCTCTCACAATTGAAGGGTTCTTGTATCTTCTCGACACTCGATTTACGCGCTGCATACCATCAGGTCAAGGTTGATACCGATTCCATGGATCTTGACTCCCTTTATTACCCCATTTGGCACGTTTAAATTCATACGTCTTCCTTTTGGCCTAGTATTTGCTGCCTCTGTATTTCAGAGAATCATGGAAGATGTGTTGAAGGGAGGGAGTAAAGGGTGTCAAAATCTATCAAAATGACGTATTGATCCATGGTTCCTCACAATCAGAACATGACATGAGGTTGAGAGAGGTTCTAGAGAGGTTCCGCAGTAGGGGTTTGACACTTCGTGTGAATAAATGCAAATTTAACATTGCCGAGATAGATTATCTTGGACATCGACTCACACGTGATGGTGTAAGACCTAGAGGGTGCTTAGTAAAGACTATAGATGATTTGCCTGTTCCCCAGTCTCGTGAGGAACTTGTAACATTCTTAGGGATGGCTGAATACTATAATAAGTTTGTGTCGCGTTTTGCCAGCCGTACTCATGCCCTCAGGTCCCTTCTTAAGAAAGGCATACCATTATTTTGGTCAACTCCGTGTCAAACGGAATATGAGGAGGTTAAGAAAGATCTCCAATCTGCCCCTTCCTTGCAGAGTTTCGACACCTCTTCAAATTCTATCCTTATCACAGACGCAAGCTCCAAGGGTCTTGGGGCTGTCCTCAAACAGGTTAAAGATGGCAAAGAGGAAACGATTATGTTTCTGTCCAGGGCTCTTATAGGACCTGAGTTACAATACTCCGTGATTGAAAAGGAGGCCCTTTGTATTTATTGGGCTATCAAAAAACTTAGGACGTTTTTATGGGGTTCTTCTTTTGTAGTACATTCGGATCACAAACCTCTCAAAGATCTATTTTACAAGAAAGACCTCAATGCAGTTTCCTCAAGGATCTGTAAATGGATTATTGCCCTTCAAGATTTTGAATTTCTTGTTCAATACATCCCAGGGGTGGATAATAAGGTTGCGGATTGTTTATCCAGACTTACCTCTCCTGGCTCTGGGATATCTGATTGTGTTGATTCTTGGGAGATTGACAACTTCAATGTGTGTGAGGTTGCAGAAGGCGTTGTTTCCGAATTTGATTGGCGAGAGTCTCTGAAGCATGACCTGGTCTTGAGTGAAGTGTGTAAGAATGTATCCGATGAGTGGAATGGAATTCGATTTCTTTCTGAAGATGCAAAGAAATTTTGGAATGGCCGGCATGAACTCTCTTTACTTAATGATCTCTTGTGGAGGGGTACGCGCTTGGTTCCACCTTCTTCTCTTCATGAGAAAATTATTCGTTTAGCTCACGAAGGTCACCAAGGTATTTCAAAGACAAAGGAGAGGGTTCGCACACACTTCTGGTGGCCAGGAGTAGATACCTTAGTGGAACGGTTAGTCAGGAACTGTTCTGAATGTATGTTGTCTGATAAGGTCTGCAGAACCAGAACTCAACCAATGGTTATTCGCAATCCTCCCTCTAGATGTTGGCAGAATGTTGCTCTTGACCTCTTAGGACCGGTTCCATCGAGGTGTGGACAGTCCTATGTTTTGGTCCTTATGGACATGTATTCCCGGTGGCCAGAGGTCAAGATCACCCAAAGACCAAAGATGTAATAATATTTCTTGAATATATTTTATAGGGAAGGTCTTCCAGAAACCCTTCTAACTGATAATGGAGTACAACTAGTCTCAAAGGAAATGGAAGACTTTCTACTAAAAAGAGGTATTGTTCATAAGAAATGTTCCCTGTACCATCCGGAATCTAACGGAATGGTTGAGAGGTTCAATCGGGTCCTAAAAGAATCCATTCAATTGGCGAAAGAACATGGTCGTGATTGGAGAGCTGCTATTCTCAAGAGTATTATGGCCTATCGCCTAACTCCTCATTCTACGACCGAAAAAATTCCTTTTGAGATGTTCAGGGGACGTACCCCTAACACGCTCTTGTTTCAATCCTGGATGAGAGGGTACGGAGCTGACATTAGTGTTCCTGAGGACCCTCAGTGGAGAATTCGTCAGAATTCTAAACATGAAAGAATGAAAGCAAACTTTGACTCCAGACATGCTGTTGCTCGCACATTAGTGAATGGAGGGGATCTTGTGAGAGTTCGGTCCCCACAGAAAAGTGGGGGAAATAAGTTCTCTGTTCCTCGGAAAGTGGTTACGTTGTTTCTGAATGCTGTCAAACTTGACGATGGGCACATTTGGAATCTCAATAGAGTTGCTCTTGTACGTTCCGCTACATTTTTCAAACCCGATGCTATGTTACACAGATCTTCTCAAAATGTTTCTCCTCTGCGTAGGAGTTCTCGCACCTGCTTTGTTCCTACCAAAATGCTTGACTATGTTCGCAAGTAAAGTTTACCTTGTTTTGTTTTATTGTTATGTTTGGGGGAAGGTGTGTGGTATTCAACTACTAGTGTATCCTCTATGATTCATTTGTTTTAGTAAGGCAGTTTCTCAGGATTTCCAATGGATAGGACGCTTCTCTTCATACTCCGATACATGAGAATAAAAGAAGTATTGAAACTCATCAATCGTCCCTCGTACATCTTTACAGGGAGCCTCCCAAATACTAGATTTAGGGGCGTTTTAAGGGAGTGATAGGCAGGGCCAATGGGCACCTTATCTTGGCTGTCTCCACCCTAAATTATTCCACCCTCCTGTGGGAGGGGGCATAGTCCTAGCCTTGATAGGTGGAGTCCCTCTATTTTCAAGATGTCGGGGACTGAAAGGTGTACTTCACCTCGCCTTCTTCACCTTCGGGTTGGAGCTGGCAGAGGTGGGCACACCTCCTGGTCTTCCTAGTTTTTCCTGCCAGCTTTCCTGCCCAAGTAGGGGTGAAAACAGGGGGCAGTCATCTGCTGTTAGCAGTCAAGGCTGGGGGTTGCATTAGAAAGGCAGCAGGCCTTTGAAGCTTTCCTCTCAATCACTGTGTCCATCCTGGGGGAGGAGGTGTGACAACTCTGCCAGGATGTGCTTTGTTTCTGGTCCCAAAGAGCAGGGGTTCTCTACCCACGGGTCCAGAAAAATGTCTGATGGTGGTAGGCTGTCTAAAGCAAGTCTGTGACCACACTAGGGTTGGTAGGATTTCAGGGGGCACCTCTGAGGTGCCTTCTGAGTACATGTTTCAATAACACCCACACTGTGATCAGTGTGGGTCTATTGAGAGGAGTAGTTTGGTACCAACCCATGTACTCTATGGCTTCCCTGGCACTTAAAATATTGAAGAATAGACTTAAATATTGTAGGGGCATATCTGCTAATGCAGATATGCCTACATCTGTGTTATAGTGCCCCCTGTCTTAAGGCTGTAAGGCCTGCTAGAGGGGTGACTTACCTATATCTTAGGCAGTGCTATTTAAGCATGGCACACAAACAGTGTGCCATGTCCACTTTTTCGTTTTGTCCGCACCAGGCCATGCATGCTGCAGTGGCAGTCTGCGTGGCCTAAGTGAGGGATTCCTAGGGGACCCCCTTCACACCCAGTGCCCTAGGCACCCAGGTACCATTTACTAGAAACTTACAGGGGATCTGAAGGCCCAATAGTGGAATAATTTTCGGGAAAGAACACTGGTACTGGGACCCTGGACTGCAGGGACCCAGTACTTTACAGTCAAAGTGGCATCAAAAGCCATGCAAAAAGTGGGGGTGTCCTGCAGCAGAACCCCATTTTCTCAAATGTACCACAAGCGATTGCCGAAGCAAATAAATTAAGTGGGACTATGAAAATGTGCTTAAAACAGAAGTGATACATTTTTTTTCCATATTCAGATCATAAATATTGTTTGGTGTATACATAAAAGAAATAAAAAACATTCCTATTTGTTTCATTTCTATGTATTTCACTTCTTCCTCTATTATAGCCGCCATTTTGGAAAATGGCGGAAGGGTTACTCTGAGGAGGTATTTTCTGTCTCTATAAGACTACTTGACCCCCAAAACGTATGTTTAGACTCCAAAATGAAATGTATATGTCTCATGGTTCCTGAAATATTACATTATAACTGCAACACATCCACCATTTTTTTAAAAGTCGTCCAGAAAAATTCAGACCGGATCAGCTGTGTATACCGAAGCTAAATTACTTCTCTAATGATCCAAAAATCGGGGCCGGAATAAAAAAAAAAACAGTTATTGACTGACATTAAGCTTTCTATCAGTACTACATCACTAGCGAAAGAGACCTTCTTCTTTGAATCATTGCGTGCTCTCCTCCTGTGTGTTTTTGATTGCTGTTTTTGCCAGTCTTGGCAGATCTCTCTCAACCTCTTTTCTAAGTTAGTCTTCAAGCTGATATCAGAACAAGATGAGTACAAGTGATAGGTCTTTCAAGCTGTAGATCCGCCTAAATGGAAACCCCCATCTGTACAGGATCTGTTAGATTCAAAGGTATTCATTGGCCACCCTAAGCGACTTGCACTTTGTCAGTGTCCTAGCTTAAATTTCCAAGACGAGAGAGAATGTTGAGCCTTCATGAACAATGGGATCTGTTTTTCTTTTCGCTACTAATTTCTCTTGTTTTTAAAAGTAATGAGGATCTGAGATTTCTTGGTGGAACATACCAGTGGAACCGATGTATTGGGTAACCGGTCTGGAATTGTGTAAGGCCCTAAAGGCAATGCATAAGGCTTTAAAGTCAATCCTTTTCTTCATGGGAGCCAAAGAAGGGAAACAAGCGCTTGTTTGGCAGACTGATGCCTGGTAATCTCCAGCAGGGGTCGGGCCGCCGTGTCCTGACAAACCTGAAGCTTGTCAAGAAGACCTTTCTGTAAACTGACCAAGAGGGCATTACAATAATCTAGTTTAGAAAGGATAAAAGTAGAAACAACTTTTTTGAAGAACGAGTGGTATGAATAGAAAGATTGGTGGTATTCTGCTTTTTCCATCAAAGAGTTTAAGAGGTCCTGCATATGTTTTCCACTCACCACTAGTCACCATCTTGGGAATTCCTGTAATACGTAAGTTGTTACGTCGGGATCTGTTTTCTCCATCATCTCATTTTATCAAGAAGAGACTGATGGTGGATCTCTAATTTGTGAATTTCTGGTTTTCAGTTTATCACTTTGATGAACTTCCTCGCTCCCCTTAATGAAGTTGTTCAACCCTGTGATCTGTTTTTGGAGGAAACTCCCTTCAGACACTGCCTTGGTGAAATTTTGGGCCTCCGGCCTCGAAAAACCATAAAAATATTACAAGACCTGCAGGTCTCTAGTGACTTTAATAGTCTACTTGACCTAACAGTAATGCGCTTGACCCATAAACCAGTCTCAAATTGTGTGATCCTTGACAAATATTTTATTTTACTGAGTCGCATTTTCTTCATAATCACTTCTGAGAGCACATTCAAATATGTGTGTTCTGCATGGCTACTTTGCAAAAACTCGTTTTACTAGACTAAACGTTAGCTTCATACATAGTAAAAATCTAGCCCAAAAATAGGATACACATGATCCCTTACTTGCCTCTTGGTTTACTAATGCCATTGTCTCGGTTCATATTTGAAAACTCTCAGTCAGTAAATATATTGCCAAAGCATAATGTGGTAGTGCACTGCCATTTACAGAAAGCACATTTCCATTGAATTGGCCACAAATGGTCCCAATGACATGCTGTTTTACTGATAAAACTGTATAGGTGTAGAAATCTGGTTTCAACAATTATTTATCATTTGCACAGCACCAATTAAAATGTTCTGATTTTATTCTATTAAAACCTTTGTTTCCATTACACTTTAGAATTACAAAAAAGTGCTTTCCTAACTACTAAAATATATTTGTACAGTTAATTTACAAGCTATTTAAATGGTGTGCGCTAGAAAAAACGGACATATTACAGCCTTTCATTTCGCACCGCATGTGCCCCAGCAGGATTGTAAGACAGTTTACTTTACTTTTGTTTCTCTGGTGTTTACAAAGTCCTCTAACTTTTCCGCCAATTTCCAGAATACAATAAGCTGCAGTTTGTTAGAAGACATAAGCTGACATTTGACCTCTGTCTTTGAATGCACAGCAAATGTGACAAGACAGAAAGATTTGAAGGCATCTTTATTGCTTATTCACTTTCTGACTGAACAGAACACATGCTCTTTGCTAGCTCAAGCTCTCTTACCAGGGTAGGCCCTAAAAATAGCTCACCCTGATAAAATCTGGCAAGTGGGCTAGTAGATTCACAAGCTGCACTTTGTAGTTCATTTTGTAATACCTCAGAATGCACTACAAAGTGTACCTTTTGATTAAACTTGTACATGCAGAGTGCTCCCCTCCCACTACGGAGTCTCTGTAAGTTAAGTATACATTTAGTCCTAAATGTGGGATGGCCACAAAGGAGGGGTTGGGAAAAGGGGCAGACTTACTATTGAAGGTTAATGCGATTATAATTATAGAGGAGTAAAAGGGGTTTAGGGAGTGACCTCACACACACACGAGTAAGCCAATCTCATTACTCTTGGGTGGCAGCATGTAGCTTACTACAAAGCACAAACTTACTCAAAAGTTTCTTACATTTAGAATCAAGACCCCTGTCTCAACGCCATCATTTTACATTTTAGTTTGGAGAGGAGCAAGTAGATTAATTCAAATGTAATTAATTAAAGAGCAATTACTGCTGACACTAGTTCTGCTGCCTCGTAACCAATTATACTTTTATGGAATTACATGTTTAGAATCAGTGTTGCAAGTAAGTAGATTTTCAGATTACTTTCAGCTTTGTGTGGTATATGTTAATGTACATTGAGAAAATATTGGCGACTGGATTACTGCATGCCACTTTAGAACAGATAATTGATTTGATTGTTATTTCTCATAGAATTTGACTGAAGACGTCGGCCAAGACGATCACCAAACAGGTATTAATAGTTTTTGTATCCCTGAAGTTTTGATCTTGCTTTCTCCTTGCTCATGGATCTCAACAAAAAGAACCAGTGGGGGAACGCCCAAGAAGGACTTGACCAGTGACATAAGTATTGCATCACTATCCATGAACATGTGTGTTTGCATTGTGTGCATGTGATTATTTTGCCGCTGTGGAATCCAGGTCCTCAAGAAAGCTGAGCACCCCATTTGGGGACAATAATATTGACTGAAACATGTTGACCAGTGGGATGCATTCTCAATAGTCCCCTCCCCCCCTCCCCACCACTTTCCCAATTATTTCATAGTATCCCTCTCGAAACCCTTAATATAATTTTTTTTTTAATTGATCGACATGAGTTTTTAATTCTATAGAATCTCCCACCTCAGATTAATAGAGGTCTATCCACCAAAAAATAAACTCTCTTTGAACCATCAAGGAGACTATCGGTCCCCCTAAAAATGTTGGATTGGTGAGGCAAACACAACGGTGAGCATGCCACCTGGGTTGGTGGGTGAGGATTTATCTTGGTGTTTACAAAAAGGATTTTAACCATCCCGTATGGCACCTCTCCATCCTCTGTCACCCCCCCCCCCCCCCCCCCGCACCCTCCTTCAGAAGTCCCCGTAATGCAATCCTGGGAGTGAGGGCAATTGGATGCCTAAAATAAAGCCCCCCGAGAACTGGGACGGAGCCATACAAGCCCAGACCACGTAAAGGAAGTCAGCTTGCAGTAGGGAGCATCATGTGCACTTCGCCTTAGATGCCCTGCCCGTTCGAAATTAGTTGTTGGGGTGTCAGGTAAGCGAGGTGTAAATAGTTCAAGCTGAGGTTGGCAAAAATACCTAGCTCTCTAGGGGCCAGACGGCCCCCACACCCATCTCCCTCTCACTTTTCCCACCACCGTCATAGATCTGTAAAGGGGTCTGGTGCATTAATTACGAGGGAATGGTATTACTATTTTACCCAATGAAGATCTTGCCTTCAGGAAGGTTACATTCCGGGATGCACGCACCGGTAGATAGTGGGTAGTGCCGCAGCTGCAGGTAGTGAAAGAACGGAGTACGAGAATGCCTATAATGGTCCTGCATTTCCTGAAATGGCATCATAGCATCCCCTTGCCAGACGTCCCCCAGATGGGTAATCCCAATTTTGTCCTATTGTGTGAAGCCGTGCCGGGCCTCTGTTTGAATCAACCACGTCCCCTGCCGCAGCGGGGTCATTTCAGTGATTTTATATCCCCAACTGACAAAGCGGAGTGCCGCTGTCCAGCTGAGAAATGTCACGTGGGTGCCATCGGGTGGGGACTGGGGGAGTGTACTCCCATAGAGCAGGCCCATGAGAAAGTTGAGGCCTAGGAGGCGTAGTTCTGCCTGAGAGGCAGTCGCCCCATCCCCCGTTAAATCAGTTGTTAATGGTTACGATTTGGTCAGTTAGGTGGTAACCGAATAGGTCCGGCATCCCCATTCTCCCATCATAAGTAAAGTGTCTAATATTTGCAAAGGCCACTCTGTGATGGTCCTCCGCCCATATAAAGGTGGTGAGCTTGGATGTCAACGACTGGAACCCATCGCCTGGGAATCAGATAGGGGAAATATACAAGGACATCCAGAAGACGTGGGAGACGCTTCGTTTAGAACAATGCGATTTCAGGGCAGTCTACACCACCGTTGCAGTTCTTCAGTTAGCCCCGTCTTTGGAGGACACGTTAAGATTCCATGCCAGCGCCAGGAGAAAGGAAATATGAATACCGAGTTACTAAACGGCACAGCGGGATCCCAGGACAGCAGGCGTTCTCCCCCCCACCCCCCCTCCAAACCCCTTCCCTCCCCATGAGTTGCTCGGCGCCGGTACCAGTAGGGATTTGGATTCATTGATTTTAAGCCCAGAGGCCCGCTCATATGGACTGAGTATCTCCAGACCTCTGCAGCCCGAAGACAGCGGGTCTTTCAGGAGCAGTGATAGGTTGTCCACGTACAAAACCCTGACAGTTGCCTCTATGGATCGGGAAAGGTGACTAAAGAACACCATTTACCCGGACCTGGCCGGTAGGTTTTGCATAAAGGAAGATAACAAGTTCACAGAAGAAGGGCCCAAAGTTTGCCCTCTGCAGCACCGTCAATGCAACTGTTTCAATTGCCTTCTTGAAATCAATTAAGAGAGGCCGCAGGGTTATTGAGATGGTGTACCTGGGAGAGAGCCAGCTGGACCTTGCAAATACAGTGGCAAGTGCTCCTGCGTGGCATGAATCCACATGGTCAGGGTGGATCAGGTGTGGAAGGGCAAAACTCCTACTACGCAGCGGAAAGGAGTTAGCCAGCCACCCTCCCACCTGGCCGGTCCCTGCTTCTGAACCCAGCCAGGTCGGGGGAGCCTGCCCTGGCCCAATGGACCCCTTCACGGGCACCCGGACCCTCGGCAGGCTGCAGGACGGGGGCTCCCGCACCACAGGGCCTGCGGCGCCTGACTCTGGGGAACAACCAGTATCTTGGCAAGCAACTTGATGTCCATGTTGATGAGAGCGAGAGAGTCCCTTATAAGGAGCCTTGGTTACAGGGCTGCCCAGCCTTGGGTATGACAGCGGTGGCCATATCCAAATCAGGGGGAAATGACACTCGGTCTGTGCCTGTGAGTTCAATGGCAGGAGATGAAGCAGGAGGGATCGGTAGCACGTAAGGAACTCGATCGGAAACTCATCTGGGCCCGGGGTCTTACCCAAGGCCAGTTCCGACAGGGCTCCGTCAATCTCCTCGGCTGTAATTGGTTGCTCAAGGTCATGAGCCAAGGACAAGGGGATCATAGATAGCGGGATCTCAGCCAGTATCTGTGACTAGAGTTACCGCATAGGAAGGAATTCTTTTAAAGCGAGTGAAAGCAGCATAGTTTATAGGAACAACATATAAGTGGATTAGCTAGTTGTAGGAAGCTGGCTTTTCATGTAGTGTGCCAATGTAGGGGTACATTATCCAAATAGTCAAGATGACACTTATTGGTTTAGGGGCCTTGTATAAATAATCCCAAGAGCTATTAGTGGTTGGGTGGTCGAGCAGCTTAGACTTATCCGAGGTAGTGTTGAGCATTTGTTGTATACACATAGTCCATAAATGAGGCACACACTACAGATTTTTATAGAATTTTAGACACCCAAGATCATCGGAGTTAGGTAAATGCTTTCAGAATTACAAGTTTTTGTAGCAATAGAACAATATAGTCAAACAAAGGTTTTGAGGTATGAGCCTCAAATGCAGTTATGTTATCCTGTGGTAGAAACATACACTGCATACATACACTTGCGAGTGGTTCTTGAGTGCCTTTTGGACTTAAGGTGCTTAGGCTCCAAGATCCAAGCCACCACCAGCAGTCGGTTTTACCTACCCTGATGAGTCCGAGTACAGAGTTGCTGGTGGTTGGTAGCCTTGAGTGCTACATGTTAAAAGTGCCTGTAAAAGAAAGGCTGCAAGCGGGGACTTGAGGGCAAGTCTGGCAGAACCCATGAATGGGGGTGGGGGTGTGGGGGTCTCTGCTCCTAATGGTCTCTGGAGAACAGAGACCCAGCTGGTTTGTATGAACCCGGGCTGGTGGGCTCGGGTACAGAAGTGGGGGGTTGCGGTAGTTAGAGGCTCTCACTTGGCCTTGACAACTTGGAGAAGGAGAGAAAACAGGACAACTCTGGTGTTGAAGTCCGTGTTGCCCAGACTGTACACTCAACAAGTCTTGGTAGTTGCAAGGGCTCCAGTACCAAGAGTATTTGTTTTGAGAGGCTCTAGGAGAGTTCAGCGGCTCGAGACTTGGTGAGCGTGGCAGGGCTGGCCTCCTGGGCTCACGACAACCTCTTCCTGGCGAGTTGCTATCTTGGTGGGCCCGATGGCCAGCAATAGGAAGTACTGGGTCGATGCAGTCTCCGCCACCCCAAGGGAGATGCTGCTTGTTTAGTCAAGGTAAGAGCAGTCCTCCAATGGTTTGGGGAGGTTTGGCGAGTTTGTTCAGCTTCTGGATTAGTCAGTCTTTGTGATTGTCACAGTGCAAGCAGCCAGGCAGGGTTTGGCTCCAATTTCCGTGCAGGAGCTCTGTTCTCACAACTTCGGCTCTTCTTTTCATTCCTTCAGTTCCCAGTAGACAAATTTACATTCCTGGTGTCTGGGGGAACCCCGTAATTCTGAATATAGGGGAGTGTAGGATAGTAGCCAATGGGCTAACTACCTATGGGGTGACTACGTGCCCTATATGACCACTTCCTGTGAAGAGTGGGCATTAACCTGACCTAGAGTTTCTAGTTTAACCGAATTCAAAATAGTAAAACCCTTTCTTGGCTGTCCACTTCATGTGGCCCACCTTAGTGATGCGTCTAGCCTGAAAGTGCAACTCGCCTACTGACTGTCTAATTTCCTGCCTGTTCTGGTGCCAAATAGGCCCCAGGGCAGGGGGTGGCATTCCCCATTTCTGGAGTAAGCTAGGGTCTAATATCAAAGTTTGCACAGTCTTTGAAGCCTCTGTCCTGGATTTGCTAAAGCACTAGCCATCCTGCTGGAGGAGATGTGAACACCTTCCACTAGAGCAGGCATTTTTTCTAAACTCTTAGTACACTGGCTTTCCCTGGCAGAGGGTCAGAAACGAGTCTGTGGTGTCAGGCTGGAAGATACCCATCAGCCAGCACACTCTGTGACTAGTAGATTTTCAGTGGGAACGTCTAAGGTGCCCTCTGCATACATGCCGGGGAAAAGAAAATGGTGAGGATATATTTCCTCTATTGACTTCCATTGGGGCCTGAATCAGTTTACTGTCATGTATGGGGTTTGAAAGTCTGCTGCTGCAGGATCTGATATTAGAAACGCAAATGTAGTTTTTTTTACTTCTGTTTGGAGCACGGAGAAAGCTATATGGAAAGCGGAGAGCGTGATGCAATTGTTGTGCACTTTACCGTCAGGAGCAGGTTACTCTGAGTTGCACAAGACCAGGTCCTGTCAGCTAAAGCCAGCAGAGGAATCTGGTATTTACAAGCAGGATTTGCAAGGTGGGAGACTAGCCTAAAAAATCGGTAGGCTCCTGCCTGAATCGAGGGTGTTGGAATGTATGCAGAGGTACGATTTACTAGAAACTTACATAGGTGCTAAAGTCCATGCCAATTTGGTTACAATTAGACATTTACCGTGTTTTAGGGAAAGAGCACTGGCACTGTGGCCTGGTTAGCAGGGTCCCAGTGCACTATCTGAGTCCAAAACCAGCATTTAGTCGTCCAAATGGGGCAAAAAGTGGGGGCACATCTGCACTAAAATTCCAGTTTCCTACACTCGTTCCTAGAAGATAGAACTCTAGTGGTTTATCTCTCTCCCTTTAAAGCTTCTGAAGTAAAAGTGGATTGTGGAGTCCCTCAAGGTTCTGCGTTTTGCCTCATCTGTTTAATATCTTTTTACAACCTTTGATCAAAGAGCAGCAGAGGATGTCAGATCTTCAATTCTGCTGATGATTCTCAGATACTTCTTGGCTTAGTGGACCATCACTGGTCTCATGCATTGTTCCAAGATTTGAAGCTGGATGGGGGCAACCTATTTGAAGTTGAATGCTGATAAGACTGAAGTGGTGGTCTTTAATGGGAACCCCACAGCCTGGTCAAATCTCTACTGGCCCACTGAATTAGGCGCTCTCCATAGCAAGGGATAGCAAAAGGTTTAGGTATCTTAGTAAACCAACATTTGTTGCTGAAACCACAGATCAGCAGCATGGTCTCCTAAGGAGTTTTCATGCTTTGCACATTAGAGGAAACTCAAGTTAGCTCTCTGCTGATGTCCTGTAGACCATTATGATGGCGGTTATTTTGGGACATCTAGATTACAGTAACAGCATCTATGTATGACTGCCAGAAGGCAACTTGAGGCGTCATCTGTTAATCCAGAGTGCGGCGGCAAGGATGACATCTAAGGCTCTCTTAAGGGCACATGCCTGTTAAGGCAACTGCATTGGCTCCGAGTCTCCCCAATGGATCCAGCTTAAAGTGTGCTGTGTAGTATTCAAGTCTCTCTGTGGTTTAGCACCAGATTTCCTTGCTAAACATTTAATTAGATACACTCCTACGAGGACTTCACGATCATCTAAGGCTATCTGCTGATTGTCCCTTGGTTTTCTAAATCTAGGAGAGGTGGACTCATCTTCTCGGTCGTGGCTCCCAGAGTCGCACATTGTCTTCTCTGGATATTTTCAGGCGCTCTTTGAATACCTGGATTTTTAGGAGGGCCTTTGGCTCGAACACAATTTTGTCCTTGATTTTTCATTCTCTCTCTCCAAGATTAAGCGCCATGATACCTTTGGGTGATAGTGAACTGTATAAATTCCGCAACCATAAGCCATCGCCACAATCTCTTCTATCCTGAGTTTACAGAAAATAAAGAACCACTGGGCTTGAGTTCTTAATTGCGGAGGATTGAGCCAGGACAGTGTGGTTCTCAGAACTCCTAAGCTGGAGCATCTTTCCTTTGATCAGGTGACCAATCTGGGACAACCCTTACACCTACATGGGTGGAGATTGAGCAGCAGCAATTTACGGCTTTCAATCTCCCATCTGCGGGGGCAGATGTCATACTTGCCTCCAGACGTCCCTCTATAAAATGCATACACAGTGCGTACCTGGGCAAGTTTGTAACCTGATGTGGTGTCCAGTAATCTTACCCATGATAGGTGAAGCTGCTGGGCGTCTTTTTGTATGTTTTTGTCTTTAGTCCAGCAAGGCCTTTTAGTGGGCTTTGTAAATTGTCATTTGTTGGGCCTTTCTATGTTTGCCGGACCAACTGTCCTTGTTTATACCACCTGTTGTGACACATCCCAAACTGTTTGCGATGCTACAGTGGAACCGTAACTTGTTTTTAACGTGCTTCATGTGTACGCCTTTTCAGCCGGTGCCTAGTTGTTTGCTGTGTCGCTTGCTCTGTTCCTGATTGCAATTATTTCATCTCATTGCGTAAGAAAACTGCCGGCAGTTTTATTGCAGCCGCCCCACAGTACCTTTCTAAACAAATTGGTGTTGAGGACTTGGGTGGCCTTCCTGCCAAAAGTTATGACTCCTTTTACATTGATCACTCTACCGTTGTTCTTTACTTGCCCTCACCCCTCAAAAGAGGAGAAGTTCCAAAGGTTAGACCCCAAAAGGTATTTTTTCTACTCTGAGAGAAGTGCCGCCTACTAGCCTTACTCATATAAAGCTCTGCTAAAAAGTAACACCCAAACTCTTGCTCTGACGTTCTGTGTGCATGTTGAATATGTGTGCCCCGTGGATGTGCCGCATGTATGGTAGAAATGGTAGAAATACTGCCTGTATATTGAGAGTAAGTGCTGGAGCCAGCCGCTTCCGTGGTAAGAGACCCCTGGTTTAGCACAGCACAAAATCGAGGATGGAATACAGCTCCCCAACAGTGATGGTGTATTACCTGCGTTCCTGAAGCTAAAGGGTGGAGACTCAGACAACAAAGTGAGGGAGGATGGAAGGAGACATGGCTTCCCTTAGAAATTTTCTGAGGACCTTTAAGCAAAGGGTTGCTGATTTAGTTTTTGCTGTGCACTGCCATTTAGTGGGTGTTAGTGGAGAGGGGGTGAGTCAGCATATTCTGTTTTTAAGGATAGGGGATTTTCAATTTGCCTTTGCCTGTTTGCTGCCTTAGAAAGACTGATGACAGCCAGGTGCACAGTGTTCACACTTCATTGTCCCCATGTTGTGGAATATTTTGCTTGAAGCTAACCTCCTCTTCAGTTGTCTGAACTACAGCCAGAAAATTACATTTGAAAGAGAACTGTCCCAAATGTATTCCTGTATCTTACAGTCTGTCCACATATTCTGTATTGACAATAGTATAAAGTGGGATCCAAACAATCCCACTTTGTTCTAGTTCCAAGCTACTTGACTGATTAAGGAATAGAGTGTTCCACAGAACACTTTAAAAGATGCTAAGAGACCAAGTTTGGTGTCTGTGTGACTGCCAGTTTCCAGAGGTGAGGGGATATCACCTGGAGACTGAGCAAAGGAGCTTTGGGTCTAACCAGTTTCTAAGAGCCCGACTGCTCAGAGAGAAGATGTAAATACCTGACTGTGCAGGAGTGAAGATGACTGAGGAGGAGAAGCAGCCTTGCACTTGTTGTGTTAAGCACCCAGAAGAAGCAAACTGACATCTATAGTTCAACTCGTGTCGGAAGGGCAACTCGTGCTTCCAAGACGTGAGAGCTCTCCTATCGCTGCTCATGTGGCAAACTGTTTGAAGAAAACTACAAAACAGATCACCAGCTTGCAGTCCGGCTACATGTGAGCAGGTCCAATGGGACTTGTGCTGCTGCTGTTGCCTGAGGTGTGGTGTACCCTCTGAAGATCGTTGTTGCCGCCTTAACTGAGAACCTGCCACAAGGCCCAAAGGCTGCAACGCCGAACACAAACACCTGCTTGAATATGCCTGTCGCACCGATTAGTCCAATCAGCCTGAGTTAGCCTTTCTGCGCTTAGCCTGAAGACACCCCCAATTGAACCTGATAAGACTGCCATCTGACTCTGCACCGAGCTGGATCTCCTGCGAACAAATACCATAGAGCATACACTTGAAAGACTGCATATAAACCTGCAAAGATAATCTTGTTACAGGAATTACATCTAGTCTCTATTTTAGTTTTCTTTTTAACTTAGCATCTTTTTAAGATGGTAGTTTGAACTGTTTTTCAGTAACATGAGAAAATGCCCCACATGCATTTATTTTTGGTAGATATTGTTGTTCTGTAATCTGCATTGTTAGTTCCAGGTACACACATGCTAGAACACTATGTCCTTGCTTTAGTATGTTCTCAAAGGAGACAACTTTTTTCCCCCAGACTAAGTAAAGATGTTATTCTGCGTCTCTAGCAGAATGAGATTAGGCCGGTGTTTTATTATTTAAACCGCGTTCATTTTGAATTTAGCGGGAGGCACTTCGCACCAGAGTTATCATGAATGCTGCAGAGAGCCGGGAATAAGATGCAGCTCCGCAGGCCCCGACATTCATCCTAAGAAGAAAGATAGCTGCGCAAGCAGAGATGAAGTCTTGCACACTGAGACAGAGTGCATTTGTTAATGCACTGAGGCTGGCTTCCTAAGACATTACACCAAGGTATGGGGTTAGATCATTCCAACTGGGTCTGGTAGAAGGGTACTCCTATCATGCTCTTGCTAGAGTAGGAGTTTTAACGATCGATATGAGTAACATTAAAAACAATTAGCATGGTTGAATTGTTTGTGTTTTGCACCATTCTAATAATGCATATAACAATGATGTCTCATTTGTCGAATAATTACAGTTAATGTTCTAATTTCAAGGATTAGATCCCTTCAATAAACATTTGAAAATGTATTATTGTCTCGTCGTGTCACCTTGGGCATGCAAATGTGACAAATGAAAGAGTTGGATCCTTTCCCAGAAATTCTTTGGGACTAAGTAGTTATGTTCTAGTTTTCCAAGAGCATCTATAACTCTGGAGGTTAAGGAGTTTAGATGCGGTACTATTGTAAGAAAGTGCTCTCTTTTTGCATGGTTGCCCCCACCTATTGCTGAACTGCTGATGTGCTTAGACTGAGTGCTCCCCATGGCTCCTGCCAAACAGGTACCCATGGCCTATGTTCTTTCTCTAAAACTGCATTAAAAACAAAACCCAATTGGCTCTCTCTGGCTAAAGGTCAGCCCCTGGTGAAGAGTTCCACAGGTACCCAGAACACTGTGACCAGAGAAGGCCTCTAAGGGCTGCAGCACTTATTGTGCCAGCCTTAGAGGCCCTCTACCTACCTACCAACCTACACACCCCTACACACACCCACCCCCCTACACACACCCCTACACAGCTCTACACCTACACACACTCACACTCGCACACCCTCCCCCCCTCTTTGCAGGATGCGTGTTTATGTGCAGAACAAAGGTAAGAGTCGACATGGCACACATCCCTGTGTGCCTTGCATACAACCCACTGCCCTGGCATAGATCAGCCACCCCTCTAGCTGTGTGTACTATACCAGTGGTGAGGTTACCGGTGCATGAGCCCTGTACCCCTACAGTGTCTAAGCCAATTGTTAGACTTTGTATGTGCACTAATGCCAGTAAGAGTATATGGTGCCGGGAGTTCGTCATTACGAACTCCACAGTACCATAATTGCTTTACTGAAAACTAAGAAGTTTGGTATCAAACTTCTCAGCACATTAAACCCAGACTCATGCCATTGTGGGATTTAATGAAAAATGCACACAGAGGGCATCTCAGAGATGGCTCGTGAAAAATGACCTATCACTAGTGTCCAGGCTGAGTGGCTGCTCCCCATCTGCCACCACCAGACTTGTTTCTGGACCCCTGGGTCGAGAGCTTCCTGCTCTCGGGGGGAAAGGGGGGGTCTGAAACAATGCACAATCTGGGACGAGGTGCCAAGCCTCCTCTCCCAGGATTGGTAGGGTCCACAAAGGGGAAGTTATAAAGGCTCCCAGCAACTGGTCTCCACCGGTTCTGACCCCCACTTTAGGCGAGAGAACCGGTGGGAAAAACAAGTGAGGAAGGGAGGTGTGCCCATCGTTGCCAACCCCACCCCTCAGGTGGGGGAGGCGAGATGGAGCACAACTATGTCCCCTCATCTTGCAGATGGGGGGACCCAGCAAACCAGACTGGGTCTGTACCACCCTACACCCGTCGCTCACGGCAGAGTTCGAGTGGACCAACACCACGAGGAGGTCTCCCCGACGATTCTCACCCAAGATCTGGTGATCTCTGACCTGTCTCAAAACTCCCAGCGAAGCCTACAGCCCCTTTCTGGAGGACCCCCCCCCCCCCCCACCGCGACCGAAGCTGGTAAGAGAAACCCAACGCCTAAAGACACCCCTGCATCCGAAGCCCCCTGTCCTTGGGTGGCCCAACCGACTGTGTCCCAGCTTCCCAGGCATCCCAACTTACCTCTCCAACCGGTGGTCACCTCCAGAAGATCTTCGTCCCAAGCCTGCAGTCTTTGTTGAAACTGGAGAATTCCCATTGCAATCAACAGGGCACCCGGCGCCAAACCAGCCGCTTCCTGCGCCAGTGCGGGTGCACTTTTTGTGCTAAACAGGACCTCCCTTTTTCCTGAGCCTAACACCAGGAGCTTTGCTCCCACAACCCAGTGGCCTGCTCTTAAGCAGCCACCAACTGGAGGCCCCCTATCCCCCTTTGGATAACATTGGGCCTCCGCACTCTGCATCCGGCTGCCCTAGTGCCGCTGAGGGTGTAACAAGAGTGCATCCTTGACCCTGTGGGAACCCTTGTTCTCACCCCAGAAACTCAACCCCAAGGACTGAGTATTTACCTGATAACCATTGACTTAATTTCTCTCCATAGGAACCCATTGACTGGTTTTCTCTGAAAAAGGTCTTAAGTGTGGAGTTGATTTATATGGAAACCTGAAAAAAAGTACATTGTGCAAAACTGACTTTACTTACCTTTTCCCTAGGAAATGTCCCAGTGTGGTATCTAAGTTAAAGACAGGATGAGAACCTGTGTATAGCTGTGCACTATTCACAAAGTGTCTACTCCGACACTATTTAACCTTTACGCAAGTTGTACTTTTATTTTTCAAAGTTACAACCAGCACTTTGTACATATGCATACCACTCAATACAATGCTGTTATAAAGATGCTTATCAAAGAGCAATACAATCAGCATTAAACATGGTAACAATTCGCAATCATTGTTGTACTTTATGCATTCGTAAACATACAAATAAAATTGTTTGACATTAACAGATTTGTAACAGCACGTGTACAATTGCCCAATGCATTTCGGAACCAGCCGGTTCCTTCATCAGGGGCAAATCTGTAACAAGAGAATAAACAGATGCGGATAAATGTATACTGGAGAGCTCAAACTTAGGATATACTAGTAATGCACAGACTTAACTGTATGTTGTTACCTGTGTTAATGGTCTGTAGGGTGCACTGTACAGGGAACAAGAATTGGGTGTGGGCATTAGCGTCTGAGTCTCTGAATCATATAAAAGTGAAGTATATGTAAGAATGGGGGGTCGTGCTTACCTGAAGACATGTAAGCTGCTGTCTGTGTAAACAAAAAAAATAATGACGTGTAAGACTAAATAGCGTTCTCTTGTGCCTTGGAAGATGTACACAGAATCTAGCTAAGCTGATGCAAATGGGTTTAAAGCTCCAAAAGCTTACCTTTGTGTATGCGTTCGATTGTTCTAAAAAAGCGGAGAGAAGAAAGAAGAAAGAAACCACTAATGAATAAGCGTCCCGGCGCAAAGAAACAAAGCTGTGGTAATCGGACGTGAAAGCATCTAGAATGTCTTACCGAATAGAGAGATCGTAGCATGAACAGCAGTGCACCGCCAAAAGCAAAATCGAGTGTAATGCGTCGAAATGCTCGTGTTAATAATTGAAATGGGACCCGGAAAAACTCCGAGCTGGAACATAGAAAGAGGACTGTATTGAGAATGCGTTAGAACATATTCAAATGCGCGCCATCTTAGTATGGCTCGAGATGCTTGAAGAAAAAAACTTTTTGTGAAATGATGTGAAAAGGATGTGTGGTGGACGCAGTCTTAGAGCGGCTGTGAATACACGTATCGAATACTGGAGCCTCTAACTGAATGAAGTGCTCTGTAGAATATCTAGAAATGAAAAGTAGTAGTGCGCTGCCATCTGAAGATGGAAGTAAAACAAAAACGATTCTGCTGAGAGATGCAGAAAAGGAATTGCTCAAGAACCCGCGAGCATTTGTGTATGAATAAAGTTAAAAAAAGATGAATGTTGGAACCTGCACGATGTGAATGCTAAATTGTTAAGAGTGAGTGCTGTTCTGTTCTGAAGGTAATGCGTGATAAATGAGAGAAACTTAAATAGACTGTCAAGGGTTACTTGATGTGTGTCCTGGAGTGATGGATCTTGTAAGATGTAATTGTTGATCATGTACATGTAGGATTGTATAACCACCGGTGTGGCGGTTGGAAAAGAGTGTTTGTGAATAAAAATTGTTAAACAGATGAGGGCGGTAAAATGAAGTTGAAGGGACCCGGTCTGGTACTGTGATGAAGATATCTGTGTACATGTGTGATATTTGGAGATCCATATATTAGATGAAGCATGACATATCTAGCCTGTCATTCAATCCTCTTGGAGACGTTGTATCTAGATATTTTATCCAGTATACCTCTCTCTGCAATAATTTGCAGTGAGTGTTTACTCCATGTTGTGGCACAATGCGTTCTATGATTTGAAACCTAAGTTGGGATATCGAGTGACAGGCCTCGTTCCAATGGATAGCCAGAGGAGAGTTTATGTTCTTGGTTCTGATCCGACTTTTGTGTTCTGTGAGACGTACTTTGATTTTTCGTTCCGGTTTTCCCACGTACAATTTACCGCATGGGCATTTGATTCCATATACTACGTTGGTAGTATTACAGTCACTGGTATGTCTAAGCAAAACATCTTTACCTGTGGTTGGATGTGTCAAAATATTGCCTAGGATTATATTGTTACAATGTGAACAATTTTGGCATTTCATAGTTCCTTTGTCAGTTGTTCTGTTTTTTGCTGTTTTAGTTGGTGCTATAAGTTCCCGGAGGTTTTGACCTCTTGTGTAGGCGTGCAATGGTGGTTGCTGGAAGATGTTGTTGAAGTCAGATTCGTTAGATAAAAGCTCCCATCTCTTGTTGATGATCTTTTTAATGGCTCTTGAACTTGTGGAAAATTTAGATATGAATGCTACGTGGTTTTTGTTGGATGATTTGGTGGTTGCTAATAGTTCTCCACGTGATTTTTGCATCGCTCTTTGTTCGCATTCTTGAAGAATTTTTGTGGGATAGCCGCGTTGCTGATATTTCTCTTTGTACTCTGTGATTTTTGCTCTACAGTCCTGTGTGTCTGAACAGATGCGTTAAATCCTGATGAATTGAGAGTAGGGAAGATTGTTGATGAGACTTATTGGGTGGAAACTAGAGTGTTCTAGTACATTATTTCGGTCCGTTGGTTTGGTATAGACTGTTGTAATCAGACTGTTGCCTTCAGGAGATTTGTTGATGGTGACGTCCAAGTATTCTATGGTATGTGTGTCAATTTTATATGTGTATTGGATCCTGGGGTTATGAGAGTTCAGTGTTGCAATCATGTGCTCCAGTGATTGTTGTGAGTTTGTCCAGATAAGAAAAATGTCATCGATGTAGCGGCAGTAGGTGTAAATGTTAGACCACCATTGAGGAATGTCCATAATATATTCCTGTTCAAACATTGCCATGAAGATATTGGCGTACGACGGTGCCCCTGGAAAACCCATGGAGGTTCCCGAGAGCTGGGCGTAGTACTTCTCATCCCATTTAAAGTAGCTGTGATGTAGACAAAAATGTAAAAGTTGTAATAAAAACACTTTATCTGTTTCGATGTCTTCTCTTTGTAAAATGGCCCATTCAACAGCCTCCATGCCTGCTGTGTGGTGAATTGAGGTATAAAGTGCCACAACATCTATTGTGCAAAGTAACCACGATGATTGAATGTTGGATTGAATGTTGTCAAGTTTTGTGAGAAAGTCCGTGGTGTCTCTGACGTATGACCACCAGTTTTGTACGAACTTCTGGAGATAGTTATCCAGGTATTTCCCAATGGAGTCAAACATTGACCCACATCCTGATACAATGGGTCTGAATGGTGGTTTGTGCAAGTTCTTGTGTATCTTCGGTATCATATATAGATGTGGTCTGCGAGGATCCGAAGTGGTAAACTGTTTGGTGGATTCATCAATCCAACCTGCTGTGAGAGCTTTGTGTAAAATATCTTGTAGGATAGCTTGAAGTTGCATTGTGGGATCTGTTTGTAGTTGTAAATATGTGTTTTGGTCACTTAGATGGATATGAACTTGTTGATGATAAAATTCTGAGTCCATGATGACAATGGCTCCTCCCTTATCAGCTGGTTGGATCGTAATTTGAGGGTTGCTTGCTATGGTTTTGAGGATGATTCTTTCATTTTTAGTGAGATTTTGGTGTTTATTCTTGGTCAAGTTCAGGTTTTGTATGTCTTTATTCACCATGATCTCGAAAGTGTCTAGCATCTTATGTGACACGGGGGCTTGAAAGGTGCTCCTTGGTTTAAATTTGGTGGCGATTGAAGTAGTCTGAGTTGCTTCTTGGGTCACAACATTTGTGAAAAAATGACTAAGGCGCAACGTGCGCATAAATCTGTACAAGGCTACATCAATTTCCAAGCAATTCGTATGGTGGGTTGGTACAAATGACAATCCTTTGTTTAACACTGCTTTTTGGTGAGGTGTATTACCAACCCACCATACGAATCGCTTGGAAATTGATGTAGCCTTGTACAGATTTATGCGCACGTTGCGCCTTAGCCATTTTTTCACAAATGTTGTGACCCAAGAAGCAACTCAGACTACTTCAATCGCCACCAAATTTAAACCAAGGAGCACCTTTCAAGCCCCCGTGTCACATAAGATGCTAGACACTTTCGAGATCATGGTGAATAAAGACATACAAAACCTGAACTTGACCAAGAATAAACACCAAAATCTCACTAAAAATGAAAGAATCATCCTCAAAACCATAGCAAGCAACCCTCAAATTACGATCCAACCAGCTGATAAGGGAGGAGCCATTGTCATCATGGACTCAGAATTTTATCATCAACAAGTTCATATCCATGTAAGTGACCAAAACACATATTTACAACTACAAACAGATCCCACAATGCAACTTCAAGCTATCCTACAAGATATTTTACACAAAGCTCTCACAGCAGGTTGGATTGATGAATCCACCAAACAGTTTACCACTTCGGATCCTCGCAGACCACATCTATATATGATACCGAAGATACACAAGAACTTGCACAAACCACCATTCAGACCCATTGTATCAGGATGTGGGTCAATGTTTGACTCCATTGGGAAATACCTGGATAACTATCTCCAGAAGTTCGTACAAAACTGGTGGTCATACGTCAGAGACACCACGGACTTTCTCACAAAACTTGACAACATTCAATCCAACATTCAATCCTCGTGGTTACTTTGCACCTCAATTCCCCACACAGCAGGCATGGAGGCTGTTGAATGGGCCATTTTACAAAGAGAAGACATCGAAACAGATAAAGTGTTTTTATTACAACTTTTACATTTTTGTCTACATCACAGCTACTTTAAATGGGATGAGAAGTACTACGCCCAGCTCTTGGGAACCTCCATGGGTTTTCCAGGGGCACCGTCGTACGCCAATATCTTCATGGCAATGTTTGAACAGGAATATATTATGGACATTCCTCAATGGTGGTCTAACATTTACACCTACTGCCGCTACATCGATGACATTTTTCTTATCTGGACAAACTCACAACAATCACTGGAGCACATGATTGCAACACTGAACTCTCATAACCCCAGGATCCAATTCACCTATAAAATTGACACACATACCATAGAATACTTGGACGTCACCATCAACAAATCTCCTGAAGGCAACAGTCGGATTACAACAGTCTATACCAAACCAACGGACCGAAATAATGTACTAGAACACTCTAGTTTCCACCCAATAAGTCTCATCAACAATCTTCCCTACTCTCAATTCATCAGGATTAAACGCATCTGTTCAGACACACAGGACTGTAGAGCAAAAATCACAGAGTACAAAGAGAAATATCAGCAACGCGGCTATCCCACAAAAATTCTTCAAGAATGCGAACAAAGAGCGATGCAAAAATCACGTGGAGAACTATTAGCAACCACCAAATCATCCAACAAAAACCACGTAGCATTCATATCTAAATTTTCCACAAGTTCAAGAGCCATTAAAAAGATCATCAACAAGAGATGGGAGCTTTTATCTAACGAATCTGACTTCAACAACATCTTCCAGCAACCACCATTGCACGCCTACACAAGAGGTCAAAACCTCCGGGAACTTATAGCACCAACTAAAACAGCAAAAAACAGAACAACTGACAAAGGAACTATGAAATGCCAAAATTGTTCACATTGTAACAATATAATCCTAGGCAATATTTTGACACATCCAACCACAGGTAAAGATGTTTTGCTTAGACATACCAGTGACTGTAATACTACCAACGTAGTATATGGAATCAAATGCCCATGCGGTAAATTGTACGTGGGAAAACCGGAACGAAAAATCAAAGTACGTCTTACAGAACACAAAAGTCGGATCAGAACCAAGAACATAAACTCTCCTCTGGCTATCCATTGGAACGAGGCCTGTCACTCGATATCCCAACTTAGGTTTCAAATCATAGAACGCATTGTGCCACAACATGGAGTAAACACTCACTGCAAATTATTGCAGAGAGAGGTATACTGGATAAAATATCTAGATACAATGTCTCCAAGAGGATTGAATGACAGGCTAGATATGTCATGCTTCATCTAATATATGGATCTCCAAATATCACACATGTACACAGATATCTTCATCACAGTACCAGACCGGGTCCCTTCAACTTCATTTTACCGCCCTCATCTGTTTAACAATTTTTATTCACAAACACTCTTTTCCAACCGCCACACCGGTGGTTATACAATCCTACATGTACATGATCAACAATTACATCTTACAAGATCCATCACTCCAGGACACACATCAAGTAACCCTTGACAGTCTATTTAAGTTTCTCTCATTTATCACGCATTACCTTCAGAACAGAACAGCACTCACTCTTAACAATTTAGCATTCACATCGTGCAGTTTCCAACATTCATCTTTTTTTAACTTTATTCATACACAAATGCTCGCGGTTTCATGAGCAATTCCCTTTCTGCATCTCTCAGCAGAATCGTTTTTGTTTTACTTCCATCTTCAGATGGCAGCGCACTACTACTTTTCATTTCTAGATATTCTACAGAGCACTTCATTCAGTTAGAGGCTCCAGTATTAGATACGTGTATTCACAGCCGCTCTAAGACTGCGTCCACCACACATCCTTTTCACATCATTTCACAAAAAGTTTTTTTCTTCAAGCATCTCGAGCCATACTAAGATGGCGCGCATTTGAATATGTTCTAACGCATTCTCAATACAGTCCTCTTTCTATGTTCCAGCTCGGAGTTTTTCCGGGTCCCATTTCAATTATTAACACGAGCATTTCGACGCATTACACTCGATTTTGCTTTTGGCGGTGCACTGCTGTTCATGCTACGATCTCTCTATTCGGTAAGACATTCTAGATGCTTTCACGTCCGATTACCACAGCTTTGTTTCTTTGCGCCGGGACGCTTATTCATTAGTTGTTTCTTTCTTCTTTCTTCTCTCCGCTTTTTTAGAACAATCGAACGCATACACAAAGGTAAGCTTTTGGAGCTTTAAACCCATTTGCATCAGCTTAGCTAGATTCTGTGTACATCTTCCAAGGCACAAGAGAACGCTATTTAGTCTTACACGTCATTATTTTTTTTGTTTACACAGACAGCAGCTTACATGTCTTCAGGTAAGCACGACCCCCCATTCTTACATATACTTCACTTTTATATGATTCAGAGACTCAGACGCTAATGCCCACACCCAATTCTTGTTCCCTGTACAGTGCACCCTACAGACCATTAACACAGGTAACAACATACAGTTAAGTCTGTGCATTACTAGTATATCCTAAGTTTGAGCCCTCCAGTATACATTTATCCGCATCTGTTTATTCTCTTGTTACAGATTGGCCCCTGATGAAGGAACCGGCTGGTTCCGAAATGCATTGGGCAATTGTACACGTGCTGTTACAAATCTGTTAATGTCAAACAATTTTATTTGTATGTTTACGAATGCATAAAGTACAACAATGATTGCGAATTGTTACCATGTTTAATGCTGATTGTATTGCTCTTTGATAAGCATCTTTATAACAGCATTGTATTGAGTGGTATGCATATGTACAAAGTGCTGGTTGTAACTTTGAGAAATAAAAGTACAACTTGCGTAAAGGTTAAATAGTGTCGGAGTAGACACTTTGTGAATAGTGCACAGCTATACACAGGTTCTCATCCTGTCTTTAGCTTAGTTTTTCACTTCGTAGAAGGGGACAAACTTCTACATAACTGATGCACCGCAGTTAAACCATCCAATTCAGAGAATAAGAATCAGATTAATAAAGGAGTGCTCTCCTTCAGCATAACCAGTGTGGTATCTAGGCATATCACACTGAGTAGAAAAAGTAACTTAGAAAGTAATCTGTACAGTAATTTCAATACCTTGGCTTACCTGTATTTCAAACAACTGTATTTGAACTTGCATTCACTTGCAAACACTGCATAATATTTTGCAAAGCATTTATTTCACTCCCCTGTTCCAGGCTTGACTCTAGAAATAAAATAACTTAATATTCTTATACAAGCAAAATTGGTCTTAGTTTACTCTTTGAGTGCGTGACATAATTTGCTGATTGAGCGTGCACCACAAATGCTTAACACTATCCTCTGATACAGCCTTACTGCTAACCCACACTACCACTAATAGAGAGTAAGGTGCTATCTACTTTTACCTCTGCCTACCTTTGTGGTTCCACTGGACTCTATGCACACTATAACTCATTTTGGTACAGTATATACAGAGCCAGCTTCCTACAACTGTGTGCTAGCCAAATCAATATTTGCTAATGCTATAAGAAGACTCAAGTTTCTATTATGAAGTTTTGTTGATCTAAGAAATGAGTAATTACTGAGTAATTCTGGGTCCAATTTCCCTGGGTAATTTCTCATTTTGGGCCAGAGTTTCACCCAAACATTTTGGCTGCTTTTACCAGTGTAAATCTCCTGGTCACAATTAAATGTTTCACTGTGTTCCCAACAGTACCGTAATTCAACTTGGATGGTACCTTGCTATTACTGGCCGCTGGAATTAAGAGGCCACTTGTAATGAGGGCCTTGGGTAGTACCGGTAGACCAGATGTGACCTGTACTGAGCCCCAATTTGCATACATGGTATTACATTTTGCTATGACATCTTTTTTTAAAAGCCACCACTAGGCTGTACCGTTAATGGTCTGTTTTATTTTTTTTTTGTCTGCTGAGTTCGAAGTCCCCCCACTACTATTAATACCCTAGAATAAAGTGCAGAAAGGGTGTACTTGGCTCAGTTTTGTGAGCCTTTCTGGGATAAATCCTAGGCCAGAAGACGCACACGACCCCACCACCAAGGTTTTTGCTAAGTCGCCTCTACCTGACCTGTGATCTAGTTACAGCTTTTCAGTGGACAGAGGTTGCCTAGTTCCAGTCTACAGAATTATAAAGACACCTCAGCTTGGTACCGGGTTGCCATTGAGAAGTTTCACACCTTAAGGACTGACTGGTGTCCCTCCGAGCCAGAAGGTTTTGTAATACTATACTGGCACTTTAACCCCTGGTTGGTTTCTTTTTCAAACTGAAGCTTAATGTGACCTGTTAGATGTACAAAATATTGTGCCTCTATTGTCCTATTTACTTAGTCACAGATCTATTTGGTAGTTCAAGTGACATAAAGAGCAATTAAACTATAATATTGAAAAATTGATCATCCTACAATTTTCAATTTTTGTCCATTTGAAAGGACACTCTGACTTTTGTTTAGCTTATAAGTAAGTTTGTAAATTATAAAAATGTTTATTCTTGATGTATAATATTAATTTACATTAATTGTATGTGATTTTACTGTGATGAGACACAGTATATTCCTGGTTTGTGCTTTATACAAACTACTTTTAGGATAATTGATATAGTGACATTTGCCTAGTGTGAATTTTGGCGATTCATCTTAGCTCTGATTCATATCTCAAAGCTTTAGCCTAGTCTGTCCTATGTACTTGCAATGTATTTTATTGGCTCTCTTGTACCTTTCTGTAGGTCTGCACTCTTGCAGTTCCACAGAGTACTGTAGCAAAGTGATGCCACCAAGGAAAAAAAGAAGACCCGCAGCAGGAGATGATCTGACGGCTAAGAAAAGTAGACATGACGGGTAGGTGCTCTTGAAAGGAAAATAAGTAGATTCTGCAAATGTAAATGACCAGCGTTCAACCAATAACATGGCATTGGTTTACAACAAACTTGAATTGAAATGTAATCACTTCGTATAGTGCTTTATTCTTGGGTTATGTTGCTGCTACCCTGAAATGTATTTTAAAAAGGAGCCTGTGTTTGTTGTACTGCGGTTGACCTTCGATTCGATCATTTGATGTAGAATCTTGAGATCTCAAGTGGTGGTCCGATTTGAGTAATTTATAAAGTTTTTTTTCCTACGGTTTATTGTACTTGCAATGGTTTGCTTATTAATCTAGGAGTATTTTAGGAACTGGTATATGTGGGCTTTGGCATGGCTCCAACTTTGCATGTCAAGTACACCTCTTCCTGCGTGGAGTATCCTTGGCAAGGAGATTAAACAGTTCTCAGGATGGTGGCCAGTTTTTGGCTATTGGTATGGCACTGTTATACATTAGTAGCTCCCTCAGCATAACAAGAGGGAAGGGAAAAAACGGTGGCTAAATCCATGGTTGTCCGACCAGGAGCACAAAGGTGTTGAAACAAAGATTGGCAGACATATATACTACAATATGTTCTCCGTGATCGATTCCATTTCCCCCCCCCCCCCCCCTCATTTGTATGGGATATTACCAAGATTCCAGCCCATGCCAAGATTTATTGCTGGTTACTATTATTATTGCTAGTCACACGAGTGAGCTTCTGCTCTCTGTGCAGACCCCCTACATGACCTTTTTTCTACAGACCCACTCCTTTTTGTCTATACTTTGATGCCTTTTCACATGTGGCAGTCCATCGCCCTCCCAACATTGTTTGCCCTGCCTCACTCCTTGAAAGAGGAGAGACTCCATCGACTGAATCCCATAGGAGCTTTGCGATTTTATATCGATCACGACGCCCGAGTTAGATTAGCCCAACACCACGAGGAGGTCTCCCCGGTGATTCTGACCTGAGATCTGGTGATCTCTGACCAGCCTCGAATCTCCAATCGACACCTTTCTGGAGGATCCCCCTGACCGCGACCGGAGCTGGTCAGAAAACTGGATGCCTAAAGACAACCCTGCACCCGACATCCCAGGGACTTGGGTGGCCCAACCTATGGTGTACCAGCCTCCCCTGGCATCCCAACTTACCTCTCCAACTGGTGGTCATGTCCAGAAGATCTTTGTCCCCGAGCCTGCAGTCTTTGTTACAACCGGAGAATCCCTATTGAAATCAACAGGGCACCCGATGCCAAAACAGCACCCAGCCGCCCCTGCGCTGCTGCGGGTGTACTTTGGGTTCTAACTCGGATACCCCTTTGCCCTGAGCCTAACACATGGAGCTGTGCTCGCACAACCTTGTTGCCCTCTCATGAGCAGCCACCAACCATAGGCCCCCTACCCCCCCCATTGGATAACATTGGACCTCAGCACTCTACAGCCAGCCAGCCTAGTGCCGCTGAGGATGCTTTGAGAGTGCACCCTTGACCCTGGGGGAATCCTAGTTCTAACTCCAGGAAACCAATTCCCAAATCCAAGTACTTAGCTTAAAACTGATAACCACATTTCTTCCCATAGGACTGCATTGACAGCTTTCTTGTGAAAATTGTGTGGTTAGTTTTGTATGAGAACTTGAAAACTGCAAATATCTAAAAATCGCTTTACTTACCTTTTCTCTAAGAAATGTCCCAGTGTGATATCTAGGTAAATCATACTGACTAGAAAAAGTAATCCATAAAGTAATCTAACAGTAATTTCATCTGCATTACAAGTGTTTACAAACCTGTTACAAAGTCATTTTCATTCAGCTTGCTTGTATTGTTCAACCTGCCTTGAAAAGTACCATTTGTACTTAGCTGTACCAGGCTTGCTTGGTTCTAGAAAATAAATATAACTAAATATTTGTATGCAAACAAATTGGTCTGAGTTCAGTCTTTCAGTGTGTGATATCATTGGCTGCCTGAGTGTGTACAACAAATGCGTAACACTACCCTCTGATAAAGCCTTACTGCTCACCCACACTACCACAAATAGAGAGTAAGGTGCGATCTGCTTCTACCTTTGGGGTTCCACTGGACTCTTTGCACACTATACCTCATTTTGGGATAGTATATATAGAGCCAGCTTCCTACAGTCTGTTCTTCCTCTTTGTGACTCTTCACGTCCTTCTTTCAGGTCAGCAGTATTTGATTTTTCTTGAGCCATGGGCTCTCACAGGAAGTGGTCATATAGTGGCTACTATCCTACACTCTCCTAACGCCCCTAAATTCAGTATTATGGTGGAGCCCCTGTCACTAGAAGAGGAGAACCTGTCTACCTACGAAGAAGCACACTGAAGAGGTGCAAAAGTAGCAGACTAAAGAGATCAACTGACTTTGCCTCAGCCCTACCAGCATGACTGCTGTTACCCGTCGAAACTGCACCAAAGACATCTCGTCCTGCAGCTGTTGTGCTTCCGAAACATGGGTGGACTGCCTGCCTTCAATAAAGAACCTAGACCTCCCATGGAACAGCAGGACTGTTCCCTGCATCTTGCAGTGATTCCAAAATAAAGACTGGGGACTCTGGAACCACCAAAACCCGATGCCTGAAGCGACCACTATACCCCTCGCTCTAAGCCCGAGTTGAAGGGGGGCCAACGGTGCCACCAAGGTCCCCTAGTCCTCCAGAGCCTGAGTCCATCATGGTTTCAACCCTCATGGACTCTCCATCGCCCCCAGCTTCTGCCCCTCTACCGCAACTGCTCCCGGTAAGAAAACACAACGCTTGAAGACCCCTCCGCACCTGTCGTCCTGGAGCATTGTGCGGCCTGAGCCCGATTGGTCCCCCAGTCGAAGTCTGCATCCTCATTTCACCGTGAATGTTCTCCATAGAGTAACAAAATGGGCACCTGATGCAGTTTTTGCATCTCTGCACCCGGCCACCCTAGTGCTTCTGGTGATGTTCTGCTGGTGCTGGGGCTCGGAACTTGTCACCTCCCCCCACCACCTCCCCCACTCACTTTAAACCCTGGAGAAGGGTACCGTAAATTGCTGTACCATACCTCAATGCCTCATTGACTTTTCTTCCCATAGGATAACATTGCAGATTCCAGAAATTGTGCAGTGTCGACTTTTTGAACTAAAAAGAACTCCTATTAAAAAATGTACTTACCTGAACGATTTTCTTCTGATGCCTAAACCTATCTAAAGATGCTTGCTATTGTTATAAATTGGTGTGGATCTCTTTCTTGAGTTGTGCATCTCATTTATTGACCATTGTGTGTATTTTCAGGTGTCTTGCACTCCTCTGTGATAAGCCTAGGCTGCTCAACCACACTACCCCATATCCGAGCACCATAGGATTGCCATTGCAAGCCCCTGTCCACTCAGAAGGGAACTTCTAGACTCTTTACACCATATATCTCATTTTTATATGTCATATAAAGAGCCAGCTTCCCACATGCCTCTGATAGACTAGGTGTGTCTTTATTTATATTTAAAAAAAATTAATGTGAAAAAATATTAACTCTTCTCTAAACCTGCATATGTGAAGATGTTCTGCTGTTAATATTAGCACCAAGAATAGGTTCAGTAGAAACTAGGATTACAGGTAGCAAAGCATCAATTCTTGACTCCACATAGATACTATAAACAAGTCTGATTAAGTGATGAACATTTTGATGAGACTTTTGGTAATTTGTGTGGTCATTCTTCAGATTAGCAATCAAATGTAAAGGCAATAAAATGAAGGGTAGGAATAATGTGAATGCCTTACAGCTTATTCTTTTTATTTATTTCTTATTAATAGATTGTATAGAAAATATGACTCCAGTAGACATAAAACGGACGAAGACTTATTTTCGAACAAAAGATGCTTAGATTGGTTCTATGAATATGCAGGTAGGTGAATTGATGATCTACATGGTGCAACATTTCTAACGACAAATCTTCTGTTAAAATATTAAAAAGCTCAGAAGCAACAGCCTTTGCAACCTCCAAATTCTTGTGCTACGGAACTGTATAAGATCAATCTGATTCAGCTTTTTACATCTGCAGCCACGGCAAACATTCAGTACGATGAACAATTCCCTCCAAGCTAAAGTTCTGAGCTAAAGATGAGAAATAGGGCTGAATCATTGATTACAGAAATCTCATTGACAGTATAGGGTACTTGGTTTGAGAGTGGATTATCCAGCTGTCATCTCCCTTCACCCTCTTTGTTCTCGGAGTTAAATAGGTAAATATTCAATTAGGTTGGAGAGGGCATGCTCCAATAGGGCTGACGTACCAGGGATCCTCAGGAAGCAATTTGAACACGTACATGAGGGGATCTGAATTTCTGATACAGCCAGGTCTAATACTGGATGCTCCATCCCTCATAAATGGGGTGTTTGCTAAATGTACAATTGACATTTCCTCCCCAGAATCTATAAAATACTGCTAGGAGCCACGGTACAAAATAAGTGCCGCTTCCAGGAAGTTTAAGCCTGGTCGCATTCTTCTGAAAGACAAACCGAGAGAGATGCCCAGTACCATCTTTATAGCAGCGAGTGGAAAATATTTCTTCAGTGGCACATGATGCCAACATGCCTCCTGGCAGTGGCTAGCTACCACCCAGAAATGTGTTGTACGGGCTGTGGCAAAACAAGGAACTATAATTTAAATAATTTGGCAAACTGAAAACTTGAAGGAATTCTAGAAGATTGTCCGTAGTGAAATAGAACAGATATCCGTTGTAAGGGTATGCCCTGAGCCAACTAGTGAAGTCCTGGGTTGGATGCCTGGCACGCTCTTAAGTGGGATCAAAGAGGCCCGCTCATTAGGAGGGGTCAAAAGAGGCGTTTAGAAAGGTCTGGGTCTTATTGATGATGCTTTTCTGTAGTCTTCAACGACTTGCTTCAAATCTTTCTGTCTGAACACCAATAATGTTGATTCATTTGTTGGGGACCCTGTTGCCAATATTCCATCGTAGGATTTCTGCAGAACTTGTCTTGTGTTTTATTTTATTTCTCTTTAGTGTTGTGTTGCCTTCCTGATTTTTTTAATTTTTAATTTTTTTATGGGCTAACTTGCTGGGTGGGGAGAAATTAGTGAAATATTTATTAAAGCATAGTGTGTCCTAGAGCAGGAGTGCCTGCTCCGTGATGTGTTACTGCTACCGTTCTCCGATTTATATTTGGAAATTGAACTTTTGATGCAGCGCAATAATGTTACCAAATAATTACTATTTATTATTCCTTTCCTAAGATGATGTCGCATCCACACACATGGACAGGCACTTTTCCTTCCACAGTAGTATCCTACTCCCCAGCAGTCGATGGAATGAGTAGAGTAATATAGTGGGTATGTGTGTGGAGCCACGTGAAGCACAAATCAACAAAAAGAGAGAAATGGTGTACCGGAAACTACTCCTGGTCCCCTAGAGATAAATAACCATAACATTGAAGGAGTAATTCCTGGAAAGGATTACTGTAAACTGTTGTGAAAAGGAGAGCAAGTCCTTTGTTAAGAAGAACCCTCACCCACCAACCTAGTTGGTGGCATGCTTCATCATAGGGTTCCCACCCGAGGGGCCAAGTGCCTTTTTTGTGTGCTGCGATGCCTGAATTACAGCGGAGCAGGTTTTTCTTGTCAGGTGAGTCTATAACTCCTCAAAAGTATTTAATGGTGGGGTTATAGGACAAGATTAAAAGCAAAGTTGGTGGATGTCTTCTGTGGCTTTCTTGGTCACAGACATCCTTTCTAAAATGGTAGCAAGGTCTACATGTTTCAGCCTCTTGAAGCGTGGTAGCAAAGCTTTCTTCACGCCTGGTGAAAAATAGAAATGAGTGCACAAGCTAAGGTGCACCCATGGTGTGTTTATTTACCGCAAAACTTACAGTTCAATCATCGATTTGTTCTGAAAAACAAAATGACATGATATCAAGCATATTTCATTCAGGCAAATCATGTATTCTACAGTGGTAAACACATAGGTTCATCAGGTGCGATAAAGATCCACATGCCAGGATCTGCATTTATTTATTCCACCCGTGTTACCTAACGTGTTGCGGGCCACAGAGAATCCGTATATAACTCTATTGCAAGATCATAACCACACTTGTGACATTCAATGTGTGGTTTATTAAACCGGAGTATTAGTGCCAATTGCCTAATCCTCCTTGTCAAGGAGAGAGGCTAGTTGCGGCTAAATTTATACCGCATCCGTAATCACGGTAACACTTTCTCTGGAAATAACCATTAAAAACAGTGGCGGAGAACGTTCTACAAAGCTTACGTGAATCGCAAGGTTGCCATGCCCCATTGACCCTGCCGGGTGGTGTTTCCTATTGTCAAACACTGGACATACATAAATCGAGAGGTTTTTAGCAGCAGCCCTAACCGGTTGTGAATAGGCGTAAAGTTGAAGATTGAACTGTAAGTTTTGCGGTAAATAAACACTCCATGGGTGCTCCTTAGCGTGTGCACTCATTTCTATTTTTCACAGGTCCTGAAGAAAGCCTTGCTACCACGCATCAAGAGGCTGAAACATGTAGACCTTGCCACCATTTTATAATGGATGTCTGTGACCAAGAAAGCCACAGAAAGCCACAGAAGACATCCACAAACTGTGCTTTTTAATCTTGTCCTATAACCTCACCATTAAATATATAGAGGCAATCTTAAAATCACTTTCACCTTTCACTCACCCAACAAAACCAGCTCCACTGTAATTCAGGCGTCACAGCACACCCGAGAGGCACTCGGCCCCTCGGGTGGGAACCCTATGATGAAGCTTGCCACCAGGTGAGGGTTCTTCTTAACAAAGGAATTTCTTTCCTTTTTTTACCACAGTTTACAGTAATCCTTTCCCGGAATTACGCCACGTGAAGCACGTCAGTAATTTATTTATTTATTTATAACACTTATAAAGCGCTTCTGTTACCCAAGGGTGTCCTGGCGCTGTCTGAAAAAAATACAACAAAGGAACTCCGCATCAGACAGGAGAGATTATTCCGCAAATAGCCACGTTTTCAAGGCTTTACGAAAAGCCAAGAGATTTGTAAGTTCTCTTACGTGTAGTGGGAGCTTATTCCACGCTTTAGCTGCGTTCACTATAAAGCTTCTGCCCCCCCAGGAGGCTTTTTTAACACGAGGAACACAGACTAGTTTTGCGGCAGCTGACCTAAGCGTTCGGGCAGGAGTATACCATACTAATCGCTCTTTTAAGTATGCTGAACCCGTTCCGTGAACCGCTTTAAACACCAGACATACAGCTTTAAATTGGGTGAGTTTTCTTATAGGAAGCCAATGAAGCCTCCGTATCTCATTTGAGACTGATGCATACTTAGGGATGCCTGATATAAGCCTAGCAGCGGCATTCTGCAATAATTGCAGTCTATTCATTATTCCTTCCTGCATATTAAAATATAGACTATTACAGTAATCCAACCTGGACATAGTGAGTGTCGTAACTACTGTTTGATGGCACTCTATGGGAAGGAGCGGGACAAGATCTTAAGGCGAAAGAAATGTTAATAGTGTCATTAATAGAAAGTTCAAGAAATTGATCCAAACAAGCTTTCTTGGCTACTATGGGATCATTCCCGTTATTCAGGGTTATCTCAGATTTTGCTTGGGAAAAGGCGGAAAAAATAACATTCACCTTCTCATAAAAGAAATTGGCGAGTTTGTCACAGAGTCCCTTGCTAGGCGTGATAGTAATGGCTCCTGGATTGGCCAGATTATTAACTGTGTTGAAGAGTTCTCTAGCTGAATTTTTTGCCTTGCTAATCTTCAAAGCGAAGTAAGCCGCCTTGGCGCTGTGGATCAGGTTTTTTAATTTAGCCCGTCCACATTTATACTCCTCTTTATCACAGTCTAGATAATTCCTTCGCCATTTTCTCTCCAGATGTTTACAAATTAATTTTTGATCTCTCAACTCCTGAGAGTACCACGGCGCGGACGGTGTTTGTCTTGTGACCTGGTATATTTTAGTTGGAGCTAGTTTTTGACCTGCAGCCTCTAACCAGGTTGAATAGCATCTTGTGGCCTTATCCAGATTATTTGGAGGCAGAACAAGGTATCATTGAGGACCTTGATGAGGTCCCCAGCTGATACCTTATTCCAAGATCTAATCATTTATTCTCTTTTCATTGGTTTGTGAGCAGATTGCTCAGGGATGGCAAGACTAAAAAGAACCGCTTTATGATCCGACCAAATTAGAGGTAGAGTAGACAAAACCTGTAATTTCAAATTGTTTGCAAAAATACCTCAAGTGTGTGTCCAGCCTGATGGGTTGGAACCAACACCAATTGCCTTAGGTTATTACCCTTCATAAGATCTAGTAATTTGGCAATGAACCTCATGTGCATCTTCGGCATATAATGTTGTATTGTGCTCAAGAACGTTGTTGATGTTTTTCAGGGTTTAGATACTCGAATAAGGGGCAGCTAAATATTTTGTAGGGATCCCAACCACTTTTTATCAAATAGTTTCTGTTCACTAAACCTTTCACACTTTTTGAATACCATGGTAAGGTGCATAAAGTTGTTTACTAGTAAAAAGTACTCACTCTTAAATGAAAGTAATGGCCACTCAGACTGTCCTTTTTTTTTTTTTTTTAATGAATACCATGATTTCAGCTGGGAACGCTTGACTGTACGTTACATTTTATCATGATCTATTGTGATGAGCATACCACTGCGGGGCAGCCCTGGTGATATGCATTTAAACCTGCTGATGCTTATTGTTGCTATTCTGGATATTTGTACTATTTAATTTTTACAAAAGTCTCATGAATATTGTTTTGGGGTCCCTAACTTTCCTGGGGAGATCTCAACACGTCTTATCTTAGGAAACACCATCACCGTTGGTGCACAAACTTAGGTGTCATTCTGTACTGCAGAAGGATACTGGACAGAGAAAGATGGACAGTCTTCAGCAGCCAATAGCCCCTCTACTTGCTTACACCATTACTAGTTCCAACCATTCCTACATCAACTCATCAAGCTCATGATTTAGCTACGTAATCTTTTGTTGTTTGGTCATGTTGCATACACTGTCAGTTTAATGGATACATCACAAACCTGCAGCCTCAAAAGAATTTCACTGACTTTGTAATTCCCTGGTCAACGTGACAGTGCTGTGCCACAGTCCGATTCCATAGCACAGACCCACATTAGCACTGTGAAGTAAAGTCATATGCTGCCACCCAATTATACCCCTTGCCTCATGGAATTCCAGTTTCATATGAACACACTAGACACACTGCTAAATCAGAGGAGTGCTGCGCTACTGTACGCAAACAAGATGTCGCTCAGAATTAAACTCTCCCTTTAGACATCTCCCTTCCTGCTGGTCAAATGCTTGAATTACAAAAAGGATAACCCAGACTTCAATACATATCATTGAGTAATAGCAACCGATTTTTCAAAACTATAGTATGAAGAGTTTTATTAAAACAAAATTATTGGCTACCGGCTTTGAGGTACATTTGATAGAAAACTAACATCCACCAAGACAGAGAGCCCTTTGTCTGTTCAAGTGGCGAGCTCAAACGCCTGTGAACTCTGGAGGAGCAATAGACCCATAGACTTCAGGAATAGTGCATCAAAAGTTAATAGACTTGTTTGACGGAAACAGCATCTCTTAACTCGCATGCTAAAGGGAAGGGGTGTAATTGAAAAAGGAAGTTGAATTTGATACTTTAAGGTTATTAGAAAATACAGACTGGAAACGTACACTGGACTGCTAACCATCAACAGAAAATAAATGACTGTATAACTGCTCTAAATGCATGTTAAATCTCAAACTATTTTTAAAAACTATTTTTTGTTCCCGTTACTAACCTACTCCCACTTGTGAATCCGAAAACAACTATTCTCTGCCACACCACTCCCTCTCCTAAGTTGAAGCAGTGACTCTTGAAGAAACTAACTTCTTCAGTTTGTTGCCACAGCCCTCACTGTGATTGTGCAGACACTTGGGTACATTTGTTTGCCACCCAGGATATTTTTAATACAGTTGTTATTCTTCTCATAACATTTCTTGAATGGGGGGGGGGGGGGTGAAGCAAATGATTCAGAAGCTTAGTAGCTTTTTCAGTGGGCTAATTCATCTTCTCAAGAGATCAAATGTTTTACCTCTAAATCCTGCAGGTTCAGGCTCCGCCTTTTGTTCTTCAGCAGCCAGTAAAATGCTTCCCATTGTAGCTGGGTAAAAGAAGTTCTGCTGTAATATGCACGGGGGAGAGTCTTGTGCTCTATGCAGGTAGCACTTTCATTGATACAGTTGAGGCTTTGTTAACAATTCTGTTAACCATATTTTAAAATGCCACGTCCTTGTTGTATTGCAGTTTTGAGACTTTCTTTCCTGTTACAGGTACAGATGATGTGGTGGGACCTGAAGGAATGGAGAAGTTTTGTGAGGATATTGGAGTGGAGCCTGAAAATGTAAGTGTTTTGAAGATTGGTAAAACTTCAGTCTTATTGATGGAAGAAGAAATTCTCTTCTTCCCCCGTTCTCCTTTCCTTTCTATGTATTGGGTGTCCGTCTGCTCTTTAATGAGGGTACTTAAGTGGTTTGCTGAATCGTCTGTTAAAATCATCCACAAGGCACACACAGGCCTTCACTTTTTCTAACTATTCATATGTTCATGGCATGTCAGGCAATGGTTCCTGCTCTCTAGGCGTGGTTCATTTCTAAAGCGCTAAAAGGGCTGTTTCTCTGGGAATTGGGGTGCCTTCTGTTTCTTCCTGCCTGATTTCCTGTAACATATTCATTCAGTTTAAAAATTAGACTCTTGGGGGGGGCGTGGCTTGCAGCCAAGCAAAATGGCCGCAACCTAAGCGAGCTCCGTGATCAGGGGAGCTCCCTTCATTAATCCGACCATTTATCCTCTAGCAGCATGGCTCAAGAAAGGTGCGCTTTGACTGGAACGGAGGCGGAGCAAGTTGCAGCAGTCCCGAACTCCGTGAGAAAAGCGACCGCTGAGATCTGTGAGGTGACGATGGAGGGCCTTCCCGCCTAGCAGAAGCCGGGACCTCGAGTGCGCTAGCTCTCCGCAACTCTGGTGAGGGCGGTGGTGCCGGAAGCGAGGGCACACTTCAGACCAAATCGCCAGACTCGCCAGTACAGGCGAGAGACCGGCTCCCCGCCGGACGTCACAGTGGATCACCGGGTGAGCCTTGCGCGGTCCAGCAGACCGTTTCCGAGAAAACCGCTCTGCGGGGGGAGGTGCTGCCTGGTGCGGCCGCAGGCCGAAAAGAGTGAATCACGACAGCTGCGTGTGCTGATACAGTTCTCATTGTGGCCCCCAAATACTCTATGGACTACACACAACTTCCCCCAACCCTAAAAAGACGATATTAATTGGCCGATCACTGCGCTGGGTTGGGGAATAACAAAGGTGCGCTCGGACATAGCTTGACGGGGGAAGCAGGAGTAGTCATTCCCAAGGCCCCCTGCCACCCTGGACTTTGGAACTAGGCAGGACATACCTCACAAATCACCTTGACCGCCTAAGTCAAATACCACCTTTGGAGTAGGAGGGCAGGAAACCCGACAGGCCGCATGTGGCAACACTTCCCGTGGCAGGCGGCGGCGAATACTGCCCTCCCCCCCCCCCCCCCCCCCCCCCTCTGCAACTAGTGGGTCACTTGCCCGTTGGGTCACTATGGCAGGTCGAGGTCCTCGAGGCGTACCTGCGGGGAAAGTAGATAAATATGCATACAGTAAGGAGCAGGGCGACAAACAACAAGTAAACCCTACCCAACTGAAGGCTCCCACGCCGCAGGTCCCGGATGCGGTCACGCTAGTAGACATCATGGCCGCCCTGCAGCAAGTTTAGTCATCTATAGGCACGATCTCAACGGACAAAGTTGTCGGCCAGATTGACGGAGGTTGAATCCACGACGAAGGCACTATCCACGGACACGGCCTTGCTTCAACGCCAGGTGCGCCAACTAGAGACCGACAAGAAGGTCATCCTCGCCAAACTTGATGATCAGGAAGGCCGCTCCCGGCGCAACATTATCCGCATCATTGGTGTTCCGGAAAATGTGGGTGGGCCTGCCCTAGACCTATTTGTTGAAGATCTTATCCAAAACCAGTTACAGCCGAGAGGACTCAAGTTTTTTCTCAGTGGAAAGAGCACACCGAGTGCCGGGAGGTAGACCCAAGCCAGGTGCCCCCCCCCCCAGACCAATCCTAGCACGCATCTTTAATTTCTGAGACCGAGATGTCATCCTGCAAGCGGCAAGAATAGCCCCGGCAATCCGCCTGGAAAACCATGTGATCACGCTCTACCCAGATTACACAGCGGCAGTAACCAAAGACGCAGTTTTTTGGAGGTAAAGCAAGACTTAAGGGTTAGAGAACTCAAATACTCAATGAAAACATGGTTCATCAATCAATCAATCAATGACACTTATAAAGCGCGCTACATACCCGTAGGGTCTCAAGGCGCTGGGGGGGGGGGGGGAGGTGCCGCTACTGCTCGAACAGCCAGGTCTTCAGCTTCTTCCTGAAGGAGAGGTGGTCTTGGGTCAGGCGCAGGTCGGTCGGGAGGGAGTTCCAGGTCTTGGCGGCCAGGTAGGAGAAGGACCTTCCTCCTGTAGTCGCTCTTCGGATGCGGGGGACGGCGGCGAGGGCGTGGTTGGCTGATCGGAGGTGGCGTTTGGGAGCGTAGAAGTTGACTCGGCTGTTGAGGTAGCTCGGGCCTTGGTCGTGTAGGGCTTTGTGTGCGTGGGTGAGGAGGCGGAAGGTGATTCTTTTGTTGACGGGGAGCCAGTGAAGGTCTCTCAGATGTCCGGAGGTGTGGCTGGTTCGTGGGATGTCGAGGATGAGTCTGGCTGAGGCGTTCTGGATCCGCTGGAGTCTCTTCTGGAGCTTGGCGGTGGTACCGGCGTAGAGGGCGTTGCCGTAGTCCAGTCGGCTGGTGACGAGGGCCTGGGTGACGGTTTTCCTGGTCTCGGTGGGGATCCACCAGAAGATCTTCCGTAGCATGCGTAGGATGTTGAAGCACGCCGAGGAGACGTTGTTGACTTGCCTGGTCATGGAGAGGGAGGAGTCCAGGATGAAGCCCAGGTTGCGTGCATGGTCTGTCGGTTTGGGTGCGGTGCCCAGGGCGGGAGGCCACCAGGAGTCGTCCCAGGCGGAGGGTGAAGAGCCCAGGATGAGGACCTCCGTCTTGTCCGAGTTCAGTTTCAGGCGGCTGGTCGTCATCCACTCGGCTACCTCTTTCATCCCTTCGTGCAGGTTGGCTCTGGCGGCGGTGGGGTCGTTGGTCAGGGAGAGGATCAGCTGGGTGTCGTGGGCGTAGGAGATTATGCTGAGGTTGTGTTTGCGTACGATGGCCGCGAGGGGGCTCATGTAGACGTTGAAGAGGATGGGGCTCAGAGATGATCCTTGAGGGACGCCGCAGATGACTTCGGAGGCCTCTGACTTGTACGGTGGTAGGCGGACTCTCTGTGTTCTTCCGTCGAGGAAGGAGATGATCCATTCCAGCGCCTTGTCCTGGATTCCGATGTTGCTGAGGCGCCGTACTAGGGTGCGGTGGCAGACCGTGTCGAATGCCGCGGAGAGGTCTAGGAGGATGAGGGCCGCTGTTTCTCCATTGTCCATCAGGGCTCGGATGTCATCGGTGGCGGCGATGAGGGCGGTCTCGGTGCTGTGATTGACTCGGAAGCCGGACTGTGAGGGGTCGAGGGATCCGTTCGTCTCGAGGAAGGCGGCCATCTGCTTGTTGACTGTCTTCTCGATGACTTTGGCTGGAAACGGGAGGAGCGAGATGGGGCGGTAGTTCTTGAGGTCGGTGGGGTCCGCTGTTGGTTTCTTGAGTAGAGCGCTGAGTTCAGCGTGTTTCCAGCTCTCAGGGAAGATGGTGGTGTCGAAGGATGTGTTGATGATGTCTCGCAGGTGGGGTGCGATGACAGCGTCGGCCTTGTTGAAGACGTGGTGAGGGCAGGGGTCGGTCGGTGATCCGGAGTGGATGGAGTTCATCGTGCGGATGGTGTCTTCGGTGCTGATCGGGGTCCAGGCGTGGAGGGTGGTGGTGGGGGGTGGTTGTTCGGTCATGGTGTGCGTTGGTTGGTTGTAGAAGCTGTTGTGTATGTCCGCGATCTTGTTGTGGAAGTATGAAGCGAGGGAGTTGCAGAGGTCTTGCGATGGGGTGATGTCGTTGTTTCCTGCGCTGGGGTTGGAAAGCTCTTTCACGATGTTGAAGAGTTCCTTGCAGTTGTGTGCGTTGTTGTCCAACCGGTCCTTGTATGCTGTTTTCTTGGCGGCGCGGATCAGCTGGTGGTGTTTCCGGGTGGCAAGTTTGAAGGAGGTCCTGTTGTCCGGTGTCGGTTCCTTTCTCCAGACTTTCTCGAGGGCTCGGCAGTTCTTCTTGGAGCTCTTGAGTTAGTCGGTGAACCATGGAGCCTTCTTGCTGCCGGGTCTGCTAGGCGGGGTCCTCAGTGGGGCGAGTTCGTCCGCGCAGTTGCTGATCCACTTCGTGAGGTTGTCGGCGGCCTGGCTGGGGTTCGCTGAGCTGGCAGGAGGGTGCTGGCTCAGGGAGGTGGCGAGCTGGTCTGCTGTGATCTTGTTCCAGCTTCTGTGGGCGGCCTGTTGCTGGTGTTGGTGGGTCGTCGTTCTCTTGAAGGTGAAGTGGACGCAGCTGTGGTCCGTCCATTGAAGCTCTGTGGCGTGGCTGAAGTCGATGTCTGTGCTGGAAGAGAAGACTGCGTCGAGTGTGTGTCCGGCGAGGTGGGTGGGGGTGGACACCAGTTGCTTGAGTCCCAGGTTGGCGAGGTTGTCGAGCAGGGTGCTGGTGTTGCGGTCGTTGTTGTTCTCTAGATGGAAGTTGAGGTCTCCCAGGAGGATGTAGTCAGCGGAGGGGAGGGCATGCGGGCTGACGAAGTCGGCGATGTCCTCGCTGAATTGTGTGCGTGGTCCAGGGGGTCGGTAGATCAGGGTGCCTCTGAGGGTGGTGTTCGGGTTGGTGTGGATCTGGAAATGCAGGTGTTCGGCGCTGGTCAGGGTGTTGTCGGTGCTGGTCGTGAGACGGATGGTGTTCCTGTGGATGATGGCGATGCCTCCTCCCATCTGGTTGGCGTTTCGGTCCCTCCGGACGATCTTGTAGCCCTCTGGGATAGCGATGGCGATGTCGGGAGCTGAAGAGGCGTTCATCCAGGTCTCCGTGAGGAAGGCAACGTCATGGGCTGTGGCGTCTAGAAGGTTCCAGAGTTCGATGGCGTGTCTGTGGACGGAGCGGGTGTTGAGCAGGATGCACTTGAGGTGGGTGCTGCTGGTGTTCGACTTGGCTGGTGCGAGGCTGGTCCGGATGCAGGAGAACTTGCAGGCGTGGCAGCTGAAAGGTCCGTGGGTACGTCGTGGAGTGGCTTGATGGCATTCTGGGAGTTCTTTGCCATACCGGAAGAAACCCGGGACTGGTTGGATGGTTGGCGCCCAACGAGGAAGCCAGAGAAACCGGGGATCGAGCAACAACACCGTCGCCAGGACTCTCAAAGGTCAAGATCTCCGGAATCCAGCGACAAAGGGGACTAAGCCACTTTGGACTACTACTTGAAACTGTTTGTCTCTACGAACTTACCTATGGACCACCCTTCCGTGACAGCGCAAACTACCTATTATTTTCCCGCTCCACACACAAGCAGATCTGGTATTGCGTTGACCATGTCTCAGCGGGCGGCCGTAATACTCCCAGTTAAGATGTGAGCTGTTGCTGGTGTGATATGCAGAAGGGGGCCATCCGAGATCACAGACAGACTCTCACCACCTACGCAAGTATCAGTTATGGGAACTAAGCACTCTGCTCAGTTGGGGTGGCCGGTAGTTGGGGATCTGCCGGGCAGGGAGGCAGGGGGTGGGGGGGAGGGAGGGGTCGAGGAATACAGGGGCATTTCCTGGTTTTACGTTTTGTTATGGTTCAAAAGGTTTTGTTTGGATGGCACTCAGGGCTACAGGATGAGGTGCTCAATACACACAACTTCGCACTCCTAGGCAGTCATGGGCGTACATGGCACACACTAGCCCAGTAACAGACACCACAGATAACTTGTCCCAAAACCCCGTGGGACCGCCCCCTCCGTTCACGGTGCTGTCGTGGAATGTGAATGGACTGGGAGACCATATCAAAAGGGGTCTGGTCCTCCAATACATAAGGCGTAAGAGTCCTGCGATAGCACTCATACAGGAAACACATCTCACAGGATCAGCTACCAAAGCCCTAGACAGGTGGGGATATAGTATGGCAGTTCACTCGCAATTCACCTCAGGCTCCCGTGAGGTAGGAATTCTGGTCCACAAACGATTCCCGTTGATACTCACGGGTTCCGTAACAGATGATCAGGGACGCTTTGCAGCGTTAACATGCCAATGGGAAGGATGGCCATATAATTTGGTTTCAATATATGTCCCACCGGCACTACACCAAACGACCTTCCCAGCATTGGAGGCATTTCTACTAATGCCGTAATAGATGCCTCTATTGATAAGCGACCACCAAGGGATCCCAGCAGTACAAATCTCAAACTGGCGGACTTTATTGACGCCATTGGTCTAATTGATGTCTGGAGAACCAAACACCCACAAAATAGACAATACACCTACCACTCAGGGGTAGACCATAGTCTTTCCAGGATTGACTACGTGTTTACGATAGCGACTGGGCTGGAGCGGGTCATAGAGATTCAACACCTGCCACGGGGGAAGATCAGATCATTCGCCATTGTACATGCAATACGCATCCCATAACACAACACGAAGATGGATATTCCCGATATACCTAGGTTATCTAAAAAAATCGCAAGATATCGAAGGGACTCCGCATGGCCACGAAACACTATGTTCGAGGCATATGAGCTGCTGCAGTCACATTATTGCATTAGATCGCCGCCCAGTGTTGGGTCCGGATGTTGCACGTTGTTGTCTTGGAAGAGTCTTCGATATCTCACGAGATAGGTGACTCCTCCCCTGGACTACAGTGCGCATGGACAGCTCCTCCATCGTCAGATTGTTTTTTTTCCGCCATCGGGTTCGGATGTACTTCTGCGACGGCAACTTCGACTCCGAAGTTTTCAAATTTATTCACAGCAAATCAAAGTATCTCAACGGGATTGCTCTCCGGTCGATACCCTACAACTTTACAGGACTTTATTTCTCATATTTTCATCGACGCAGGCCTCCGGGCCCATCGACGCCACTCGGGCCCATGGAAAGGACCCCCTTCAAAAAATTCCCCCAGTGTGGTGCTACATACCCACATACGGCTCATCACCCGGTGTGCAACAGATGTCTATCTCCGGAGCATAAAGAAGAAGACTGCTCAGCCTGCGCACTCTTCCGTTCCAAAAAGACAATCAGGAACCGAAGGGCCCATCGACAAGCGATGCATCGACAAGCAGCAGCACCAGCACCGAACGATATCTTCGACGACCCCTCGGATGCCGAGGACTCGGACGACCTACAGCTCGTCACAGTCGAAGAATCGGACTCAGATGACCCAATCCCAGAGGGGCAGCACGTGAGTACCGATGCCCCTGTCCCAATCACCCCACATAAGGCTTCGGTCAAGACATCGCCACAAGGCCTTCGTCACGATTGAAACACCCCTTCGGAAGCACCACCCTCGGGCCTGGCTCCGAAGATAATAGAAAAGCCTTCCGGTAGCTCGGGACCGAGCAAACCGTATCTCCCTACACCAAAAATGCCTTCGGCGCCGAGAAAAACACATACGGCACCAACTCCAGCGCCGAAAGACTCGACCGTTCCCAAAAACGTCCAGCCGAAGCATCTCGAGCCGAAAACGGTCGATCCCAAGAAAAATATCGACCCGAAAAAGTTAATCGACCCGAAAAAGACTAACGACTCCAAAAAGGTCACCGAGCCTAAAAAACAGATCGAACCCAAGAAAACGGTCAATCCGAAAAAGGACGTCGAAGTCAAGAAAGCTCCCGAACCGAACAAAAACAAGGTTCCCGAGCCAAACAAGTCGAAGCCGAAGCCTACAAATCCTTCGACTCCCAGTAAACACCAAAAATCTTCGGTGCCGAAACCACCAAATACAGAGGAGGAGCTGTTTTTTCCGGATCCTGTCGATCCAAAACAGAAAAGAATCATCATAGACCCTAACACAGGTCATGTGGTGCTCCACAAGAGGAAAATTCATTCTGCCTTACCCTCTCCTATTCCTCTAAAAAGGAAGGACATTGCTACTTCTCCTATTAGGCCTGTTACCCCTCCTCCTCTCTCTCCTATTCTGCCTTATGTGCCATACACACCCCCCATGCCTCCACAGCCTGTTGGGGACCCAGATGAGGACATAGATAATGATCCACAAGACCCTTATGACACAAATCCCAACCTGGACACATGGGGAGACCCATATTTCACCAGACAATAACACACCTCTTCTAGACCCCACACCATATCCTTCAAAACCATCCCCTCCTGACGACACCATTGCATTCCATCAGCTAGTAGACAGGGCTGCTAGTTTCCACGGGGTAGATATGCATGCTGACCCTCTGGAAGAGGATTTCTTGCTGGACACCTTCCCAACCACAGAAAGAAGTGTCCGCACGTTACCCATGCTCAAAGAGGTTTTAAAACATGCACCAGAAATATTCAAAACCCCATTAGGGCTAGAATACTCAACCCTAGACTGGAAAAGAAATATAGAGCAGCACCCTCCGACCCTACATACATCAAGGGTCAACTACAGCTGGACTCTTTAGTCGTCGCCAATGCACGAAAAAGGGCTAACTCACAAACCACTGGCGATGCTCCACCACCAGAAAAAGTCCAAACTACTGGAGGCATCAGGGAAAAGGGTGGCTTCACAAGCAGCCAACACCTGGAGAATAGCTAACACACAAGCATTGTTAGCTAGATATGACAGGGCACACTATGACAAATTAGAGGAGCTGCTACAACATCTCCCTGACCCATATAAACAACTGACAAATGATCTTATCCAAGAAGGAAAGTTCATCACTAATGCCTCAATAAAGTGTGCTCTAGATGCAGCTGACACAGCCTCTAGAACAGTCAATACAAGCGTGATGTTAAGTAGACACGCATGGCTTCGCATATCGGGTTTCAAACCTGAGGTGCAAACCACTATTCTCAATCAACCCCTTAACCAAGATTTCCTGTTCGGGCCTGAAACAGATGTCCTACTAGACAAAATGAAAAAGGATACTGACACCGCTAAATCTATGGGTGCACTACAGTCTTACCAATCCAAACTTTCCTTTCGTAGATCCTCCTATAGAGGTACAGGGAGAGGGAATAATACACAAACCTCTCAACCTTTCCAAACTACCTCTCAAAACACATTTCACAGAGGCAGAGGAGGATATAGAGGAAACAATACTAAAGGTAGAGGTAACAACAACAACCGTACCTCCACCACTCCCAAACAGTGACCTCTTACACCTGCCTCCAGACCACTTAACACCAGTCGGAGGCAGATTATCACAGTTCCTACCTGTCTGGGAATCCATCACAACAGACAGGTGGGTGAAGCAAATTATCCATTCTGGTTACTGTCTAGAACTTACATCTACCCCACCCAACATACCACCCAAACACAGACCAATGTCAGAGGAACATACCATACTATTGCAACAGGAGGTCTTAGCAATGCTACAAAAGCACGCTATAGAACCAGTTCCCCTGCAGCAACAAGGAAAGGGAGTTTACTCTCTCTATTTCCTAATCCCCAAAAAAGACGGCTCCCTCAGGCCCATTCTCGACCTTCGTCCCCTCAATCACTATATACACTCCGATCATTTTCACACGATCACACTCCAACAAGTACTACCACTGCTACAGCAAGGCGATTTTCTCGCCACGCTAGATCTAAAAGATGCATATTTTCACATACCTATTCGTCCCGCACACAGGAAATACCTCAGATTTGTAGTGCAGGGACAGCACTACCAATTCAAAGTCCTACCCTTCGGGGTAACCACAGCACCAAGGGTGTTCACAAAATGCTTAGCAGTAGTGGCAGCACATCTAAGGAGACAACATATTCATGTGTTTCCATACCTAGACGATTGGCTGATAAAAGCCAAATCACATCACCAATGCCTGCAGCACACTGTGACCACAATCCATCTATTGCACAATCTGGGATTTTCCCTCGACTACCCAAAATCCCATTTACAACCCTCCCATATACAGCAGTATCTGGGAGCAACGATAGACTCCACAGTAGCAAAGGCTTACCCAGCTCCAGCCAGGATACAGAACATTCAAGCAATGATCCTAAAATTCCAACCTCAGACTCTTTTGACAGCAAGAGTGTTTATGCAACTCATAGGCATGATGGCATCTTGCATATTCATAGTCCCACATGCTCGGCTACAAATGCGTCCCATACAAGAATGCCTAGCAACACAATGGAACCAGGCTCAAGGGAAACTAAAGGACCTAGTGTTGGTAGACAGTCGTACCCATCGCTCTCTGCAGTGGTGGAACACACAAAACCTTTCAAAAGGACGACTGTTCCAAGAGCCAGTTCCACAGGTGGTGTTGACAACGGACGCATCACTCACAGGGTGGGGAGCCCATCTACTTCAACTTACAGTGCAAGGTCTATGGACACCGCACCAAAAAATACACCACATAAACTACCTAGAATTACTGGCAATCTTTCAAGCAATGAAGGCTTTTCAAAAACACAAGCCAACAAGACTGTCCTAGTCCGGACGGACAATATGACAGCAATGTTCTATATACAGAAACAGGGGGGGGCACACTCTTTGCAGCTATCACACCTAGCGCAAAAGATATGGAGATGGGCCATTCCACAAACATCCATTTTCTAGCAGAACATCTCCCAGGAGTAAACAACCAGATTGCAGACCTATTGAGCAGACACAGTCAACAGATCCACGAATGGGAAATTCACCCAGAAGTCCTACTCCCATTCTTTCAAGCATGGGGACACCCAGACATAGATCTGTTCGCCACAAAAGAAAACGCAAAATGCCCATCCTTCGCCGCCAGGTTCCCACACCCGCAGTCGAAGGGCAATGCGATATGGATGAACTGGTCAGGCAGATTTGCATACGCTTTTCCGCCAACCCCACTCATTCCATTAGTGGTACGCAAACTAAAGCAACAAACACTTACGATGATCCTAGTTGCTCCCACATGGGCACGACAACCATGGTACACAACACTCCTAGAACTCTCGGTCGTCCCTCATCAACGACTACACCTCTCTCCAAAACAACTCACACAGAACCATGGAGAGATACAACACCCAGACCCCAATCAAATGAACCTAGCAATCTGGCTCCTGAAGTCTTAGAGTTTGGATACCTTAACCTGCCTCCTGATTGTATGAATATCATCAAAGAGGCAAGACGTCCCACTACCAGAGCCTGTTACGCAAACAAATGGAAAAGATTTGTTATTTACTGCCAAAATAATCAAATCAATCCACTAGACGCTTCTGTCCAAAATATCATTTTTTTATCTGCTACACTAACAAAGATGTAATCTAGCATATTCATCTATAAGATTACACCTAGCTGCTATTGCAGCATACCTCCAGAACAGACAACACGTGTCTCTTTTCCGCATACCACCTATTAAGGCATTTATGGAAGGGCTCAAAAGAGTAATCCCTCCAAGAGCTCCACCTTCCCCAGTCTGGAATCTTAACATTGTACTTACTAGACTTATGGGTCCACCCTTTGAGCCTCTACATTCTTGCGAATTACAGTTCCTAACATGGAAGGTGGCATTTCTAATAGCAATTACTTCACTCAGAAGAGTAAGTGAATTGCAGGCACTAACAATTCAAGAACCTTTCATGCAAATACACCAAAATAAGGTAGTTCTCAGAACAAACCCTAAATTCCTACCAAAGGTCATAACTAGTTTTCACATTAACCAACCAATTGAGTTACCTGTCTTTTTTCAAAAACCACAGTCAGTAGCTGAAAGAGCACTCCACACACTGGATGTCAGAAGGGCTCTACTCTACTACATAGACGGAACTAAACCATTTAGGAAGACACAACAGTTGTTTGTGTCTTTCTGTCAACCTCATAAGGGTAACCCTATCTCAAAGGCAGGGATAGCCAGATGGATAGTTAAGTGCATACAAATATGTTATCAAAAAGCTAAACGCACATTAACTATTCCCCCAAGAGCACATTCCACATGCAAATTGGGGGCATCCATGGCTTTTCTAGGGAATATCCCCTTAGAACACATTTGTAAGGCAGCTACATGGTCTATCATACATACCTTCACTAAACACTATTGTGTTGATGTGCAAGCCAAACAACAAGCTTCTGTAGGTCAGGCTGTCCTTAAAACACTTTTCCGAACTACTGCAACTGCCACCGGTAACCACCACTAGAGGAGGAACTGCTATACAGTCTATGCAATAATGTGACTGCAGCAGCTCATATGCCTCGAACTGTAAATGCTACTTACCAGTATGCATCTGTTCTTGGCATGTAGAGCTGCTGCAGTCACATGCCCACCCTCCTCCCTGGTGCCGAGCACAGTTGCAGTACTATCTTACTTAGATACATTTACATGGACACCTTTCTTTTCTATTACTATCCTCCATCTTGGCCACAATGGCGAAAAAACAATCTGACGATGGAGGAGTTGTCCATGCGCACTGTAGTCCAGGGGAGGAGTCACCTATCTCGTGAGATCTCGAAGACTCTTCCAAGACAACAACCTGCAACATCCGGACCCAACACTAGGCGGCGATCTAATGCAATAATGTGACTGCAGCAGTTCTACATGCCAAGAACAGATGCATACTGGTAAGTAGCATTTAACTTTGCCGAGAATGAACACTCGGTGTCCGCCCCATTGATTCTCTGGGAGGCCTATAAAACAGTATTGCGCAGTCATGCGATCTCATTAATAGCTGGGCATAGGAAGTCACAGAGGCAACAGTTGGAGGACCTAGAACAAGGGGTGGCTGAAGCAGAACTAGACCATGCACGTGACATCACTGTTGATACCACACATGCACTGAACTTAGCGCAACAGGAATATAAAGCATTTGCGTGGGAGACAGCAAAGGCCAAACTTACAGCTACACGGCATACTATTTATGAGGTGGGCGACAAGGCAGGCAAACTTCTTGCCTGGCTGGACAAGAAGGACCGAGCCAGTAGATGGATAGCCCAACTCCATTTGGAAAGTGGAGAGGTGACATCAGACCCCCAGCAAATAGTAGACGCACTAGCTTCACATTACTCAACAGTATACACTCCCACAGCCACAAATTTAATTAGTGATAACCTGGCCTTCCTCAAGGACATTCGTATGCCCACGCTGCCACACGACGACGCGTTGGTGCTTGATGCCGAACTAACCGTAGAAGAACTCAACTTGGCAATTGGGGCGCTGCATACGGGGAGAGCCCTGGGACTCAATGGTATCCCATTGGAATTGTATAAAAAGCTAACGACCCAACTCACACCACACCTCCTTAATATGTACAAGGCCAGCCTGGACGTGGGAGAGCTCCCCAGGGACCGACGCCTGGCGACCATAGTTACAATCCACAAGGCGGGCAAACCACCGCATGATTGCACGTCCTACAGACCTATCGCCCTAATAAATGCGGAAGCAAAAATATTAGCCAAGGCACTGGCAACACGACTTCAGCCATATCTGACCACGCTGATTCACCCAGACCAATCGGGCTTCATGCCCTGTCGTAATACAGCCCTGAATCTCCGGAGGCTGCAGGGTGTTATAGCGCGACAGTCAACCATTACAGAAGAGGCGGTGATTCTTTTGTTAGATGCACGGATGGCGTTTGACATGGTCAAATGGCCCTTCCTCTTTGCAGTTCTCCGACACATGGGATTTGGGCCCAAATTCTGCGACTGGGTATGCCTATTATATAATAAACCCATGGCGCATGTGGTAGCAAACTTCCCCCTAGGTAAAGGAACGAGACAGGGGTGCCCACTCTTATTCACGTTAGTACTGGAACCACTGGCTGCTTGGTTACGCCAACACCCGGGTATTAGGGGGCTCAATTGGACTATGGGGTGGGAAGATCGCATATCGTTATATGCAGACGATGTGTTACTCTACTTGTCATCTGTCGCGATCCATCAACTGTCTATTAGACATCTGTGCGGCATATGGCAAAGCATCTGGACATACAATAAACTGGTCTAAATCAGTGCTCTACATACTTCATGGCCCTATGCCCAAATTGCTGCGAAATTGTGAAATCCAGGTTGCGGACCGGGGCTTCAAGTACCTCGGCATATATATATATCACCCCTCAAGTCTCGCACTTCATCGAAGAAAATCTAATGAAGCCCTTAGCCCAATTTCGCCGTGATGTGAAGCACTGGCACTCGCTGCCACTGACCCTACTGGGAAGGGCCACCCTCTTCAAAATGATGGCGTTACCCAGATTTTTATATATTCTACAGAACACCCCCTTTAAGATTTCACCCCCTCCTTTTTATGCTCATAAATACTGAAGTGACTAAACTCCTCTGGGATGGTGGGTCAGCCCGTATCGCCATGAAAAAACTGGTGAAGGGCTGGTATGACGGAGGAATTGCCCTCCCACATATACAAACATACTACTGGGCGTCGCAATTGACCGTCATAAACCAATGGCTACATACACCACAGGAAGATCCGGCATTCCGTATGCACTGGCATCTCCTGGATTCGGAAGGGATAATGGGGGCACTCTACAATAGATCTAAGAAATCACACTACACGGGCCCCAAGGCCCACACACTACAAATCTGGCATGCGGCGCAGCGAGCACTGGGTTGGAAAGATACCATCACGCAGATGACACCACTTTGGGACACCCGTAAACTAGGAAGATTAAGAAACACCAAAGGATTCCGGCAATGGGATCTGATAGGGATCTCCAGGGTGGGGGACCTTTGGAAGAAAGGCGGGGTTGTTCCCTTTACTCAATTACAAGCCACCTACAAATTGGCACAGACTGAAACATTCAGATATGCGCAGATTCGACATGCACTTCTAGCAGTGCTTCCAACAGCCACACAATTACCGGAGTCCTCCCCATTGGAGGACAGACTCCTCACGGATCACCTCCAGAAAAAGGCCATTTCCCTCACTTGCAAGAAAATAATAAACCACCAGAAAGACCCAACAGGGACACTGAAAGAAAGATGGGAGGTGGACCTGGGGGACCTAGACGAAGACGACTGGCAGGCGGCCCTGGCATCCCCAAGGGAAGTCGCAATACCCTCTATGCTAAGATTACTGCAATTAAAAAATCTACACCGCATATACTACACAAGAACCCTGCTACACAAGTTAGGCAAGGCAGATACTCCTCTCTGCCTCTGACAATGCGGTGCCGAAGGCACCTTCTGGCACACACTTTGGGTTTGCCCGATTATAACTCGCTTCTGGGAGGCCATTATACACACAATGGCACAAGTTACCAGAGTACAGATTCTGCCTAACCCAAAGCGATGCGTACTTACCATCTTGGAGCCTAAGGATCTGAATCACACAGACCAAGATTTGGTAACGCTAGGAGAAGCATTAGCCAAATGTAATATAGCGAGACAATGGGGCTCAGGACTGTCCCCTTCATATCAGCAATGGTGCCGGGACATGGACCGCACATGGTAGCAGAGAGATCGGTGTATATTCACCGGGGTTGCCCCCAACAGTGGACGCGTATATGGGGAAAGTGGAATCTATTCCGGGGCGATATCTGTGAACCTCCCCCAATAGAGCCGGAGTCAGACGATAGTGACTGACAGGGGTGATTAGACTGGACAAGGTATGCACTACCATACTTAAGGTGTTACTAAACATTAAGTGATGCTCGATGCTTATGTGCGGTTACGCAAAATGTACCACCGTTGATGATATTTAACTTATCGTTGATATTTGCCACTGAGTGCGCCACTGCAATATTGACTGATCATCCATGTATGTTTTAAATGCCAATAAAAATGTTTTTTTTAAAGAAATGAAAAAAAAACAAATTAGACTGACTAGAAGAATCTAACACTATCTTACTTGACTTATATTTGCAATGTATTAAAACCATGGGTATAACATCCAGTTCCACAAATAAGAAAGTAAATAAAATGCTTAACTCCTTTAAAAAAAAAAAAAAAAAAAGTTTCCTAATGTGGGTAACTGGATTATTAGTTGATGTGGTTGAGAGACCTTAGTTAGTAGTAATGCCACAATTTACTATATTGTCCAATTAGGTCTCAATAAATTAAAACATAGTTCAATGCTTGGCAGCTTGGCACAGAGCAGTCAGGCTTAACATGGGAGAAAACCGCTGTAAAGCATTTAGCAACACCAAAACAATTTTAAAAGTACGAAATACAACACAAAACTAATCTCACTCCAGTTCATAAAAAATAACTTATATTTTTATCTTTAAATAGATACCAAACAGCAACATTTTCTAATGGGAAAAAGGAGATATGATTTTTTAGAAGATTGAAAAACTAGGTCATAAATTGCAGCAGTTCACTGCAGCAGTCGAAAGTGAAATTGGAAGAAAAGGCTCTATGTGGCCAAGTTTGAGGCTACCTTCAACTCAAAAGACAGAGTGTAACAGGTGCCTCTGTTACAGGCAGGACTTCACTGGGGTTGGCATGATCCTGGGGAAATCCTCAGGGCAGCCTCTGATTCTTTCGTGATCCTGGGCTCTCCTGAACAAGTCCTTTGGATGCCAGTTCTCCTTAGCACCAGTTATGGATCCACGGCTTTGGGGACACAGTTTGGGAGTCGAAAACTCTATCTCCCAGCACTTATCAGGGAAGTTTCAGGCAAGTCCAGTTGTGACTGGTCAGCTGACCTAACAGTTGCTGGTTTTGTCTGCTTTCTTCAGCTGGTCCAAGAAAGAGTATACTCTTACACCAACCATGGGTCCAGAGTCTGGTGGGTCATTGCTCGATCTCCCACCATGCACAAGCAACAATAAGGCAAATCCAGTGGTGGTTGCAGTGGGGCACTTTGCAAGCAGTGCTCTTAAGATTTTTTTTGGCCCTTTGTCTTAACAGGGGACTAGCCAACTAGCCCTTGGAGACCACTCTTCTATCTTGAGTACAAGTGGGAGCAGGTCCAGCCCTTGGGTTTGCTCCTCACTGGTCACACCACAGGTGCAGTCCACCATGGTGAAAGTTTTGATGCAGTAGGTGCAGTCTTTTCTGGTGAGGCCTCTCTGTGTAGTTCAGGGGTCTAGCAAGCATGACCTTTCTGTTTATCACAAGTCCAGCAGTGTTCCGAGTTCTCTTGATAGGGTTGCCACTTATATCCTTTGCCCAAGCTTGTGGGAGTGTAGGACTCGCTATCCAATAGAGCTACTGCTACCCTGGGTAATCCCATTCACTGTGTTCCTACTTCCTGGGAAGTATGATATTCAGCTTTCCCAGAATGCACTATTCTGCTGACTATTAACATTTCCATACCATTACTTCCTCGTGTGGCACTGCCTAACCCACCCCAGAGAAGTGGCTTCCTGGAAACTACACTCTCTGTAAGGAAATGCCTTTTTTAGTATGGCCTCCCTGAGTATTTGGAATGATGCTGCAGTGTATTTACTGTAGGAGTACACTGAGGCCTGCTAACCAGACCTCAGTACCTGTGCTGTTACCCTTAAACTGGTATGTCGAATTGGCTTCTACCCAATTAACTGAGCTGGCTACATGCTGGGTAGGACACAAGTGAAACGAGACTCCCAACCCGCCATTTGCAGGCTGGAAGAGCAGTTTAACTGCTGGCCCGACTTTGCCATTTAAAGCAATAGAAAAGTCATGCCTCCCCTGGTGTATGTATAAGTAACCATTATGGCACGCCTAGCGAGTCCTAAGGAAGGGTACAACATATCTCATGGGCACAACATGTATTTCCGACTGGCGAGTGCAGAGTTACACGCTGACAACTCAGCTATGCTAACTCTGAAATAGTGCGACCAAAGTGGGTCATCGAAGGTATCAAACTACTAGTTACTTTAAGTCTGACCTGATTCTCATTAATTTAGCAAGTTGCAGTGTGCAACTTTACCAAAGTTCCTACTTTGACTTCAGTCCCCTGTGCCCTTACTGATTGCACACGGGATCCTGTAGCTGAGACAGCTGTCTGCCCTCCTGGGGAGACGTGCTAACGACTCCCAAGCAAGGATATGATAAGGGCCTGCTCTGGAAAGAGGTGTCGCCTCCCTCCTGCAGGAAGCCACACAGGTGTTGGACCAAAAAGTGAGCTTCTAATGCAAAGCCAGCTTTGAAGGGCAAATGGGTAACACTTAGAAGAGGGGCTGCTCCATTCTTCAGGCAGACATGCTGGCACTTGGGCAGTAGAAGGGAAGTCAGTTACCAAACAGGTTTTCCAAGGGCGTGTAGCCTCCTTGGTAGCCACACCTCTAGGTTGGGCTAGAGAGCTCTAGACGGCGGGAGAGGGGTCCTGCAATATTGGGAGTGGGCGGAATGGTGCATCCTGGGATTCCCACATGCCTCACTTTGCAGGAAGGAAGTGGTCACCAGGTGGGAGGGAACCGGGTAGCCCATTGGTTACCCACCGAATCCTGCCCTGAGGGCATTTTCTGAGCATATATAGGGCACATCTGGCAGCCCAAACTCAAATCTTGATTGGATTGGAAGAAGGACTGCCCTGCTGCACCGTGGAACCAAGAAAGAGAGGCTGCACCGGCGTGGACTGTACCTGCTGAACCTGGTGGCTAGCAAAGAAAAGGGACTGTGTGTGCTATGTCGAGCTCGAGGAGAAGTACTCTCGAATATGCCACTTTATTCTGCATGCTTTTTCTCCGCATGCAATTACAATGCGGTTGTCTTAACGACCGCGTTGCAACAACGCATACCATTACCCTGCAAATCATAACAACGACTTGCTCTAGGGGGGTGCTGGTGTTAGAATAGTATAATTTACTATTCCAACTCCAGTATGTGCAACAGTTGGGAAGGTGTTTGATTTTAAATCCAACACCTTCTGCCCCCTCCGCAAGTCATTGTTCCAACTTTGGAGTAATGGTAAGCGTTGTTACAACACGGTCATTGTAATGACCGCGTTGTAATTCTGTACGGGAAAAAGATTTGTGGTAAGCTATGTTTAACAGCAGTCTCTAGAGCCCAGCCAAGAGACTCGAAGGGTCAGGGAACTGGCCTCCTGTTTCTAGCACAGACTCTACCACTGAGAAGCCTGCTGGGGCAAGTTGGTGGTCCAAAGTCTTGAACCTGTCGCCAACCGCCACTGTGCAGCACCAGGACCCGATGTGCAAAGTTACACCTAGTTACCTGAGCCTGGGAGTGTAGTCGCGGGGCAGCCGGGACCCCAGATGAGTTATCAACTCTGAAAGGACTTGCCTGAGACCCAGATACTGGGCAACCGGTAGTTTAGTGACAACTGGCAGCACCGAGAGGACTTCTAGGAACATAGACTCTGTGCCCAGGACCATCTCATGCCCCTTGTGGACCGAGTAGTACTTGCAGCAAGACCCCGGTCAATTGCATCGCATCCACAACATCCTTCGAGTATCTTCAGCATCCTTTGAGAAACTTCAGCATCCTTCATCCCTTGCATCAGGACCACTTCCATAGGAAAGCTCTGCAAAGAGATAAAGGGCTTGGATTTGACTGAGGACTGCTTCACCTACTGAAGTTACTGTCTCTGAGGACCTTGCTGGTACCCCTGAATTTGCCAGTGCTTGTTACCAGTGGAGTAAAATATCTCGATTTTACTATACCTTGTAAATCCTATACCTCCAGTGGATTTTTTTCGTTGTGATGTCTAAAAATATATAAACATACAATCCGTTTTTAAACAGAACATCGATTTTTATAAATTGGTGTCGGATCTCTTTGGTGTCTTGTCGATTTCTTCTTCAATTGTTTTGGTAATGTTTAAATGCTTTACACTTGTACCTTTGGGTAAGCCTTGCTGCTCGGAGCCAGAGCTACCCAAGATTGAGCTGAAGGTTTGACAAACAAAACCTAAGGGTTCTAAAGGGGTTAGTAAGTTTATCACACACAGAGGTCGAACACCCAAACCATGTCATATATTCCATTTCCTTACATTCCCCCTTCAGGATAACTCTTAATTTAATTCAAGAGCAGCCAGGCTGGCTGGCCAACAAAGAAAACTATGCAGGCACAGGCTTAGTGACATTTGTTCTCGCAGGGCAACTTGCATTTGAAGTGTAAGTAGCCCATTCACCCCCCAGCCATCTTGGTACAGGAGAGGAAAACTGCTCTCAGATGGTTCCTTTGTGCTCCATTTGTGAGAGCACTTCACACCCAATCACAGGGCAGGTCTGGCAGCTATAAGCTGCTGGGCCAATGGGAAAAGGCTACCATTGGCCCGGTCAGCAACTTAGAAAAGGAAAGCTTCTTTCCTAAAATAGTTGTTACATCCGACTTTGGCAATATTTTGTATTAATGTAACTATTAATTTAACATTTTAAAGCTCCCTTCTCGCTTGTTCCTTTAGGAAATTACACTTCATTAGACCAAATAAAATGACCTAATGCTAGCCGATGGGGCTAGCACCTTTCCAATAGGAATAAAAATCAACTTTCCAGTACCAGGGCAGGTTAAACAAACATTATACATACCCTGCTATTTAGAATAATTTACCCGACCCTCTGGCATTTAGGGTAGACTTTAGGGGTGACCTTATAGGTAACCAATGGGAAATAGTAACTCTAGCCCTGTCAAAAGGGTTAATTTTAGAGGTTGAATTAGACAGTCCTTCAACTGGCATGTTTTCGTTTGCCTCTGTATTGGTGCACACTTAAGTGACTTAGGGACTCATTATGATGTCGGGCGGATCGCCACCACCCGACCGGCGGTGGTGATCCGCCCGACGTCTTTACCCGCCCTCCTGCAATTTACCCCCCGCCATATTACAATGGTGGGGGTACAGCGGCGGACGGAAAGACCGTCCGCCGGTCGGCTTGCCGGCCGGGCGGAAAATGCACACAATATGGTGGTCCATATTATGATGCCTGCGGTGCGTATGCCTTTCCATGGAGGAGACTCCACCATGAAAAGGCATACGGTAAATGGCTATGGGGGCCCGTTGCGGGCCCCCGGTGGGTTGGGAGGGTTGGTGGCTGCACTTTGGGGGTACCCATGGTACCCCCCCTACATTGGCATGCACAAGGTGGCTGTGCATGCCAATGCACAACATGCAAATTTTACATTGCGGCGGGTGCTGCTTACAGCACCGCCCCCGCAATGTAAAAGACACGGGATGCGACCGCCAGGGTGGCCGTCGCATCCTAATTGGCCCCGTGGGACTGCCGCACCTCTGGCGGTCGGTCCCGCCATCGTAATGAGGCCCATAGTTTCCAGTAGTGGCACTTTGACCTACAGGCTCTTGGTACCCCAAGTACTATATACTAGGGTCCTACAGGTAGGTTAAACTTTCCAATTAGGATTTCTGATTGGGCTATCTTTCTACTTGCCATCTAGGCTGCAGAACAGGCCTACCACTAAATATTTACTTACCAATTCAGTGGTGGCACAAATACTGTTGCACTCCACTAAAGGCACCTTAACTTACCAGCCTTAGATATGCGAAGTACCTTTTACTACAGACTTGCATGAAATTTACCATGCAAATCAAAGTTTAGCCTTTTTGTACCCACTAGTAAACCCTTTTAGAGATCAGAGCCTATACACTGGACGTCAGTGCCCCAGTGTGCAGAATTATTACACCAGTTCTCAGTCATCAAAAAGAGGAGGTCAAAGTGAGAATGAACCTGAAAAAAGCCATTCTCCTACACTGAGCTTGCCAATACAATTCTTTTAAATACTTAATTTTGTTTGAGCCAGGGTGGTTGCATAGCAAGAGCGTAGCATCAATATCATGTAAGCAAAAAACAGGCATAGTACAATGCAGTAAAGTACAGGTATTGGTACACAGGACAATCCATCATCAATCTGAGAATGACCACGGATCAGAGTTCATCCTCTATTGGGCCATTCTTGTCATTGTACTAGTCACTCTGCAGAGTGTTGGTCATGGTAGTGGCAATTCTTTCCCTCTCCCTCTGTGACCAAATTCTATCAAATTTGATCATTCTATAAGAGATCATAGTAGTCTGTGCTAACCAGGTCCACAGTGGCAGAGCTCTTTTCCAAACATGTACAATTGTTCCCCCAATTGGCACAACCTTTAGTTCCATCTGTGAGTCCTAAGTAAATAGTACCCTGGTACTTAGGGCCTGAAGTACTAAAGAGGATCCCTAAGGGCTGCAGCACAAATTGTGCCTCCCTAAGGGGCGCCTCGCCAAGCATATACAAGACTGCCATTGCAGCCTTCGTGTCTTGGTGGTGACAAAAGTGAAAACAGGACTTTCCTCAAATCCCAGGTGCGAGGGCCCGGGAGGTGGAATGCCTGTGTCTGGCTGGTTGGTGGAAGTTCATGCAGTGGTTGATGTAGGCTGGTCCCTGGTCGTGTAGAGCTCAGACCTTGGTAGCTTTGTTAGGAACTTGAACTGGCATCTCTTCTGGACAGGGACCCAGTGGATGTTTGTGAGAAAGTGGCTCTGTATATACTGTTCCCAAATAGCTACAGTGTGTACAGAGTCCACAGTCCCCAGAGGTTTGGCAGAGGCTAAAGTTAGATATAACCTTACTCTCTAAAGTGGTAGCTTGGTCAAGCAGTAAGGCAGTATCGGAGGACAGTGTAAAGCATTTGTTGTTCACACTCAAGAACTGAACTCTAGGCCAATGGTTTATATAAAAAATATATGGTTGTTTTATTTTAAAACCAGCAATAGGTATCAAAATATACGTTCTCAGAATGAGATGCTTTAGTTAAATACTTTTGCAATATGCAATTGACTTGTGTAGGTAATAGTTACAGGTTGTTGCAAGAGGCAATTGAGCTCAATGTGAGTTTTAAGTTATTTGCAATTGATTACTTTCAGGATTACTTTTCTAACTCCAGGACTGGATCCCAGATTCAGTCCTGGGACAGTTCTTGGAAACAAGTGAGTATATTCGTTTGAGTTACTGTTGTGATTTTTAAGTAATATTTTGCTATTTTAAAAGTTCACACTTAGAAGAAATTTCATAGAAAAACAGTCAATGGTTCCCTATGGAAGAAAATTCAAGTTGCGGGTAAAGTATGCTCTTGTTACTTTTGTAATCCAGGGCTGGGCTCCTAGGCTCCATACTGGGACCTCTATCTAAAACAGGTAAGTAATTACGTTTTCACAGTTGGTACGATTTTTAAAGAATATTTGTAGTTTGCAAAAATCGACAGAGGAAATTTCACAGAAAAACAGTCAATGATTTCCTATGGAAGAAAATTGAGTTAGTGGTAAATATGGTTGTGAGTACTTTTAAGGGTCAGTGCTGGGCACCAAGATCCAGCACTAGGATCTCTCCTAATAGCAGGTGAGTATTTCCGTTTTCGTTACTCGGTTGATTTTAGGTGAATATTTTAAGTTTTAGAAACTCCACACTTGGAAGAAATTTCAGAAGAAACCAGTCAATGTTACCCTATGGAAGAAAAATGAGTTATTGGCTTTTGGGTAAGTACTCGACTGGCAGAGTTAAGGTTCTGGACACAGACTCTGGGGTCTCCCAGGGTCCAGTTGGTACAGTTGTTACACCCTCAGCGGCACTGGGGCGGCTGGGTGCAGAGTGAGTTGGGCCCAATGTTATCCTATGGGAGGCGGGGGGGCCTTGGTTGGTGCCTGCTGACTAGCAGGCCACACGGCTGTGGGAGCTCAGGGCAAATGGGTAAGTAGGTAGGAGTAGAAGTTACACTGCCAGGGCCACTCGGGCGGCTGGGTGCAGGGTGCTTTTGAGCCTTCGGGGCGCTCTATGGATTTCAATGGGAAAGCTCAAGGATGAACAAAGGCTGCAAGCTCTGGGACGAAGATTCTTCAGGCGCCACCACCACTTCGAGAGATATCTTGGGTAGTTGGAGGATAGGTAGGTACCCGGGAGTCGGGCACAGGGGGCCGAGGGCGCCGGGTGCAGGGGTGCCTTTTGATGTCTGGAAATCTTAACCTCTTTTGATCGCGGTTGGGGGGGGGTCCCTGGTTCTGAGACTGCAGGCGTCGTCCGGAGCGTCGAGGTGGGTCCTTTGGTGCCGGATTCGAGGTCACAGTCGCCGGGGGACGTCCTCAGGGTCTTTGTCCACTCCGGCACAGGCCAGGCTTGGCGGGTGCAGAGTGTGCAGAGTTCGCGGTTCTGGGCTGATGCCAGGGGTTAGAAACTTGCTTTGAGCAGAGCCACTGCTCATGGGAGTCCCAGATGCTCAGAGTCACAAGGTAGCCAGGTCCTCCGGGGTTTGTGAGGTTGCTGGCCACAGGAGGTGCTGGGATTTAGCAGGAGCAGGTTCAAGGGCCGACAGGCCGGTAGGACTTGGGCCAAAGCAGTTGGTGTCTTCCTCTTCTTAGCAGCTGCACGGCAGGTCTTCCTTCTTCGTGTTCTTCTTTGCTTTTTCGGAATCTGGAATCTGAGGAAGGAAGGTTCAGGGTGCCCCTAAATACTAGATTTAGGGGCGTTACAGGTAGGTAAAGGGCAGGGACCAATGGGTCCCTGCCCTGGGGTGGGTACACTCCCTATTAGCCTAGTCCTGATTAGGCAGGGTTTCCCATCTTCAAGATGGCGAGAGCCCGGAGATGTGCTTCACATCGCTTCCCCCACCTGAGTGGGGGTCAGAACCGGTGGGGGCCAGTTGCTTGGTACAGCAAGTGGCCTGGAGAAGCTCACAAAGGCGGCATGCCTTTGAAGCTTCCCCCTCCCCATCCTGGGGGAGGAGACCTAGCACCTCGCCCAGGATGTGCATTGTTGCAGGCCCAGGAGAGCGGTGGCTCTCCACCCAGGGGTCCAGCAACATGTCTTCTGTGTGGCAGCCTAGGCAGTCTCTCAGACAAGACGTGGATTGTAGTTTAGGTTTCAGGGGGCATCTCTAAGATGCCCTCTGTAGTGCTTTGTACATTAAATCCCACACTGGCATCAGTGCGGGTTTAATGTGCTGAGAAGCTTGATACCAAACTTCTCAGTCTTCAGTGTTGCCATTATGGTGCTGTGGAGTTTGTGTTTGACGAGCTCTCAGGACCATATATTCTTAAATGGCAGCACTGCACTTACAGTGCTCAGGAATGGACCTGGGTACTGTAGGGGCACAGGGCTCATGCTCCTGTGCCCACACCACTGGCATAGGTCACCCAGCTAGAGGGGTGGCTGATGTATGCCAGGGCAGTGAAGGTTGTGGGCATGGCACACAGGGATGTGGGCCATGTCGACTCTTGGTTTTGTCTTGTACCCAGACACTCAGCCTGCAAGGGCAGTGTGTTTGTGTTAGGGTACAGGGCCTTTAAGGGTGGCACAATAAGTGCTGCAGCCCTTAGAGGCCTTCCCTGGTCACAAGGCCCTGGGTACCTAGGGTACCATTTACCAGCGGCTGACTTGTGGCCAGGGTTTGCCAATTTGGGTTTTAGGTTTTAGGGAAGGAACATAGGCCCTGGACCCATGACTGGCAGGCGTCCAGGGCACACTCAGTCAAAGTACAATCAGCAATTCAGCAAAAAGTGGGGGCATACCATGCAGGAAAGATGGCACTTTCTCACAAGGTTCCTGAGGTGGGGGGTTTTATGGGTGCATTTAGGGAAGTTGATGAGGAGTCTAGCTGCTGTGTTGGTCTGTATGGTCTGGAGTCTCTTGAGGAGTTGGGTGGAGATTCCAGCATAGAGAGCTTTCTTGTAGTCGAGACTGCTGGTGGCGTGGGATTGGGTGATGCTTTTCCTGGTGTTGATGAAGATTTTCTGGAGTATGTGAAGGGTGTGGGAACGCAAGGAGGCAACAGCCTTGATTTGGCGCTTCTTGGTGATTTCGGTGTCTAGGATTATGTCAAGGGTGTGGGGGTGGGTCCTAGCTCAGAGGGTCACAAGCTGCTGTCCCACTGTGAGGTGTTCTTCCTGAAGATCAGTACGTCCCTCTTGTCCGTGTTGTGCTTCAGGCAGTTGGGCCTCATCCACTCGGCGATGCTAGTCATGGCTTTGCAGAAGTTTGTTCTGGTGGTGAAGTGGTCATTGGCGAGAGACCAAATGAGTTGTGTGTCGTCTGCGTAGGATACGATGCTGAGCCCTTGGCATCTGACGATGTCTGCGAGGGGTGTCCTATAAGTGTTGAACAGGGTGTGGTTGTGGAATGATTGTTGGGGGATGCTGCAGGTGATGCTATTGGGTTCAGGGGTGAGGGGAGGCGGGCAGAGTTTGTCCTGTGAGGAAGGATGAGATCCATTTGAGGGAGTTTCCTTGGATGCTGATGTGGTTGAGCCTGCTGATAAGGGTGTGATGAGATACGGTGTTGAATGCTACGGAGAGGTCGAGGACGATCAGGGCTGCTGTTTCTCTGTGGACGAGGAGGAATCTGATGTCAACGGTGGCGACGATTAGGGCTTTTTCAGTGCTGTGGTTTGCGCGGCAGCCGCATTAGGAGGGGTTGAGCAGGTTGTTTTCTTCTAGGTATGTGGTGACCTGGTGGTTGATGGCCTACTCGAGGGCTCTGGTGGCGTAGGGAAGCAGTGAGATGGGGCAGTAGTGCATGAGTTCGCTGGGGTTGGCAGAGGGTTTCTTCAGGGGTGTTCTTACCTCTGCGTGTTTCCATCTGTCGGGGAAGGTTGCTGTAGTGATGGATGCATTAAGGATGTTGGTTAGGTCTGTTTTGATATCAAACATCTTGTATTGTTAAGCCACACTGATGTCAGTAGTGGATTTACCAATACATGCACCCAGAGGGCACCTTAGAGGTGACCCCTAAAAACCTACCAGCCTCTGATGTCCTTGCTGACTGGTTTCTGCCTGACTACCACCGAGACGCTGTTCTGACCTCCTAGGGTGAGAGCCTTTGCTCACAGGAGACCCCGAACAAAAGCCTGTCCGGGAAGAGGGTGTCGCACCCCCTCCCACAGGATGACCTGCTGATTAGTGTCCTTTGGCCGGTGAGCTTCAAAGAAGTTGCCGCATTTGGAATGCAAATCTGGCTCCCCCTACTGGAGGTACTTGGTATTTTTATAAAATGGTGTAAATGTAGATCCCCTCTTTGAGTCGTGTTGCCATTTATTAATCATTGTGTGTATTTTGCAAATGTCTTGCACTCCTCTGTGGTAAGCCGAAGGCTGCTCAACTGCACTACCCCCTAATATGCCCCACTTTGGAATTGCATAACAAGCCCCTGTCCACTAGTAAGGGTATCCCTGGACTTTTTACACTGTATATCAGATTATTGATAAATCGCATAAAGAGCAAGCTTCCTACATAGTCAGCCACTCCATGGCGTAAATATTCCAGACCTTAGTCCACCACAGTGCAAGGCTCGGAGGGAACAGGTTCTTCCAAGTTTGGGTGATTGTGACTGTAGCTGCTAGGAGTAGTTTACGGATATACCGAATACTCCCCAGCCTAAGCCAGCAGTAGCACCAGTGGATCCAGTGGTAAGTTCACTGAGCAAACCAGATGAATGGGTTGAAGAACCTCCACACAGAATTGTTTTATCTGTGTGCACTAGCACCACATGTGAACGGATGTACCTCAGGCCTCGCAGCCTCTCCAACAGAGGTAGGATGTTCCAACCATAGTGTTTAATCTTACAGTTGTGAAGTACTACTACGTAAGGATCTTATATGAATTGGCCTTATGTTGCAAACAAAGCGAAATTTGGCAGCTCATGGCCAAATCCGTAACAGGTGTCTTTTGCTATTGCTTTTCCCAGATCATGCTCCCATTTTAATTTGTAATTGTGTTGCTGTGTAAACTTGCTCAAGATAGTGTAGAGACGAGAAATACCTTCTTCTTGGAACCCTGTGTGAGCTATATAATAGTGTTTTAGCTCTGCTACCCGAGTCCTTAACAGTCTAAATGTTCACCCAGTGGAGGAGTTGGTTGAGCCAAAACTCATCAGCTCTAGTCAACCAGTAAAGCTGATTATAAGTAGATCTATCTATGGTGTCCCTGTTGAGTAAAAATTTCCCAAGAGTGGCTGTGCCTTCCCTCTCCAAGTTTTAAATCTATCTATTTTACTTGGTTGGAACTCTTGGTTCTGCACAACGGGGGAGAGTGGGTAGGGGTACGTGGTTGCCACGTGATGTTTATTGATATTTTCCCAATATCTCAGGAGCATAGACTTGGCATGGAGGGGTGCCTGAGAAAGTGGAAAACGGTCTTTGGGTCTCATGAATGTAATAAAGAGGACAGTCTTGCTCGATCATCACCCAAAGTTTATGTTGGAAGCTGGCTCTCCATTTACTTCACCAAAATGAGGTACACTGTGCAGAGAGTCCAGCCAAACACCAAAAGAATTATAGAGGCACAAATGACCCCTCAAAAGCTCTCTTTTGTGGTAGTGTGGGCGAGCAGTGGACATATCAGAGGGTAGTGCTAAGAATTTATTACACACACAAAGGCAGTAAGTGAGACACACTCAATAAAGAAATCCGACACCAATTTATAAAAATAACATGTATTTTAAATGAATTTAGATACCAAGATCATCGGAATCAGGTAAATACTTTTCTAGTTGTGACTTTATAAAAAAATTGTCAGTGCTATTTCTGTGTGTGGTAATGTTATCCTATGGGTGGAAAACATGTACTGCATTCAGGCACTTAACAGCGACTTATGGGACTGATCTCTGGGACTTAAGGTGAGTATGGGGCAAGGTCCAAGGCCCCCCCTGGCCCCAACAGGTCACCTCAGGAGGCTTTGGGGTGTCCGGGTGCAGAGGTGTCTCATGACATTGAGTGTCCTACTCACTTTAAGGGGGAACAGTCTGGTTACAAAGAGGCTGCAAGTTGAGACTGGGGGAACTCACAGGAGGGGCTTGACCCTTGAGATCCTCAGGCATGCAGGGTCACCCTTGGTCTACCCCTCCTCAAGCTTTGGAGCTCAGATGCAGTGGTGTCGTTTGACGTTGGATCCGGTGCTGGAGTCTTTTGCGGTTGGACGGGGCCTGCAGAAGGAGCCTGCAGGTGGCGATCGGAAGTCCAGTATGGGCAAACCAGGGATGGGCATAGCTCTTGTGCATCTGGGGACCCCGTTGGCACAGTCACCTCCCTTGGTATTTGGCTCTGGAGTACAAGTGCATAGGGGCTTTGAGACATCCGGTGGCAGTGGTTGCAGACTCTCTTTGTCTTTATGTGAGAAAGTGCCCTCTTTCTGCATTGTTGCCCCCACTTTTTGCTGATTTGCTGATGTGCTTTGACTGAGTGTGCCCTGGGCACCTGCTAATCGGGTACCCAGGGCCTATGTTCTTTCCCTAAAACTGCATTGAATCCTAAACCCAATTGGCATCTCTGGCCACAGGTCAGCCCCTGCTAAATGGTACCCAGGGCACTGTGACCAGAGAAGGCCTCTAAGGGCCGCAGCACTTATTGTGCCACCCTTAGAGGTCCTGTACCCTTACACCCACACACACACACTGTCTTTGTAGGCTGCATGTTTTGGTGCAGAACAAAGTGAAGAGTCGACATGGCACACATCTCTGTGTGCCATGCCTACAACCTACTGCCCTGGCAAAGATCAGTCACCCATCTAGCTGGGTGCACTATACCAGTGGTGGGTGTAAAGGTGCATGAGCCCAGTGTCTACAGTGTCTAAGTCTTTTCTTAGACATTGTAAATGCAGTACTGCAATTAAAAGTATATGGTGCTGGAAGTTTGTCATTACGAATTCCACAGCACCATAATGGCTACACTGAAAACTGAGAAGTTTGGTAACAAACTTCTCAGCACATTAAACCCACACTGATGCCAGTGTGGGATTTAATGAAAAATGTACACAGAAGGCATCTTAGAGATGCCCTTTGAAAACTAGCCCACCACTAGTGGTCCAGGCTGAGTGGCTGCTTTCAGCTGCCACCACCAGACATGTTCTGGACCCCTGGGTCGAGAGCCTGCTGCTCTTTGGGGCCTGAAACAATGCACATTCTGGGACGAAGTGCCAAGCCTCCTCCAGGATGGGCAGGGTTCACAAAGGGGAAGCTTCAAAGGCTTGTTACCTTTGTGGGCTTCCCCAGGCCACTTGCTGCTTTCAGCAACTTGTCCCCACTGGTTCTGATCCCCACTTATGGCGGGAGAACCGGCAGGAAAAACAAGTGAGGAAGAGAGGTGTGCCCACCTCTGTCAACTCCACCCCTCAGGTGGGGGAGGCGAGGTGAAGCACAACTCCCAGTCCCCGCCATCTTGCAGATGGGGAGACTCAGCCAACCAGGGACAGGCTCATGCCCCCCTCCCACTGGAGGGTGGCATAACAGGGGGTGCACCCACCCCATAGAAGGGACTCATTGGTCCCTACCTTTTACCTACCTATAGCACCCTTAAATTTAGTATCTAGGGGCACCCTTGAACCTTGCTTCCTCGGACAAGAAGAAACTACAAGAAGAAGAAAAGAAGGACTTAACAGCTGTGCAGCCGCTAACAAGAGGAAGACGCCCACTGACTTGGCCCCAGCCCGACTGGCCTGTCTCCCCCTCGAACCTGCTCCTGTGAAATCCCGGTGTCTCCTGCAGCCACCAATCTCAAACGCCAGAGTACCCGCCTGCCTTCAAGAACAAAGACTTCATCTCCTGTGAACACCGGATTTGTTCATCTGCAACCTCTGGCTCCGGCCGGACACCACGCATCCGCCCCACTCTGCACCTGCTGTCCATGGCCCGAGCTAGAGTGGGCAAAGACCACGAGGAGATCACCCCGGCGTTCCTGACCCGAGATCCGGCGACCCCTGACCTGCCTCAAGCCTCCAGCTGATGCCTGCAGCCTAAATCCAGAAGGTCCCCCGAACTGCGACCTGGAGCTGGTAAGAAGATACAACCCCAAAAGGCACCCCTGCACCCGACACCCCACGAACTTGGATGCCCAAACCGACTGTGCTAACCAACCCCTAACTTCCCAACTTACCTCTCGAAGTGGTGGTCGCAGCCAGAAGACCTTCATCCTCAAGCCTGCAGTGCCTTTGCAAACCTGAGGTTCCCCATTGAAAACAGGGCGCCCGACGTCGAAACAGCACCCGGCCGCCTTAGTGCCACTGAAGGAGCACCTTTGGTGCTACTTTGTTTCCCCATTTCCCCGGAGCTAAAGGCCAGGAGCTTTGCTCCCACAACCAAGTGGCCTGCTTGCCAGCAGCCACCAACCGGAGGGCCCCTATCCCCCATTGGATAACATTGGGCCTCAGCACCCGGCCGCCTTGACCCTGGGGGACCCCTGAGTCTACCCCCAGAACCTTAACTCCCACTACCAAATACTTGCCTCAAAACATGATAACACTATGTTCGAGGCATATGAGCTGCAGATTACTCACTATGCATAGATCGCCATCTGGTGTTGGGCCTGGATGTTTGCACTTGTTTTTGTCTTGGAAAGTCTTTGGAAGTCACGAGGTATGTGACTCCTCCTTTGGATCATAGTGCGCATGGGCATCGGCTCCATCCTCAGATTGTTTTTTTCCGCCATCGGGCTCAGATGTGTTCTCGTGTTCCAGTTCGGAACCGTTAACGGTTTTCTCTTTCGACGCGCAATCCTTCCCTTCTCGACCGTATTGTTTTGATCGCGTTTTCCAATCATACGCGACCCTTCAACTTCGAAGTCTTCGATTCCGGTCGTCGACGAAGGCCTTCGGGCCTACCTGGGCCTCATCTCCGGCTCATGGAAAGGACGCCATTCAAAAAGTGTCCTCGATGTGGGTCGAAGTTTCCCCACACCGACCTACATGAGGTGTGCAACCTCTGCCTCTCACCGGAGCACGAGGCCAGAAACTGTCCAGCTTGCGCCTCTTTCCGCTCCAAGAAGACGATCCGGGACGACTAGCTCGAAGAACAATGGCGCGCTCGTCATCTTCGATCCCCGATGACATCTTTCAAGAGGGAGTCTATGTTCCGGAGCAGGGTCGGGTTGAAGAAGCCATCATCCGCGCCTCTGAAGCAGATGATTCCGACGTCTAAGACATCACTCCAGCTCAAAGGGCCGTGAGTACAGACATCGACCCCGACCCACACCCCCCCTCAACACTATCAAAAAAGGCTTCGGTACCACCTTCGGGCCCAGGTGCACACCGAGACACTGCTTTCCATGCCCCGCCTTCGGGCCCGGTAAAGAAGCCTATTAAGCCTTTAGGCGACTCTGGCTCGAGTCAGCCTACCCTCGGTGCCGAAAAGCAAACTCAGGCACCGAAGAAGAAGACGTCCTCATCCACGCAGACCGCTGCTTCGACATCAAAGCACTCGGTGTTGAAGGCTAGCACTAGTTCCTCGGCACCGACAACACCCTCGGAGCCGACTAAAAAACGCCCACCAAAGGGCCCCGATTCTTCGAAGCCAAAGACCTCGGAACCGAGGAAACAGCAACCGGTTCCATCCAAGAAAGACACTTCAAAACTACACGGTTCCAAACCTAGAACCGCTACCGAGTCTACGCCGAAAAAACTTACAGCACCAAAGCCCTCGACTCCGAAGGATCTGTCTCCCACAGATGAACTGTTTCGTCCAGATCTTACCCAAAAGACTCTTGTGAAGGATCCTAAGACTGGTCAGAAAAGACCCCTGGAAACGCCTGGGCCCGCACCACCACCAAAGAAAAGAGACTTTGCTACCTCTCCATTAAGGATCCCTTCTCCTCTTCCTCCTCCTCCTCCCCCACCACACCGCTCTCCTACACCATCACCTACCCCAGTAGATGACGATGATGATAACACCTCAGATGATGCAGGGGGAGGTGCGGACGATCAACCCCTTGGGGACCCTACCCCTACTGGCTCCCCTGACCCCTGGGATGATTAGTGTACCAGACATCCCTTACACCCCACAGGATGATATTTATCCCTCCAGGCCTTCCCCTCCAGAGGACAATATCGGCTTCAACCAGCTCCTTCACAGAGCTGCCCAATACCACAGGGTTGCCCTTCATACGACCCAGTAGAGGCGGATATTCTTATGGACACCTTTGATACCACACAAAGGTCCACCTCAATTCTGCCCATGCTTAAAGGGGTCATTAAGCACGCACCAGAGCTCTTTAAAGACCCAGTTAGAGCTCGAGTCATCAACCCGAGAATAGAAAAGAAGTATAAAACTGCTCCTACTGACCCTGTATACATTAAAGGCCGACCACCACTAGTCTCCTTAGTAGTCTCTAATGCAAGGAAGAGAGCAAATTTCCAAACATCAGGCGACGCACCACCACCAGATAAGGAATCTAAACTCCTAGACACCTCTGGCAAACACACAGCGTCACAGGCAGCAAACATTTGGCGCAATGCTAATCCCAAGCGCTGTTAGCCAGGTATGACAGGGCACATTATGAGCTTGAGTCCATAATGCCGCACCTCCCTGACAGATATAAAAACGGGGCCAATGAACTCATCCAGGAGGGTAAAACCATCACTAACTCCTCCATCCGTTGTGCCCTAGATGTAGCAGATACCGCCTCAAGGGCAATAAACACCAGTGTCCTTTTGCGCAGGCATGCCTGGTTACGCATATCAGGTTTTAAACCCGAAGTCCAGAATTCTATACTCAATCAACCTTTTGATGAGAAACACCTATTTGGCCCCAATGTGGACGTATCCCTTGAGAAAATTAAAAAGGATACAGACACCGCCATATCTATGGGAGCCTTGCAGTCGCATGCTCCAGACGGTCCTTTCGTTGCTCATCCTTCAGAAGCACCCATAGAGGCTACTCCTCTGATAACCCCTCCACCTCTTACAAGGCTCCCACCCAATCCACCTCTACTAGAGGTTACCAAATGAGTGGTTACAGGGGAAACAACAGCAAAGGCAGAGGCAAGAACAACAACTCCCGCTCCTGCCTCCACCCCCACCCCATGACTTCCCTCCACTACCTCCAGACCATTCCACTCCAGTCGGAGGAAGACTCCACCAATTTCTCCCTGCCTGGGCAAACATCACTTCAGACAGGTGGGAGCACCAAATAATTCAATCAGGCTACTGTCTCGAACTAACATCTACCCCCCCAACCATACCACCCAAACACCGTCCAATGTCACAAGAACATCTGTTACTGCTAAAGCAGGAGGTAATCTCCCTCCTACAAAAAAGTGCAATCGAACCAGTTCCCCGGCACCAATAAAACAAGGGAGTTTACTCCCTCTATTTTCTCATACCACAGAAGGACGGTTCTCTAAGGCCTATTTTAGACCTCAGACCCCAAAACCTATACATACACTCGGACCACTTCCACATGGTCACACTTCATTAGGTCCTCCCTCTGCTTTCACAGGGCGATTTCCTTGCTACTCTAGACCTCAAGGACGCCTATTTCCACATTCCCATTCACAGCGCTCACAGAAAATATCTCAGATTTGTAGTGGACGGTCAGCACTATCAATTCAAAGTACTCCCATTTGGAGTCACCACAGCACCAAGAGTGTTTACCAAATGCCAAGCAGTGGTGGCAGCACACCTAAGAAGACAGCACATCCACGTCTTCCCATATCTAGACGACTGGCTCATAAAAGCCAGCTCATACAATCAGTGTGTACAAAACACTCACGCCACTATTCAACAACTTCACGACCTGTGGTTCACAATAAACCACGCCACACCACACCTGCAACCGTCCCACATGCAACAATACCTCAGTGCCACAATAGACACCTCAAGGGCGCTAGCCTATCCCAGTCCCGCCAGGATAGCAAGCATTCAAGCTCTTCTCACCAAATTCCAACCGCAACACTCTCTTCCAGCTCGAGTGTTCATGCAACTCATAGGGATGATGGCTCTTACATATTCATAGTGCCTCATGCAAGACTCCAGATGTGTCCTCTCCAAGAGTGCTTAGCACGCCAATGGAACCAGGCTCAAGGTCAGCTAACAGATCTGGTGTTGGTAGATGGTTGTTCCCATCGCTCTCTGCAGTGGTGGAACCAAGAACCTTTCCAATGGGCGACCGTTCCTCGAGCCGGTTCCTCAAATAGTCATGACAGCGGACGCATCGCTCTCCGGCTGGGGAGCTCACCTACTACATCACACCATGCAGGGCAGGTGGACGCCTCAGCAAAAGTTACTCCACATCAACCACCTGGAGCTACTAGCCATATTTCTCACCCTGAAAGCATTCCAAAAACACATTTCAGGCAAAGCTGTCTTAGTCCGCACCGACAACATGACAGCCATGTATTCTATCCAAAAACAAGGCGGGACACACTTTCTGCAGCTCTCTCAGCTAGCACAGAGCATATGGAGGTAGGCTATACCTCAGAACATTTTTCTCCTAGCCCAACATGTCCCAGGAGTCCAAAACACAATAGCCGATCTGTTGAGCCGTCCAACACAACAAATCCACGAGTGGGAACTTCACCCACAAGTTCTTCAACCGTTTTTTCAGATGTGGGGGCAACCACAGATAGACCTCTTCGCCACCCACCAGAACGCCAAATGCCCAAACTTCGCCGCCAGATATCCTCACCCATTGTCCAAAGGCAATGCGATATGGATGAACTGGTCAGGCAGATTTGCATACGCTTTTCCGCCTCTCCCACTCATTCCACTAGTGGTGCACAAACTACAGCAACACTCCTTAACACTCATCCTAGTTGCTCCAACTTGTGCCAGACAACCATGGTATACCACATTGCTGGAACTCTCCATAGTTCCGCACCAAAAATTACACCTCTCCACACCTCCTAACCCAGAACCATGGAGAGATACGGCACCCAGACCCAGCTCAGCTCAACCTAGCGATCTGGCTCCTGAAGTCTGACTGTATGAACGTCATCACAGAAGCTAGACGGCCTCCCACGAGAGCATGCTATGCAGCCGAGTGGAGAAGATTTATAATATACTGTCATAACACTGATCCCCTAGATGTGTCTATCCAACACATCATAGGTTACTTACTACACCTCCAAAGATGCAACTTAGCCAACACGTCTATCAGACTGCATCTTGCTGCCATAGCAGCATATCTACAAAATGGACAACATCTATCACTTTTCAGAGTACCTGCCATAAAGGCTTTTATGGAAGGACTCGAAAGAATAATTCCCCCCAAAGTACCACCTTCACCTGTGTGGAATTTAAACATCGTTCTCACAAGGCTAATGGGGCCGCCATTTGAACCTCTACATAAATGTGAGCTCCAATTCTTAACATGGAAAACTGCTTTCCTTGTAGCTATTACTTCTCTACAAAGAGTTGGCAAACTACAAGCACGAACTATTCGGGAACCCTTTCTGCAAATGCATCATAATAAGGTTGTTCTCTGAACTAATCCTAAATTCCCCCCTAAAGTCATTTCTCCCTTTCACCTCAATCAATCTGTAGAGCTGCCTGTATTCTTCTCGCAGCCACAAACAGTCGCAGAAAGAGCTCTTCACACCTTAGATGTCAAAAGAGCACTGCTCTACTACATAGAGAGAACACAAACTTTTCGTGAGACCAAACCACTATTCGTGTCTTTCTCACCACCAAACAAGGGCAACCGCATATCAAATTCTGGGATAGCTAGGTGGATTATCAAATGCATACAGATTTGTTACCACAAAGCAAAACGTACATTATTTGTTCCTCCTAAAGCCCACTCTACACGAAAGATAGAGGGCTTCAATGGCATTTTTAGGGAACATTCCCTTAGACGATATCTGCAGAGCAGCTACATGTGTTGATGTGCAAACTAAACAACAAGCTAGTGTTGGCCAGGCTGTACTCAAAACACTATTTCAAACTACTGCAACAGATACTGGTGGTCGCCACTAGGAGGGGATACTGCTATACAATCTATGCATAGTGTGTAATTTGCAGCTCATATGCCTTCGAACGGAATATGCTACTTACCAGTATGCTGTCTCACTATAAGTACTCCCGTGATTGACCAGTCAGCAAACAATAGGTGTGGCTAACTAGAACAAATTGCTGATGGTGGAACGATGCTATGCCCTATTTGAAGTGTGTGACACCACCTAAGTGTGGGGAAGGAAGCATGTCCTTTTGTTATTATATTCCCTCACACACTCCAGTGGTGTCATGCTTTATCATCGGGACACCCCGATGCCTAGATGTCAGGGTGGGCTCGACCGTTATTTCAGGGAGCACTTACTGAGATGATATTTGGCCAGGGGGTTAAAGGTTAAAAGTCGGTGTCAGATCCCAGTTTCCCTTTATTCTTGGGTCTGGCACTGATAGTAAAAACAAAAACTAGGGGTTTGCCAACATGTTTCTGTCCCTTGCTGCCCCATAAAGGGTGCACGGACTTTCTTCTGGGTGTGGGCCCCCTGGGAAAGTTTAGATAGTAAAGGGGTTTTCCCTACACTACTATGCGATAAGGGCAGATAGCTGCTCCTTCTAAATCCAACAATTGTCGTCCTAATCACTTCACCTGTAAAAAACAGAAAGACAGACAAAGTATACAGCACGTTATGTCCTGATTGGTAATGAAATGAATAAAATATGTGTATACTTTCATTTTTTCCACATCATCATACGTGAAACAAAATAGAATGTGCGCATGATTAAAGCATAACCCATCGTATATGTGCCACACTTTTCGTAGCGCGTGAATACATGGGTGGCGGTAATTTACCGCATTCTAATTCCATACACTCTTTGGTGTGTGATTTGTAAACGTCAGTCTTCCCAGTCAGACGTACTAACATGTAAATATGAGATTAAAACAAATATGTCCCTCACTCATTCTCGTATCCATCACAGTTAATACATACTCTCATTCATTCATTTTGCATGTAATATCGCTTACCCCAATTAAGGAGAGGATAAACCCCATGTGGGACCTCAATAAGTGGGGTAGCCCTGTAGTCACACTCTGTAGGTCGACAGAGCACGAGAATTCCAAGATCAGTATATCCAAATGCACGCAATTGATATTTCGTAAGTTGCGGTTATATCAACGATGTTGAGCCCAATATGTCGTGGGGGATTATAAAGGAAAGGTAGGCAAAGAAACGATCGTTACTAGTCTGTGTCTTAACCACGTCACAACACATACCTTCATTTTTCACAACACACGTTCAGATTACTCACGCCACCAAGGGTCCTGCCCCGTATAGAGACCTGTTCGGTTGTGGTTCCTTGTCCGGGCCATGGTTTATAACTCGTGTATGGAGCCTCGGTAGACGCTCCTGCCTGCTTCCGGGAGTGAGTGGCCCCGCCCATTGACGGATGTACGTTCTTCGCGTATACTGCCTGTGGAAATCTGGGGATTGTAGTTGCAGGTGTCACGAACTCCCGTAATTAAAACGTTTACAGGAAAAGACTCCCTAGTTTTATGTATATATCTGCAGATCATAGTTCAAAATCCAACATCTCTTTCCAAAGACCTGTGCGTACTTAAGACTGATGTTTGGAGCCGTGGTGAACTCTCCCGTCTGCTTATCGGGAGTGAAGGACACTGCCCTTAACCGGATACACGTATTTTGTGTATTTCGCATCAAGGAGTCTGGGACTTGTAGTTGTGGGTTATTACCCTGTTGCGCCTGGCGCTCAAAGAGAATTTCTTCAGATTCGATGACCAGCTATACTTACAAGTCCACGGTACATCGATGGGCAGTACATTTGCGCCTAGCATAGCGTGTTTGTATATGGGACAAAATCGAAGATGAACATATATGGACCCCCAACCCATTTTCAGACAACATAAAGAAATGGTGGCGCTATATAGACGACATCCTGGTCATATGGGAAGGAGACGTGACCACATTGGGACAGTTTTACATATGGCTTAACCATCGAAACCCACATCTAAAGTTCACGATGACCCACAATCAAGACTGTGTATCGTTTCTAGACGTCACTATCAGTGCGAAGGATGAGGGCATCGTCCGTTCCCTATACACAAAACCAACCGATAAGAACAGCTTGCTACATTGCAACAGCCCCCACCCACATGCACTAAGAGAGCATCTACCCGTGGGACAATTTCTACGTATACGTAGAAACTGCACAGATATCAATGAATACAAAGCTGAAGCAGAAATTCTGACTACAAAATTGGAAGAACGATCCTACCCTAAAAGAATCATAGAGAAAGCAAAAAAACGATCCCAAAATACTCCGTGGGAGGTTTTACTTGAAACACACTAGAAAGAAGAACCGGATACCCTTATTTGTGTAACGACCTTCAATGCGTCATCTAATGATTTAAAAAAAAAATCATAAATAAAAAATGGTCGGTGCTAACATCAAACAAACTGAACTTTGATAAACCCATGTTCTCCTTCAGAAAGAACTGGAGCTTAAGAGACACCCTTATTCACACAGACCTACAAAAAATGAAAACCCCATACCAAAGTACACTATGGAATCAACCACAAGTAATGGGCCACTATCCCTGTGGATCCTGTATGGCATGTGCATTCACGGAACATACTAAAGAAATAGATCTGGGTATGCACCATAAATGGGAACAAAGGTCTCACACTAATTGTAACTCAGACAGGTGATCTATGTAATAAAGTGCCCATGCCAATTGATGTATATAGAGATGACGGGGAGAAAGGTAAAAGTACGTATAAACGAACACAGGAGTACAATCAGAAGGTCCATAACAGCAACTAGACTAACTGCACTCTATGTAGAGAAAAAACACTCAGACAGTGACCTATGGTGGTCTGTGATTGAAAGAGTCAAAGGAGATGGGAATGTATCCAAAAACCTCTTAGAACGAGAACAGAGATGGGTCTACAGATTAAAAACTCACATTTCCGGTTTGACCGACTGCATTCCGTGGAATCAACTAAACAGAAACAAATAATATCTTAAGTCACCCACTTATTAGATCAATATGAGGGCATATACTGGGCACAAACAAAGAGCTTCTTGATTTAGATCGTAGAGTCACTAATAAGTGAATATTAGATATACCCTTGACAACCTTTTTTGATAAAAACAAAATCTATAACTTAATATCATGTGCTAACTATTTAACTGAATAGTGACTTCAGGGCCACCATCATTATATACCCCGGCGGATGGCCCAGTGAGTTTTGCTAATATGACTGTATCGATCCTGGATGTGAGCACACTACCTATGTTGTGGTGGCCATGATATCACAGTTTTAATCTTTGGAGTAGTTGGTATGTGGCCAAACATCAAATCATATAAACACTCTAATCACGAGTTATGAAATTTTCCACCAGATATTAAGAAATCAATACGCACACAAAGAACCAGAAAGTAAGAACGCCATATTAACTGGCTACATTAGCAACCCCCTTACCTTGCAATAATACATTTGGATTATGTAGCAAAAAGCAACCCAAATTATTACTACACGCACAGGGCTTATAATGATAACGAGATTAAGAAATAGAACTATGATCTGCAAGTGTATACATTAAATTAGAGAATATAAAAGATCCTTTCCTGATAACATTTGAACTACGCGAGTTTGTAACACCCACAACTACAAGTCCCAGACTACTTGATGCGAAATACACGAAATACGTGTATCCGGTTAAGGGCAGTGTCCTTCCCTCCCGATAAGCAGACGGGAGAGTTCACCACGGCTCCAAACATCAGTCTTAAGTACGCACAGGTCTTAGGAAAGAGATGTTGGATTTTGAACTATGATCTGCAGATATATACATAAAACTAGGGAGTCTTTTCCTGTAAACGTTTTAATTACGGGAGTTCGTGACACCCGCAACTACAATCCCCAGATTTCCACAGGCGGTATACGCGAAGAACATACATCCGTCAATGGGCGGGGCCACTCACTCCTGGAAGCAGGCGGGAGCGTCTACCGAGGCTCCATACACGAGTTATAAACCATGGCCCCGGACACAGCAGTGACTCCAAGCTGTGGGAACCACAACCGAATAGGTCTCTATATGGGGCAGGACGCTTGGTGCCGTGAGTAATCTGAACGTGTGTTGTGAACAATGAAGGTATGTGTTGGGACATGGTTAAGACACAGACTAGTAACGATCGTTTCTTTGCCTACCTTTCCTTTTTGTTTCCCCCACGACATATTGGGCTCAACATCGTTGATATAACCGCAACTTACGAAATATCAATTGCGTGCATTTGGATATACCGATCTTGGAATTCTCGTGCTCTGTCAACCTACAGAGTGTGACTACAGAGCTACCCCACTTATTGAGATCCCACATGGGGTTTATCCTCTCCTTAATTGAGGTAAGCGATATTACATGCAAAATGAATGAATGAGAGTATGTATTAACTGTAATGGATATGAGAATGAGCAAGGGACAGATTTGATTTAATCTCGTATCTACATGTTAGTACGTCTGACTGGGAAGACTGACGTTTACAAACCACGCACCAAAGAGTGTATGGAATTAGAATGCGGTAAATTAACGCCACCCATGTATTCACGCGCTACGAAAAGTGTGGCACATATACGATGGGTTATGCTTTAATCACGCGCACATTCTATTTTGTTTCACGTATGATGATGTGGAAAAAACGAAGATATACATATATATTTTATTCATTTCATTATCAATCAGGACATAACGTGCTGTATACTTTGTCTGTCTTTCTGTTTTTTACAGATGGAGTGATTATGACGACAATTGTTTGATTTATAAGGAGCAGCTATCTGCCCTTATCGCATAGTAGTGTAGGGAAAACCCTTTTACTATCTAAACTTGCCAGGGGGCCCACGCCCTGAAGAAAGTCCGTGTACCTTTTATGGGGCAGCAAGGGACAGAAACATGTTGGCAATAGGGTCTTAGGACCATAGTATCCCTAGAAACCCCTAGTTTTTGTTTTTACTATCAGTGCCAGACCCAAGAATAAAGGGAAACTGCGGTCTGACACCGACTTTTAATCTTTAACCCCCTGGCCAAATAACATCTCAGTAAGTGCTCCCTGAAATAACGGTCGAGCCCACCCTGACTTCTAGGCGTCGGGGTGTCCCGATGATGAAGCATGACACCACTAGGGTGTGTGAGGGAATATAATAACAAAAGGACATACTTCCTTCCCCACACTTAGGTGGTGTCACACACTTCAAATAGGGCATACCATTGTTCCACCATCAGCAATTTGTTCTAGTTAGCCCCACCTATTGTTTGCTGACTGGTCAATCACGGGAGTACTTATAGTGACACAGTGTTAACCCACGGGAGGGTGTACTCCCTCATTGAGTTCCTCTCGGCCCCTCGCCAAACTAGGAATCCTTCCTTGTAAGGCATGTGAATTATTTACTTACCAGTATGCACCTGTTCTTGGCATGTAGAGCTGCAGATCTACACACGCCCACCCGGCTACCTTTATCTGTTCCAGTATTATCTTACTTAGATACACCTTACATGGGCATCCTTCTTGTTTCGTACAAAGCACCATCATTTCCCTGCTGGCGAAAAACAATCTGAGGATGGAGCCGATGCCCATGCGCACTATGATCCAAAGGAGGAGTCCCATACCTCGTGACTTCCAAAGACTTTCCAAGACAAAAACAAGTGCAAATATCCGGGCCCAACACCAGATGGCCATCTATGCATAGTGTGTAAATCTGCAGCTCTACATGCCAAGAACAGATGCATACTGGTAAGTAGCATATTCCTTTCATCCATAAGATAACATTGGCTGTTTTTCTTGGAAAAGTTTTTAAGTTTGGAGTTTTAAAACCTTAAGAAATTCTTTAAAATTGCACTAACTAACAAAAACGATTTTACCTACCTGTTTGCAGGAAATGTCCCAGAGTAGTATCTAGGTATACTACTCTGAGTAGGAAAAGTAATCACTAAAGTAACTTGCCTGTAATTTTACTGAAAAGCCCATTCAAGTAAATATACTGTATTTACAAAATATTGCATTTCTCTGAAACCATACTGTAAGTCAAAACAAAGTACATATACAATTTCAATTCAAACTGTTTACAAACTGCATTGCTGCTGTAAAGTATTTGCTTACCTGTGCCAGGCTTGCTTGGTTCTAGAAAGTAAAATAACTAAAAGAAGATTTTCATACAAAAACAATTGGTCTGAAGTTCAGTCTTTGAGTGTGTGAATTCATTTGCTGACTATGTACAACAAATGCTTAACTCTGTCCTCTGATACTGCCTTGCTGCATGACCACACTACCACAAATAGAGTGAGGTGCTATCCAACTGTACCTCTGCCTACTTTTGGGGTTCCACTGAACTTTGTGCACACTATACCTCACTTTGGTATAGTATATACAGAGCCAGCTTCCTACACTTTATATCTGCGGTAGAGAAGCAAACAAGAGCTGGGCCACTCACGATGTGGGTCACAGTGTCCTTAAAGTCCCTCGATGTGCAGGTCAGTCTTCCTCTGCATTGGTGACTGGACACAAAAAGCCTTGGCTGCTGCAAGCGGTCTAGTACCTCTTGTATTGGTACTGGCATAACCGCACTTAAAGGAAGGATGAATCTGACCTGTAGGAGCACTGCTACCTCTATCTGGACTGCTGCTCTGTCTGTCGTCTCTGTGGTCTGCAGATTGGTGTTCTGGGTCTTGCTTCTTTGGTGCTTGCGGCTGAAGGACAGTAGCTGCTCTACTCCAAGGGAGTTCCTTTGGCAGTTTGCGACGCATTGGTAGCCCTCTGGTTTCTAGAGGCCTGCACAGTGGCGGGACAAATCAGTTGCTCCACGAGGGTCTGGTGCAGCAGACAGGCTCGGAGGGTTGGCACCAAGTCAGTTGTGCTCCTCGGTCGGCAGCCTTCTTGTTTGTCCACTTCTTTTGGTCCATAGAAATCTCTCGTCCTAGTATCAGTGGGTCCCCAAAATACTCAATTTAGGGGATTGAGGGCGATTGGCTAATGAGCTACTTACCCAGGGGTCACCACACCCCCTAGGTGACCACTTCCTTTGGGGAGTGGCCATCACTCTGTCCCAGAATTCCTAATTCCGCCACACAAGATAGTGGAATTTCTAAAGTTGTATTATTTTCAAGCTGGCCAACCTAGAGGTGTTTTTAGCCTGGCGGTGCAACACACCTCCTGGATAGTTAATTTTCCCGCCTTTCCAGACACCAAAGGGGCCCTGCTCATGGGAGGGGCAGGGAGGTAGGCATCCTCTCACCTCGAAGGGAAGCCATATTTGCATAAAGGCAGTGAGCTCTTTGAAGCTCCCTGCCTTGGAATGCTAATTTAACAGCCTTCCTGGGAAGGACTTGATAACTCCTCTCCTCAGAGCAGGCCTTGTTTCTGTTGTCTGAAAGTGGGGCTCTTGCCTACTAGGGGGTTAGAAACGTGTCTGTGGTGGCAAGCTGGATTGGACCAATTAGCCAGCAAACTAGATGCCTGGTAGGTTTCAGGGGGTACCTCTAAGGTACCCTCTGGGTGCATGTATTCATAAATCCATTACTGGAATCGGTGTGGGTTCATTGATACGAGGTGTTTGATACCAAACACTTATGTTTCAGTGAAGCCATTATGTAGCTGGGAAACTTTTTTTTCTTCTTTTTTAACCAGTGCGCAATACATACCTTACAATGCCTTGCACTTGTACAGTTAGTAATTGAACTGGCCAGTGCAGGGGCAGATAGGTCCTCCAATGTAATATAATACACCCTGCCTTAGGGCAGCAAGTCCTGCTGCAGGGGTGACTTACAAATATTACATGCAGTGTTTAGGGGTCACGCCACAGACATGTGTGCCATGTTGTGTTTTCACTTTTTGATGACCTTGTCACGCAGCCTGCAGTGGCAGTCTGTGATTTTGGCGTTGGGTCCCTTATAGCAGCACAAGATCTGCTGTAGCTCTTATGGACCCTCTTTAGTACCTAGGCACCAGGTACCAGAGGTACCACTTACTAGGGACAAACAGTGGTGCTAACAGCCGCGTCACATGGGGATCCAGTGATCAGGTGTCTTATTTATTGGGAGGAACATTAGGAAGGGGGTCCTGGTTAGTAGGAACAGAATATACTTCAGTCAAAGCTGTAGGGGAGGACTACTGCACTAAAAACCCAGTTTCCTACAGTTTAGAATAAAGAAGTTGGTGCTAATCTAGAGCAGACTGCAGTTGGGAAGTGTGTATATAGTGCACTATATTCGGGAACCCCAACCCCCTTCAGCTGTTCTCTTATATAGTGTAGCTCTGGGCACCCTTATTGGACTATTTTTCCATACAAATTGAAGTAGATGTTTTTACACCTGGTGGATGTCATCATTTGGAAACCACAGTGGAAGAGTTTGTACCACATATTACGGTCTGGGCATAAAGTTCATTTTAATTGTATTGATTCGGCCTAGCCAGTAAATTTCAAGTCTGCCCTACAATAGGGGCTTTTAAACAGCACATCTAGCACAGGCTTCACATTGCATTCTTTGAGATTACTGATAGAGCTGGTAAGAAAGACAACCAGATACAGTATAGATGAGCCCGCCTGTTTCAAGGTGGTCATGGAGAGCAAGCATTGGGAACTATTAGTGGGATCAGCCATCCCGTGCCCCTAGACTTCACATAGTTGATGCAAAACCATGAAGCGACTTCAAATTGCTTCAGTTCATCTAGGAGGCATGGGAGGGACATGTCAGAACGCCTCATGAAGCATAATATATCACCAGCAAATGGGGCCAGTTTATACTGCCCTCCCTCCCCCCAATCCACCTTGATCTAATGGACATCAAGGTTGGTTTCCAAGTGGTGGACTGGCGGGTGACGACGGGGTGCACGGTACACCCCTGTCTTGTACCCCTACCAAGAGGGACAGGGGAGGTAAGGTCATCATTTGAATCACATTACCAGGTCAGTCTAGTTGCCCGCCAATAAAAATGTTAAGAGTGTAGACACTTAAAGCTTTCCATGCCATGGTTGCCCTCCTTGTAAACTCAAAACATACCAAAACAGCACCTCCCACTCTAATATGCAATTACAATAGCAACAAAATGAAAGAAATTGAATTATTACGCCTATAAAGTTTCTAAGCTCCTAAACAAAGTGAGCACCACCTCCAAAATATTATGTAATGCAGACCTTTTACAACAACAAAAGGTGGCCAAATGGCTAATCTTCATTCTTACAGGACTCTGGAAACCCTACCCCATAAGGTATGGCTTTGTAGTGGCGGCGGAGCTACAAGTACACACATTGCTATGTTAGCATAAGCTTCTTAGACATTAAAACGCCATCTTGCCACTTTTGTTGCTTTTGCACACGACACTGTAGATAGATGTTATTATATGACAACTGCTTGCTTGCTTTTTCTTCACATGAGAACGGTCTGTTGTTCACATCCCTAGACGTGCACCGCGACCTTGGTCTGAACATTGCGTGCAGAACAGTCAGGGCCAACAAACAATGTATGCTTTTGAATTCAGGTTGATCAGCCCACACTCTAGCCATAACACGCACACAGCTGCAAATATCAAACTTGAGCGCCTTTAATATTGCAGTTTGCATGCATGAGATGCACATTCTGGAGAAGACTTTTTCCAGACACAGAGCAAAGCTGATCCTGTGATGTGATTCACCTAAGCGGTTATTTACGCTATGGGGTTCCCCATTCAAACCTAGAGACCTTCTATTAGTACAATAATACTATCTTACTAGTGAAGGGAGGGTGGTTGTATTCCACTATCACTTGTAATGTTTCTCCCTTCATTATCTATGGTATTGTAACAATGCTGATGGTTTTATTTTGAAACCTATTGTCTGCTTATGTTAGCCAAAGTACTGCATCTTGGGACACGTAGTTTATAAAATAAATATTTTAAACTTTCCTGTGTCTCTGAATACTCTTGTTGTGGACTGATATGAGAATAATAACGAACAGGTATTTCTAATTCCCACCATTCCTGAGAGTACTCTAAGTCGCATGTTCTGGGTTGTCTAATCATTGGTAGCTTCGAGATGATACGAAGAGCGAATGAGACACTGATGCTAGTCGGATAGGGGTTCTGGGTACTGAGGTGAGTTTTTGGTACACCGCAATTCACTGAGGTCCTGGTTTCCTGCGCATAGTTCTGTGCATGAGCAGAATCCCTGCAACATGGCGCACCTAACGTTTGGTCTTATGATTTGAGACGCCTTAGTAGTGCTTATATTAGTCCACGACACCTTCACTCTTGTTTCCGGATAGCGGGAGTGATGGTTGTAACCTACCTAATAGTTACTATTTAGGTTCAAACAAGCTTGTCAATTAAAAAGGTTTTTATTTTTTTCCTTTGGTTTTTGTTTTATTTTTTTGTACCACTTTTTTGTGCTACTGTTATAATAGATCGTTTTTTCTTCTCTGTGTCTTTATGGCTGCGGTCGCTATTGCGGTGCATTGCCGTGCACTTCTCCGGCGACATTTGACGCAGTTCGGGGTGCCGGACGATGGGATGGCTGTTATCTTTGTGGTGAGTGCCGATGCATCATAGCCGTATGAATTGTTTTACTCTTGGGTTACTATGCCGACGGTGAATGGGGACGATAGTACGCTTCACTCCTATACTCCCATGCAGATCCAGACGGATTATACGCCATACAGGACACAGGAGATTCCGATTTCGGCTTGGCAGCATCGTATTTGGTTTAATGGCGCCCTCCCCCACACGGTTACACCGGTTCGTTTAGGCCCTTTGTCCATTCCAGGGGCCACTTGGCTGGTACTGGCCGGTTTTACACCTCATCCTCGTTATTTAACAGTTACGGTGGATGAGTTGCGTCAACTACATACAGCCTTGATTATAGAACATTGGGCTTTAGTGCAATACGTTTCCTGCAATGTGCAGGTGGGGACACCTGTTGTCGCGGGGCAACCAGCTGGCACGGCCGGGATTGTAATAAGTCCCGTCATGGTTAATTCGGTAATGGGCAAGCGCCCCCAAAATAAGGACGATTTGCCTTATTGGCTTGCTGAGAAATTTGACCAGCTAGAAGCAGTATTTCCGCACTCTACTCCTGTGGAGAAACAGAGGATACTCGCCATTAGTTTGCAGAAAGATTAGTCCCAAAAGTGGCCGATTGTGAAAACTGGGGTAAAGTTTTTGCAGTGGTCTACTCTAAGTGCTTCGGCACCCCATCTATGGCCGTGCTTCCTTCCGTGATCAAACGTGTTCAAGATCAACACGGTCCGGAGGCGGCAGTCGAGTTGGGAATGAGGCTTGTCGGTGTTTTCGACGTGGTTGCCACTCTCATCCTTGGTAACCTCAAGGGAGATGCAGTTCACTTTCAAGTGGTGAATGGTCTAGCCTTCCTGAACTACGACGATGAGCCCCGAGAGTTACCTAAAATTAATGCGGAGGCGTATAGAACCATAGGCCGCAGTGGTTCTGTTCAAAACGCAGGTGTGCAACAGCAAACTAAGGTGGGTTCGTCTTTCAAAGATGATCGTCCAGCTTTTCCTTAACAAAGTTGGAGATCTAAGAAACAAGGAAAGCAGCAGCAGAAACAGGGGTCTCGTGCCGCGTCACCTGTACAGGCGACTAGTGAACGCACATATGATTTGCGCGATCGTACTAGAATTAGGTCACCTGATAGATTTCAGGTTACTGAACAACGTTCTTCACAGGAAACATCGGTCTCGCAGTCCGGTGGCGGAGAACGTGGCAAAGGTCGGGGTGCACAACAAGGACGTGAGCAACCCCGTCAGACTGACGGTAAAGGCAAGCAGGACAAGTTTGCACGTCAACGTCCCCCGTTTCAGAAGACGAAAGTTGCTGCACTAACAGCAAGGTATGCCACAGATAGTGAGAACGCAGCTTCGGAACCTGACATGGGCACTAACGCGGCTCGACAGCTCAGCGGAGGTTATAGTAGTGCGGCAAGCACTGCGTCCATATCTGGAGGCAACAGCAACTGATACATTCATTACTGTAGAAACTGCTGATACTAGAGTGGCTCCCCCTGATAGACTATATGACATAGTCCTTTTAATAGAAGGTGACATACAACGTAACATAAAAGAGATATTTTTGGAAAATCTGTCCTCTACATATGACATTTTGTTAGCGGAGGCAGACTGGCCCCCAGCTTTCATTTTGGCCGCTCCTAGAGGGGAGGAGGTAATCCTCCCGTCCTTCGCGCACACAGTGCCGAAGGATCACGCTCAAAAGTTTGCAGAAGAGTGGGCTCAGGTGCTTGCTCCGGCTTTGTACCGCACTCAGGTTGGGTGGGATAAATTGTCGCCAAGCCATGAGATTCCTTTACGGTCTATGCCCCAGCCGCAACCCCAATATCCCATGCGCCGCGAAGCTAGATCTCACGTCGCGGAAATCCTTGAACAATTGGAATATCAAGGTGTAATTGAGACGTGTGTCACCCATGAATAATCCTTTATTCACTGTAACTAAACCTGATGGGTCGTACCGCCTAGTTTTGGATTATCGGCATTTGAACTCTCATTGTCGGAATTGTTCTGTACAGAATACCCACAGTTCTGCCCTCGTTGATAGTCTTGTGCGGAAAACGTTTATGACCACACTTGACATATCTAATGGCTTTTTCAGCCATAAACTGTCCTCTATTAGTAGTCCATGGACAGCCTTTACTTCTGGCGGCAAACAAAAACAGTTTAAGAGATTATCCATGGGCTATAAAAAAAGCCCAGGCGCCTTTGCCGCACGTGTAGTCTCTGTTAGAGAGCATTGGCCCTGATGCGTACTCGTATGTTGATGATATCTATCTCACGGACGACGAATTATGGCCGCATCTGTTTCGCGTTGACTGCATCATTATGTTTGCGCACTTCGGTTACAAATTTAACTTTGCGAAGTCTCACATTGCAGAGTATACAGTGTTTATTTTTGGGCTATGAACTCAACAATGAAGGTCGAGGATTAGCCCCTCACTTCCTTGAGAAGTGCGCGTTTGCGTGCTCCGATAACGATGAAAAAACTACAATCTCTGCTGGGTTTTCTAAATTTCGGGCGTACATACATTCCCGATTATGCCCAGCGTATCAAGCCGCTATAGGCCTTGGTACAACCTACTTTTTCCAAATTGAGCTGGCTGCCAGAACATTCAGCTATCTTGCAATCTTTGCAGGCTGACCTTCTTGCTTCGAAATACTTACTGACACGTGATAACCACACTAACCTGGTAATAAGAATTGTGCCTGGCGCAGTGGGTTTCACGTACTTAACGTTCAATGAGGGCGACCCAGTCCCCATTGCTTACAAATCACACCTGTACACTTCGGCTGAAATGCGCTTTTCCATGGTCGAAAAAGTTTTGACTGCGGTGCAGATGGCGATTCTTAAAGAGAGCGCTGTCACAGGGGAAACGCATGTTGGTTTTCACACCGTATCCTACTCTAGAGGCAGTGACGAAAGCCAGTGTACCTAATTCTAAAGCTTTGCATCCATGTTGGATACAATGGGCCACTTCCTTGACATCACCGGATGTCACCTACATCTTCGATGCCTAATTGCAGACTCAGGAGTACTTGCAGTATGAATTCGTTCATCCAGCTCCTCTGTCTTTGCGACCGCTTGAAGATTGTATTATTTACACAGACAGTTCAGCACAACCGGAGACGGGATCAAAGCATGCTTATTCAGCCGCCTGCGCAATTGTAGCTGGTACTTTCCTGAATGGTGAATTAAAGTCTGATGTCGTGCATACGCAGTCATTGGGTGATTGTACCGCACAGTTGGCGGAGCTACGTGCTCTTGTGCTTGCACTAGAGTTCGCTGATCCACGAGTTACAACTCTTATGGTGAGTGACTCGTTTTACTGTGTTCAGTCTTTTAACGAAAATGTATTCTTTTGGTCTCAGAATGAATATCGCGGTTCCAAAGGTAGCACAATCAAGCATAAAATGCTTTGGGTTCGAGTGGCAGAACTTAAACAGAATCGGCCTCTGGTGAATGTACACTCTTGGGCACCAGTGAGTTGGTGTCCACGCTGTCGGAAACAGCTTAGCGGACGAAGCAGCGAAACCAGCAGTGGCAACATATCTAGTAGCAGCAGTTACAAGATCCAAAAGTAAGATTGATGATGACATTTTGGCAGCTATTGCTGCAACAGAGAAGGGAAGTAATTACCCTAGAGGTTTCCCTTCTCGGTACTCTTATCATTTAAGGCTTGATAAAGTTGCCTATGTGAGAATTAACGACGTTGGTGACAGATTGATTCCCACCCTGGACTGCAGACTATCGTTGATAACAGCGGTCACGAAGGCGTTGCTTCTGCACATGCTGGCATTTCAGCGACTGTTACTCTCATACAACAACGTTACTGGTGGTGCGAATTGTATAAACAGACTCGTGCTTATGTTCTGGATTGTGACATATATGCCAGCAGATTAAACCTTCAACTGCTGCGCGTCCACCACAGACACAGGTGTACATATCTAATAAACCACTTGGGTGTGTTTATTTAGATCACTGCGGTCCTTTCTCCTCTGATACTGCGTATAAGTACATCTTAGTTGCAGTGGATTCGTGCACACGTTTTCTTTGGGTATGGCCGCAAAGGAGCGCTGATGCTCGAACTGTCATCAGGGATTTGCGTGTCTTTGTGGGAATTTTCGCATGTGGTACCCTTCATTCTGACCAAGGTCCTGTGTTCGCCTCGAAGGAGTACAAAGAAGCCATGAGATCTTTGGGGGTCCAAGTCAAATTTTCGTCTCCATACAGGCCTGAGGGCAATAGTGTTGTGGAGCGAATGAACCTTGCCTTAAAGCAATCCCTGACAGCTAGGGTTTTAGGCACTGGCAGGAACTGGTTAGCCTATCTGTATAACGTACAACGTGCACTTAATAATCTCCCTAGAAGGTCTCTGGGTGGGCTGACCCCATACGAAATGCTCTTTGGCATAAAAATGTGGTCTAGACATGGCGGCGTAGATGATCACTGTGCTGTATTACAGAATCTACAAGAGACCAGAGACAGTCTTGCAAAGGAACACTTGCCCTCCACAACTGATGCTGCGCTTCAGATTCCGGTAGTCGGCTGGCTACCTCGAGTTGGCGACCTGGTCCGTGAGAAGGTGGAGAACAAGGAGTTCGGCCCCTCTTATCGTGCACCAGTACCAGTGCTTGGTGTGTAGGGTACAAGAACAGTCATTTTACCTCCACTTCCTGGTCGCAAGGATAACTGGTACATCTCCATTGACAATGTCAAACTACAGCGAGTGGCAGATTCTTCTTAGTATGACGCCAGCGGTCTCTTGTCCAGCGATGCTGAGAAATTCTGTTTTGGCTCCGGCTTCTACAACCAGGCCTGACATTGCCATTGAGATGCATACAGTTACTAATCCTTTGTTGCCTTCACCGGCTGGTGGTCGATCTGTAGATACAGAGTATGCTTATCCCACAGATGTGTCGTTGCCTGGTTTACAATCTACTGCAGTTGACCAGTCACGTTTTTCATTTTCATTCATAAGAGACATTTTGGACTTACATTTGGCTGTTGCTCATAAGTATTTTTTTGTTTATGTCCATTGCATTTGTGGTGGTATTTTTTCGTCTTGTAAATGGACACTATCTCACCGAAAGATCTGCAATTAGACTAATTGATGGAATTTTGGCTCCCCACTCCTCATCACACATCATGAAAAGGGACCAGACTTTTGTGAATATTGCTGCCTGGCCTGTGTTGGATGGGATTGTGTGGGATGCTGTAAAATTTCAAATTCATGGTCCCACAGAAGTGATTAATGTCCCCAATGTACTTCGTGTTTCTATGGGAGATGTGAAACAAAACATCCGCTCTGATGATTGGGACGTTCAGGCCATAGAGGCACTCTTTTCTGATTTGAAATATTATGCTGCTTTTGATGCTGAAGATCTGTATTTAGACACTGCTAATTATGGGGAACTATTTTGCTATCAACACTATGGCAGTCATTTCCTATATAAAGCAAATACTTTTAGAAATTTTGTTAATTATACTAAATGAGAACATTGTCCGTCACCGGTTGAAGGCAGCTCCAGAACCTTAGTGAACAAATTTACATATTTTACTGATTTCAGCGTTACTGCACCTGAAGCCTTTTATTTTAAGGTGGCGGCGGAGTCGGCTTCCAAAGTTAGACTGACCCACACTTAATTATTGTATTCCAAGTCCTTTATGGATGAATTGGCTATTGGGGGATAAGAGCTGTGGAAAGATACTATTGATCTTAAATCTGTTTGGGGTTCTAAGACATGGCAGGTACGAGGGACTGAAGCTCTGCATCGTGCTTGCCTTATCCCAAACCACATGTTATTTTTGAATTCTACCATTTTTCAAACCACCTGCTTTGGATTGGCTACTTCTAAAAATATGAATTCCCCCTCTATTCCTGATCTGGGTGGTTATCCAAGATGGGTTAATCACACAGATCTGTCCCTTGATGCGTTGCGGTCATACATTACTAATACATCCTTCAACATTTCCGATTTAGATCACGAAGGATGGTTGATATGGCAAAGGAGCTCAGATTCCTGTCAACATCGTTTTCTGGGTCTATACCCTGGATATACACAGGTTAGAGTGGACCCCCGCTTTGAATCTTCCCATTCGTTACAACCTATTCTGTAGGGAAGTTATGTCAGAACTGGCTGCAACATTCCACCTTGACATCTGTTAAACTTCGTTTATCAAAATTACATGACAAAATAGATTTGAATGATTTTGTTAAGGGTCCTGTGGGTGGCAGATCCAAAATGTGGGTGTATGCTATTTATAACGAAGTTTGGAAATTATCGCAAATTGAAGCTGCTTCCAGATTGAGAGCTATTGATCAAGCAAGTTTGGAAACAGTGCTAGCTGTCATCGATAATAGCATTAGCACCCTTTCTTCCAGAATTTACACATTAGATAATATTGTTTCATCTGTCGTGGATGTTGTAGAGGATGATATGTCTGTTTTATATCATGGTCAAAATCAATTGCGTTCTATAATGCAGTTTGCATGGACTTTGCAAACATTGAAAGCTGGGAAGGTTCCCTGGGACTACATGAATACGTCATCTTTATTCCTGCCGTTTAATCTGACTACAAAACAACAGTTCATGTCCATGAAAGATGCAACATATTCATTACTGCATATTGAAAAGTTGGAACCTTTTGCCCTTCTCTGTGGCCAAATTAAACTCCGCTGTGTGGCTTTTCCACAGGTTGATCACCTTGTCGTTTCCTTTGTTTAAGTTCAGTTCCTGTATGAAACACTATGCCCTAGGCAGATATGAACCATTGGGTACCGCCTTCCTGCATGAAGTTTGGTCACTCCCATTTACATACAGATGCATGAGAGATTGTAAAGAGGTTTATTTGAAAGGTTAGAATGTACTTCCACACCTGATCACTCAGTAGTCTGTAGGCACATCCAATTGCATGGTGCATGCAATGTTCAGGCACCAAATTTGGCTTGCGTTCTAAAAGGGATTCCTATGCCGGCTATCACGTCGATTTGTTAGCTAACAGTAGTTATTTGCTTTTGAATAATGAGGCTTGCTGTGGGATGCTGGTGGGAATTCCCTACATTGTGACTGTCTCACAACGAGTAGTCTGCTGTAAAAATGTCCTTTTCCCACCCCGCATTGGAGATTGGATGTATCCATCTGGCCTTCCATCCCGACCTTGAAAGCAGAGTTCAACAAGATGAACAGAATAAGGGCTCTATCGTCTCAAAAAGAAGTCGCTCTGACTTCCTCCCGTGAAACATTTATCCTTCACGTGGCTAACACCCGCACCGAGGTGCATGCGCTTTTAAATACTGATCTCCCCCTTCATTTCGGTGCTCTGATTCATACTATATTCAATGCCTCGTCAACAACTGGCTTGGCGCATTTTTTCAAAGTTGTGGGATCCGGCCTCGTGACAAGCCTTCCAGGCAATTTTTGGTGTGATACCGGCATTTTTCATTCGATTTTTTTCCAGCGTCTTCGGCGGGCTCCCGTTGATTCTCGCCCTCACGGCTGGTGTGCTCCTGTTGGTCTGCACAATGTGTCACACGACAACCTACCCCGGCTGCTCCAACTTCGTAACCGGATGCTTGAATATTATGGAACATTGCCACTGGCCACTTTAAGTGTGGCCTATGGATTGTCCTTCCGATTTTTCTTACTTTACTTGCGTGCAACCTGTTTTTCATTGCCTAGATTGTCCTTTCGAATGCTGTCTGGATTTGTGCGTGTCGAACTCGCTGTCTCCTGCCCCGGATTATGATCGACTGATGAGTCCCTTAGTGGCTCATGAGTTGGACTGTTCTGGTATCGGGATTTTGGCCTGTGGCACGGCACATGGAGTCCTAGGGCATTGGGATATCTATACGGCAGCGTATAACTTCTTGGCGGGAAGTTATCTGGAAGAACACGCAAGTTGTCCTCTGATTGTACTAGAGGCTCCAGTTATCGAAGAACATGTATGTTCGTTTACCTTGCTAGACTGGATGGTGAAATCGTTTACAGAACATTATAATGATTTCCTTTTGGAAGCTGTTGCTACTTATTGTGCTTACACGTTGATGGATTGACTTGTCTCTGACTATGTGGGACTTTCCAAAAGTTATGAGTTATTTTTAATTAAAAAAAAAATAAAATTCTCTCTTTTTCCCCTCGCAAATTTTTCTTTTCCCCCTGTAAATTCAACGACTGGGGTCTGTCGAGCCTTTGCGTGCTGTCAGGAATTTTTTCTTTTTCAAGCGTGTTTTTCGAACTTTCACTACCAATCAGATGGATGGCCTATACAAGCCCTTGGTTCTGTCTCTGTCGATCTTGAACTCTGCGTTCCTAATTTGTATCCCTATTTGTTGGTGGTCCGATCAAGGGAGGGTGTAGTGGAGGCGGAGCTACAGGTACACACATTGCTATGTTATTTGTAATATGATTTCTCCCTTCATTTTCTATGGTATTGTAACAATGCTGATGGTTTTAATTTTAATAATTTGTCTGCTTATGTTAGCCAAAGTACTGCATCTTAGGACACATAGTTTATAAAATAAACATTTTAAACTTTACTGTGTCTCTGAATACTCTTGTTGTGGACTGATATGAGAATAATAACCAACAGGTATTTCTAATTCCCACCATTCCTAAGAGTACTCCAAGTCGCATGTTCTGGGTTGTCTAATCATTGGTAGCTTCGAGATGATACGAAGAGCGAATGAGACACTGATGCTAGTCGGATAGGGGTTCTGGGTTCTGAGGTGAGTTTTTGGTACACCGCAATTCACTGAGGTCCTGGTTTCCTGCGCATAGTTCTGTGCTTAAGCAGAATCCCTGCAACAGCTTAAGAGTTCAAAATTACCCTCATGCCCCTGATACAAATTCATTAATACCTCTCCCCATTAAAGTTTTGCTCAAGAAAATGGATGGTGCACCAGAGCACTAGCAGCCAAGATGACCGTATTCTGGCAAGCTACTGCATTGCCTCCCTTTCAGTTCCCATAGAAAGCTGCACTACACTGGGAATGTCCCAATGGTACCTTGATTGCTTCTAGCACCAGACCTGCTGCTCAGATGCTGAGGGCACTGTGCAAGGGAGAGACCTACAGTGTTTTGGCAGCCCAGGGCCTTGGAAATGAGGCAACATTGTTACAGTCAACCGTATTGCTCACAGACTGATGAACCTGCACAACTGGCCTTCCATATTGCCAGTTACCCCTCCTTGGGGCATCCAGGTGTTGGCTTTTATGATGCCTCTGTCTGACTAGCAACATCTATGGTGAACCTGGTGACATCATGGGCCCCACAACCTGCTTTCCCAGTGATCCTCTAACTAGACTGCTGCCTTCTATCAGCGATCTCACACTCTTACCTGGCCCTTGTGGGTAAGCTGCGGTGTTGGGCAAAGGAGCTTCTTCCTCTGGTAGAGCTGTGGCCTGCTCATGTTCTGGATCTGCTGTACTTTGATATCCAGCTATCGTCTGGGCATGGCGGCTAATGGTGGTGACATGCAGCGCATCTCAGCGCCCCTTGAGAAGCTGTCACCCTGCTTTTGGAGTCCCCCCACACACTGAAAATTTCTGCATTTGGAAGGCAGTGGTGTGCTCACTGGGTCACTGTTGCTGAATCTGCCCAAACCAGGCCCTGTCCTCTCTTGTTTTTTGCAGGCATTAACCCACCATGTTTGCAGCATGAAATATCTTTTGTGGTCACATGTTGTGCATTATTCCCCATCTGATGGGCCGTTTCGAAAGTTTTCTGAATCTTTAAAGTGGTTTTTTTTTCTCGGAGTGGACCTGGGTGTAGTCGATATGGCTCCATATAAGTTTGACCGTAAACCAACAATGTCCCCATATGCGATCCCCCATTTATTTATCTTTGCCACAGGGCTTAGATTGTGTTGAAGAAAATGGAGATCACAAAGGTGAGTGTGAAATTCAAGAATTCAGAGGTGTGGTATCATGGTAATGACTGTATGTGGTAACAAGGAGATTTGCTTTTTTCTGATGCTCTTCAACTGGTTCGGGGGATGTTTATTGTGAATGATATTATCTCTGAGACGCCTCGAAACAATTTTATAGGTCAACACGTAGGTTATGTCTTTCTAAACTAGCACATTAGGCTAAGATGGACCTGAAAGACCAGAAGGAGCTAAAAAGCAAAAAAGAAGCGTTCCATCAATGCAGGTTATGGGTTTCTGTGCAGTACATGGGATTTTCAGAAGAGGACATTTCAAGAGGCTTAGGAGAACGTCACCCTGATTATGACCTTAAACCGTTACCTCCCAGAACGTTGATGTACAAGAATTGGCTCCTAAGACAAAGCACTAAAACAAAAGATCTTGTGTGGCACTTGAGGTAAAGGCCAGCCAAACCACTAGAAAACTCGTCAAAGTACTTGACTGAAAAAAGAAAACCTTAAAGACAAACCCTGGACGCCAAATATACAGGCAGTGGTGATCCTAAAACCACATCCTTATGGATCTTAATACAAGCATACCAGAATGGACTTGCTGAAAGGCTATGGAAAAACTCCATCAGTTCCTGGTCACTGGGAAGGAGTTACAGCATGGGGTTGACTTGACTTTGGTGTATGATAGCGTATGAAAGAGGTCTTCTACCGCCATAAAAAAAGTATTGCTGTAAAATCCCAGAAACAGAGGTTATTGGGGACAAAATGATTTTAAAAAGTCTCTTCTTGCTAAGATAGCAGTAATTTGAAGAGATGTTGGTTGCACATAAGGTTCCTAAAGCTTTGGGCAATAAAAGACCAAGAGAGGACACAAGAATAATTTAAAGTTTGGGCCACCTCTTGCGCTAGTGGTACAAGAGGAGGAACAGCTAGAAAAACAACACGGTTAAAGATCTCCAGCTTATTCCAAGAATTGAAGAACAGGAAATAAACTTCAATACTGAATATTTAGAAGTCATTCTTACAGACGAAGAGAGTGACCTATGTCCTTCGGGATGATATATCCTTGTATCCAAGTTATTAAGAGAGCAGCAGGTGAATATGGAGTTCTAATGGATATTGAACAGGAAGACTCATCTTTCCTGCTCGAGACACTAAACCCGCTACACAGAAAACAAAAATATTTATCTGTTACCAGCCATCATTCTTCAGGGCAGATGGTTGTTCAGTAAACTAGCCACAGCTAGACCGGTGCCACCAAGAATTGAGGGGAATCAACTGCAATATATTAAATGCATATGGAAGCAGACTGTAGTAGCTGCAACAACAAGGGACATGGCACAGTTAAGAGCTACACAAGATCTCCGGCCTGACAAAGATTTTAAGAGACTAGAGGCTGGGGACAAAAAGATGGAGACAGCCGTGCTGCCACTGTCCGTTTCCTACCGCTGTGATGGAGGAAACAGTAGTCTTCCTCGCCACATCAGATCTGTGATTTGATGTTTCGTAGTCAGTTGACTGAAGTATCTACCATGAACGTATATATTGCAAAGATTCCATGGATTCCCTTAGAAGTGTACAGGGCTCAATGTAAACCCAAGGTGCTCTATTTGTGATGGTGTGATTGAGCGGCCTTAAGCCTAACACAGAGGTGTAAGACATTTGTTATGCACACAGTGATTAATAAATGACACACAACTCAAAAAGGAGATCTGCACCAATTTTAGAAAAGTAAGCCTCTTTCAAGATTTATTTTAAGACCAAGCAATACGTGAAAAGGTAAGTACGTTTTTGATGAGAAATATTTTTCACTTTTAAAAGTGAACGCATTGCAATTTTCAGTTCTGCAATCTTAACCTATGGGAGGAAAACAAGAATGCGATTTTGCAGGAAAGTATACAACTTACAGTTTTGGTTTTAAGGATGAAGAAACTGCACCAGACAATATTCAGGTAAGTAGAAAATCTGCACCTCCAGCGTCACAGGTGCAGCCGGGTGCAGCGCTCAAACTCTGAATCTGGTGCCAATGTTATTCAACGGAGAAAGGGGGTAATCGGAGAGATGCTATTCACAGGTGAGTAAAGCGGTTTGGTATCCCAGTCTGTGGGCGTTAAAGTAAGCATAAGGGGGGCACAGGCAGCATCAAACTTACACCCTCAGTGGCACAAACGGCAGCCAGGTGCAGAGTGCCAACACCGCATCAGGTGCCCAATGCACACCAATGGGGGAGATCGGGTTTGAAGAAAGGCTCAGGACAAGAGGTGGTACGAAGGAAACCCACAGCTGCCCAGGTAAGTAGAGATACTAGGTAACTATGGGCAATGTTGGTTGCACTCCCCAAGGTCCAGGGGCTTCGGGTGCGGGGGTGTTCCTAGGCGTTGGAAAAGTCTTCCCGGGCAGGTCTCGAATGGGAGGAATGTTCGAGTTGAGGCAGCAGGTGTCGAGGTGGAGTCCAGCAGAGGTCCGCCCATGGTGGACTCTTGCTCAGAAGCATTGTTATGTTATGTTATCTGGAATTTGTAGAGCGCGCGGCTACTCCGAAGAGTGTCCCGGTGCTGAGAAAAGACCACTGACAGACAATCCCCCCCCAACCACAGTGCCAGAAAAGCCTAAAGCTGGAAAAACCACATCTTCAGATTCTGCCTAAAAGTCAGAAGGTCCGGGATCTGTTGCAGCGGGGGGGCGGAGGCTGTTCCAGAGTCTGGATGCTACTACTTGAAAAGATCTTCCCCCTACCCGTGAGAGCCTGACCTTTGGAGTCGAGATCAAGCACTGGGTAGAAGATCTTAAGGAGCGCTGAGGCATGTAAGGCTGAAATCTTTCCCTTAGGTATGGGGCCCGATCCCATGGAAAGCTTTGAAGACCCGGACTAAGGCTTTGAAGTGAATTCTTTTTTGCACTGGAAGCCAGTGAAGTGAGGACAAGAGATGAGAGGTATGTGTCCTGGGCCTAGTTAGGAAGATGGCCCTGGCTGCCATGTTCTGAATGATTTGCAGACGACCTAGTAGGTACTCTGGAAGTCCCAGATACAAATAATTAACATAATCCAGTCTCAATATCACTAAGGCCTGGACAACTGTTTTACGATGAGAGACTGGTAGAAGTGGGAGGAAGTTTTTCAACATTTTCAATGTCCCAAAACTGGTACCTGCCACTGATTTGACTTGCACCTTCATAGAAAGGGCAGAGTCCAATTTGACCCCCAGATTTTTCACAGTAGTGACCTCAGACGATGGAGGGGACCACCAAGAGTGCCAGGCTTCATGTGGACGAGGGCCAAAGAAAATAATTTCTGATTTGTCAGAGTTGCATTTTAATTGATTACAGCTAAACCACGAGAAGATCTCAGAGAGGCAGTTCTTTATACTGGTCCCATCGAAGTCAGAGCCCTTCTCGCACATGAACAACAGTTGAGTGTCGTCCGCGTATGACACTATTATAGGGCCATGCTTCTCGGCGAGAAGGGCAAGAGGGGCCATGTACAAATTAAACTGCGTGGGACTGAGAATTGATCCCTGCGGGACCCCCACATTCAAGGACTGGATTTCTGCCAAAAAAGGTGGGGCCCAGACTGTTTGAGAGCTGTTGCTGAGAAAGGATATCAACCATTTCAATACCGTGCCTCCAAACCCGCCCCCCTCAAGTCTTTCCAAAAGTCGCTTGTGGGGGACGGTATCAAAGGCTGCGGAGAGGTCGAGTAACACCAAAACCGCGCTCCCTCCTCTATCTAACGTGGCTTTAATCGTCTCGGCAACCACCAGCAAGGCAGTTTCAGTGCTGAAGTTGACTCTAAAGCCCGATTGACTGGGGTGTAGGAAATCATTGGCCTCTATGGAGTTTGTGATAACTTTCTTCACGTATTTCTCCAACACCTTGAAGAAAAAGGGCAGGAGGGAGATAGGCCTATAATTGCTGGTAACCTCAGGGTCTGCCGTAGGTTTTTTAAAAGAGGGAGGATTTTGGCGTTTATCCAAATTTGAGGCATAAGGCCCTCCCGCAATGTGGTGTTTAAAATTGAAATACAGCTGGATTAATTACTTCCGCTATGGACGACAAAACTTTAGCAGGACAAGGGTCTGAGGGTGAACCAGACTTAAGATTTTTCCTAAAAGAAAGAGATTGATTGTGGCTGATATTCGGGAATTGCAGAAGACAGGCATCCATGCTGTAGCGAGGGGGTGGATCATAACCTTCCTCCACCTCTAAGGGTTTATCCTTGAAGGAGTCCTGAATACTTAAAAAAATGTCGTGGAAGAACCTGACCATACGCTTGGTCCAGTCACTATTGGGGATGAAAGGGCGGCTGATAGGTGAAGGAGACGAGAAACCTTTTACAATAGCAAAAAGTTCTTGACTTTTGTTTGCTGCCTGTTCAATTTTGGTGGCAAAGAACGATTGTTTCTCCTCTCGAACTTTCTTGTAGTGTTCTTTTAATGCTCGGTTATAGATGGCTTTATCTGAAGGACTGTAATGCCTTCGCCAAACTCTTTCCAGATGTTTACACGTGCTTTTACTCATTAGGTCTCGCCTAGCGGTGCAGCACATGCGCTGCTCGCTTTGCGAGGCATGCAGTATACACTAAAGGTGAGGGAAGCCCCGCCCACTCCTCCATCAATTTTTTCATTGGCTTGTGGCTTTTTCCTTTCGAAGTGCTGCCTTCTGATTGATTTAGAGGCTGCTAGTCCCGCCTTATGACGGCCATGTCTCCTTCCATGGCTATTGGCCCCTTTACTGCATGTTTTCTGAGCACTACTTTGGTCCCGTGCCACCCGTCCCGCTGTCCGAGGCTTCTCTCCCGCCCCCCCACTTCGTTGTTCGTGTCTTATTATCGCTGTCACTCCCGTTTTTGTTTACCTGAGGCAAGCGCGTGATATTCAAAAACTTCAAACGTGTTCGACATTGCGTGCACTCTGTCCGAGGCTTCTCTCCCGCCCCTCACTTCCGTTGTTCGTGTCTTATCGCCCGCACTCCCGTTTTTTTTTTACCTGAGGCAAGCGCGTGATATTCAAAAACTTCAAACGTGTTTGACATTGCGTGCACTTTATAGTGCCCCTGGGGCACAAGCAGGGACCTACTAGAGTGCTTCTTTACCAGAACGCACTCTGCGGTCCCCCCGTGCCTTTCTTGCTGGGAAATCCGTCTACTGACTGAGTGGTTTCCCGGAGACCGGCGTGTTTCCCAACTTAGTACTAGCACTGCACCCTACAGGTGCTCCACGAATAGAAAGCGCAGCTGTTTGTTGTCACTTGTTTATTGTCACTGACACTCACATGATGGTATTCTCGTGAACGCCGACATGCACCGTGACTGGACTACCGTAAACATGAGGAATTACCCCAGCGCTGGAAGACCGTTGCTGCGGGCTGTGGTGTGTAGTCTCGGAGCTTTCGATGAAGTATTTATTATTTATGCCAGATGACATTTTTGTATTGGAGAACTATCTGAGGCCAATGAAGCCCGGTATAGTCTTTTAGCGGACCCTACGGAGTCCTGCAAACCAGCATATATGTGTATTTTTTTAATCGGATGTAAATGAGCGAAGCATATAGGGACCTGCACGTCTCTTCAGAGACTAGAACGAAGGGAAGGTATTGTAGAAGGTACATGGGCTCAGTAAGCCTCAAAGAGCATTGGTGGGCAAAGGAGAGCTCTGACTGTGGTGCATTGGAAATCCAGGTAGAGGCGCGCCGAACTCGTTAAAGCACTAGAACTAATGACTCCATAACACTCTAGAGCCAAACAATGCGCGCAGAGGTTCATAGAGAGAATTTAGCCCCGTGCCCATGTAGAGCAGCACTGACCACAGTGACACCGCCTAGGGGTCTGTTTCAGCATGTAGCTGACTCAAGACCCCTCTAAAGTCAAGCAGAAGCCCACAGAGCACCGTTGTCACACAATGTCTGTGGTGTAATTGATGTTGTTAAATGGTCACCGTTCAATCACCAAATCACGTTCTACACGCAACACATTCTTTCTTTCAGCAATCGGGAGGTTGGTGTGGGAGGAGGTCATGGGAGTTCACTTGCCTGAATCCCAAGGTCACTGAGCAGCAGGGAACGTTGACCGTGCAGGGTTCTCTTCAGGTCACAATACAACGCTGTCCAATTGAAAGCTGAATTCAGTGAATGCACAGCCCATTTGGTGACACCTGCGACTGCGTGTATTCAATTTGCTTGTTTTACGTGTGATGAGCATGCATTTACATGAATTACGATCATCTGTCACCAAGGCACTAGTGGTTCTCTTATTTAACTGTATCTGAATATAACTATGAATGCTTTTAATTTTTCCCGTGTACCTTCTTGTTTCTCACATATCTAGGGCTACACCCAGGCGATATACTGAATATTCATGTAAAGTATACAGGGGCTAGTGTACATACACTTTACCTTTCCATCCCTGTTAGAGTAGAATCGGGTCTTCTTGGTCCTGTCACACGGGAACCTTCGCAGATCCCGCCTCTTTCGGTTGCCCCTCCCCGACAGCCAGCTACTCCAACCCATCTAAACAGCCCCTCCTAACTGCGAGACAATGATCTGTTATCTTTCTATGCTAAAACAGCCCTCATCCGAGCAATTGTTTGTGTCGGGCAACACTCTTAACTCTAGAAGCATACAGTGGGGGTGTGGTCAGCCCCACCCCTCCTCCATGTGTTGGATGGCCTCTCTTACCCTTCCCCATCAGGGCTCGTAGCCACAGCCCCCACATCTCCCGGTAGTGCTTCTGAGGTTTATCCATGCAGCTTCTTCGGCCCTCGTCACCTCCTTAATGAAACACAAGTCACTAACATAGGGTTTGATAGCAGGAAAGCCGTGCTGGATAACATAATCGCCCACCATATACCATGTCACAATAATTCCGTTCAATCCAGGGAGTGCACTGGTAGTGTTGTACACACCACAAGGGAAGCGTGCCTTCCTCCTTCATAGTGCTGTAGCAAGAATGCAAAACAAGGAAAAAGAAAGTTCTGCCATGTGGGAAACATCTCCACTCCAGTCGGGATCCGAGGATATACCCAGAACTATGAATTTTTCAGTCTGATGTTAAACTTGATCAAATGTATTTGCCATGGGTTTAATTCTGTGTTGCAGCTGTCCACGTTCACTTCAGCTATCCTTTCACAGGATCTTAACTGAGAGAAACTTGATTGCCAAGTAAGGTGTCTCAAGGCAGACGTAGTAGAAGAGAAGGTAATAGGGAACTAACTAAATGGGCACATTGGCCATGTTTTTGCCTGACATGATCCATTCTTAATAGATGTCACTATAGTTTCTCTTCTCCTCCCTGTGCTTCTTCCTCCTCTGTGCTCGTGCTCCCTCCCTTCTCAGCGGTCTCCGCCTCCCCTCTATTGCTCTTTCCTCCGTGTCCCTGCCAAGCCCCTGCTCCATTGCTTTCATATTTTCTCCCCCTCCCATGTTTTTTTATTCACAGTTTTAAGTAGCCAAAACCAAAAGATTCAGAGCGCTTTTCCATTAGCAGCAGTTACATTCATTTCCTTAGGCACAGGGAGATTACTTTATTTGGCAAAATCGTGAGGTGTTCTGCCGACCCCGAGACTCCAGCTTGGCTTCCCAGTCGGCTGCTCTGAAGGGCCAAATCCTCTCCTGTTATTTACACCCTCTCTCTGCCCCCACCCCAGGGTGTGTAATTAGAATAAAGGCAACTGCCATGAAAACAAAGCACTCGGGTAGCAAGCAATGACAAAATGTGGTGAAAGGTTTCATGGGCGTTTTGTGACTTGCAAATATAATGTAAATGGAGAACTACTAAAAAAGGAACAAGATCCATGAATAAAAATTGAAGAGTACACAGCATCTTCACCTTGATGGCGATGGACAGAAGTACTGCAGATTTGCTGATAGCACATGGCAGCTCTTCACAACACGCGTGGTGCAGATTTTTGCTTCAATTAAAATATTCCTCTTTAACAGGGACATTTTAAGGATTTTGGGGGCCCTGGGTCAAACGTATTTTGGGGACCCCTGTTTGTAACAGCTTTCAATTTATGTAACCAGTTTCAGCTCTTTTATGCCCTCTAAGGCCTGGTCACTGACAGTGCACAGGCGCACTCATATTTCATTTGCAGTATTTGCATAGCACAGATCTAGCGTGTAAGACAGTGCAGTGTATAACACAGCACGGTGAGTGTGCAATATCATCGGTGTGCGATACAAAATAATGATCAAATGTCTTCATTGAAACACTTTAGTTTCAACGTTTTTATTTGCCACCATCCTGTTTAAAAGTGCTCGTCAGCACCGCCGCCTCCTAGCACTCCCAGAGCAAACTGCGTTAAAGAGGTTGCCCTGACTGTAAGCCCACCTCACGCACACATGGACTTCTTTGTATACTTCAGCTTTTCGAATATTTCTCCATTTCTCTTTGTACCTGTCCGTAAAAGTCTCTGCCCTTGGGGCGGAGCTTGGCTCGCAAAGAAGATGGCCGCTTGAGCTCGGAGCTCCGGCGAGCCACGTCTAATATCCTTAAATAATCCTGACCCCGACGAGTCCCAACGCAACGGTCGGCCTCGGCGGAACGTCCCAGGGGGCCGGACAGCTGTACGCCGCGATTTCCGGCCCGATCGAGCGACCAGGTGACCTCCGGAGCCGGCGACTCGAGCGGCGACCTAGGCCGCGGATCCCCGGCCTTGGGTGGAGGAGGCTGCCGACGACGTAAGGAGACGTGCGGCCAGCGACCCTGAGGTGCGCAGCGGAGGACAGCGGAGTCCAGAGGCAGGGTCCGCCGGTGCACACAGAGGCAGCGGACAGCACAGACGCCGATCTACTGCCAGTAAGAGAGACCCGGGTTGCATCACACGGCGCCCGCAGCGTGGAGGATCTGCGATACCCCCTGCGCGCCCAACGACAGAGAGACTGGCGGCGAGGCGCGTTTGTGGCGCTCCTGGGCATGGTTACGGCGGCAGCCGGGAAGAGGGGTGCTGGTGAGCCCTGCAGCGGAGGTACGGAAGCGGCAGCAGGTTGGGAGTCACCACCGGTGAGACGCCACCGAGGCCGAGCTGAGCGCGGACGCCACGAGCTTGGTGGCCTTGCTGCTGGGACGGGGCGGACGGCCTGCTGGACGCCTGGAGTGGCCGTTGGCGGACAGGTGCGCCGGGTGAAGACGGAAGGAGCTAACTGACCCGCCGAGACACCTGCGGTGGGCTGCCTGCGACTGTGCCACGGCTGGGAGGTGCCGGTGGACTTGCCAAGCCGAACGGCGGCGCGCTGAACGGAGTGGGGGCACAAGATGGGCAAGGCGGATAAAACACAGTCGAAACTGAAGTTCGAGCAGCGGCGCCCCCAGCCGCAGCCGCCTCTGGAGAGCGCTACAGGAGGCGGGCCTGACCCCGCGGAAGACGACCGGGACTTGAGGGGCCTCTTGTTGTCCATGGAGAAGGGACTACAGAGCGGCATCACGGCCCTGGGCGCTAAAATCGACGCGCTCTCCTACCGAATGGACCGCATGGGAGAGCGCCTGGACAGGCATTCGGAGCGCCTAGACCAGGCTGACGGCCGCATATCGGAGGTGGAGGGCGCGCAGACGGCACTGGACAGCGACCACAAGAAGCTCGAGCGCCAAATGCAGATGCTGCAGGACAAGACAGAGGACTTAGAGGCCCGTTCTCGGCGCTGTAACTTGCGCATCACTGGCCTGCCGGAGTCCACCGCCACAGGCCGCATGGAGACCTTCGTGGAGACATTGTTGGTTACATTGCTGGGGAAGGAAGTATTCTCCGGGATGTTCGTGGTGGAGAGAGCGCACAGGTCCCTGGGCCCGAGGCCCCCGCCAGGAGCACCGCCCCGACCGGTCATAGCTAAACTTCTGAACTATAGAGACCGAGATGCGGCGCTGAGAGTGGCCCGGGAAAAGAAGACACTGTCCTACGAAGGGTCGCCTATCTCGCTCTACCCGGACTTCACAGCCCGGGTGCAGGAGGCCAGACGACAGTTTGCCCCTGCCAAAAAACAGCTCCGGGAGCTCGGAGTGGACTATGCCATGCTGTACCCGGCTAAGCTACGAGTCAACCGACAGGGCAAGTCACACATATTCCAGGACCCTAAAGCACTCCACAAGGCGCTGAAGGACTGGGCGAAGGAGCAGCGTCGGAGCCCGGCGACGTCACCACGCGAGGACGAGAGAGATGGCGCCCTGGACGCACAGGACTGACCGAGAGGGCAGGACTCACCTAGTTGGTATTTTGTCGTGACCTGTGTGGCAGCAGGGAGGTAGGATTTGAGAGGCACGGATGGGGAGCGGTTAGATGATATGGTTATGGGGTACTGTACAACGTGAGATGCACCCCCCACCGGACTAGTCGCAACAGGGAGGCCCGTGGACAGCGACTTATCCCCCTGTTGCTTAACTCCGTTATAGCATTATAGAGTATGCTGCTTGGGACAAACACCTGAGAACGTTGTTAAGAAGTTGTATCAAAGTGCTGGGAGGGGTCGAGAGACACCAGAGTGGCTCGCTGGACCGGGCGGCGGCTGTTGGGCGCTAGGTGCTTCCACACTAACGTGTGAGCGCAGAGCGACCTCCGCCCGCGTGTGCGTTCCACTCCGTTGAGAGTTTGACAGTTAAGGGTGGGGAGGCGGGAGGTATGGGGTGCCCAAGTTTGGGAATCTGCAAGGCCGAGTTGGGGAGGGTCTGCTGTGGGCGGGGGGGACGGGGGGGTTTGAGTTTTGGGGGTTTGAGGTCACTAGGTTGGGGTACGAGTGTGGCACGACTAGTATGCTCCTGCGCTTGGAGGCGCGCACAATTGAGGGATTTGCGCCCACGAGAAAGCTATGGCGAACACCGGAGCGGCCATGCCTGAGAAGCGCGACGCACTAAGAATCCTCTCTTGGAATGTACGGGGACTGAATGATTACCGAAAAGCCCGTAAAGTGCTGCACTACCTTAAGAGGCATGAGATAGATATTGCACTCCTGCAGGAGACGCACCTTCCCACTAACAGCCCTATCCTGCGCACCAGGGACCTGAGGGAGGCGCACGCAGCGGGGTTCACTACACACTCTAGAGGGGTGCTTACATGGGTCAGCGCGCGGGTGGAGCACAGGTTGCAGTGCATTGCCACAGACAATGCGGGCAGGTATGCGCTCACGCGCTTTCAGGGAAAGGGCATGGATTTGCTGCTGGTTAATTGTTATGGGCCGAATTATGACTGCCCCGAGTTTTTCACAGCGCTGGCGGGAGCGGTGGGGGATACAGGCGCGCGGCAGGTACTGTGGGGAGGCGACTTCAATGTGGTGCTAGACCCGGAGCTTGATAGGTCAGGAGGCCCGAACCGAGCGCGACCTGCGGCAGCAGGGGCGATCGCTCGGGGTATGCTATGTCTGGATTTGGTTGATTTGTGGCGCACTCGTAACCCGGCACAGGGAGGCTACACGCATTACTCGGCATACCATAACTTGCATACGCGGATAGACTACTGGCTACTATCTGCGCCCCTTGCTTCGCAGATTCGCGAGTGCGCGGTACTCCCGCGAACGCTCTCTGACCACTCGCCGATACTGCTCTCCCTGGCGACGCCCAGAAAGGCCCCCCCGCCGTTCCTTTGGCGATTCCCCCCTTATTCGCTGCTGGATCCTCTGTTCAAGGAGGAGCTACTGGCTGCGATCGAGCAATTCTTTGCCACTAATTTGGGCTCTGTGGAGGATTTTCAGACTGTCTGGGAGACCTTCAAGGTCCACATTCGCGGAGTGGCGATGGCTAAACACTCGGGGGTACTCCGGAGTATCCGGCGCCGCCTTGCGGCGCAGGAGCGTAACCTGGCAGAGTTGGAGACCAGACTGCTAGAAGAGGGCGGAGATGACACTATTGAGGAGGTAAAGGCCCTACTAGCGGAGTATCACGAAACGGCTGATGCAGAGGTGTTACACCTGGGGAAGTACGCTACGGCCAGGGTGTATGGTGAGGGGGACAGACCGGGGTCGGTATTAGCTAACCTGCTCAAGGCTCGCAGGCGCAGGACCGCCGTCACGCAGATCAAGGCAGCGGATAGCTCACTGCTCACAGAGGAGGAGGACGTAGTGGAGCGATTTCGGTCGTACTACGCTGGACTCTATGCTTCTAAGCAAACCGGCATGGAGGACGGCATAGGGGACTATCTGGACCATATAAAGTTGCCGTTCCTCCCGAACGAACACAGGGAGTTTCTCTCCTTACCTATTGAGAGGGATGAAATTCTAGAGGCCCTTGCGAGCATGAAGGCGCAAAGCGCCCCCGGAGCTGATGGCCTCACCGTCGCGTTCTACCGAACTTTCATAGACCAGCTCTTACCACACTTGTCGACGCTGTTTGACGATATGTGCACGAGGGGGCATATGCCACCGTCCATGCGCGAAGCGCTCTTAGTTGCTATACCGAAGCCAGGCAAACCGCCCGAGGAGTGCAGCTCCTATCGACCGCTGTCGCTACTCAACGTGGATACGAAATTATATGCCAAGATCCTGGCCACGCGGCTAGCCCTTCTCGCTCCCGAACTGGTCGCCCCAGAGCAGGCGGGATTCATGCCGGGCAGGAACCTCACATATAATTTGCGGACGGTGTTTGGCGTCCTGCAACACGTTCGCCCCGAAGCGCGCGCGCTCGCGGTGTTTCTCGACATGGAAAAGGCATTTGACTCTGTCGAGTGGCCATTTATGCGACAGGTCCTGACGCGCATGGGGCTCGGTCCGATCTTCCTACAAATGATAGGAGTACTATATAATGGCCCCACGGCGCGAATACGCTTGGGCGACCGAGTCACGGACCCGATAACAATTACGAGGGGCACGAGGCAGGGGTGCCCCCTGTCACCTTTGCTGTATGCCCTGGTGGCAGAACCGCTGGCGTGCGCTATGCGTGAATACCACAGCCTTCGAGGCATCAATTTCCCTACTTACAGAATAACGATCTCCACGTATGCAGACGACACCCTGCTATATATCAGGGACCCGGAAAATAACCTAGCCCCAGTGTTGAGGGAGGTAGTCCACTTTGGAGCGCTCTCCGGGCTGACGGTGAACTGGGATAAATCTATTGTGTTCCCGCTGACGCCAGTCACGACCCCCTTTGCTATGGAGTACCCATTGCACTGGTCTGAGGAACCGGTTCGGTACCTGGGGATCCAGCTCCATAGGGACTCAGAGGTGGTGCTATCTGAGAATTACGGACGGGCCATAAGTAAACTGGAAGACGACGTGGAGACCTGGATCAAGCTGCCCCTTTCGTTATTGGGACGCATATCCATTATGAAGATGGTGGTGCTCCCTCGGTTCCTGTTTCTTTTTACGAACATCCCCATGGTGCTCTCGCGTGCTTTCTTCGCGCGGCTGCAGGCATCATTGCTAAGGCTGGCGTGGGCTGGCAAGCAGGCGCGGACCAGCTGGAAAGTACTGACGCTACCTTACCAGATGGGTGGCCTTGGGGCACCCGACATGGAGCTGTACTACCGAGTGGCGCAGGGAGCTCAGGCGCATAGCTGGATACACGGGGGCGAGGCTGTCCCGTATCTTAGACTGGAGACATTGTTTGCGGCGCCGCTGCCGCTCCCAGCGGTAATTTTTGAGCATCCGGACCGCCGCACGGGATTTCTCGATTCCTTGAACTCCACTAGGCATGCCTGGAACTGTATACTACAGTGCGACTCTGGGGCGCAGCTGTATTCACCGGCAATGCCCACTGCCTGGGCGGTGTGGCTGACCCCTTGCAAGGAGGAGGGAGTGCGGCGAGCGCTTAAGGAGATGGGAGTACACACACTGGGGGACATGTTTGCTGACGGCCAAGTCAAAACGTGGACGGCGGTGGCAGCCTCAGGCGCGGAGTGCACGCAATTGCAGCGTTTTCAGTATTACAGAGTCAGGCAGGCCTGGAGACAGTTGCTGGGGAAGGATATGGAGGAGCCGGCGGAGGTTCAGGAACTGACGTACATAATTAAGAATGATAGCCCCCGCGGGTTGATCTCTAAGTTGTACAGAATGGCGCAATCGCATAGAGTGCACGAGTTCGCAAAATGCAGACTGGACTGGCAAAGGGACTTAGGGATTACCATTGACGATGCAATGTGGGCGTACTGCTGCACGGGGATTAGACGCATCTCTCTGCATGGCAGACACCGGCTGGTCCATTTCAAATTCCTCAACAGGTACTACTACACGCCGGAGCGCTTGCATAGATATGGGCTGCGTGCAGACCCTGTATGCGAACGTTGCAGACACCCGACGGCTGACTTCCTCCACCTGGCGTGGCAATGCCCGGGCATATACAACTTTTGGGTGGCGGTATGCCACCAGATAGTGGGGGTGACGGGGGTGGAGCTGGCTCCGGATCCGGCGGTGGCGCTATTGGGGCATTCACGAGGTGTGCCGAGGGCTGCCAGACGCCTGGTTGATATGGGGATGCTAGTGGCGAAACGGCGAGTGGCGATGAGCTGGATGCGTGGCCCAGTGCCCACGGTGGAGCAGTGGAAACGCGATGTGCTGTACTGCTGCACCCAAGCGGAGAGGTTCAGCGAGTTGCTGCCGCCGCGTAGCAGGCCTAAAAACTTCTGGGAATTGTATGAGGAATACCTGAGCGGGCGGGGGGCTGCAGCAGGACGCCCGGATGGGGGCCCTGACCCGGATGCTGCAGAAGAGGGAGCTCCCGTAGGAGGTGATCGGGCGGGTGACACTAGATGAGGATGAGTGGCGGCTGAGTGCGGGAAGCGAGCGATACTGCGACTAACTTAGGACCTCAGGGGTTTGGTTGGGGAGGGTGGGTTAGGGGAGTTGGGGGTAGCGTGAGGGGAGGGAGGGGGTTTGGAGTTTTATGGCCATAAAAAAGAGTGACTGTCCCCTAAGCTTTGGGGAAAGGAGCGCGTTAAAGCCTGACCGCAGACAGGGGATCCGCCCCGCATGCAAGCGCTGAGCTGGAGGGACACTCGGGAAGCATTAGGTGTTTATTCAGTGTAGCACGGCGATGCCCGGCCTCCGGGATGTGGGATAGCCGATGTAATCGATTGCGAGATGAGACAAAATGGCGGGCCTTGGGTTGATGGCACTCGGATCTGTATGTCACTGTTCCTTGTATGCAGTCAATAAACACATTTAAAAAAAAAAAAGTCTCTGCCCTTGTTCCTCCTTTCACTTTATTTTATACTATGCATATCTCAGTCTGTCCTTGCATCTGTCTCTCTTAATCTCAGTGCCAGTTTCTCTTTCGCTCCTTCGCTTCTTTTTTCTGTTTTGCTCTACTTTGATTTGTTATTTTCTTCTCCTGTTTCTATTTGTTCGACTCTATTTCCTGCTGTCTTTACTTCGTTGATCTATGGACATTTTTGCTTTCTTTAATTCTCTTTTTCCTCATTCTATCTTTATTGCGCCGTCTCTATTTTCCCCTCTATTTTCGTTTCACCCCAGTTCTCCCCATTCCTCATTTTCATTCCATCTGTTTCACTTTCTTCCTTTCTCCAGCATCCTTTCTGTTTCCATATTCTTTCCCCTTTCATTCCTTTGGTAGGTAAAAGACATTGTCATTTACAACGCCAAAACATCTAACTCTCTCAAAAGCGAGACCAATTTGCATTGCAAATGCTTGTTTTTAAAGTAGGCGTGAACCAGGGAGCTGAGACTCTGGTAAATTTACCTACTTTCATAGTAGAGGGGGCAAGTTCCTGAGCCTGCTGATTTAGCCAGTTCTCTAGGGAAAGTTCATCCCACTCGGGCTGGCCACTGAGGTGGCTAGGGCATTGGCGCAGAGCACTCTGTATTGCCTCCGGTGAAATCAGGTGAAAAGGTCTGAAACTACTACGAGAGAGAGATTTTCCCACAGGGCACGGTTTGTCAAGTTCCTTACTTCTATTGAAAGTTATTAAGTAATGGTCAGACCAGGTTAGGGCAAGGGGAGCCTCAGTTTCAATCCTCATAGAGGAAAAGACCTGGTCTAAGGTGTGCCCTTTATCGTGCGTGGGTGAATTAAGATACGGGTTAGGTTGAAAATGTCTAGAGATTCGTACAATTTTATAGTATCCGAATCTCGAGCATTATCCATATAGATATTAAAATCGCCCAGAACCAGGCATTGGCTATGATTGGCAGCAATGAAAGCAGACACCTGGCCAATAGACTCTAGGAACCCCCCTGCCAGGCCCGGAGGGCGGTAAATCAGGGCCCCCGCGATGGACTGATGTGCCGAGACAGTCAAAAGGAAACCCAAGCTCTCCACACCTTCCAGGTCTGGCAGTGATAGGAGAATACAGCTAAGAGAGCTCTTAAAAATTGAGGCTAAGCCGTTCCTCCCCCTCCCCGCCCGTAGAGTGGTCTTTCCTTATGATCAGGTACCCAGGTGGAATGGCATTGGCAATGGTAGGATTGGAGGCTTCAGTGAGCCATGTTTCAGTCAGAAATACCACGTCTGGGTTGAGATCAACTAGTACATCGTATAATTGAAGCTCGTGTTTTTTTACGGATGGTGTGTTTAATAAATTTTTTTTTAAATGCTTGCCATCATATTCTTGCAAAAACCTATGTGTGGAAACGGCAGATATGACATCGGGTGACCCCAGATTAGGTGACACTACCCAGCTGCAGTCTTTGCAGCCAGGAGGGGGCTTGCTCCCAGGAACATAATAGTGAGGTCTACACGGCGAACGCCTGCCAATGTCAAGAAGGCGCTGAATCTGATCATGGGTCGTTGTTCTGATGGCAATCTAGTAGCATTTCCGGCGCCAGCCGCCTCCGCGACGCAGATGGGCTTGCCTTTGGCGTGAGGCCAACTTGTAACAACTAGACCGCACCGTCTAGCAAAGGTGGCGGTCGGAAACTGCGCTAGAGGTCAGGGTTCGATTCCCCCTCCCGCCCCAGTATACACAAAGTTAAAATTCCCACACAGGTAAATCACACCAGAATTAAAAGATTTTTAAAAGGTTCTCAAATTTTAGAAGCAGTTCACAGCAATAAGGAAGACAATGAGATTAGCAGCGAAGTATAGCGAGGTAGAGCGCTAATCTGGGTCATTGGGGAACCTTCACAGGACCGGTGGGCCATTTGGACTTGGGATGTGGGCATCTGGTGCAGAGGTGGGTCCGGCTTATTTTGCGGTTCCTCAGGGCAGAGTTCTTTGTTCTTTGAAGTTAGTTTCTTCTGGACAGGTCCGCTGTCCATGGAAGATCTTGATCTTTGTCGAAGGCAGGCGGTTCGTCCAAGACTTTGAAAGTTACTGGGTTGGAGGATGGGTTATCTTCTGGGACAGGTTCGTCGAGGGCTGTAGACAGGGCGATAGGGCTGGGGCCAAGTCAGTTGGTGTCTGCAGCCTTCTCTGCTGGTGCGACACTGTAGTGTCTGGCTCTTCTTAGGTCGCCAGGAATCTGATTTGCAGGGTCTGGGGGTGCCACCTAAATAGTAGATTTAGGGACATTACAGGGGAGTGACCGGTAGGGACCAATGATTCTCTCACCTGGGGTGTCTACACCCACTATTATTATCGTATGGAAGGGGGGCATATCCCTAGACCTAATTGGATAAGTCGCACCATCTTCAAGATGGTGGGCACTGAAAAATGTGTTTCACTTCGCCTCCAGCACTTGAGGGGTGGAGTTAGCGAAGAGGGGGAGATCACAGGCACAAATATGGTGACAATCACAGAGATGCAGCAACATGCACCTCCAGACAACAAATGGCATCAGATTGCACGCGAAACATACAGGTCAGCCTTGGAGTGGAACTTGCCTGTTCTTACTTAGGTTTTCCTCCTGCCAAAAGTGGGGGTTTGAACCGAGGGCTGCCATCTGCTACTAGGAGCAGAGACTGGGGTCACATTCCGAAGGCAGCTCTCAAGTACTTTGCCCATCCTTGGGGAGGAGGTGTGACACCTCTGCCCAGAATGGGCTTTGTTTCTGGCCTCGGAGAGCAGGGGCTCTCGACCCAGGGTTCCAGAAACATGTCTGGTGGTGGCGACCTGCCTAAAGCCAGTCAGAGACCTGGGTGTATGTTTTAATAAACTCCACACTGGCATCAGTATGGGTTTGTTGAGAGGAGTTGTTTGGTACTAAACACTCCTGGGTTCAGGAAAGCCATCACGGTGCTGGGGAACTCGCTTTGTCGAGTTTCCAGCCCATGTACTGTCTTACTTCACTGGCACTTACAATATTAAGAATAGACTCAAATATTGTAGGGGCATATATACTTATGCAGATATGCCCACACCTGAGAGGTAGTGCACCCTGCCTTAGAGTTTGTAAGGCCTGCTAGAGGGGTGACTTACCTAAACCTTAGGCAGTGCTACTTGGCATGGCACATAGGCAGTTTGCCATGTCGACTTTGTCATTTTGTTTGCACCAGGGCATGCTGGCTGCAGTCGCAGTTTGCATGGCTTTGATGAGGGGTGGTTAAGTCCCAATGCCCCAGGTACCAGGGTACCATTAACTAGGGACTTACAGTTGCCAATCGTAGTATAGGTTTTAAGGAAAGAGCTCTGCCACAGGGGACCCGGTTGACGGGGACCCTGTGCATTTTCAATTGAAACCACATAATTTTCCAGGTAAAATGTGGGGGGCTAACCATGTCAAAAAAGGCACTTTCTCACATTTTCTCTGCTTGTTTCTGATTTTGTACATTATAGATTGTGTTATGTGGTTTTATGTAACCTGACACACTTTGGTAGCTATTCAAGATTGCAAGCTTCCAAAACTGTTACTGATTTTGACTGATCAAATAAGCGATTCAGTAGTTGCATTGCTTTTGCACTTGCCAATCATGACCTATTAACAATTCTCGAATAGCATCTCTAGTTCTTACTCAATACATTTTGTTTCTATTGGTTTTTTTTGTTTTAAGAGTCTTGACTGTTGTCTTGGGTGTCAATAATTTACACTGTTTTCAATCTTTCTCACAGGTAGTAATGCTTGTCCTAGCCTGGAAATTGGATGCACAAAATATGGGTTATTTTACATTGCAAGAGTGGTTGAAAGGAATGACTTCACTACAGTAAGAATTTCTACATTGTTTGCCGGAAAAAGTGTAATAAGTGACAGAAGGCAGACTCTTGCCTTTTTTCTTTTTTTAAGATTCCAGCTGGGGCAATATACCATATATATTTATTCACGGAAAAAAGGTTAAATTGACATTATAGACGGATATTAAAGTGAGATCTGAGTTAATGTTAAAGCACCAAAAAAAACCTAAAATGCTGTGAACTAACTATAACTTGCACCGCCATCATGCAATGTTTATGACCTCACATATTACATCATTCATGACCTCGTTATTGGCATCACTGATTATATTTAATCAACATCACTGTTGAAATTACGGAGCTCAGCCAGGGATTCTGCCCGTGTACTGTAGATCTTTCGAATGAGGAATAACAAAACAAGGCTGTACTCTTATACGTTTTTCCGTAAGCAGGGGCGTGGCCAAGATGGTGGCTGCATCGGACTCTTGTTGAAGAGCTCCGTACTGGGCCCGACATTTATCTGTTGTGTCTGTGGAGCAGTCTCGCCTTCACCCCGGCAACCGCTAGCTGGATGCACAATCCGGAGTGCCGCGGTGGGTCCCGGGCTCAGGTGAAAACTTGTGGTGTGGGAAATAGGAGGTACCTTGGGCAGTCAGCTTCTGTTCCGGACCTGCAGCACAGTGCTGGTGTATGCCTCGGAGCCGGTGAACCTGTAGCGGCCGCCCGCTATGATCCGTCCTGCTGTCTTGATTGGGGAGGAGTTCCCAGACACCCGGATGATATTATTTCAACCCCACCACCAAGTACCGGAGTGATGGAGGCGGCCTGGTGCAAGGGGTCGTGTCGGGGGGAACCCGGGCCTCCCGGTCACCGCTGATGTATCCCCAAAGATCAGTGGCTGGGATCTAGAGCAGGTTGCTCGCTGCTTCACCCCGCACTCCTCACATCACCACCTGCTATGTCTCTGCAACTGCTAGGGGGGAGACGGGGGGGGGGGGTGCAGTGAGGCGCGATGACCATGGCAGGAACAACTGAGCACATCGTTGGTCTGCTCTTCCTTTGGCCCTGTGGGCTCTTGATGCATGGTAAGGATCCTTGCTACCACCGTGCAGTTGCTGTTCCTCAGAGTGGACCCCCCTGCCTGACTGAATGTGGCTGCCTACCACAGTGGGCCTGTAATTTATCCAATGGGCCGCCTTATCTCATTGGCCCCTAAATTTTGATTATTGGATGCTTCCGCTGTTTGCTTTTGAGGGGGCGCACAGATGAGGAATTGGACGCAAGACCTGCCGCAGTGTCTGATGCTTTGAGGATCTGTAGTCCTGACCTGGGTCCTCATGTCTGTGCTCCCAGAGGTGTCCCTGACATTGTGCTATTTCCCGGTGCTTGCTGCGAGGAGAGTGCGGCTATGTGCACTGTTTTCACCTGGGCGTGCCTGCTTCCTCCCTCTTTTGTTTGGCGCTATTAGCAGCATTGAGGGGCATGTCGTTGCCCCTGGGGGCCCATGTTGTCAGTGGTACTCTGGATGGGCCTCGCTCGTGCTTGGCTACGAACACACCGGCGTCCACACGAGGGACTTCTCTACTCTGCTGTGTCTATCTGCTTTAGAGGCCTGCTGACTTTGTTGCTTGCTGTGTGCTCCCGTTGCTGTGGGGGGGGGAGGTCGCCCCTGGGTTTTCTTTTTGGTGACTCTGGGATGCTTGCCACAGTGCGGCCAGCCATATTTGGAGTCCTGAGAGATCGGTCAGACTGCTAACCGAACCACTGTCCGCCAGGGGTGGAGTCCCATTTCCACTGTGCCCCATGCGTGGCCAAATCAACACTAAATGGCTGTGGAACAGGCATATGCCATGGGCACAGCTGCACTTCACCATCATGACAATACATTTGCAGTTCTCCGGGTCAAACCGCCCCAGGCCTCTAGTTCTGGTTGGGACACCTGTGCTTCGAGCGCTTCCTCTGCCACCAGCACAGCTGCCTCTAGGGTTACTCCAAGGTCGGCAGATGATCTCATTTGATTTGTCCACCCGGGCTGCTGTCTCTTATCATATCATAAACTTTATACGACAATTAAGTCATCAATGTATATCTATAAAATACATCAGTCATTCATAAATACATCAAATTCCATACACAATTTAAAAAAAGTATTAAATTCAATAATATAACTCATGAAGAATAGGTTTAAGACACAATATCTAAAAATCTTATTTACTAAATATAATACAATACAATTTCATCAAGTCTAAAACGTACCGGTAACTAATATATGGTTAGTGGGTGAAAGGTGTCAATTCATCACAACAGGAAACAGAGGACTTTGCAGTTAAGCTCTGGGCAAGGAAAGTAATTTGATTCGAATTGTCCAGGCCCAGTGCAAAACTTTCGCCATTGCAATTGTAAGGTTAGGGCCTGTCCTTAAAATTCTCAGAGCATCAACATATCTCCGTATGCCCATAAGTTTACAAATAGGTTTGATCCACATCCGACGTGGTGCAACATATTCAGCATCTCCAGGTGCTTATTTTGTGCTTGTTTGTATCTCTGTAGACCATGACTGACCGATCACCTGATTGTAACGTCCTGCAATACCATATTCTCATGTGGAATGTGCGTGGCATGGCTACTCCTGCCAAGCGTTATTGTATGTATGCATATCTCAGGCACCGATGCATTCATATAGCCATGCTCCAAGAGACTCACCTCACTATGCCCGAATTACTCAAACTGTGTGTTAAATGGGGGGCGTGGCCAGCCAACACCCAAGATGGCCGCACGGGGATAGAGCTCTGGTGGGCCGCCGACTAATTCCCCTCTCACATCCGTTACATTCATCCATATGCCCGTAATTTCCGTGACTACAGAGGCGCCTCGAGTCACAGAATAAACCGACCCGCTGCGGAGACAAATCGGATCCCGATTGCCGACACTGGAGCCATTTGAAGTGGTTGGCCACTGGATGAACGCAGACCCGGCCGTGATCTTGCACGGCCTTTCCTGCTGCCGGCGGGTGCATTGGAAGACACTCTGCCTCGGGAGGTGCTTACTAAGAACAGTCCTCGCGGCCGGTAGCTGCCGCCGCTGGATAGCACCTTCCAGGCTCAGGGACTTGTGTGGACTTCCACAGACTGCCGGTGAGTGCTAAAGGCCTGGGGCGCCTTGATTATTGCGCCCGGGACGAATACAACGTACCAGAGCCCACGGCACTTCCTGACAGGCTCTCTGGTGAACTGGGGGTAGGGACCCTTACCGATGTGCACCGCGCCAGGCCTGTGGAACAGTGTTGGGGCCGTGGCTGATACGGGGCAGTTTAGAACATTTTTCACCCCCCTTCTCCCCCAGAAGGCCCAGAGCAACAATCTGATGATGGGGGCCCGACATTGGTGGACATAATGGAAGCGGTCCAGGGGGTCCGCACGGCACTGGAACATAAAATCAACACGTCTCTATTGATGTCAACCTGATCCGCGCTGATCCGAAGAAAATGGGGGAACGAGTCAAGGCGAACGAAGGCTCCATCGCCACGCTTACGACCTTCACGACGCGGCTGGAATCGGTGGTCAAGCAACTGCAGACCCAGACAATTGATCTTGAAGCCCGACTGGAAGATTACGAAGGGCGAGCAAGAAGAAACCACGTGCGTATTCTGGGGGTTCCCGAACGAGCGGCGGGGCAGACCACCGACCTGTTATTTGAGGACTTGATCCAAAATCATCTGCAACCTCGGTCTCTCTCCAAATACTTCTCCGTTGAACGTGCCCACAGAGTGCCTGGAGGCCCTCCGAAGCCAGGCGCTCCACCTCGTCCCATTCTGGCACGGATCTTAAATTTTCGTGACTGAGATATCATCCTCCAGGCCGCGAGAAGTTGACCCCCCTGAAATTTGAGGACTCTATCACCTTTTTCCTGGATTTTACCTACAAAGTACAGCCAAGGCACCGCTCATTTCTGGAAGTAAAGCGTGCTCTCAGGGGACACAATCTAAAATATGCCATGCTCTTCCCTGCAAAGTTACGTGTGCAATCAAACGACAAGTCGCTCTTATTCCGGTCACCGGAGGAGGACTGGGACTGGCTGGATGAGTGGGCAACTATGCTGCTTCTTTTGTGGGCAAGAGGGTTGAATCTTGGGTTATATTGGTTGTGTAGCGTTCCCCTCTAATTGGTTTTCGTTATGGGTATTCAAGCGTTCTGCAAATTGGGGTGGTGGGCAGTTCTGAGTCCTCGTTGCAGGATGGGTCTGTGACGATCATGCACATTTATAACGTGGTTATTGGGACGCATACCGACTTCAAGTGTAGACTTCTGTTATGTATCCCGGTGTGCATTACTATTTCCTGGGCCTGGTGGGAGATGGGGCTCCTGTTCTCCGATCCTCATGAGTGACACCTCTATAGTCTCTACCTCCCTGGGCCGTCTCAAAATAATCACCTGGAATGTAACCGGTTTTAGGCGACCGGATTAAAAGGGGGCTAGTCTTGCAATATCTGAAACGCCACTCCCCTGACATCGTACTTCTTCAAGAAACACATATCCCTGGCACTGCATACAACGCATTGAACCGCTGGGGCTACAAACTACTTGCACACGCGGGTTACACTAGGGGATCCAGAGGGGTAGGCATCCTTGCTCGCTCCTCCCTTACCTTTCAGGTCAAAACAATTACACGCGATCCTGCTGGGTGGTTTGTCACGGTATCCGGAGGCTGGGAAGGCCGCTCTCTCAACGTGACTTCATTATACATACTCCCCAAACTCCACTCCTCCACCCTGACTGCTCTAGGCCCTCATATGCTGAACTTACTAGAGGGAGACATCATACTAGGGGGAGACTGTAACGCCGCCCTGGCTGGGGACTTGGATCATTTACCGCCCCGACGAACTGAACCACAGGGGAAACTCTTTTCAGATTTTTTAATGGATCAAAAAGGAGAGGGTTTTGGGACCGGGAGACGTTATTTTAGTAGGTCCTGCATACATGGCTCATAGTAAGCTGTGCAACAAGGGGTATGCAGTACCTAGGGGGAAGACAGGTATTGCTTCGTGATGCCCTCACACACCCCGGAGGATGTCATGCTTCATCATTGGGCTTTGCTCCTCGTCGTGCCGGCGCTGCAATGCCCGACGGGCTCACTGTGGACAGGGCTCTTTGACGGAGATCTTTTAGTGAAGCAGCTGTAAGGTGTGTGCGGGTATGAGGGCAAGGGTAGTGCAAGGATAGTGAGTGTTTAAAATAAGTCAGGATCAGTCCTAATCAAACCTATTTTATTGTTCTAGGTAGATCCAGCTTAATTAAAAATTGTAAGGATGCCCTATGCGGAGGTAATGTTCCTAGAGGGCTATCTCTGTGGGAAGGGTCAACATGTTTTGTGCCTTGTTGCGCCTAGCGAGTCAAATGGCACTTCATCAGGACCTAAGTGACTGGTGTGTGTTGCACTTCTAGATGTCTGGCTCCTAATGTTATTGGATGGTAACCAGGCAGAAAATAGCGTGACGTCCTAGTAGATTGTACAAGACAGTAGCATATGACCTGTGGGGGGAGAAGAGGAGGGGAGGAGGGGGGAAGGCAAAGGGGGAGAAAAACAATTTTTAACATCACGAAGGTGATCAATTAAAAACCTGCAAGGTTCTGGTTATGTGTCTCTGAAATAACTGTGATAGCAGTGCCTGGTGTCGCGTCACCGTGGTACTAGCAGTGAAACCACGTGGTTCAAGGATGTGCGGGAGATTTCTCTAGTGAGTATCTATTGCAATCTCTCAAACGCTCTTGGTGGTAGATGCAGTAGACAGCCTGGTGTCGCGTCACCGTGGTACTAGCAGTGAAACCACTTGGTTCAAGGATGTGCAGGAGATTTCGCTAGTGGGTATCTATTGCAATCTCTCAAATGCTCTTGGTGGTAGTTACAGTAGCTTACTATGAGCCGTGTATGCAGGACCTACTAAAATAAAGGCTCCCGGTCCCAAAACCCTCTGCTTCTTGACACATAAAGCACGGCGGCTCAGCCGAGGGACCTTTAAAACCCCTACTCCCAAACACCCCCTAATTGGATTCTACAACTGTATAGGATCCACAACTTCTACACAATGGACCTTAACCAAGGACTATCATTTGTTGATGACCTTGTCTCTGAGATACTTCGCACACCATCACTACTCGACCAAGATGGAAGCATTGCCTCCTGCAGCGCCAACAGCGATTGGACAACATTAACCAACATGAAACGCCAACTGATGAAGATCATTATGCATGGGTCCATAATGACGGAATATCTGCGCGCAAACATAACTTTGAATGGCCTGATTGTGACAAACTCCCCAAGGATCTTCCTTGAAGACAAGCAGTTCAAGGAAGAATGGTCACAGGTCTCCTGGAAATGTACCAAGGACCTTTTAGTCCTGATCATTAGAACAGCCAAACGGTTGGCTGAAGAACTCATCACAAAAATCAGAATAGCTGAAGGAGCCTTAAAATCCACCATTGCGAATGCAGAATTCAAGGCTAAACTAGCAGCGATTACAAAAGAAGTCAACGACAACAAAGACTATTTACTGAAATTGAAGGTGACCAAACTGCAAAAAGATATTGCTAGATTTAGCAAAGAAAAGGTCTACCCATACCTCAAGGACGACTTTGTGCCAACAAGAGAAGACTATTAGTCTGATGTAAGCACCAGCTCACGCAGACGCACTTACTCTTCAAGCAGCAATTCCAGCACTGAGACCCGGGGTGCCAACCACCAACAACAACAGAACATGATGTATGGCTATTGCCCACCCCCCTATCAAGGACCACCGCCCTTCCATGGCCAACAGATGTGGCATAACCCACAATATCAACATGGACCTCAACCCCTTTTTGCCCCCTTTCAACCACAACCTTTTTTAGGCAGAGGCTGGGGCAGAGGGTGCGGCAGAAAAAGAAGAGGGACACAACAACAACAAAAACAGGTCCAATGGCAGGATCAAACTCAACAACTACAAATGGAATTGAGGGGCCGCCTGGAGAAGAAAAACTAATCGTCAATCTCTCCAATAGACAATTGACCGAGACCGAAACCAACGTACTCAAACGCGGTTTGGGTTTTGTGCCCACACCCAGCACCGACGACTTCCGCACCCACTATGAATTGCAGAGTCTGTTCAGAAAAATACGGCTAAAAGCCTTTTTTGGTGACCAACCGGCTACCACTCCTGATGACATAGGTTTGCGAAAACCATCCACCTTCAATCCGACATCCAGCATGGTCCCACCAGAGATCCTCACCTTCGAGAAAGCCATCCTCAAAGAAATTGCAGACAAACAAAAGAAAAAATCTACCTTCATGAACATGTCTAAAACTGAAACTGAGGCAACCAAACAACTGGCTAGTGACCCAACAGTCACCATCAAGGAAGCAGATAAAGGGGGTGCAATCGTGATTATGGCAACCACTGATTACAGAAATGAATGCCTCCAACAACTACATAATGTACACTACTACACCCCCCTCACCGAAGACCCTACTCCACGCCTGATCACCCAGATCAAATCCATGGTCTCCGCAGCCCTCAACCAGGGGTGGATCACTAAAAAAGAAGCAGATTTCCTTATCAATGACAACCCCAGACTACCCTATTTTTACACCCTGCCAAAAATACACAAAGGAGTCACCCCATCCCCGGGTAGACCAATCGTGTCAGGGATAGGGTCTGTTCTGGAGCGCCACTCCAAATTCTGCGATCGCGATTTCCAACCCCTTGTCTGCATAACACCGACTTTCTTACAGGACACCAGGGATGTCCTTAAACTCATTGAGAATACCAACCAAGAGGGCCTACTTCCAGACGTCCTAACGCTGGACGTAGAGGCCCTCTACACACACATCACCCAACAAAACACACTGGAGGTAGTAGACTCCATCTTGCGCAATAGGACATGGACCTCGGCCACGCCCATCTCTTTTATCATGGAATGTGCCCAGATTGCCCTTACTGAAAACTTTTTTCAATTTGAAAACAGCTTGTTCCACCAAACCCAGGGTACATCTATGGGTAGTACCTATGCCTCTACATGTCAGAGTTTGAGGGCAAACATGTACTAACGAACACCAACCCATTTAGGGACAATGTCCAACTGTGGCGACGCTACATAGACGACATCCTTGTGTTTTGGAAAGGCACAAGAGATAATATCCCTGCCTTCCTCACCTGGATCAACAGCCTCAACCCATACCTCAACTTCACAGCAACCAGCTCAGTGTCCGAGATTCCCTTCTTGGACCTACTCATTAAAAGGCAACCTGACAAATTGGTGACCACTACTTACAAAAAACCTACAGACAGTCATAGTCCCCTGCTTTACCAGAGTTTCCACCCCAAAGCTCTTAGGGACGGCAATACATTGGTATGACAACACGACCAGTAAAAATAAGAATTGGGGAACATAGGTGCAAAAACAACTAACACCAAGATGGGTGCTCACTATGCAGAAGCACTACACACACACCAAATTACCTCAGCGTTTATACTTTAAAGTCCCTATGACCATCTACTGATGTCACTGCCTCATGGCATTGTACCAGCGCCTATGTTTGTGCCAGTATCTTTGTCCCCAAGTCAATATGTCCATGTTGGTGTTCCATTATCTGTGTCCAAGTGGTACTGTCCCAGTCGTAATGCCCTTGTGTCGGCATCACTGTGGCGCCAGTGTGTTGATGTCCTAATGTGTCAATATTTGTGACTCATGTATTGAACGACTTCCAGTGCCACATTACCAACATCCCCATGCCATTGTTGGTGCCACTGGTCAGTGTTCTAGTGTCTATGTCCCAATGGCAGTGTCTCCATGTCAGTTTCCTTGCATCAGTAACCTCTGTCACCATCCACAGGTTCACTCATGATGTGTTCCCCAGTCAGTGTCCCTGTGTCAGTATATCGTGTCACACTCTAATATTATGTCCCACTGTTTAGTGCCAGTATCCTTCTGCCCTGGCATCCCTGTGTCAATGTTCCAGAGTGTTTGTGTCCCATGTCCGCGTCCCAGTGTCACTGTTCGCATGTAAGTATTGATGGTCCTGTTTTGGTACACCAGTTCCAGTGCCCTAGTGTCAGTGCTGATTTGCCTGTCTCATTATCTTAATAACAATGCCCATTTGCAAGTGTGCCAGTGTCCCCCTGTTAGTGTTCGAGTTCGAGTGCAAGTCCCTATTTCTCACTGTGGTCACATCATTGCCCCCATGTCATCATTGGTTTCCTTTGGCAGTGCTCAAATTCAAGTTCAAATAACTTTATTCGATTGTAAAATTTAACAATCATAAAAGCACAATACATGAATAAACATTTCACAAATAAATTGTTTAAAAAGGCTGTCCAATACTTATGCATGATAGGCGGACTATGTAAACAATATGAGTAAAGGCAACAAGCAGGATAATCAGGTTAAGAATATAAATAATTTATACAAAGTTAAAAATCATTAGGGAATAGGGCAATGATAACAACATAATTATCCCTCCATACTTTTCCTGAAAGTAATAGCTAGTTTTAGAAAACTGCTCACATATAAAGTACAATCGCAGTTCAAAAGTTGAAGGAAATAAAGTGCTGGTTTAATCTGTGTAAATTTTAATTTCTTTAGACAAGGCTTTAGATATAGCCTTCGAGGAATTGAATAATAGGGACAAAAAAATAAAAAGTGCTCCAAATCTTGCAGAGACTTTCCGTCGCAGCCGCAAGCAGGTAGCACTTGTCCACGATGGGACCCTCTTGGTACTGCCAATAGGAGGTGGAACAGGTCGAAGCGGAATCTAGTCAGCAAAAAACGGTCATAGCCAGATATAGGCCATGAGAGATATGGTTCCAAATGTAAACATGTTTTCAGCAGGGCGTGTTTCCTGACACTGCCTTTCACAAACTCGGCCTCCTCCCGGGCAAAGTACCTGGTTGTAAAAAATGCTTTTTTCACGAATGTGACATCAGCTTTTGTTATAGTGGATGGGGTTAAAAACAGGGCTGGCCGTCCAAGTTCAGTAAGGCAATCTTTTATATATTTCAGCCATGGGACCTTGAATCTACCATCCCAGGTTAAGGCTTCTCTTAATATATCGTGGGTTAGGGGTATGTCATTGTTCAACCAAGAGTTCAACCAACAAAATATGGGATTTGCGGCTAGTCTATCGCTTAGAAAGGGCACACCTAGCTCCTCGTGAACCGAGAAGTTTCCGGTGCCCCTAGGCAGCCTTAGGATTTTCTTTAAAAAGTTATTTTCTGTGATCTCTAGGTCTCGCGTCTGGCTATAGCCCCAGAGTTCACTGCCATAGCAGGCAACGGCAATGCTCTTTGCTTGGTATAATTTAAGCAAGGCCGCCACCGGGCTATTGCCCATTTTTCTCGCAAATCCTAGTATGGCTGCGTTGACCTGAGTCATTTCGTCCTTTTTTTTTTATGGACTGCTGGGCCCCAAGATAATTGGTCGTCGAGGAGAATTCCAAGATATGAGAAAGTTTTAGATGTTGGAATTTTTTCCCCGTTTATGGTAAAGGAATTTGGTTTTCGCAAACCACTTCCAATATTCATGACAAACGACTTAGAGTTATTAATACTGAGGCCTCGAGACTCCATAAAAAGATAAAATGAATTTAGAAGTGTCTGGAGACCATTCGCTGTCCTTGAAATCAGGACGGCATCATCTGCATAAAGCAGAACCGGAACTCCTCTAAGACCTACATGAGGATAATCCGTACCTGTTCTCAACAGGTAGTCCTCTAACTCGTTGATATACAGGTTAAAGAGGAATGGGGCCAAGATACAGCCTTGTCTAACACCCCGATTAATTCTTATGTCCCCAGTCACTTTCAAATCTTGGGTGTAACGAACGTTTGCTCTTGTGTCAGATTGCAAATCAGCCAATAGATGGATTAGGTTTTGCTTGACACCCATCTTTAACATGATATCCCATAGTTTACCCCTATCCACGCAATTAAAAGCGGACGATAGGTCCATGAAAGCCGTATGAATAGTTCCCTTCCGGGCCAAAGTATATTTACCTGTAATCAAGTATAGATTCAGGCATTGGGTCACTGTTGAGTGACCAGGTCTGAATCCGTATTGTATTGGAAACAAAATTTTATTCTCTTGGGCCCATGTTGTTAATCTAGCCAAGATTACACCCCCCACTACCTTTGCTACTGAGTTTATCAATGAGATTGGTCTGTAGCATGAAGGGTTGCTGCGGTCACCCTTTTTTAAACACGGGGACTATTGTCGAGTGCCCCCATGTCTTCGGGCATCCCGAAACCGTGGCAGCATTTATTACATTAGTAAGTACGGGGGCCCAAAGTGCAGTGCAAGATTTAAAAAGATCCAGAGGTAGGCCATCCGGGCCGGGTGCCTTATTTCCAGTTAGCCCTTGAATGGCCTTTTCTACCTCGTTGTCCAGAAAACACAGAGGATTCGCCCTTTTAGTTAAAAAAACATGTTCTGCTTGTTGCTTATTACTTTTAAAGATTACACTAAAGTGATTAATCCAGTCCTCCTCTGGGATAGTAGTTCCTAGGTCTGTATCATTGGGGTTATCAAATAGGGGTTTGTTAATAATTTCCCAGAATTTACTGCTGTTGCCCAGAGTTGAGGGGTCAAGCAGAGAATCCCAGGTAAGGGCCTTGATTTCCTTTTTACGTCTAGCGAGTGCTTTTTTATAAGTCGCACGTAGATTTTTAATTAGGCCTGAGTCCCTAGGTGTGATTTTCAATGCTTTTCTTAGGTCTTTGCTTGCCTTGGAGCAGGTGTGGTCAAACCATTTAGGATAATTTCTGGTTTGTCCCTTCACTGGGACTAGCAGCATGGAACCTACAGTAGACACCACAACCTCAAATGAGGCTATGGTTTGTTCAGGGGAAATAGATGTTGATACACAAGCCGCAAGTTCCTGGCCACATAACTTATTGATTTCATTATAAAAGTTTTCATGATTAACTAAATTCCACTTCAAACGACGTTTTCCATTAATACATTTTAAGGTTCCCCGATCTTCACGGTACCTGCGCAGTTCCAAAATTCCTCCACCCAGTTTAATAGTTAAGGGGTTATGATCACTAAAAATATTCGATTGAATAGTGAAACTAGAAGCCTGGATGGTAAGGTCTGCGGATAAAAACATATGGTCTATAAAAGACCCATGGGCACAACCTTTAAAAGTTGGCACGTCATATACCTTGTCCTCCGGTACCAAAGACATAGCTGCGGACAAGTTATTTTCATTTAGCAAATCATTTAAGAGGAGTCCACATCTAGTGTGGTTGAAATGAAAGCCGTTCACATTGTTACATCCTAGAGACCCCATAGGAGTATCTCGAGGGTTACCGCAGGGGTGCACATTAAAGTCTCCTACTATTAATAAGTTACATGACATCACACCTGCGCCTTCTGCCAACATTTCTTTCAAAGACATTATATTACAATCCCCTTTACTGGATGTAGCATTATAAAAGTTAATCAAAGTCAAATCACGTTTGCCTCTCTTTAAATCAAGTATTTGGACATTTCTGTTTACGTGATGTTGGTTACGTATGACACAGGAAAGAGCCAAGTTAATAAAAATAGCCAGACCCCCCTTTGCCCTACCTCTAACTGAGGGAATTGCTGGGCTAATAAAGCTTTGATATCCTTCAATACAAGCGCTATTGTCTTCCATCCATGTCTCTTGAAGACAAATGATGGTGTATTTTTTAACAAATGCCAACCAAGCAGGATCACTTATTTTATCGGCCAGTCCTGCTACGTTCCAGGAGACTAAAGACACATTATATGCATCGTATAACTCATAACCAGGGTAAACATCCGTAGAAGAAGATTCAGGTGAGTAATCTGGTCGGTCAATATGTATAACTCCTGGGTTTTCCGTGGTAGAAGAATTTAATTCTACAAGATGTAAATTAGAAGTGTCAATCGTGATAGGGGAATTATCAGTCGTGATTTCAAGGTTGGGGAGTCAATCCTGTTCGTCCAGTCCTGATAGAATAGCATATCTGTTTGAAGTTGGAATGATAGAATGAGGTATCTCAGTGATAGCCCTCGGTGGTGGATATGGAAGTGAAAAATTTGTCAAGAGGGAACGGGGGTAAAAATAACTGAGATCGGCCGTTGTAATTCCAAGACTCCTTCCCGGGGTATACCAGTCCGCTATGTATGGTGACACCCTACGGTCTCGAAAATTAATTATAATGACATCGCCCTGTTTGTCCTTAGGTCTAGGACCCAACCAATTCAGTCTCCTAACATGTAGTATTTCACCGTTAATTTCAGGGGGGAGTGGTCTATTTTGAGTCATCCAGTGCACTACTTTGTTTTTAAGTTGCTGGTAGCTCTCAGTTTTACCCTGGGCGAGAACAGGAACAACCATTAGGGTCACTACATATGGAGCCGCTTCGGGAGGCAAGTCAATATGGGAACTTTTATCCAGTATATTATCTGGGTGAGGCTGCCTATTACTATTGTTGCCCGGGGGTGCTATGGGGTTAATAATTTGGTCTTCTCTCAAATCCCTCTTGGCGGTGGGTTGATTCTCTCGTATGGGCTGGGAGGCTTGTGTGTTCTGTATATGGTTCAATGTATTAGACTGAGTAGTTATTTGAGTTAGGGGAGAGTGTGTAGTAACCTCAGTAGAATTCTTACGCAAGTAGGAATTCAAATCAGTATTTAGTGAGATAAGGGAGGCATGAGATGCTTCCAAAGATGTTAGTTGCATCTCAATGTTCTTAACTCTCTCTACTAGAGGTAAAAGTAGAGCTCTTACCATGCGCTCTACATCTGACAGTGAATTAGAAAAAGGAGACATGGGAAGCTGTGTCGGTGGAGTTGGTTGCTTAGTTCGTGGGGGAGTTAATATAGGTTGGGGCATGGCTTTAGGCACATCCAAATGGCAAACTTTTCTCCTTTTTTTTGTTGGGATAGTATACGTTTTTTTTGCCACAGACTTTGAACTAGGAAGCCTACTTTTAACGGATTTCCCTTTAGAAGTCGATGCAATATAAGTTAGGGAAGAGTCCACAGGGGAAGTGCCCGTTAAAGGTTGCAAAATAGAAGAAGATATGCCTATTTCAAATGAAATTGGGATTATATTCATTGAATCACACAGTTGCGCGGGAAGACCAAAATCGTCAGGTCGTTCAGGATCCAAAATCGTGATTGGCGGAGAAGAAACCTGTTGGATTTGACCCAAAGAGGAACGCTTCTGGAACACTGGGTCTAATGAAAGACGGCGTTCCGTGATAGCGATCTCTTTTTCTAACACGGATGCCGCCCTAGTAATAAAATGGTCTAGAGTCCCCCTCACTGAGCCGCCTAACAGGGTGGGCCTTGTTTTTGTGGATTGTGTAGCCATAGTGAGTTACTATTTGTTCTATTTTACAAACTTAAAACACTAATGAAAAATAAGAACCAAAGTTAACTTGCAAAGGAAGTGGTAAAACACATGAGTCTGAAAACAGTCAGCGGCTACTGGGAACAGGCGTCTTATGCCCAAACATGAAACTGAACAAATGACAGTCACCTGGTTCATTAGCAAGTTGTTGAGTTTGGGTAGCCAGCGAAAGAGGGGTGGCCCAGCCCTGCCTAGTTCGGCCTTGGACGGCCGTAGACGGCCCGCCCTTTGCCCGGGCTTAGCCCGGCGCCGCCCGCGCGCGTCCGCGAGGCGGAGGGAGTTGCCTTCCTTTGTACGCCTCCAGGCGCGGGAACCGGGTGGTGGGCGGTGCTGCTGAGCTTGCTGGGAGATGTAGTCCAGCCCTCTTCGCGGGCGCGCAGCAGCAGCAGCGGCACGGCGGCGGGGGCAGCCCAGACACAGCACTCAGCACTCCCCGGCGGACGACAGGGCAGCAAGGCGGCGGCAAGCACAACGGAGTCCTCCCCAGCAGTAGACACAGCAGGCAAGTGTTTCCCGCTCCCCGAAGGGAGCTGCCTTCCTTTGTACGCCTCCAGGCGCGGGAACCGGGTGGTGGGTGGTGCTGCTGAGCTTGCTGGGAGATGTAGTCCAGCCCTCTTCGCGGCCGCGCAGTGGCAGCGGCACGGCGGCGGGGGCAGCCCAGACACAGCACTCAGCACTCCCCGGCGGACGACAGGGCAGCAAGGCGGCGGCAAGCACAACGGAGTCCTCCCCAGCAGTAGACACAGCAGGCAAGTGTGTCCCTGTGTCAGTATATCGTGTCACACTCTAATATTATGTCCCACTGTTTAGTGCCAGTATCCTTCTGCCCTGGCATCCCTGTGTCAATGTTCCAGAGTGTTTGTGTCCCATGTCCGCGTCCCAGTGTCACTGTTCGCATGTAAGTATTGATGGTCCTGTTTTGGTACACCAGTTCCAGTGCCCTAGTGTCAGTGCTGATTTGCCTGTCTCATTATCTTAATAACAATGCCCATTTGCAAGTGTGCCAGTGTCCCCCTGTTAGTGTTCGAGTTCGAGTGCAAGTCCCTATTTCTCACTGTGGTCACATCATTGCCCCCATGTCATCATTGGTTTCCTTTGGCAGTGTGCTATTGACAGTGTTGCTGGCCCATTGTAGGCGCCCGAGTCATTCTTGGTGCCCCTGTGTCAGTTTCCTAGTTTGGTGTAGGCCCCATTGAGTCACTGTACTAGCCTTAGTGTCTCACATAATGGCGTTGTTTGCTTATAAACTACTTATCCCATCCTAGGTTGATTTCAAAGCACCAATGGGAGAGAAGAGTCACAAGGCCTGGGATACAGATCCACGAGTGATTTGGTGATATAAAAAGTGGTTATGGGATGATAAAGTGTATTGGGAAGGATAAATTGAAAATAAGCAAGATGTGAAATAGCATTTTAGGAAGAGGATCCTTTAAAAAAAAAAGAAAGAAAGAAAGGAGAATTGAAAAGCAAAACAAGCATTTAATTAATAAGAGTCTTAAAGTGATAGATGAAGCAATATGATTATCTTCACATCGGGCTAATTTTTCCAAATACATTTGGGGTAGCAGTTTCACTAATCATTTGAAAAATAAAGAAACAGTTTGAGATCTGTTTCACAATGCAGTGGAGCAGTGCTTAATTTGTAATAAACAAGTACAAGGGCCCAATTTCTTTTCATAAGAAGTTACCCACTTCCTTCTCAAGCGCATCCCACTTCTACGGATTTCGGCGCCCAGTTCCACTACTGCACGCACAATGCTAAAAAAATAAGACTGTAGCAAGAGCGCCTGCCTTCTTCAAGTGGGTCAAATAGTGCATTTTGCAGTCCTAAACAACCGTTCAATTACATTTGTTAGAAAGCCAATTCATCTCAAATGGTACTCATAAAAGAATCCAGTGCTATGATGGCCAATTTTTGTTGGGCTGCGAGAGCAACTGTTTTTACACCACTGCTGATTCAACCATTGCGTGTATTTTTATCGAAGGCGGACTAGACTTATCAGTATTAAAAAAGACTTAGCAACCCTTTGAAGTAAGACTGCTCCCGTCCTAGAGCTACAATAACAATACTGCAAGATTTTCTCTTTTTTTCATGCTTGAAAACACTAATAAAGAGATATTAATGAAAAAAAAAAATCTTGCCCGCTTTGTGTGGTGCAAGACATGCAAAAAAGTGATATTCTCAATGACCTGTTGGGGCTGCGGGTCAAGATTGGTACACACCTAGTTACTAAATACTCCTTTCTGACAGTAGAGGTTCGCTGAAAATTCAGGTATTGTATGTAAACAATAACCATGCCCAGTTTTTAATGAAGAATTAATAACTGATTCTACACAGGAGCACTTTCTAGACCTGCATCAGCTATGGGGAGAGACATAGTGCAGCTGAAAATACAGCTGTGCAGGATGTGTGTGTGTTTTCTGTATGTGTGTTGTGACGTGTGTGCTATATGCTTAGTATGCAAGGCGTATATGTGCTATAATCATGATGACTTATTTTTGCATCTGTGATCTGTCTTTTTGCTAAATATGTAGTGTGCTTAGTGTTGTGCTATATGTAGAAGTCTGTGCGTGCTGCATGTTTGATTGTATGTATAAAAGCTGGTTGATGGGATTAGTTGTAAACCCTTCAACAGTAGCTAGTCCAGCAGGCACAATAGTGTGCTTCTTATGAGCTCTGTCTCGCATGAGGTTTAAGAGCTGGATGTAAAGCTTGCAGTGTTTACTGTTTTAAAATGAAAGCCAGTTCCCAAATATTTCCTTCCCAAGTCACTCTCAACTTTTCCTACTGCCAGTATTATGCAATACACAATGCACAATTGTACACTGTACTGCACCTTACTGATGTCCAAATAGGTTTGAACATAAGTACCAATACATTGCAGACTGCTATTTGTTCTGAATCTGCAGAATTCCACATTAATGCACTGTTGGTTTAACCTAGAGGTGTTTTTTGTTGTAATAGGTTTTCTTTTACTGTTTTCCTTCTGTATTTTGTAGTCCTGAATATATAATAAATGTCAATCTACTAGAAACTGGATTCAATGTAAAAAACAATTTGATAGGTAACTTGTATTTCATAGGTTGACATGAGCGCTCCGATGTTTTTTTAACAGAGGTTTTAAAACCAAATGTAAATGCAACTTTGAAAATACCAGATACAGGCAGCAAGCTGCTACCATATTACTGACTGTCCTAGACCACCCTTTCTGCTTCAAGAGTGGTCAGGCTAAAAGGGGAGAGGTGCTTGGGTGGTAGTGGTACCACTGTCACTTCTCCATTAATGAAATAAAATGCGCACATGTCACTAACAATTAGCTGCGGTGTTGTGGTGGTTTATTTTGTTAGAAATATACAACTACTGAGCAGTGGCATAAGGCAAAATGATCCCACCCCTAACAGAATATAATGAGGGACCCCGGCGTATCCAAAATTGCACAGATAGTCATTGGTCTTGGGCTCAATGGGGGACATCTGAAAAGTTGGGGCCCCCTTACACTGCAGGGGCTGGCTTGGGAAAGCAGAGTGGCTTTCCAGAGCATTTAACTATCTCCTATTCCATGCCATTGCACACATTCTGCAACGGCATAGCTTAGAGGGTGAGGGACCCCCCTCCAAAACATGAAACCCTGGGGGCTGTGCCTTTGCAGGGTCACTGAAAGCATGGTTCACAAACCTCAATTTTGTCCTGATTCTCTAAAATGAATTCCTGGCTCAATTTTAGAGCTCCTACCATTTATCTCCTATGCTTTGCCATCAGAACGTCTTTTGTTCTCCTGCAAACAAATCACGGTGCAAGCCAGATTTCTTCATGCATCCAGGAAAGGGAATGAGACAACTGAGGAAGACCCTCTATTTAGCATATTCCTGTGTACAGTGCCGCATTAAAGAACCCCCCACCCCCTTCACCTTGCAAGGCTTTAGTGCCAGTCCGGGCACTGGGGGATTCTGGACATTATCAACGGACATAGGTTTCTTGTGTTTTAATTACACCTTCAGCCAATAAACAGGCATACCAGGGAACTGGGCAGTGATAGCTGTGAAAGTGGACACATGACCATACACACCATGTTGGAATAGGAGATGTTCCAAAGAAGTCATGGAAATGTATTGTTCGAGGCATAGGAGCTGCAGATTACACACTATGCATAGATCGTCATCTGGTGTTGGGTCCGGATGTTTGCACTTGTTTTTGTCCTGGAAAGTCTTTGGAAGTCACGAGGTAGGTGACTCCTCCTTAGGATCATAGTGCGCATGGGCATCGGCTCCATCTTCAGATTGTTTTTTTCCGCCATCGGGTTCGGATGTGTTTCTCTCGCTCCAGTTCGGAACCGTTACCGATTCCTGTTTCGACGCGCAATCCTTCACCCTTTCGACGGTATTGTCTCGATCGCGAACCTTAATCAGCGCCCAGCTCTACAAGTCCTCGATTCCTGTCGTCGAAGAAGGTCTTCGGGCCGACCTGAGCCCTGGCATCTGTATCATGGAAAGGACGCCTTTCAAAAAGTGTCCTCTGTGGGTCGAAGTTTCCCGACACCGATCTGCATGAGGTGTGTAACCTCTGCCTCTCTCCTGAGCACGAGGCCAGAGACTGTCCGGCTTGTGCCTCTTTCCGTCGAAGAAGATCATCCGGGATTGAGTAGCTTGAAGGACCATGGCTCGCTCGTCGAGTTCGATCCCCGACAACATCTTTCAAGAGGGCGTCGATGTTCCAGAGGAGTGGGTCGAAGAAGGCCTCATCAGCGCCTCCGAAGCCGATGACACCGACGTCGAAGAAGTGAATCCAGCTCAACGGGTCGTAAGTAGAGACGTCGACCCCGACCCACTCCCTACAACAACGAAGGCTTCGGTCACACCTTCACCTTCGGGCTCAGGTGCACACCGACACACTGCTTCCCATGCCCCACCCTCGGGCCTGGCAAAGAAGCCTATCAAGCCTTCCGGCGACTCTAGCTCGAGTCTGCCTGCCACCGGCGCCGAAACCCAATCATTGGCACCAAAAAAGAAGCCAAACCCCTCCTCAGGGCCGACCGCTACTTCCACCCCGAAGCCCTCGGCACCGAAGACACCGGCCAATGACTCCCCAGCACCGAAAAAACACTCGGAGCCGACGAAGAAGCCACTCCCCAAAAGTTCAGACTCACACTCTTCGGAGCTAAAAAAAAAAACATCGACACCGAAGAAGCACACAGAGACTGGTAAAGCACACGGCTCGAAGCTCAAAACCACTCCGGAGCCAGCGCCGAAAAAGCCCTCGATGCCGACAGTGGACACCGAACGCCCAACCTTCTTCAGAAGAGCTTTTTCGACCTGACCCTCAACAAAAAACTCAAGACCCTAAAACTGTTCAATTAACTGAGTTCCAGAAAAAGACCACTAGACATGCCTGCACCAGCTCCACCACCTAAAAAGAGGAATATATATCCACATCACCTATTAGGGTCCCTTCTCCACCTCCTCCACCTCCCCAACCTCGTTCTACGCCATCCCCTACACCAGTAGACGATGACGACACATATGATGACAAAGGAGACGGTGACGAACTGCCACTAGATGACCCCAGTCCACCAGGTTCCCCTGACCCCTGGGATGACTATAATATGCCTGATGTCCCTAATGTCCCGCAAGAGGACATCTACCCCTCTAGGCCTTCCCCACTAGAAGACACCATGGGTTTTAATCAGCTGATACACCGGGCTGCCCAGTACCATGGGGTCGACCTGCATACAGAATCGGTCGAGGAGGATTTTTAATGGACACTTTCGACACCACCCAAAGGTCCACATCCACTTTACCCATGCTCAAAGGGGTTATTAAACATGCTACAGAAGTATTTAAGGACCCTGTCAGGGCTAGAGTCATCAATCCTAGAATTGAGAAAAAATACAAAGCTGCCCCTACAGACCCAGCTTACATTAAGGGCCCTGTTCCATTAGACTCCATGGTGGTCTCAAATGCTAGGAAAAGGTCATCAAGTGATGCAGCTCCGCCCGACAAAGTGTCTAAACTCCTGGACGCCTCTGGAAAAAGAACAGCGTCACAGGCAATTAACATTTGGCACATCGCAAACACTCAGGCCCTGTTAGCCAGATACAATAGGGCTCGCTATGATGAGTTGGAGTCCCTACTCCAACACCTCCTGTACAAATACAAACCTAAGGCCAACGACCTAGTACAAGAGGGGAAAATTATCATCAACACCTCCATCCGGTGCGCTCTTGATCTGGCAGATACGGCATCCAGAGCAGTAAACACAAGCGTCCTTCTCCGCAGGCACGCGTAGCTACGCATTTCCGGTTTTAAATATGAAGTGCAAAACTCTATCCTCAACCAACCATTCAACCAACAACACCTTTTTGGCTCTAATGTTGATGCATCCCTTGAGAAGATGAAAAAGGACACAGATACAGCCAAATCAGTGGGAGCCTTGCAATCGCTGTAGGAGAGTAGGGTCTGCTTTCTATGTTCACCCCCACTTTTTGCTTTTGCTTTTGCTTCACTGGTTTTCGACTTAGATGTGGCTGTGGGCCTGCCAATCAGACCCACAGCCCAGCTGTTCTCTCTCTAAATTTATACTATGTACTTTAGGTGCATAACCCAATTGGTTAGGATCACCTTATTGGCCCCTGTACAGTGTACCTTAGGTACCCAGGGCATAGGTGTACCCTAGGCCTACCAGGGGCTGCAGCATGTATTGTGCCACCCCTGGCCTGGCCTTCCATTGTGACACAACTGGCTGATCACTCAGCTGGGGCAAGGTCGTGTAATCACTCCTTGGTTAGGTGTAGTATTCCTATACCTACCTTATATATAGACACATGTGTACCTATCAGCCACTCCTATGGCAGGCCTTAACAATCCTGGAGGCAGAGTGCTTGGTAACATGTGAGATGGTGCTCTAGCATGAGCTGAGCCTGTCTGCAGCTTTCGGAACCATGTCCTTATAGCTGTTCTATGATATAGCCTACCATATACTCTTAAAGCGCCTTATAATCTTATACGGTTATGGTAACTATGGTTTGGCTTTATCAAAACATGTTGTGTAAGGTGTCTAACACTTTGGAATAATACCCCCATACCATTTCTGGCAATGAGGATATTATTCCTCCCTTCTAGAGGGAGAAGACCTGTTGAAACCTACTTACCCGGTTAAAGTTAACCAGAGCCACAGCATCACAAAATGGATGATGCTGCCACAGACACAAGTCTGACCTCCTGCTGCTGGGAGTCCTTCCAGCGAGGGAGGCTTGGACAATAGGTTTCCTGCCTTGGGAGGTGCGAGCACCACCCTAGACAGGATTTAGTGTATTGGGGCAGGGAGGGTTGAATGACACTAGACACTGCCTGGGGCACACAAGGTGTCCCATGCATAGTCCAGTTCAAACCGGCGCTGGGGCACTCCAGCCCCAGCTCTGGCGCGAAACTGGACAAAGGAAAGGGGGTGTAACCACTCCCCTTCCTGGTCCCACCCATAGGAAGGACCTTGCAGGTAGCCCAGCCCACTAGCCCAGTATATCAGTAGGTAGCTGAGCCCTGCTAAATTAGATTAACCTGAATCTGTAACTTGTACAGAAACTCTGGACCTTCGACATTCGACCTCAGGAAGAAGACTGAAGAAATCTCCCTTGTGGCCAAGGAGTGACCACCCTGGGTAACCAGGCACCATCCAGCGACCGCTGCTTGCTTTGCGACTGATCCTACGAGGAACGACTGCAGAGACTGACCAGCGCCGAGACTTCCAGACACCTCTGACCCAGATCCACATCTACAGTGAAGCTGAGACCCGTGGAGGTGACGAGGGACGTGGGACCGGCGACTTGGGAAAAGTGGCTAGTACCTGACTAGCGCGACTTTAGGCTCCCTCGAGGCTGTGCTTGGGGAATTGAGAAGCCCCCATCCCGAGCACCATCTGCAAAGACCACCAGCTCCCCACACTTCACGTGTTCTGCGTGGGGCCCTTCTGCACCTGAGTTGCTCGACGTGTTGTCTGGTTGCTGGCCCGTTGGCTAGTGACTTCTGCGACGACTAACCTTTGTTTTCAACTTGCTGGTCCGGCTCCTCCAGACTGGCACCCGCTCCTCTGTGAAAGAGAAGCACCTCAGACCTTCCTGGTCTGCACCAGAAGCAAGTCCTCCATCCTGCGTGGGTTCCGCTTGCCAAGGCTTGTTGGGTCCTGACTCGACTTCGACGCCGCCGACAGCAAGAGCCTTCGTGGGACAGCTCACCTCCTGGTACCCGTGACTGCTGCGACAAGCTTCACCTCTTCACCTGGATCTTCACGACATCGCCTGGTTCCTTCCCGGCTCCTGGCTGGTGACCTAGACTCTGTCCCTTCTGCTTGCAGGTTCCTTCCTTCTTGATCCCCTCCTTGGGATCCACCTGACACTCTTCACTGACTGCCTGTCAGCAACTTTTCTTCAGGCATCCATAGGAGTCGACGACGAAACTCGACGCAAGTTCACACCTATGCACCCGCAGCCCGTGGGCTAGGTACCAGAAGTGTCCTAAAACTGTTAATTTCTGATAACTTATATTTCTATCGACTTTTACACATTACGCGTGAGTGTTTCCACTCTGCACCTGAATCCCGTGGGCCTCCCACTTCCTAACCTTTGGTAGTATAGTGCAGCCCCAGAGATTCCCTAGGCCTAGGCCTAGGCCTATCCTGTGTTCGTGACAGTGGTTCTTATACCACTTACTTAGTATATGGTTTGCGTGGCCCCTAGGGCCTAACTGTATTACTTACCTGTGTGACTTAATGTATGCTTAAATAAGACTGTGTTGTACTTACCTCGAATCTCATAAAGAGTGCTGAGGGATTGACTAGAATAAATACATTCTATTTTTATATATATCTGTTGTGGTGTCCTTTCATTTGGTATTCAAGGGATTACATATGGTATAACAGCTGGCTTCACATGCCATTCAGAGTTTAGCCTACGACTGCTCTTGTCCATGCTACCACTAGCATAGCTGGTCTATAAGGTTGACTTTACAACCAATCACCATAAGGGTTGTTTGGACTGATACAAGGTGTACACTAGAATTAGTGACATCCTATATCAGGCCAACTTCTCACAATCGCAAGCTCCCAGAAGTTTTTTTCGTCGCTCATCCTACAAGGGCAACTCCAGGGGATACTAGTCTGATACCCAATCCACCTCTTACAAGGCTCCCACCCAGTCCACCTTCACCAGAGGTTACCACAGAGGGGGATACCGAGGCAACAATAACAAGGGCAGAGGCAAGACTAACAACACCCGCTCTGCCTCCACCCCTGCCCAATGACTTCCCTCCACTTCCCCCGGACCATTCCACTCCTGTCGTGGGAAGACTACAACATTTGTCACTACTGAAACAAGAGGTAATTTCCTTACTACAAAAAAGTGCAATAGAACTAGTTCCCCTGCATCAACAAAACACAGGAGTTTACTCCCTGTATTTTCTCATACCAAAGAAACACGGCTCTCTGAGACCTATTCTAGACCTCGGGCCACTAAACCTATACATACAATCAGACCACTTCCACATGGTCACACTTCAGCAAGTCCTCCCTCTACTTTCACAGGGCGACTTCCTAGCTACCTTAGATCTCAAGGACGCCTATTTCCATATTCCCATTCACGCAGCTCACAGAAAATATCTCAGGTTTGTAGTGGACGGGCAGCACTATCAATTCAAAGTACTCCCTTTGGAGTCACAACAGCACCACGGGTATTCACAAAGTGCCTAGCAGTAGTTGCAGCCCATCTAAGGAGACAACACATTCACGTCTTCCCATACCTCGACGACTGGCTCGTAAAAGCCAGCTCGTACAACCAGTGTGTTCATCACACTCACGTGACTATCCAATCACTCCACAACATGGGGTTCACGATAAACCACACCAAGTCTCATCTGCAACCCCCTCACACGCAACAGTACCTCGGCGCCACAATAGATGCCTCAAAAGCGCTAGCCTATCCCAGTCCAGCCAGGATAGCAAGCATTCTCGCTCTCCTACCCAAATTTCTGCCGCATCACTCTCTTCTAGCTCGAGTGTTCATGCAACTCATAGGGAGGATGGCCTCTTGCATATTAATAGTGCCTCACGCAAGACTCCAGATGCGTCCCATACAAGAGTGCTTAGCACGCCACTGGAACCAGGCTCAAGGTCAGCTAACGAATCTGGTGTTGATAGACGGTCGCACTCATCGCTCTCTGCAGTGGTGGAAAACCAAAAACCTTTCCAAAGGGGGACCGTTCCTAGAGCCAGTTCCTCAAATTGTCATGACAGCAGACGCATCGCTCTCCGGCCTGGGAGCTCACCTATTACATCACACCATGCAAGGCAGATGGACACCTCAACAAAAGTTATTCCACATCAATCACCTGGTCTTGCTGGCCATTTTCCTAGCCTTAAAAGCATTTAAAAAACAAATATCCGGCAAGACTGTCCTAGTCCACACGGAAAACATGACAGCCATGTACTACATACAGAAACAAGGCGGGACACATTCTTTGCAGCTCTCTCAGCTAGCACAGAACATATGGAGACGGGCTATACCTCAGAACATTTTTCTCCTAGCCCAACATGTCCCAGGAGTCCAAAACACCATAGCCGATCTGTTAAGCCGTCAAACGCAACAGATCCACGAGTGGGAACTCCATCCACAAGTTCTTCAACCATTCTTTCAAATGTGGGGGCAACCACAGATAGACCTCTTCGCCACCCACGAAAACGCCAAATGCCCAAGCTTCGCCGCCAGATACCCACACCCATTGTCCAAAGGCAATGCGATATGGATGAACTGGTCAGGCAGATTTGCGTACGCCTTTCCACCTCTCCCACTCATACCACTGGTGGTGCGCAAACTACGGCAACACTCACTGACTCTCATTCTAGTTGCTCCAACTTGGGCCAGACAACCGTGGTACACCACATTGCTGGAACTGTCAGTAGTTCCGCACCAAAGATGACACCTCTCACCACGCCTCTTAACCCAGAACCGTGGAGAGATCATACACCCGGACCCAGCTCAGCTGAACCTTGAGATCTGGCTCCTGAAATCTTAGAATTCGGTTACCTTAACCTTCCTCCTGACTGTATGAACGTCATTAAGAAGGCTAAACGTCCTACCACTAGAGCCAGCTACGCAGCCAAGTGGAAACGATTTGTGATATATTGTCATACCAATAACATCAATCCCCTAGATGTGTCTATCCAACACATCATAAGCTACCTACTACACCAACAAAGGTGCAACTTAGTCTATTAGGCTACACCTTGCTGCCATAGCGGCATATCTACAAAATAGGCAACATCTATTCAGGGTACCTGCCACCAAAGCTTTTATGGAAGGATAATTCCTCCCAGACTTCCACCCTCACCTGTGTGGAATTTAAATATTGTTCTCACAAGACTAATGGGACCTTCCTTTGAACCTCTACATAAATGTGAGCTACAATTCTTAACATGGAAGGTTGCTTTCCTAGTGGCCATAACTTCTCTAAAAAGAGTTAGTGAGCTACAAGCACTAGCTATTCAGGAACCATTCTTACAAATCCATCACAATAAGGTTGTTCTCTGAACTAATCCTAAATTCCTCCCTAAAGTCATTTCTCACTTCCATCTTAATCGAGATGTGGAGTTGCCTGTATTCTTCTCGCAACCACACAGTCGCAGAAAGAGTTCTTCATACTTTAGATGTTAAAAGGGCATTGATCTTACATTGAGAGAACACAACCTTTTCGAAAAACTAAACAACTTTTAGTTTCTTTCTCACCACCACACAAAGGCAATCCCATATCAGAGGCCGGGATAGCCAGATGGATTGTTAAATGCATACAAATTTGCTACCACAAAGCAAAACGTACTTCAACTGTTCCTCCTAGAGCCCACTCTACAAGAAAAATAGGGGCTTCTATGGCATTTTTAGGGAACATTTCATTAGATGACATCTGCAAAGCTGCTACATGGTCTACACCGCACACGTTCACAAAACACTGTTGTGTAGATGTGCAATCAAAACAACAAGCGCAATCAAAACAACAAGCTAGTGTGGGCCAAGCTGTACTCAAAACCCTATTTCAGACTACTGCAACAGATACTGGTGGCCGCCGCTAAGGAATGGGACTGCTATACAATCTAATCATAGTGTTTAATCTGCAGCTCATATGCCTCGAATGGAATATGCTACGTACCAGTATGCATCTGTTCTTGGCATGTAGAGCTGCAGATCTACACACGCCCACCCGCCTCCCCGGCTTCCTTTATCTGTTCCAGTATTATCTTATTTAGATACAGCATACAAGGGCATACAAGGGCATCTTCCTGTTTCTTACAAAGCTCCATAATTTCCCTGCTGGCGAAAAACAATCTGAAGATGGAGCTGATGCCCATACGCACTATGATCCTAAGGAGGAGTCACCTACCTCGTGACTTTCAAAGACTTTCCAGGACAAAAACAAGTGCGAACATCCGGACCCAACACCAGATGGCGATCTATGCATATTGTGTAGGTCTGCAGCTCAGATGCATACTGGTAAGTAGCATATTCCTTCTTAATTAATTACCATTGAACTAGAGGTTTTTGTCAAAGTGGAGAAAGAAAAACTAAAGGCACTTTTCCTTAAAAGTGATAGACTCAACAAAACTGTTAGGGTTTTTCTGTCTTAGTTTGGGAATAAAAAGACGGCCTCCCCTCCCCACGTCCATCACACAAACAGGCGCACACACTCATCCACCATCATACATATCAGTGGACACATACGCAGACACAGATATGCACGTCGTTTGACATCTTGTCTATATCACTACAATACAATATACAGACTTTGACACTGCTGTTAGTTCTGCTTAGTGCTGGTACCAGGCCATAATCTGTATTTCCTGCAGCTGACATTGCTGTCCCTCCCCCTTCCAATGCAAGCACTAGCCTTGCATGTCTCTATCCACAAACTCTTAATGCTGCCCTCTGAAAAATACTGAAAGTTGTATTTTCATTAACACCATATCCCAATCCCAAAATTCCTGTTGTTCTGCACACCTATAAAGACATAAGAACATGTATTTATATGCTATAATAAACTATTGGAATGAGCAAACATTTTTTTTAAGACTCAGGGTGGAAGATTCATTCTTCAAAGAGAAGAATTCATTTAAGGTAATTTTGTCTCTTCAGTAACAAAGAGGGACTTGAATGGCTATGGGATTAGAAACATAGTCACTGCAGCAGTACAAGAAACCTATTTTTACCCACTAATTCTCTCAAAAGAAAGCAAAATTACTTTGTTTCCTCGCTCATCGACTCACTTCCCAAGACCTGCTTTCCTCTTAACAGTGTTGAGGCCACGGTCATGGGATCACAGAAGACAGCACATCGGCCTCCCTTCTCAGGCGCATGGTTGGACTGTGACAGAAAATAGGCCCGTAAACCAAAATAAACGTGGCCTCATTAGCAGATCAGATAGAAAACCCCATATTTATAAATCAGATTAGTTTTGAGCTTGCAGAGCCACGCTGTATGGCTATTTTGGAAGATATGGGAGATGCATACATTTGTGCTTGCTGCAGGCAATGGTTGTAGTAATCAAATGCAAAAAAACAGCCCTGAAGAACATAAACAGACCACAAACAGACAAAAATAGCCAACCCCCTGACCTGACAGATCAGTCCTCCTGCTACTGGTAGATTGCCCCTCAGGAGAGACCTCCCCTGCTCAGCCCCATATACAAGCAACAGGCTCTCTGGGCTGAGTGTGACTGTTTATTCACTGGCTAAACTATGGGGAACACTTCTACAAATCCCTTATGGACAGAGGGAAAATCGCTATTAATGAGTGCCTTGATCCCACAGTGGAGGGGTTACCGTTAATTGAAGCATTTGGGCAGATAACTAACTTGGTTGATGGGCTTTTAAAATCAAATGCCCCAATAAGGAGAACTGATTGCCCGAGATGGTTCGACGGGGACTGTTCACGCGCTTTAAGGGATCTTAAAGGTAGTCTTAAGGAAAGGCCAAGGGATAAACAAAAAGTAGCTCAGTGTAGACTGACATACAAGAAAGAGATTAAGAGAAGGAAGGTAACTCTACAGGGCGAAGCATGGGCTGACTTAAGAGAGGCCGCAGAAAGGAGAGATATCACTGAGTTCTGGAGTATAATTAATAAACCCTGTTTCCTGGACAAGAATGCCCCAGTGATTGGGACAAATATTCTCCCGGACCAGTGGCTTACACATTTTAAGGGACTGTATAATTATAGCACAGTACCCAATTCAGAGGAGGGGGGGGACAACTAAGCAGGGGCAGGATGTACATTTCACTTTAAAAGAAATCACTGTGGGAATAGAGGGGCTGACAAAAAACAAGGCCCCTGGTCCTGATGGGACACCACCTGATTTGTTCCCGAGTAATATTGAGCTATGGGCCCCAATACTCACGAGAGTGATAAATGCCGCCACCAGGCTGGGCCTACCTCGAACTTGGTCAACGGCCATAATCGTCCCGATTTTTAAAAAGGGGAACAGGGACAATCCACAATGCTACCGTCCAATCCCACTGATCGATGTGTCAGCCAAAATATTGGGCCGGGTAATTCTGAACCGCCCGACTGAGTGGACCGAGGAGAATAACATCATCTCTGACACTCAGTACGGCTTTAGAATAGGGAGATCCACAAGTGATCAATGTTTGAACCTGTACATGCTGGTAGCGAAATATACCAAAGCTAGCAATGAAGCTATCTATCTGGGGTTCATGGACCTGGCAGCCGCCTTTGACCATGTAAATCGGGACAATCTTTGGTCCATGATGACACATTTGGGGAGAGACCTGGGACTGATTAACATCTTGAGGGAACTACACAGGAATACTTCTGCAAGGGTACGCTATAACATGGAGGGAGGGCTGACTGAATCTTTTCCATGTTCTAGCGGGGTGAGGCAAGGTTGTATTTTGGCCCCCTTTTTATTCTCACTCTACATTAATAACTTGGAGAAGTTCCTGATTAATTTAAAAACTGATTGCCCAAGTGTAGGATTGCGTCCCATCCCGGTTCTCCTATATGCTGATGACGCGGTCCTACTTGCACGCACCCCTAAGAGCTTACAGTTGCTAATAGACGGTTTTGTAAAGTTCATGGCATCCCTAGACCTATCGGTGAACTTGGGCAAGTCATACGTGATGCTGGCTGGCAAAAAACCCTGTAACAACTTCTCTTACAAAATAGGTAGCCACACACTAGAAAAGGTGCAGGCCTTTTCGTATCTGGGCCTTTTGTTTGATGGCTCCTTGCAATTTAAACCCCTGGTTGAGGAACGTTGCTGCAAGTTGATATCCTCTAATGGCGCTATTGCAGGCTATGGGTGAAGAGTGGGTCGATGGTCTCCCGAGCAAACAATGAATCTTTATGGATCTATTTGCTATTCTAAGGCCATCTATGGTGCAGAAGTGTGGGGATTTGTAAATACCCAGCAGTTACAGCGGGAGGAAAACAAAATGTTACGCTCAATCTTGAAGATACCACAGAGCATCCCTGCTGTAATAGCCCATAGAGAACTAGGGAGGCCATATCTAGAAGATCTGGTCAAACTCAGACCCATTTTGGCATGGATGAGAATTTGGTTAAACCCTGAGGCGACTTTAAGTAGACAAATTATAAGTGACTGCATGGGAAGGGACAGAAGCTCGAGTATACCATGGTTGAAATATGTATTGACTAGTTTGGAAAACCTGGGCCGCAAGGATCTTTTTTTAAATCCATTGAGAATTGTGTCGCAAGACAAGTTGCTTATAAAGAGATTATTCCTGGCCCAGAGAACCAAAAGTAGAGCAGAGGCTGAAGGGACTAAATGCACCGTGAATGCCCATAGCCTGGTAAAAAACCAGGAGGGGATGGAGCCGTATTTGTATCTCATGCACAACGCGCAGGATAGATTTTTAATGGCTCGTTTTAGGCTCAATCTTTTACATTATTTACTGGCTGATCCACCAGGTTTTACATCATCGATTGAGCAGAAGGGTGCCTGCGGCTGCGACAATAGGTCTCCGCAGGACACCCTTCATTTTGTACTTTTGTGTCCTTTTTATTCTATGCCAAGGCGCAGATTCCTAGTAGGAATCTTAAAGCAAACTAAATTAGCACACGCCAAAGATGCATTAATTTTCCTGCAAAAAGCGGCCGACCCCCTGACACTTTGTAGTATCATGAATTTTATCAAAGTTGCGGTACGATTAAGGGCAACTAGAGAGCCAATCTGATTGTTATTTTTTTAATGAAATGTTTTGTTTAGTCTCCTCTTCTACTAAACGTGTAATCTCAGTCAGGATTCTGGATAATGATTTAATTCTAATTTTTAACTGTTTGTATATGTGTGTTTTTATGATGTTTTTTAATCATCGAATAAAGAAATACTGACTGACACTGGCTAAACTAAAGCTACTTCAAATTAAATCATACCCATTCTCTGTGTTTAGTGTGTCAAACTATAAAACAGAATGGAAACCTAACCTGATCCTCCACTTGTTTCATGGCCAGTGTGTCTTGTGCTGCTGCAGTCCCAAGAAGAGCTGCTGACGGAAGAGAAATATTCCTGTTTTGCTTGGGGGTGTAGTGAATAGGGCCCGGGAGAAGTCTGCTTCCTCCCACCACCCTGTGCAAAATTATTACAATATTGCTGCTTTCCCTATCCAAAAGCCTCTGACCTGCAGGCATGTTTTCTTTCCTAAACGAAACCACAGCAAAAGCGAAAGGCATCTTTGTTAAAAGTGAGGCCCTGTATCCTGATTTTCTATTTTTAAGTCTCGCCTAGCGAGCAAATGTGAACGCGCCCGTACAGACACACGCGATGTGCACATCTCCTGTCTCCCTTCTGTCCACGCAAGCCAGCTGCATGCAGTAACTGCGCCAATACACACACACGCACCAGCCGCCCCCAGCCAGTGCACACATACTCTTCTCCCTCAACGCGTGCATGGCCTGCTTTTGCTTTCCCGCCTTCCGGCGGTTCAGCCCACGCTCCGCCTTCTCCATGTCTTCTCTCCGAATGATGCCCAAGATGCATGTGCTGTGGCTCCTCTGGGCCCTGTGGGCCCCCGGCTTGGCCGGCATGTACTCCTGGGAAGACCCGCTGGTCATCTTGGACCCCGAAGCGGCCGGCTCTCACCTGCTCAACTCCAGCAGCACCCGCTTCGCTGAGTTCTACGCGTCCTGGTGCGGACACTGCCAGAAAATTGCTCCCTTCCGAAAGAAGCTCACCTTGGGCGTACAGGGTAAGAGATTTCCCCCCCCCCCCCCCACCCCCGTTTTAAACTTTATGCATGGGCTTTTACTTTGTACCCCTCAGTTTCAGCAGCCTGCTGCCATGATCTGGTTACATAATTAGCCACGCTCCTCGCGACTTAATGCATCATTTCCTGGCACTGCAATGGTGGCTCAGCTTTACAGTGCACTCAAATGAATTGCGCAGCCTCCCGAAGCGGCAGCAATGATGTTGGAAAAAAAAAAGAGTTTCCAGCTTTCTTGTCACATCGTCTTGAAAGTGCCAACGCGGGTGGGGGGGGGGGACGGCAATTTTTATATTCCAACACATAAAAGCAAAATCCTTGTCGATCTTAAATTAGGCCGCAAACGAGACTCAACGTTATAAAACAAACCTATTAATCTTAATTTTATGCGACAGTCCTAATACAAAAACACTGGTGTACACAATGGGTTGACTCAAGTCCACATGTTCATACAACACTTTCTTGAAACGCCCATTGTGGACCTATAGAGGGCTATTCCGGGCAAATAACAAAATCTACAAAGCCACTCTCGTGGGCAGTGCCATGTTCTGCGGGTCACTGAATTATCCTGCTCCATAACATACATTGCAAGAGCAACATATTCCTGAATAGTAACGGAAGGAGAATCCTTGCTCAATCATGCATACCACTCATTCCTCACACCTGCCTACACATGCGCCCTTTTCAAAAATGGCTGACCAGGTCCCAAGCCACAGGGAGTTGGGAGGATCTTGTTACGCACAGCCTGCATGCAGAAATACAATGGTGGGCATCCAACAACATAACACAAGGCAGACCTTTCATGACCCCCAACTCCTACTGCGACGATCACTACAGATACATCCCTCAGCAGATGGGGAGCGCACCTAAAGCAGCTGAAAGGAAGTGGTCAATGGAACAAACAGGATTCCATAAAACACATCAACTACTTAGAAGTGAAAACTGTGTTCCTAGCACTGAAAGCATTCCAGAAACACATTCAAGGGAAAACTGTGTTGATCCAAACAGACAACACCACAACAATGTTCTACCTTTACAAACAGGGAGGTAAAAAATCATTCCCACTGAGCAAGCTAGCACAGGAAATCTGGTAATGGAAAGTATCCCAAGCGATCAATTTGCATACAGTACATCTTCCAGGAGTGGACACCACAACAGCAGATCAACTGAGCAGACCGAATAACTGTTCCCACGAATGGGAGCTGAACTACAAAACAGTACAATACATCTTCAGTATCTGGGGAGCACCAGTGATGGAACTGTTTGCAACAATACAGAACAAGAAACGCCAGTTCTTTGCCTCGAGGTTTCCACACCATCTCTCAAGAGGGAATGCCCTGTCACTAAACTAGTCAGGGGCATTTGCATACACCTTTCCTCCAATACCCCTAATCCAGAGAGTGCTAGAAAGGGCAAGACATCCAGGAACAAACCTAATTCTCAATTTCCTGCAATGGCCAAGACAGATATGGTACTCAAGCCTGTTAAAGCTGTCCGGGGGAAGAATAATCAAGATCAAAACATACAAGGACCTTTTGACAATGCAACAGGGCCAGATCTTCCATCTGGAGCCAAAGACGCTGCAACTAGTGGCCTGGCACGTAGAGTTTGGCCACCTCAACGAGCAATGGAAATCCTAAAGGAAGCGAGAAAGCAAACAACAAGAAAATGCTATGCCGCAAAATGGAAGCGATACACCTCCTGGTGCGCAGCTAATAACCACATAAATTCAAACACCACACAAGAAACAGTGATCACCTATCTAACTCATCACTTAGACAGCCACATCAACTACTCGAGCATAAAGGGGCACCTCGCTGCTATCGTAGCATACTCCAGGGGAAAAGCATGCAAAAGCTTCTTCATAAGGCCCGTCGTAAAACGATTCCTAGAAGGATCAAAAAGAATTGCCCCTCCCTAGAACAGCACCAGTGCCTATGTGGAGTCTAAATCTAGTGCTCACGCAACTAATGACAAAACCATTTTAGCCCATGCATAAGGCATAACTCAAGCACATCGCCTTTAAGACAGCCTTTGTCATTGCTATAACATCCTTACGGAGAGTAAGCTTGTTACAAGCATTAACCATACAGGAAGCATGCATGCAAATACACAAAGACTAGATAATTCTAAAGACAAACTCACAGTTCCTGCCAAAGGTGGTATCCAAATACCACTTGGACCAAAGTATCCTCCTCCCGGTCTTCCTCAAAAACCCAAAGACTAAAGGAGAAAGAAGCCTCCTTACCCTGGATGTAAGGAGGGCACTACGAAATGGTTACTTACAAGTAGGAGTAGTTTTGCAGCTTAAAGAATTTTCTGGATTCACATGCGACCCACCCGACCTCCCCTGCAAGGAAAACAAACCGGTGGTAAAGAGATTTGTGGTAATTATCTAACCATCGACAGGACTTCTAACTAAGAACATAAACCGAAAAAAGAATCCGAAGATGGCTTCTACGCACAACAACCTCCAGGGCGCTGTCTGACGTCGCACAGGGGATGTACCTGGCACCAAATGGTGGTCGACAGCACCCAAAAACAAGAAGCAAATCTAAAAACCAAGGACTATTCCGGACCCATCCACAAGATGGCGGAATAATGCACAGTATGTGAATGCAGAACATTCTTCAAGCTGCAAAACTACTCCTACTGATAAGTAACCATTTTGTTTTTTTCAGCATACTAGTTTTTTCCGATGAAGATATTTTAGACTTTATAGAAAATGTGTCTTAATTTTACATTCTTAGAGCACGAACTAGATTTTTGATAGACTTCCAAGGTGATGAATCTGTGCCATTACTCGGGTGCCAAACTGGATCTGGCAACTCTTGAGCAGTACCTCTGCTCACCGCTAGGTGGGTTTGTTCGACCAGACATCGGGCGTGTTGGAAGTGATTTTGCAGTGACGATAAAGCACCGCCCTGGCGCTCTAGCAGTTTTTTTCTTTCCACTTTTTGTCGCCATTTTTTAGCTTCAGGCTGTGTTTGCTAGGGACATGCCCCCTGCTGAAATGTCGGGGTCTAAGCCTTACGTGGATTGTCACAGGCAGATGGTTGTGTCCCATCCCCACTTGGTCTGTCTCTGGTACTTGGGGACACTACTTTATGGCCTGCGGCGAGTGCAAATTAATGCGTCCGAAGGTGATTCGTGAGCAGGCCGTTAAGCTCCTTATGACGTCTTAAAAGAAGACTCCAAGTCATTTTTGTGAATCTCGGAGCAGTTTCACTTGGAGAATCATTTTCCCACTCCAAGCCCTCCTCGTGGAAGTCTAGTAAGTCTAAGAAGCACAACAAAAATAACTTGGAGCGTTCTTCAGCTTTCCCCTCTCGACCTCCTACTTCTAGGCCCTGCTCTGGCACTCCAGCTGTGGAGCGACATCCGTCCAACGTAAGGAGTTCTGCGCCGCCATGTATGCCATCTTTGGGCCACCGACTTTCTCTGGCGTGCCTTCAGGCCCCATGAAACTAAGAGTTTCTCTTGCTGGGCTACTATCGGCTGGTTTGTCCTCGAAGCCAGCTGGGCTCTCTGATCCAGGTTGATGCCACCACGGATGTCACCATCCACTCCAGCTCCATCCCATTCAGCGATGCTCAACAACTAGTCAATCGTAATTCCGAGCGCCGCTCGATGTTGATTCCAGTTCAGTCCAGACCCTACAATCCCCTGGACTTTCATCCCATTGTTGGACCCTACCCTCTTGAGAGGGGTTGGGGGATGGTAGATGAGGAAGAGGTGTATGATCCTCTCAAGGACAATGAAGAGGAAAACTGGTATGAGGGTTGGGTGACGCCAGTGGTTTGGATACCTTCCTTGACTCCTGCGTGTTGTCCTCTATGGGCTAAGCTTCAGATGAAGGGGCAATATTTGAGCAACTTAGCCTCCTGCACATCCCGGTGACAATCTCCAGCTGTCGAGGTTAAGTCAGATGTCTTGAAAGAGGTATTTCAACCTGGAGCGTGCTTTCCTGAGCCCTTCTCCCTTTTAATGAAGCCCTCACTAAAGTGTTCCTAGGGGCCTGGGTGAAACCCTGCACAGGGGCTCATGTGTACCGAATGATAGCCTGTTGACATCATCCTGCCCTGGGAGACCCAACTTTCCTCTCCCAGCACCCCTACCCTGAGAGCCTGGTGGTGCATGCCTTTCAAGCGAAGATTAACCCAAGCGCATTCTACCACTGGGAATCCACGAGGCTGGACACCTTTTAGAAGTGCATATTCTCTTCCACCAGCATTGCCCTGTGGTCCTTGAACACCGCATGCCTCTTGGGCTGATATTCCCTGCTAAGCTTTGGTGGACAGCAGAAATGCGGCAACGTTAGCCATCCGGTGTGGACTGGACACCACAGACTCCCTGAGTAGAGCCATGGGTTCTACAGTGGTGCTGCATTGCATGCCTGGTTATGGTTCACTGTGTTCTCCGGGGATGTCCAGTCATCTCTGATCGATTCGCCCTTCACTGGCTCCCGCTTGTTTGGTGACGAGGCTAATGCAGCGCCCGGCAGGGTCACTGCCAGATCACTTTGGATTTCCCCTTCGATACGGCCACAGCAGCAGTCCTTCCGTCCATGCTGTGGATGTTGGAGGGTATTTTGGGTGTCCACCGTACCAGCCATACCCAGTCGAACAGCCTGCCCAGCCCTTTCGAGGACCGACCACAATGCCTAAAAAGGATGTGCTGCCCAGTCCCCTGCCCCTCCCGCGGCTACAGCCTACAAGTCCCTTTAGGGAGCCCTACATCCACACACCAGAAGAAGGCCTGGTTATTCCCGCTACTCTATGGTGCTGAAGAAAGACTGAGGCCTCTGCCCTATACTAGATCTATGACTCGACTTCTTCGTGAGGAATAGAAATTCAAGATGCTCACTTTGGCTCATGTTCTGTCTGCCCTGGGTCCTGGAGACTGGATTGTAGCGCTAGACCTACAGATGTGTTTTTCAAAATACCTGTGTTGCTGGCCCATAGGTGCTACCTGTGGTTCATGGTGGGCTACGAGCAGTTCCAGTTTGCTGTGCTCTCCTTTGGTCTCACTAGGCCCCCCTCATGTGTTCACAAACGTGATGGCAGTGGTAGAAGCACATCCAGTCTTCCCTTACTTCGACGACTTGCAGATGAAGGTGGGCGTGCTCCAGGCAGTTGTTGCCCTTCTCCAGTCTATTCTGGAGCCTCATCTGTCACCGCTATGAACTATATGGGGAAGGGAGAGGGGTCTGCCTCTGACTCAATCGTGATTCTTCAGACACCACAGCAATTCTTCCACAGTTCCCTTTGATATCAGGACCATGTCGGAGAGATTTCCCTGATGCTGCCCCCATTGGGATTTCAGGTCCCCCTGCAGAGCCTGAAAATGCCAGCGGGCATGCTTTACCAGCTGGATACAGGAGGCCATAAAACATCGGAATCATAGTCTGAATATCCTGGATTTGCTGCTTTGGACGATGGGTGCAGACCTGCACTTTGTCCACAATTATGAAAGGGAGTATCTGAGAGGGAGTCAGGTGTGACTTTGGCATGTTAATAGTGAACCCCAGTGAATGCAGAAAGTTTGCTGCAGTCAGAAGACGAGATTTATAGTTACTTTAGGGCAGGTGTTCTAGTTAGTTGAGCTAACTATTAACTGGTGAAATTCACTAGTTTTGTTAATTTAAAACGGTATGGTTTAACTGACATTTTCACCCCAACTATAACTTCCCTTTAACCTCTAGTTTTTTGTGTGAATTTCCATGTTCAATCTTTTTTTTTTTAAAGAAAGATATTATTACAATTCCTATCTATAACGCCACATTAACCTTTTTTTTTTCTTCTCATTGAATTTGTTTTTTTAACGTAAATTAAGGGCCTGGCTTGAGACTAGGGCCTGCACCCAACCCCTCACCGCTCGTGGGGGTACACAGCTGACTGATGTAACAATATAAAGGGTGTCATTGAAAGTAAGGCTTGCCTACTGACTTTATCAAAGGGTAAGTACACCAAAATTTACAAAGCAGGCCTATTGGCTTTATCAAGGGGACAGCACATCAACATATCTAAAGCAGACCTATTGTATTTGTCAAAAATGCACCTATAACTATAATCAAATGTATACTTAATAAATTCACACATTGCAATGTTTAATAAAAATATTGCTATAAATCGTCGAGCATAAGCCGCGCGTGCGCTGGCTGGAAGACTTGCTGTATGCAGTATGTGGGCTTTCATTCCGCCACTTGTAGACCATTGGTTAAATAAAGCGTGTGCCATTTCAAAAAGCTTGTTTTTGTATGGTTTTGTTTACTATATGTCCTTCCTTATCCTGTTTAGTTCCCTTCCCTGGAGCATTGGCCTATTACGGGTATCCTTTTTCAATAGTGTTTTCCTTTGGTGCTTGTGCACTCTTTTGCTTTAACATGTTTTGTTACAGAGTATACATGTTCTCATAGATCAGCACGGTACCCGCATCATGGACGCCACGGCGGCTTTGTTTTACAGATGCTCGCTCTCCTCTCTCTGCAAGCGTTTCCCTGGCTCCGCGCTAGTCGTTCATGTTTGTTTCGATTTGGAGAAAACCATGCCAACCGCTGTAGTGTGAAATTCACAAGAAACTCATGCCTTCTTGAATAATTGAACATGCCGGCTATGTTGAAATGTTTTCTTTGTAGTGGATCCTCCCGATATTACAATTGGCCTCGGTCACGTCTCTCAATTATTTGTTTTAGATTGGAAAATCGTCACTGCGCTTCAATAAAATAACATATGAGTGACTGGCAAAATGCTGATGGTTTCCGGGGGTGGCTGATATTTGTCCTGTTTGAATAATTTTGATTTTTGTGCTGACTGCTCTCGTGATCGTAAGTGGGTCACTTTTGACGTTATTTGTGATTTTAGGAGCCTCGGTCCTTTGATACAATGGGGCTTTAAAGATGGATATGAAATTGTTATTTTTCCATTTACGTTTTTCAGGATACTTACTGCTTTGTTCGGTTCAATCAAAATGTGTGGTTGATGCAACATGAATGATTGTTTGGTTCAATTGACCTTTTCGACGTCTGAGTATTATTCGTATCACCTGATCTTTTTGAATGATATGGGAGGTTAAACCGTGGGCTTATTTAACAAATGTAATACAGCATGGGTTTAAAAGGCGTATTGTGCGACAAGAAAAATATTTTATTCTGAATCACTAGATTTATGTAAGTTGGTGTGGATATGATAACCAAGATTGGTTTATAAAAGAGAGGATTTAGCATACGGATTTGGATATTCCAAGATGGCGACTCCGGTTTTGTATGTTCATAGTGTATTCTCCAGTCCGTCCCCCCACCGCGCAGTTGGTGTCAGTTATCAGGGGTATTTAAACCATGAAGTTCCCAGTGCACCATTTCCAACCGTTTCAAATCTATCAATGAGCCACCATGCTCATTAGTAAGTGCTTTGAATGGAGCCGCTGTGTTTGGGCTGGTTGAGGGTCGAGTTGTGAGGTGGTATATTCTGTACCACATAGTGATACTGTGAAGGGATGCATGTTATGATATGGTGAAATCACTTACAAAAACTGTATTTGTCCCGAAAGAATCTGTTGATTGGGCTGATGTGATTTGGGAGTACTAAGATCTATAGTTCCAGGCATAAGCCCCTTACCTCAGCTTCTCTCTACTGATCCCTCTGTCCTCCTTTGATAGGTAAAAGACATTTCTATTTACAATGCCAATAGCTCCAACTCAAAACAAAATGCAAGACCTATTGCATTACCAATGCTTGTTTATAAAGACTTGTGAATAAAAAAGGTAACGTGTCTGAGTCTTTTTCTAAACATTTTTCAGGCCACAAAATGCAACTCTAGAACCCAACGCAAGGGGTTCCAGCATTCCAGCTGATGATCCTACAGCTCCAGCTTAGATCGCTTAAAAAAAATATATGCTAAGCTCTCCTGGGGTCATCGATTCAATGACCCGGGAAACGTGTTTTTTTTTTCTTTTTCATGTTGCTGGGGAACTGCTGCGATCCCTGCAGCCTGCCACAACCTTAAGGCTGGTAGTTCCCTTGCCCCTTCTAGGGCCACCAACAGGAAGAAATAATATATTTTGCAAAAGCCATAGGGCATTATGGGGGGGGCTCCCTGCATGAAACAGTGGATAAAAAAAAGGAGTGGTTATTCTTTTTTTGGTATTTTTTTTAAAGTAGGTACCACCTGGAGCACCCATAACATATTCAAATGCTGAGGACTGCTGGAGAGCCATCAGACCCCTTCCAGCACCTCCCGGCTCCCCTGCTAGCACCCATAGTTGGTGCTGGTGGTAATGAGCTGTTTTGTTGATAAGTGGGTGCCCCATTGCTTACCCAAGCACCCACAAAAACCTTAATCGTTGGGTGCAGTGGGAGGAGCCTCAAGGGCCCCTGGAGCCATGCTGGGGTCCCCAGCTAGCACCCATACTGAGTGCCGGCTGGAGGCATCGGTCTTTTTTGTGGGTGCCCCGTTCCTCACCTTAATCATTGGGAGCTGCCCCAAGTGGCTCCCCTGCCAGCACATATTGTGGTTCTGGCTGAAACTGACTCTTTAACTTTGCTCCCGGCCGGGCGACAGCAGCATTTTTCTCTGCTTCGATCTGGGTAGGAGCAAAGTTGTGTTTCCCGCTCGGGAGAGTGTGGCCAAGGTATGAGGCCTTCAGGACACTGCAGCAGTCATTGGGGCTCAAAGGATGTGGTCCGCGAAACCCATGTAGTGCTCGAAAAGTGGGAGCTACATGCCCCCACCCCTAAAATTAAAACCTGTTCTGGGGGTTGAAGTCTCCATGCCTCGGAAAGGGAACACGATTACTCCTCCCCAATAGTTAAACTATCTGCCCCAGGGGATGGGATCTCCAGAGCCCTAAAAAGGTGTGGGGGAGGAGCTTACGCCTCCTACCCAGTGAAATAAAGTGTCAACCACCTTTGGCTGCCTTTTCTTTGGTATTCTTTTTAGTGTGCTTTTTTACAGGCGAGGACTGTCTCCCGAATCCTAAATTGACTTTTGCCACATATTTGTTGATTTGATGGCAGAGAATCAGATCTTATCTTGAGATCTGTCCGCTCTGCAGATCCTGCATAGCATCAAATTTACATACATGTATTTTTTTTACCTCAATTTCCCAAAAACGACTGAATCGGGGTACACCAAATTACAAAAAGGACAATTTGTGGACGAAGATCTTGCTTTTTGCCAAATGTGGTGTAATTGTGGTCAACAGTTTTGGATGTAGCTGCGTCTAATTTTCCTATGGAATAATGAATGCGAAAATTGCATTTTAGGGCACACACACACCACACCACCAAAGTTATAAGCAAACCAATTCATGTTTTTCCTATGGAAGCGCAGTCCTAACTATAACTACCCAGTGACGGCCATATATATGCACAAAAAAAATAAAGATTAGCGTAAAATAATTAGGTGAAATGTTCAGTAGTAACGTTTTAGACTCTTAAAACTCACGGAAATTCACCACTTATTGTTAACTCAAGTAACTATAACTCTTGCCCGAAGGTAACTATAACTCGCATCCCTGCCATGCACTGTTTTCTCATCCGTGTTTTTGCTGCAAATGTTGCAGTGATTTTATCAACAATGTCATAGAGGTAATGAGTGATGTAATATGTTGTGTAATTAGCAGTGCATATTGAGGACATGAGTTATAGTAACCTTAGGCAAGAGGTCATCAGAGATGTCATAAATGATGCCATAGAACAAGTCATGGGTGATTTAATATGAGGTCATAAGCAGTGCATGTTGAGGACGCAAGTTCTGCTTAGCTCTGCTAACTATAACTGGTGAATTTCTGTTTTTATTTTGATCAAACTGTTAATATAATTACTGACTGTAGGATGCTGGCTCTGTATATACTATACTAAAATAAGGTATAGTGTGCACAGAGTCCAGGGAGTCCCCAGAGGTATAGCAAAGGCTAAATTAGGTAAGTACTTAGAACTCTCTTTGTGGCAGTGTGGGCAAGCAGTTAGGCTTAACCAGAGGGTGTGTTAAGCATTTATTGCATTCACTCAATCAAGACTGATGACACACACTCAAACTGAATCCAGACCAATTGGGTAAGTATAACAAGCATTGACATAGCCAATAGGTCTCGCCTGTAGGACCATACAAGTGTTTAGACATGAAGCACATTATCCTTGATGCTGTGCCACCAGGGATTGAAGAGCTATACAATAGCTACACACTAGGTCATGCAATCCGAGTTAGGAACATATGCTTGCCTTAGTAAACACTTTTTAACACATTCCAAGGCTTTTTAACGCCATGACACAAAAGCAAGTGGCTTGATGCAAGTCAACAGCACTTTAGTATTCTGTTTGTGACCATCTTGAAGCTGTATCCTTGATAAATGTTATAAAAAACGGAGCATACATCACTACCTCCAATCTCCATGCTAGTTCATGACAATTAGGTATCCTTTGTAATAAATAAGCATGTTTTATAAAAATGTAAGTCCTACTCCTTGCAGTATCGTATCTAAAGTATAGTCCTGGTTTGCCAAAGTAATATCTTAAATTAATTACCACGAGATAAAAATACAACACAAATTATTATGAATATATATTGCCCTGTCTTCAGTACACTTGGAAAGCTGTCGATAATACAAGGGTTTGGAGGCATACAGGAGCAAAACCAGCATTAAAGAAAAGACAGCGCATCCTTAGAAGGTCAGATGAACTGGTGACTGCCTAGTACCCAGATTCCGTTCAGCATTCCCATACAACAATTTTCACATAAACCCACTGAGCTGCTCCCGAGTTCCTGCTTTGGTATAGCTTGAAATCACTTGCTGTTATAAAAGTGTTTCTGTGCCTTCCTTGTCTGAACAGAGCAGGGGAATGTTTGCACTCCTTTTAGATAACACTGATTAAAACAACAGTTTGATTAATGAGGCAACAAAACTCATTTGTTAAGGAGCTTCTAACAGTCTTCCATAGAAAGAAGCAAATGTGGCTACACACGGATGTCAGCCAACATAATCAAAGTTACCGAACTTTGATTATTGTCCCACGAATGAAAATAACATTTATTGTTAATTTTATGAGAGCATTGCCCGAGACATTCACTCCTAAATGTAAAGTGCTTCCAGTTTACACACGCACTGAAGGGCAGGGGGTCCTTGCAGGGAGGGCAGGACGGTTGTCTGGCCATTCCCATGGAGAGCTCACATCAAATGCCTTACCCTTGCAGCGGACAATAGCTCTCCCGCCAAAGAGGTTTGGTGTAGCGCAGATGGCATATGTATATATTTTTTTACACGTGTTTCATACACCTATTTAGTGAGCCCATTGAACAGAAGTTGCAATGCTACGGCAACACCATCAGAGAAAGGGAGAAGGCGTGACAAGGCACTTTTGCGCTTCCGAGCAGCAGCACTCCTGGCTCATGAACTGCACCCACGAACGACCCTCACTTGAGCGAGACTTAAAATGCAGTCAGCGGCTTGTGTTACATGCCATGAACCCTTCGGTTTCCAGCAGAAACCTGGCACTTTGTACACAGACATTCAATAAACAAATGTTACTAGAATGCTGATTGTTGAAAAACTTTCCCATTTTTTTGTGCGTTTTGTCCTTAAAACCAAGCATTTGCAATGCAATAGGTCTCGCATTTACACGAGTTTAAGCTATTGGCATTGTAAATGACAATACCTTTTAGTTAAGTTTTAAAAACGAAAACAAAAATAAAAGGCATTGTCGTTTGCAATGTCAATAGCTCTAACTCTCTTAAATGCGGGACCTATTGCATTGCAAATGCTTGTTATATCAGCACCTACATGTGGGTCTCTGCCAGCAGTGTGGGAGTATATGATCTGCTGAGTCATTACATGTGGACTGGCAGTGTTGGTAAGACAGATTAACTTTATCGGCAGTGCTGTGGCAATGTGAGGACCTGTAGCTGCAGTTTTTTGTGTGTTCCATGCTTGGAGTCCATGAGTAATGGTATTGAGGAGGGAAAGTTGAACTGTAAGTGGCTGTGTGTGTTGCCGTCTGAGCCCACAAATATATTCTCTATAGGTGGCCTTGAGGGTATGCGTACTCCCTTACCTTTGCTGAGAGTGGAAGGGTTGCAGAGCCACTGATGACGCTTGTGATGACGCCGTTATGTCATCTTCCTGCAGCACAGTTTGGAGCTGTGACGTTTTTGTACGCTGGTGCCTGTAGCCACTCAGCACGTAGTACCACTGCATGCCACCATCTTGAGGTTGGTGTCAGTAAGGGAAAAGTGAGAGTCTACTTTCCAATGAAAGTGACGGAGAACAATGCACAGTCTTCAACTTTGACCTGTGTGTCACGCCGCATTCAAGCGCTGATGACAACGTCCTGGGAGGTACTTCGTTGGAGCTGCAAGCTGTATGGCAGCTGGGCTCATTGGAGCGGTTTAATTGCAGGCAAGAAGAAAAGTAGAACTTCACTGGCTTCAAGAATTAGCTGTGTTGCACCTATACAGCATTGTGTGCCAGCACGTTTGATTCAAGCAGTGCTCTCATCTAAGGGTCCCAGCCACGACACTGCAATGGCATGCTTTGTACGTAGAAGTGAGGTTGGACTGGAGGTTTAGTATGCGTTGTAGAAATTTAAACCAGAAACGCGAGTGGTGTGCGCACGCGAAATGTGAAAGTAGGCTGCGCGCGCGAAAGTGATCGCGGCTGTACACATTGCAAAGCTGCTGGCTGCGCGCGTGAACGCAAGCGCTAGGCCAACCAGCAGCACTTTGAAAACTCACCTACTAAAGTCTCTCCGAGGAGCGCATGCGCGCTGACTCAGCGAGACCTAAAAAACATATACTTATGTTTTATTTTTAGAACCTGACTTGGCTCAGGTAAGTAAAATATTATCTCCAATGCAAGTCTTTACAAGGAAATGCAGTTGTGGTTGATTTTGCAATCGTTAACAGGTTGGTATTGGTTCAAAAGGCAGATGCGTAAATACCACACTGGGGAACTCGCAATACAAGGTAAGTAAGACTTTTTAAGGTTTGCAGTGTAGTTATTTTTTCTAAATACAAAACATCACTTAAACACCTAGAACATTTTTGGTACAAAAACTTGTAATATTAGTTCTTATGGAAGAAAACTGGTTATTGGTTTCACAGGTAAGTAATCCAGTGGGACGCTGGGAGCAGAGTGCAAGGACCCAATGCTAGACAATGGGGTCTTTGGTCAGGGGCCGCTTACGAGCAGGGCACTTGGATGAGGGAGAAAAGCTCTTGGGGTTAGGATCAGCACTGCAAATCCAGAGACCGTGTCGGTTGATGAGTGCAGGGCAGGTCCTCCGGGCTCTGTGGGTTGCTGGCTGCTGTACTTGCCGGGTTTCTCGCTATAGGCAGGTTGAATTCGGGACAGGCCGGTAGGGCTGGGCCCACAGCAGTAGGTGTCCTCTTCTTTCTGGGTCAGCACGGCTCTTCAGTCCTTCTTTCTTCTGCGAATCTGAGGAGGCAAGGATCAGGGGTCGCCCCTTAATTAAAAATTTTGAGGCATTACATGGTTGTGAAGTTCGGGACCAATGGGTCCCTTCCTTGGGGTGGGTACACCCCCTATTATGCCACTCTCCAGTGGGAGGGGGGCATGAGCCTCCCCCTAATTGGTTGGGTCCCCTCATCTCCAAGATGGAGGCTACTGAGATATGTGCTTCACCTCGCCTTCCCCACCTGAGGGGTGGGTATTGGCAAAAGTGGGCACAACTCCTCCCAACTCGGTTTTCCCACCAATTCTTCTGCCCAAAGTGGGGGTCAGAACTGGTGGGAGCCAGTTGCTGGGGGCAGCAGAAGGCAAGGACCACTTACAAAGGAGGCAGTCCTTTGAAGCTTCCCCTATCGTGGACCCAACCAAGCCTGGGGGAAGAGGCATGACACCACTGTGCAGGACGGGCATGGTTTCTGGACTCAGAGAGCGGAGGCTTTCGACCCAGGGGTCCAGAAACCTGTCTGGTGATAGCAAATGGTGGGCAGCCATTCATGAACCACACTAGGTCTGGTCATTTTCAGGGGGCATCTCTAAGATGTCCTCTGTGTGCATTTTACATTAAATCCCACACTGGCTTCAGTGTGGGTTTCATGTGCTGAGAAGCTTGCTACTAAACTTCCCAGGTTTTAGTAAAGCCATTATGGAGCTGTGGAGTTCGTAATGACCAACTCCTAGACCATATACTCTTTTATGGCTTTACTACACTTACGATGTCTAAGAATGGACTTCGACACTGTAGGGGTACAGGGCTCATTCCACTGTGCCCTCACCTGGGGGCTAGTGCACCCTGCTAGAGGGGTGACTTACCTAGGCCCCAGACAGTGGGTTCTAGGCATTGCACACAGATGTGCGCAATATCAACTCTTCATTTCCCTCTCTGCACCAAAAGACTCAGCCTGCAATGGCAGTGTGTGGGCGTTAAGGTGAAGGGCCTCTAAGGGTGGCACAATATGTGCTGCAGCCCTTGGATGCCTTTTCTGGTCACAGTGCCCTTAGTACCCATGGTACTTTTTACAAGGGGCAAAGATGTGCCAATTGTGGGTACAAAGGTTCAGCTTTGGGAATGAACACAGGCCCTGGGAACCAGATTGGCAGGGACTCTGGGCACACCAGGTCAAAGTGCATCCTGTGTCAGGCAAAAAGTGTGTGGTAACCTTGCAAAAAGGGGCACTTTCCTACACTGACCTATTCATCTACCTATAACGTTACTTTAACCTTTGTTTTTTTCGGATCTATTTGTCAGACCTAACTAAAATGTTACTTTAACCTTTTCTCCTTTTTTTTTTTTTGTGAATTTCTAAGTAAAGAAATATTTTATTACCATAGGTAAAACCAACGGCCTGTGGACAACCCATTCGGAGGCAGCCAACCCCACACTGAGTACGGAATTTCATCGTACGCAGCGCTGGGTTGGCCTCAGATCCTGACTTGCAGCTGGGCCCTGCGTTCAACTCACAATTGGCAGCCATTTCCACGTTGCACACAGCCTTTGGCTGTGCGCAGAGGGCTGTTGGCTAGAAGGCTTAGCCTGCTGCCGGGCCCTGTGGCCAAACCCCTAGCAGGCTGCTAAACCCACACTGCGCACACCGTTTGACGTGCGCAGCCTAAGGTTAGCCTTCATCCCCCAGAACCCCATTCCCTGGGCAAAACATATAATTTGAGGGGGAAGGAGGCGTGATGCCCCGTCCCCGAACCCTAATTGGCACCAGTGATCCTATTTAGTTCCAATAAAAAGAGAGCAGGGCTGTGTGGCCTCCCTCCAATAAGCCTTAAAAGGCCTGGGCACCCTATTCCCTTGGGCCAAATACAATTAAACAAGGGAGGAGGGCATGTAGCTCCCCTCCCAGTCTTCTCAAGCCCTGGGGAGCCCGTCCCTAATGCCATCCTTTTATAAAGGCCCAAGTTGGCTGCCTCTCCCCAAGCCTCTATTAGCCCACGGAACGCATCCTCCCAGGGCTGTCCGTTTCTCAAAAGGGGGAGGAAGGGCGCGTGACCCCAATACCCAAGCCGTGACCCCGATCTACCAGGGCCTTGTTACATTATAAAGGGGAGGCTGGCCGCTTTGCCACTTCCCCTAAGTCTTTAGGCCCCAGGGACCCTCTCCCGGGACCCAATTTACTTTAGAGTAGGGGGGTGCGTGCTGCCACACTCCCGATTTATTATCCCTGGGGACCCAATCCCCCGGACCGAATTTGAATATTAGGGAGAAGGGGCGCTTGGCTCCTGTTGCCAAGCCATTATCGTCCCTGAGGAGCCCACTCTGGGGCCACATTCTGTATGGGGAGGGGTGGTATCCGTGTGACTCCTTCCCAAGCTCTTTTATAGGGACTAGAGAGCCACCCCGTGACCCCATTCAATAAGGGGAGGGGTGCTTGTGGTTCCCGTCAAATGGGACCAAACAAAGTTTGATCCTAGCGGGCAGGAGCTTTAAAAATGCTTCTGCCGCCTTGGAGTATACTTGTAGTCTGTTTCACTGCCCGCGTTTATGATGGTAGGGAAACAGATCAACAGATTGCTCGCCCCTGGAAGGAGCAGCAAGTAATAGCTGCTCCATCCATGTGCAAGTAATGTGTTCAGTTTCCCTGCCGGCATCAGTGCAGGCAGGAAAACAGACTGCAAGTCTACTCTCAGGCGGCCGAAGCATTTTTAAAGCTCCCACTCGCTGGGATCAAACTTTGTTTGGTCCCATTTGATGGGAACTTAATGCTCCCGCCAGGTGGGAGGAAACACAGGTTTTTCTGCTCACGCGGGGCAGGGAAACCGGTGTGTCCAGGGAGTGGACTTCCAGGGACACAATAAGCCGGTCCCTGAGGCCATTAATGTCTCAAGAAGGGGGGGCGCACACAGCGCCCCTCCCTTTTTGTAAAGTTAGCAGCACTGGGGCATGGGGTCCCCAGGGCCTTTTTTTTCAAAGCTTGCGTAGGGGGAGCTGTGTGCCCCCCCCCCCCCCCCACCCCCCCTTCACTTTGTTAATGAAACCGGCCCCAGGCGGGCATTTTATTTGTTTAAATTTTATTTATTTTAGTCCCGCGGTGGTGCTTCTGGGTTTCCCTCCATGGGGTTTAGGAGGGCAGGGTATCCCTGCCTACTTATGTTTTTTAAATGTATTACTTCAGGACAGGAGACTAAGTCCCTGAGTCCTGTAATGGCTGCCAGCAACATTTTTCTGCTGGCAACCAGGCAGAGCTCTTGCTCCCGTGGTAGCAAATTGGCTCGAGGAAAAAAAAGCTCCCTGGGCCAATCATAACGCTCAATTTTTTTTATTGGCACTCCTGCGAGAGTCGTATGACCAAACTGGCATATATTTTTGACACTTACTTAAAAAAAAACACACAACTGAACAGTTCTACACTAAATAATAAAAAGCACAATCTACGGACCAAGATCCAACTTCATGCCAAATTTGGTGTAATTCCATTCAGCAGTTTTTGCCGTAGCCCTTCTTAAAGTGTATGGACAATACATGTGGATTTTGCGACCCCCCTTTTTGTTTTCTCTGCCCCCGCTTGATAGATCATCTGAAACTTTCCATGCACAAACTAGTCAAAAAGTAACACCTTTTTGGAAAGTTTTTGGCGATTCTTCAAATGGGGCCAGTTATTAGCAACACACAAAACTTTTTTCCTATGGAAACGCTGACCTAACTAGAACTATCCAGTGGCGCCCGCCACTGGGAGAGATGTATGTACTTTTTGTTTTAGAAAGTGCATCCTATTAGCCAGTTCTTTCAAGCAGAACCTGTGATAGAAAACACTGTTGGTAAAAAAAACCTCAATGAAATAGTGGCATAAAGGTAGGCGGCGTACAATTACTCTGTGTTTGGCTGACACCGCACCATTAAGAATTCGTCCAGCTTTTCTATAATGCTGTGCAAATTAGTTCAGGTCGTTTTTTCCCAGCTCACAGAGAAGGAACTCTGAGTACACCTGCCTTTATAAGACCTATCTTGTAGTGAAAACAGCATTGAGGACTCCATGATGGCTAATCTATTTTTCTGCACTCATTCTTGTATTTGAGCATTCTTGCATAGGTTTCGGCTGTCAGTTGTATCTAAATATTCAAAAGTGATGAGTTATTTTGCTAACAGTCGGTTGTCAACAAAAAATAATAGGATATGTTCTGCAGTGTCTAATACATGCACATACCTACGCCGTGAGTAAAATACTGAATGGTCAGTTTTAAAAGGTGCGTTTTCTTCTAAAGGGATTAGTAGTGTTGGCAGTCTTTCTGTGATCTTGGCTTTAATAAGTAACAGGATAAACACTTAAAGTTACTCAAGTCAGGTTGTTATAATTTTCGTATCTATATTTTAGGTCCCCTTTTTTACTATACATGTTAATTTCTTTAGGTTAATGCTTCAATCTAAATGCACAATTACTAATTATGTTAAGATATGTCATTAGTTGCAACTTGATGTTAACCTTGCTTGAATATATTCATGTTTATTTTTGCCTGGTTTGAATTTCTTTTCCAGCTATTTTTAAATAGTGAACAGGGCCAATTGAATTTTGCGATTGTGTGGATGTGGCGATTTCACATAATTTTGGATTTGCCGTATTGGCCACATAATCCAGCACATGGTACATAATCTGCAGATTTTAACACAAAAAATAGTTTCTAGTTCAAACTGTTTAAAAGTTACTAAAAACAAAGAGAGACACTTGTTGTTGTACGGTGGAAGGCCCTTTGCAAAGTTTGACTAGTCACCTTTATGTTGCTTATTACTATTTTTGGCTGTTGAACCAGCACTATAGTTGTGCAACCTATGCCCATGAACTAATACTATCACGGAATGTGCCGCATTGTGCAGCATATTTTGGCCCTCTGCTGCTGCATAATTCAGATTGCCCGATAACGAACAAGGCTTCTTAGAAATTGGCATATTGACTTCTCAGTTATTGCTTTTAAACAGAAAGCAACCCTTCACAGATGGTGAAAGGTTAGTGGGGCTTTACTATTGTTTATTTTCAAAATGTTCAGACAGCGTATATAAACTGGAACATAGCATTATTAGCGAGGGATTTTGATCCAGCGATTTCAGACCGAGGGTCCTTGCTAAAGGCTATGAAAAGAAAAAAAAAAAAGCACATCAGGATCCCCAGAAGGCCTATCTGCCTTTTTGAGGACAGCATAACTGATGCGACGAGGACAGTAGTTGCTGTATTTTTATTGAACATTGCTTCTATTGTTCAGAAAAGGAGTGTCTATGAGACTAATAGGCTCATTTTGGTGCTGTATCTGCTTAGTTAGCCAGGTGACTATCAGGTTGGAGCTATCAATGTAGAGACACCTTAAAATATTGTCATAATGTTATAGCATATTTGTAGTGTGTGTTTTACTGTTGATACACCTGCACTCTATACTCCTGCCTCCAGTATTGAGTTCAGGTGTTGCAAGTTGCTGTTGTTGAAAGATGTCTATCGAGTCACTGGATGTCCTGTGAAATCATCTTTAGTTGGGAATTCATATGGGCACCGACTCCATTGTTAGATTGTTTTCCTCTGCCACTGAGTTCGTACCTGTACCTAAGGGACTGTCTGACTCGATGCATGCCACACTCTTGCTTTTGGTTCTTGTGGTTCAACCTTTCACTCCCTCCTTTGAGAAAGACTTTTGGACACCTGCAGTCGATGACTTTTTAGGATTTTTTCCTCCCTCCATGCCAACGCACTTCCGAGATAGCTGCGCAACCCAGAGTCCATGATCCTCTGGGTGCCCATTCCCTTTGAGGTCCTGTGCTCACTCTTCTATGTTGCAGAATGTGGCGGCATAGAGGGTAATTTAATGGATGCTCTTTAGGAATTGCCCTCTGTGTTGCTAAGCATCCTTGGGCCATTCACCACAGCGTCGGTAATCTTTGCCTCTCTTCAGACCACCACAATGCAAAGTGTGAGTTCTGTCTCACATTCTGTTGCAAGAAAACCCTTTTCTATTGGAGGGACAGGTGTTGGGCTCGCATAAGGATGTAACAGCCAACGAAAGAATCCTTGGACGTCTTCAGGGAACCTCAGTTTTCTGTAGCACAAGATACACATCTTTTGTGGCTCCTGCATGGGGTAATTTCCTTCCAGTCACTGTCGTTCGTTTCTAAGATTGTCAAAAACATACATCCTTGGCTTTAGATGAATAATATGTTCTACTTTTCTTCAACACGCCTAGGCATTTCCATTCTAGTTCAGCTGTTTGACAAAAGACAATCCTGCATTAATTTGCACATCTGCATGCCCTAATCCACTAGGACACACCTTTGTAATGCTACCACTTTGCACAGAGCTTTAAGCCCGTCCTTGCTTGTAGACATATTGCGGCACTTGCCGTATTCATTCCTTCTTATCACACATTATTTGGAAATGGTTCATATTTGAAATGAATCATCCTGTGGGTTGATATGTATGTACTTACTGTTGAAGAGATCATGAAATGTTTCTGTATTACATTTTATCCTCCTCTTAGAAACTGTTTGAAAGTGTTCTTTGGTCAAAGGTAGATATGAAATAGGACTTTATAGGCATGAGTCAGAATCTTGAATTGCCATTTCCTGTGGACTGGGAGCCAGTAGAATTTCTTCAGGTGAGGGGTTGTTGTATGTGTGTCTGGGGATGTCGAGGATGAGTCTGGCAGCTGAGTTCTGAATTCTCTGCAGTCTCTTTAGGAGGTGTGTAGTAATTCCTGCGTAGAGTGCGTTTTTATAGTCCAAGCAGCTGGCGACGAGTGCTTGAGTGACAGTGTATTTGGCCACTGGGAGCCACTTAAAGAACTAACAGAGCTTGTGCAGCGTGAGGAAGCAGGCGGAGGAGAATGTGTTGATCTGGTTCTTCATGGTGAGTTTGCTCTCCAGGATGATGCAGAGGTTCCAGGTGTGGTCAGTGGGGGTGGGAGAAGATCCCAGTTCAGCAGGCCACCAGGAGTTGTTCCACGGGGAGTTGTTGTTCAAGATGATCTGTACTTCAAAGACTGAAGTCTGTTTTACCTTAACTCAGTTGTTTTGCAATCAGTCGGCGACGCTGGTCATGCACAGGTGGAAGTTGGCCCTCATTGGTAGAAAGGTCTTTAGCTAGCGAGAGGATCAACTGGGTGTCTGCGTAGGAGATAATGTTCAGTCAGTGGTTTCTGACGATGTTGGTTGGGGGGGCATGTTTGTATTGAACAGAGTAGGGCTGAGTGATGAACCTTGAGGGGATATGCAGATTATGTTCTTGGACTCTGAGGTGAATGGTGGAAGGCGGATTCTCTGTGTTCTTCCGGTGAGGAAGGATGCTATCCATTTGAGGGCGTCCTCTTGGGTTCCAATCTGATGGTCTCTTAATTAGAATGTGGTGGGAAACAGTGTTGAAGGCCACTGAGAGGTCCTGTAAGATCAGGGCAGCTGCTTTTCCCTGGTAAAGGATGGTTCTGATGTCGTCAGTGTCTACGATTAGGGAGCTTTTAGTGCGGTGGTTTGTTCGGAATCTGGATTGGGATGCATCCAGAAGATAGTTGTTCTCAAGGTATTTCCTGAGTTGGTTGTTGATGGCCTTTTCGTGGATCTTGGTGGAAACTGGGAGCAGGGAGAGGCGCGGTAGTTTTTGAGCTCGTCTTGGTCGGCGGGTGTTTTCTTGAGGAGGGGTTAGACTTCAGCGTGTTTCCATTCATCTGGGAAGGTAGCTGAGCCGATGGCTGTGAGCTTGTTGCTGCTGTTCTTGTTGCCGAGGTTGAACATGTGGTGGAGACAGGGATCCGTGGGTACTCCTGAGTGTATGAGTGCATGATGCCAGTGGTGCTCTGTGTGGGGAACCAGTTCCAAGCGGTGATCCTGTGGTCGGAGGTTGTGCCTGTGGGAGCGAGGAGGCTGAGAATGTCGGCGGCATTGGACTGGGGTTTGAAGTTTTTGTAGATGGTGGAGATCTTGTCATGGAAGAAGTCTGCCAAGGTGTTGTAGAGTGTTTGGAACGGAGTGATTGTGTTTTCAGTCGCTGAGGGGTTGGAGAACTTCTTAATTAGTTCTTTGCTGTGTTTGGAGTTGGCGCTGATGTGGTCGGCCAAGGCGTTCCTGTCTTTGTGGAGTCAGTATTACTGGTTGAGTGATGTCTTGAAGTTGGTCCTGTTGGTTGGCTTCTTGCTGGTGCACCATTTTCTTTCCAGTTGCTTGCAATTGCGTTTCGTCGTTCTCAGTTCCAGGGTGTACCAGCTGGCACGTTTGGTGGATCTCTTGACTTTGGTGGTTTTGATGAGGGCGATTTTATCAGCGCACTTGGAGATCCAGGTAATGATGTTCTTGCTTGATACCTTGTTCTAGGTTGATTGGGGTGGGAGGTGTGGAGGGCGTCGGTCCATTGACTTTCAGATACTTTGTTCTAACTGGACTGTGAGCTGCTGGGTGGTCTATTGGGGGCATCTGTGAAGGTAAAGTGGACAATTGTGTGTTCCGTCCGGCTGAGCTCGGTAGTGTGGTTGTACTTGATTCTGTTGCTGGCTGTGAAGATAGGGTCCAGTGTGTGCCTTGCGATGTGTGTGTGGGGTCGGTGACTAGCTGTGTGAGGCCAATGATGTTCATGCTTTCGAGGAAGTTGGCTGTATTGGCATCATTGGGGTAATCGAGTTGAAAGTTGAGGTCTCCACAGAGGATGTAGTGTTCAGTTTCAATGGCTTGGGGAATGATGAATTCAAGGATGGTGTCGCAGAAGCCGGGGTGTGGCTTGGAGCTCTGTAGGCTTGGGTGGTTCTGATGGTGGTTTTGCCATCTATTCCAGGGGTCTCTAATCTTTTCTGTACTGAGGGCTTTCTAATTTAATAAGCTGAGCTGCACAGAGGTGAGCTGCTTGGATGTAGCTGTAGAGCTACAGTAGCTCACGAGCTACTGGTTGGAGACTCCTGGTCTATTCTGAGGTGGAGGTTGAGGTGTTCCATGGTAGGGGTAGTGTCTTCTGTGGCATTGGTGAAGTGGATGGAGTCTTTGTTGATGATGGTGTTTGTTGTTGCGGTCCCGGTGTGCTATCTTGTAGCCGTTGGGCGTGGCGATGTGGGGTTTTGATGCTGGCTTGAGCCAGGTCTCGGTGAGGAAGATGACGTCCGGCATGAGAGAGATGATGGTGTCCCAGATTTCGGTGGCTTCTTAGCTGATCAATCTGGCGGTGAGCAGGAGGCAGTGGAGTTGTTCCGGGGCGGTTGTGGTGGGTGTGGCAGCTGCATGCGTGGGCTTTCTGGTGTTGCAGGAGAAGAGACAGTAGCAGCATGTGAAAGTTCCTACTATTTAGCGAGGAGAGATGCATCAGAAGTTGTTGTTGTGGAGTCCAAGTCTCAGAGCTCCGTGCCATAGTAGTAGTGTATGGCGGGGGAACCAGGGTTTCCGGTGCTGGGTGCGGTCCTGGTGCGGACAGCCTCAGACAGGCTTGCCCACGCACCTTCGGTGTACCTGCACTGCAGCGACCGTTAAGTTGGTCCTGGGAGGGGCGCTGAGAGGTGGGAGCAGCAAACTGCAGGAAAACTGGCGGCAAGGTGGGCCCGCTCGCAGATCCAAAAAGCACACTTTACAAACATATGCACAGACTCAAAATCCCAGGGCACAGCAAAGAAATCTGAAACAAAAGCACAAGTTCCAACAGATTACAACACATAACCAGGCACATACTTGCAAAATGGGGGGACAAAAGGAAAACCGGGCACAGCAAAGGTGGTAAACGCAGAAGATGCAGATTAACAGCAGATTGCAACAGAATACCTGACACAGACTTAAAAATAACGGGCACTGAAAGAAAAGCAGGAAGATGAAAAGCACAGGTGAATCAAACAACAAAGTACGGACTCAAATGAAGGGGCACAGCAGGAAAGCATGTAGGAAAGTCCCCTTTTTTTGCATGGTTACCCCCCACCTTTAGCCAGACATCTGATGCAACCTGACTTGATGTGCCCCGAGTCCCTGCTAATCAGGTTCCCAGGGTCTGTGTACTTTCCCAAGACTGTACCTTTTGTATCCACAATTGGCAAATCTCTGGCCACAGGTAAGCCCCTTGTAAAAGGTACTATAGGTTCCAAGGCACTGTGGCCAAGGAAGGCCTTTAAGGGCTGCACCACCTATTGTGCCACCCTTCGAGGCCCTGCACCTTAACCCACGCACACTGCCACTGCAGGCTGCGTGTTCTGTGTAGAGAAAAGTGAAGAGTCGACATGGCACACATCCCTGTGTGCCATGCTCGCGATCCATTGCCTAAGGCATAGGTAAGTAACCCCTCTAGCAGGGTGCATAAGCCCTAAGGTGAGGGTACACATGTATGAGCCCAGTACTTCTGCAGTGTCGAAGTCCATTCTTAGACATTGTACGTGTAATAAAGCCATAAAGATTATATGGTCTGAAAGCTGGTCACTACGAACTCCATAGCTCCATAATGGATTTACCAAAAACTGGGAAGTTTGGTAGCATACTTCTCAGCACATTAAACCCACACTGATGCCAGTGTGGGATTTAATGTAAAAAGCACTCAGAGGGCATCTTGGAGATGCCTCAAAATTGACCAGCCCTGGTGTGGTTCCTGAATAGCTTCCCGCCATTTGCCACCACCAGTAACGTTTCTTGACTCTCTGGGTCCAGAAACAAAGCCCATCCTGGGAAGAGGTGTCATGCCTCCTCCCCAGGATGGACTGGTTCCATGAAAGCGGAAGTTTCAAAGGCTCCCGCCTTTGGACGCTGTCCCTGCCTTTTGCTGAGCCCAGCAACTGGCTCCCACTGGTTCTGGCCCCAACTTTGGGCAGGAGAATCATCGGGAAATCTAAGCTAGGAAGAGGGGTATGCACACCTATGCTAACCCCACCCCTCAGGTAGGGAGTCGAGTTGAAGCACACATCTAAGTCTCCTCTAACTTGAAGATGAGGGGTCTCACCCAATTAGGAAGAGACTCATGCCCCCTCCCACTGCAGGGTGGCATAATAGGGGGTGTACCCACCCCAAGGAAGGGACCTATTGGTCCCGATCTGCACACCCTTTTTAACGTCCGTAAATCTAGTAGTATGGGGTGACCCTGAACCTTACCTCCTCAGATTCATGGAAGAAAGGAGGACAGAAGAGATGTGCTGACTAAGGAAGGAGAAGAGGGCACAAACTGTCTTAGCCCCAGACCTACCAGCCTGTCCCGTCTACTACCTTCCCACAGCAAGAACCCTAGCAGCCAACAACTCCCAGTGCCCGGAGGACCTTCCCACAGACTCTTGTCTCATGTGAACACCAAATTTGCTCAACCAAAGACACCCCTCCAGAATCCGGATTCCTTCAACTCGGCGATTTCTGCACCCGATGCGCATGGGCCCGAGTTTGAGTGGTCCAACACCACCAAGGAGGATTCCCCAGCAATCCTGTCCTGGGATCTGGTGAGCCCACCTCCCTCGATACTCCTGACGACGCCTGCAGCCTCAAACTGAACCTCTGTGCACACTATACCTTACTTTGGTATAGTACAGTGGTTCCTGAACCTTTTCGACCCACGGCTCCCTTGACCCATTGGCCATTGCTCATGGCTCACCACTGTTATGTTTTTTGGGAGGGTGGGGTGGTGTAAGCCTGGTCTCTGGAGTACTTGCATTTTTCTCCCTGAAAATGATTGGGATGAAGCTGATGAAGGTATTCTAATCATATACGCAGGGTTTTTCGTATTACTAAGGCAGCTCCTCTAATAAAATATTCCTATTTACACTTCTTTGCCCATGTCTTTTTTTTATAGTACCCTCTCAAACTTTGTTATCCCACTTACAGTGCTAGATAGCACCCCTATGCATGTAGGCCCCATTGCAAAAGTGTTTGTGCATGAAGAATATTTGCATACACTTCCATTTCTACCCATGTCCTACGTGCCAACACACTTGTCTCAACAGGGTGACTCACGATTTTGTAAACCACATACAGCTTTATTTTTGCTGTCTCCTCCCTAAAATTACCTCCAAATCAATGCAAGTAAAATAAATTCCTCTTTTACTTTTTATTAAACGTCCCTCTTTCTTGCTTCCAAATGTTGGCATTATGTCATATATGGTGTTGTACTTCCCTGTGCTCCAGGAGAGACGAGGCCTGTCTAGAAATGTGTGTGTACTGAAGGAAATGTGTACTGGAAGTACCTATGATTCAAGTACAAATGTCAATACGTAATAATACTTAGTGTGTTTAACTGACAGGTCAACTGTACTTTCCTGATAACTTGCATTGGTGTAAACTGCATTTTGGAAAAAAACGAAACCATTAACGACTCCAACAAAATAAATCAGGCATCTTCTGCTTACTTTGCGAGTGTTGGAACGTGGGTATCCAGTAAAATATGGAGGTCATCTCTCTCAACATGCCATCCATTAAGCACTACGTTTACAGCTTTAGGCATGTCACTTACAAATCATCGACATCATGCGTTTGAGTCTAATTAGTTTAGTGGGGCCCTTCAACATTAAATGCATTAAAGTGCTTGGTGCACAGCTCCCCTGGCTAGGTTTGGCGGCTCCCCAGGGAGCCACGGCACACAGTTTGGGAACCACTGGTATATTCAGTCTGCTTCCTACATAGCAGGCACAGAAGCAACAGTAAGAAAGGGCTCGAGAGACACAGCGGGCAGCAATGAGATTAAGCTCTAAGCTTAGGGTAGCGAGGGGGTAGTTTGTACATGGACCTGCTCCTTCTACAGATTCATTGCCCAACACATTTTGCTGATTTATGGCAAACATTTTCAAGCATCAAACACAGCAGGCATAGTACATGTTTTTAAAAACATAGGATCTAGCCTAATAACTGACTTTTACAACAGTTTATCGGTTTATTCCTTCTTTCTTCCTTTTGTTGTGTTCATATAGGTTTGGTGAAATCTTCAATTACACCTTAATAGTTGGTTGTGCAAGTCCTATTTATTTTTATAGTAAAAAAATTAAGCCAACATGGATGAGAATGAATTCTGTCTGACTGAACACCAATGTTGTGGAGCCATGACATTCTACTTTAGAGGATACCTGTTGAACAGATACCTGTTTAAGCGTAATCTTGATTATGTCTTTTCTCAAGTTTCAAGCTCCCCTAATGAGACCTGTTTTCTGTTGCATGATCTGTTTTGAAACAGTGTATCTGGCTATGCCTTTGAAAAAATCACCAATAATGTGCTGTGGCATTTGGCAAATAATTCGACCAATCAGAATGTATCAGGCATATTGCACTGCTTTGCAGCTGACCATTGTTTAAGAGGCTATGTATGGCAATTTACTAACGCCATCACATAGGTCATCGCTTGTGCCAGCCCTAGTAAGGACTATAACACTTAGTTTTCAGATTAACTTGGTGGTATTCTGGCACAGCTTCGATTTTGTCTTCAACATCATCAATGAGACCATTTTGACCTGGGGTGTCAGCATCTTTATTCTTTGAGAGACTTGTGGCTTCCTCCCAATATCTCTACACCTGGAGAAAATTCATGAGTCTTCACTGAAATCTAAAAACAATTCTTGGTCTCTTCTACCCACTTCAGAAGAATCATTATTGTTCTCATCTGTGTATTATTTTTTATTTCCCGGTGCAGCTAGTTTTGCAGCATGTGTTTTCATAGCAAAATGACTTTGAACAAGACAAAGAAAAGCAGCTGATTTTTTGTTGTTTATATAATCATTTTAATCTGCTTACTGCTTTAAACCCCTTTTGGTTTAGTTTTTGTATTGTGTGTACCCATGCCCAGTAAATAATTAACTAAATAAGATATAGCCTCGTTTTTTCCGTTTATTGTTGTTCATAAATTTCATACATATATATCCATAGCAAAGGCTTCATTATCATTCTGTGGATGTTATAATCTCCCTATATTTTCCATTTTTGGTATCATGTTCATTTATTTAAGGGAGTGCTTCAAATATAAATGCACAATTATTAATATTGTTAAGGTATTTGATTTATTGCATTATGATGACAGTGGTTGTCTTTATTGAACACTGCTTCCATTGTTCCAAAAAGGTATGTGGGTGTTGACCATTTATGAGAATCGAATAGGCCCAGTATGCCCAGTTTGGTGCTAAGATCAGCTTAGTTAGTCAAGGAAAGGGACGATTGGGGCTATCAATGTAGAGAAACCCTAAAATTCTGTCATAATATTACCAATCTTTTCCATTGTTATGCCTCTTGACAAATGTCATTACTACTAGCTTGTTGATTTTATAACAGTTACTATTCCTATCATGTGTAGTAGTTTAATTTTAATATACGTTTAAAAAAATCCTAGTTTCCTAATGTTCTTGAGTATGTCTGTGTTTAAAAAAAAAAAGGTTTTAGGTTCCAATAACTCAGTGATACTCAAAGTATGGCCTGGGGGCTGCTTGCAACCCTCTTGACTCTTACATGCGACCCCCTCTGGTGAACAGTAGCACGAGCTGCTGTTTAGTTGCTGAGTGCTAATGTTAAGAAAAAATGCTAAATAAACGGGCAAGCATTTATTTGCAGGTTAAATGAAGTAACTACTGTGGTGTCCTGTACCACTTAACTTTAGTTAACCTGCAAATAAATGCTTGCCTGTTTATTTAACATTTTTTAGACCTCCTTACACAATCCCTGACCCACCCAGGACCCCCTAACGCCACTGTGAGGCCCAGGGTCACACCACATTTCATACTATGTGGCCCCTGGGCAAATGTTTACGAGTACCCATGCACTAAGTATTCCAGTGAGGTCTCACAGGATTGATCGTTACCTAGAACACACCTTTAATGCGTGAAGTTGCAGGTGGTTGCAATCCACCAGGGTCTCGTCTCCTCTTGGTAGTCCTTAATGCCAGAAGGTGTATAAAACGAATTCCTGTGCTTAGTTATTGAGAGAAATCCAGAACGCGTATCAATGTGCTTTCTTTACCTTTTTACTTTTTAAATGAAGTTTGAATGCTTTATTTTATCAGCTACCTTTTGGTATAAAATCAATCGGTCTCAACTGATGCTCAATAAAGGATAAGAAATAAGGCCAACTTAAGTACTTTACCTTTTCATGCTGGAGAAAAGGAATAATGGAACACAAAGTCAAAGGGCATTTCTGTTTCAAATGCTGGGAATATTGGTGGTTTTGTACAATTTGTTTGATTATGCTAAAGTTGTTTAATAAGAGACTGTTGTTTATTTTATTTTTTTTAAATCTGTTTTATTGATTTTTTTCAATTACATTTGCATGAGCACGGCTCGCTTCTGTACTGAACCATACATTAGAGCACGTATTGCTGATAGAATTACATAACAAATGCGAGAAGGTAGAGCTTTGCAACAGTTCCTGAAGTGCTTGTAGCACCAGTTTGTACATAAGTCCCATGAGCAGCTCAGACCATGAACATAACAAATTACAGTGCAATGTAATTGAACACAGTTACATCAATATGCCGCTTGAGGTCTCCCAACCTGATCCATATGGACTTCATATCAATGGAATGAAACGGGTAAAAACCCAAACAACCTCAACCTAGACCGGTTCCATTACGAGTGTACCTATCTCCGCTACCCGTCTGTTCCCCCTCCCCATGCCACTGTGCAGTGGCTTAGCTGTTACTCCCAACCATGTGTCTAGTTGCGCTCTCTCATAGTGTCTGTTTTAGGAATTGGACGTACGTTGAACACTATGATCCTGCTCCAGCAGAGCTCCCATTTCCTATCCTGGATGTGTATCCCTCCCCTCAGATCGTCTGCCTAAGCCTACCTCCTCGACTCGCCCGAGTGCCTGGAGCAATTCCTCCCATTGTGCAGCTATGGGCATCTTCCTCAACCCCAATGTCTCCTCCTGACGAATGGCGGTACCCTCCGCTCCGGCCCATGCGGAGAGCGAGTACCTCCATGCCTGTGGGTGGGGTGGATCCTGTGCCTTCCACCTCCTGGTCAGAAGGCGCTTTGCGACCGCAAGCCCCAGGTCGAGAAACCGGGATGTCACTTTGGTGGTCGGGGTTCTGTGGAAGTGGTGCAGCAGGTAAACTGCCCAGTCAAAGAGTATGTCGCGACCTGTACTAATGCGCAGTGACTCACTAATTGTGTGCCAGTATGTGTGTAGTTTGCAGCAACTCCACAGCATGTGGACTAGATCAGCTCCTTGCTCAGCGCATCTAGGGCATACCGCGTCAGTGCGGTAAAAGTACCTGTTGATAGCTGCGGGGGTGAGATACGCCCTGTGCACAACGAACAACTGTATCTGTCGGAGGCGCATGTTTCTGGGTATGCGTACCGGGCCTTTCAATATTCATTCCCACTCTTTATCCGCCAACTGTCTCCCCAGATCTAGCTCCCACTTGCGTCTGAGAGGCTCTAGGGTGATCGCCGTGTGTGTGCGTAGTGACGCCGCGAACCAACGGACCAGGCGTCTGCGACAATTTAGCAAAAAAGGGAGCAGGGATATATAAAGGCAGGTTAGCGAAATAGTACAATAACCGTGGAAGGATCACCATTTTAGACAGCCCTACTCTACCCGTGACTGTTAGCGGCAGTGTGCTACAGAAGCACACCTGTGACTTAATGGCCGTGAAGGCCCTGCCCAGGTTACCGTCAAATAGGTCTGCCAGCTGATGGTAGATCCGGAGTCCCAAGTATCGAAAGGTATCTCCTCTCCACTGTACCCTAGTGCCATTTAGGATGTATCCGGGGTCCTGCCGCCCCTCACCGAACGCGTAGAGGCAGGATTTACTGGCATTCACCCGAAGACCCGAGATAATGGCAAAGTCGTGCAAAATGCGGGCCAACTGAGGGGGGATATCGTCTATGTCTCTCACGTACACCAAAAGATCGTCGGCATAGAGTGACACCTGGTGCACTGCATCCCCTACTGGTATGCCAGCCCCCAGTGCCTCTCGTAAGGTCGCCGCCAGGGGCTCCATCGCCAAAGCGAATAGGAGAGGCGAGAGCGGGCACCCCTGCCGGGTGCCCCTACAGATTGGTATGGCGCCTGAGATATACGGGCCCAGTCGCACCCTCACCGTGGGGTTCTTGTATAAAAGCCCAAGCCAAGGTCATAGCGCAACAGCAGCGCCGAGAGGTAGCGCCACTCCAGGCAACTAAATGCCTTTTCCAGGTCCAATATAAGGCAGCCCGCTTTGGGCCATTCTTGTGTACTATCCGCAGCTACCCTGAAACACCTCCTCAGGTTCAATGACGTGCTGCGCTTTGGCACAAAGCGTTTTGGTCCCCGTGAACCAGGTCAGAGACCACTGGCGCCAACCGCTCCGCCAACACCTTAGCGAGGATCTTGCAATCAACGTTGAGGAGCGCCAGCGGCCGATAGGATCCCAGCTCCGTGGGGTCCAGATCTGGTTTGGGCAGAGACACCAGATGGGCTTGGCGCATCGAGGGGGGTAACACACCCGTCTCAAGCGCCATTGTGTACAGCTTGTGGAGGCGCGGCACCAGAGATTCCCGGAAAGCTTTGTAGAACTCAGTGGGCAGGCCATCCGGGCCCGTGTCTTCCCAGAGGTCCTGGAGGAGATCGCGTCCCCTATTTCCTCCAGGGTGAGGGGGCAATTAAGGGCCTCTTGGTGCGCGTCGGAGGCCGTGGGCAGCTGGGCTTGTCCGAGGAACCGCTCTAGGTCGTCCCCCGAGTAACGGACTTTTGCGCGGTACAGTTCTGTGTAGTGGTCCACCATAACCTTATGAATCTCCCTTTGGTTTAATAAGAGACTGTTGATGTAATAAATGTTGGAGTTATAGATATTTTTATAATTAGAATAAACCACACATTTCTTTTTGGGGTATTTGGTGGAATAATCAGAATTTCTGCAATCCTCATTTCTTCAACCTTCATAATATTGTTATAAGTGGATTACTTATTATTATTCTTATTATTATTAAGATTATTGAATTAGATTTAATTAACTGTTTTCAGGACAGTGATGATAGAATCTACCTCAAGTTATGCAGTATTATTCATCACTGAGATCACAATACACTTTCACTAAGACCCATGTACTGTTTGACTTTGGCATATTTTATGAGAGTGGGGAAAAAGACAATAGTCTCTCAGCAACCACTTGTCCCTTGAGTACTCTCTTGTTAGGTGTTCCTGAGCTTTACTGTGAATGCCTAACCAAAGAACAATGAATTAACCCTTTCTATCTGACAATTTGAATATCTATGATACTGTATTGCTGCGTACGTCTTAACTTCCAAGTTAACTAGGTGTAAAGAAAATCTTGTCGGGAAAATACAAGGATTCTGTAATATTGATTCACCTGACTAGAGCTTTTCCAATAAATAATTACCTAATTGGATTTCATAGATTATTTGGCTGTTAGATAAAGATTTACAGAAGAATAAATTTTTTTTTTATCAGAAACATTCTTTTAGTGTATACTTTCAATACCTACGGTTAAAGCACCCACCCATTTGGTAACATAGGGGCCTTGCAAGCACAGAATATGTGCTGCAGATAAGGATATTTATTAGGGGCAGTCTTAAATAGAAAATCTACAGCGTACATACACAACTTAAGTAGGTAGTTTTTGTTTTTAATACTGCCGAAGGGTGGAAGGAAAGTGGTAAAGGAAACATCGATGCATTTTTGTGTGAATGGTGGATATTTTGTGGCATCATAACTGTGCTGGCATCTTGCATTTTTAAAATAATATTATCTTGTTTTTAATTTGAAATCCTAGTTTGAAAGCTCCCATGAGTAAAAGCTTTAGGATAATGAAAGCACTTTTGGATAGCTCTCCTATGATAACTTTGTTCTATTAGGACTGCGCGAAACACAGCTCTGACTTTGCCATGGGGTTTTTTTGTAACACATTGTCCGACCACTTCTATTTCTACCTAAATCCTTGTTTTCATTAATGTTTTAGGTGTCACTCAACAGAGAAACTAAGAGATTCATTGGATTACCTCAGATCTTTATTGAACGAGCCTGCAAATTTCAAACTTATTTATAGATATGCATTTGACTTTGCACGAGTGAGTATTTCGAATTGTTTTCATGATATCTTGTTTGATACCTTTTCTTTTTCATCTTTGTTTAATATGTTTATCTTACTAGTTTCTCGCTTAATAATTAGCCTTGCATACAGTACACATTGTCCCAAATGGCTCAGTTGCCAACAGTAGGTAACCCATGAATTTCTGATTCTCTTTTCTTTAGCATAAGTTTGAAAGGAGTATAATATGCCATGCATCAACTCCTGATTGTGTAGTCTTTTCATAGTTCCATACTGGTGAGCTAAAAATAGACATAACATGGATAGAAAAGTTAAATATGTGGTTATTGTGCCTTAAGTGTTAGAAAGTAAACACTTATTCCATAGCTTAGATTAACAAGTGGTGGATTTGTGAATAATATGTGCATCATTAACATGAATAACATTATATGTTTCCTAGTAACATCAGTGCATCAGGTATATTATTGTGAATTGGATACATGACCCCTCTTAATGTAACCAGTTTACTTTTGAAAGTCTTTACATGTGGGCACTCTGAAAGTTAATTACAGGACAGACTAATACTTAAATCTTTCTCTCCCATAGCCTAGCAGCTAGGTTCCTTACATTGTCATTGTGAAACTACCGTCCACCATTCTTTAACTTCTGACTAGCTAGGCTAGTGTTCGTCCCACCCTTTTCCTCATCTTGTATTTGTGAATTGCAATGTTTTCTTCCAGAAATCTTTTTATTTTATTTTTTATAATTCTTTTTATTGAACAGTACAGGTGGAGTGGTCAATGCATACAGTAAATCATTAGCTAAAGTCTCGTTACAGATACGCAGTTCAGGTAATTATTTTGTACATTATCACAGTGGGAAAGAAAGAGAATAGCAATTAACTACACATATCAAGGTGTCTGTGGTTCGTCAGGGGACATATGGGGGCTCACATATATCACCACGATAAATGTTCCATTTCGTCCAGAGCGCTATCCATTTTTGGGGACAGCCACGTGCCACAAATGCAGTTTTCTCCCGCACCATACACCAGTCGATATCGGTCTTCCAAGCGGTAAGTGTTGGTGGCGATGCTGCTCTCCACAGGCGGGCAATATTCCGCTTAGCTACCATCTGGCCAAGTGTTGTCCAAAGTTTGCCCATGGTGCTCAGGTCCGTGGGCTCCCAAACATTCAGGAGACACCTTTTAGCTCTGAGCCGCATTTCCACCCCCCATACTTCACTCCTACATTCATGGATTTTCTTCCAATAGTTATGTATTAGCGGACACTCCCAGATAATATGTAGGAAGGATCCCTCTAGGCCACAGTGTCTTTTACACAGCCCCTCCTCGCTCCTACCCATCAGTACCAGTCTAGGACCAGAGAGATATATACGATGTAGGATCTTTAATTGGATCAGTCTCAGTTTTGCTGAGATGGTGACCTCCTTCGTCATCTAACTCCAAGCCGGCCCTCCCCCATTTCTCTCTCAATGACGTTAGAGGATCTGGAGTGTTGCGTATTAACTTTTCGTATTTAAGGGAGATAGCTTTGTCTGGCAGATGACCATTGAGCAGTCTGTCCTCTAGAGGGAAGGACTCCGGTAGGTGGGTCCCTGCCGGGATGTTAGCTTGAAGGGAGTGCCTAACCTGCATGTATCTAAAATATTCTGATCCGGCTAGCTCGTGCATCTGTTGTAGTAAGGCAAAGAAAACCATTGCATTGTGTCTCCAGACATCCCCAATTCGGGAGATTCCTATTGGATCCGATTTGTCAAAATCCTTGGTTCGACCCAGCGTGCCCAGGGATTCAGAGTCCTATAGTGGTGTGGCAAGCATGAGTTTTTTAGCCCACCCTAAGGTGCGGGTTACCGCGTGCCAGATTTGTACTGAAAGCTGTGTGGGGCCTGTCAGGGAGTATTTGTTGGGTCTGGAATATAGTGCCCTAGTGAAGCTACCACCTGGAAGTACCCACCTATCCATCCTGTAACCTGGGTCATCTCCACCATGGTGAGTGCACTGGTTTATGGCTGAGAGGTGTGCCGCCCAATAGTATTTTTTTATGTCAGGGAGTGATATGCCTCCATCATACCAGCCGAGTGTCAATTTCTGAAGTGATATGCGGGATTTACCCTCCCAAAGTAGGTCTCTTTGAGTAGTTTCGATGTCTTTGAAAAATCTCGGCGGAACTGGGTCTGAGAAGTTCTGGAGGGCGTAAAGAAAACTGGGCAATGTCATCATTTTAAAGAGGGCTGATCGTCCTAGTAAAGAGAGTGGGAGTGTCTTCCAGATAGCTGTGTCACGCTGGAACACTGTAAGGGGGGGGGAGGAGATTCCGTTTATAGCGGATCTTAGCATTCGTTGAGACGAAGATACCTAAATATTTGAATCCGTCAGTAACTGTTTGAATCGAGCAGTCTTTTGGTACTGCGGGGAGGATACCATGCAGGACGTATAGCAGCGATTTGCTCCAGTTAATTCCATAACCAGAGTTTTTCCCAATACTTGTGAATATATCGAGGACTACCCTTAATGACTTCCGAGGGGAGGTCAGATATAGGAGGATGTCATCTGCGTATAGTGAGATTCGATCTTCCCAATCTTCGGCCCATCTATATCCCCTAATGGAGTGATCCCTCCGTATTCAGGCTGCTAGTGGCTCAAGGGACAGAGCAGAAATTAGGGGCGAGAGGGGACACCCCTGCCGTGTCCCTCTACCGAGGGCGAAAACATATATTTTATTGTTTGCTACCACCTGTGCTAGTGGTTCGGTGTAAAGGAGCCGAACCCATCCAATAAAATTGGGCCCAAAGCCTAGCTTTTGGAGGACCGCCATTAGGTATGCCCATTCGAGTGTGTCGAATGCCATCGTAGCGTTCAGCGATACCACTATGGCGTCTTCTTGGATGGTGGCATGCCGTCCCAGTACACCGGGAAGTTCTCTCAAATTAAGTGCGGTGTTTTGATGTGGCATAAAGCCCGATTGGTCGGGGTGCACTAAATTTCCTATTACTGGTCTTAACCAATTTGTCAGTAGCTTCGCCAGTATTTTGGGGTCAGCATTCAATAAGGAGATGGGTCTGTAGGAGGTACACTCATCTTTTGGTTTCCCTGCTTTGGGTATGGCCACCAGTGTGGCGATACGTTGGTCTTGTGGGATTATACCCTGTTCTTTACTGTCTTCAAACATGCTCTTTAGATAGGGGGCCAGTTTGTCAGGCTTGAGTTTGTATAATTCAATGGGCATACCGTTTGGGCCCAGGGCTTTTCCAGGTCGTAGGTCTCTGATTGCCTTAGCTAGCTCGTCCTTGGTAAGTGCACTCTCTAATGCCTCTCTTCCGGGGTCGGTGAGGACAGGTAATGGGATCTGTCAGCACAACTCCCTAACTACTCTTAAGCTCTGGCACCAGCCTATTTGCCCTTTCTCTTTTGTCCAACCAGGCGATCAATTTGCTTGCTTTGTCTCCTTGGTCGTACAGGCGTCCACCCTTGTCTCTCGCTAGGGTTTTGGCATCATCTGTGGCTAGCGCTTTGTATTCGACTTGTTTGAGCTGCATTCTGTAGAGAGCAACTGGATCTTCGCCGCCTTGGGCTGCCTCCTTGAGGCAAAGGAGGTCATGTTCAATAATAACCATCTGTTTTGTGTTTTCCCTGCATAGCCCAGTTATAGACGAGAGGGTGTGGCCCCTGACTACTGTTTTGAACGCTTCCCATAATGTAGTAGGGGAGCCAACAGTGCCTTCGTTCTTCCAGAAATCTTGCTCTCTACAGCCTTGTTAATTTAACTTTTGTAATGCAGGTTTCACTTTAACATTCTTGCCTCTATTGACGTTAAGATGAAACCTTAATACAAAAATGTGAATTTTACTGTTTGATAGTGTATTTCAAATCTTGATTTGCCTTTGTTTCATAGAACAGAGATTTGTTTCCCTAATCCTGCTATGGTGAGTAGAATGTGAGATCTGAGGCCTCCAAATTTGACCACCAATAATAATTGCCTCTACTCAGTAGAATAAATGGTCAGGAGTATAGTTTGAATGCTTATTGTACCTTTACATGGTATGACAGGATATGTGAAAATAAATTACTATCTCACACCTCATTTGTTTTAGTTCTGATGTAGGGATTGCTTTCTTACAAAGATCATGTGATGAACAAAAAAAATACACAGGGTTGGGCTGTGGTTCAACCCTCTTCAGCAATTGGATACTTTGTCTCTTCTCCCTTCTACCATTACTTGATTGAAGTGTTATTGTCTATTTGAATTTAACACACAAGTATTTTCTCTTTATCATCTTGCTTTTAGCTGGGAGGCCTATCAATCCACCTTAAGAGTGCTTCCATTACAGTACTTCCATGGTGAAATGAGAAAAGTGAAGAAGTCACACAGGGGGGCACTCCTTCGGGAACTGTTCTCTGGTAACTGCCGAGACAGACTCCTGACCCTTTCTGGGGCAGATGCTGGGTCTTATGACCTCATGAAGAGAACTCTGATGGAGGGATTTGGACTCAACTGAGGAATATAGAATTCAGGGGGGCTCACAAAACTCAAAGCCAATCCTGGATTGACTTTGTAGACTACTCAGTTAAAACACTAGATGGTTGGTTAACTGGACACAATTTGCATGATTTAAATGGACTTTACAATCTGTTTATGAAAGAACCTATTTTAAGGAATTGCACTAATGAAAGGGACATCAGCATTTGGTAGACCTAGGTCTAATTTCTCCCCAAGAATTGGGAAAGAAGGCAGTCCACTGGGTCAATTCAAGGGTGACAAAAACTACTCGGGGTGAGCATAAGAAAGGGGTTACAAACCTCCCCAGGGGAAAGGTGGTGAGAATCTTCAAGATAAAAAGCCTGAGTCTTCTAAAGGACCCCAAAAACAGGCACAGGGGTTTGGGTCCCAAAGCTCTTCCCAGTCCAATAATAGGTACAGGGGGAAGAACTTTGATCCTTTAAAGGCCTGGTGTAACAACTGTAAGAAGTTGGGACACTTAACTGGAGATACTGCTTGCCCAACCAAGAACGCCCCTAGTCCTACTACAGCTACTCCTGGTGTAGCAAGTCTCCAGATGGGCTCAACAGTGTGCCAAGAGCAAATCGCGTTGCACACTGAAGCAGTTCTAGTTTCAGAAGGGGAAGTTGAGTTTGCCACTGTAACTGTGTGGCCACCCAACTTAAAGTACTTACAATACCCTTGGATTAATGGAACTGGGAAAGAAGCTGTGAGGGATATAGGTGCCAGTGTCACTTTGGTGAGAGACACACTGGTTTCCCCTGAGCAATACTTGTTTGCGAGAACTTACCCAGTCACCAATGCTGAGACAGTGTTACCACTAACCATGCAATGGCTAAGGTGACATTAGACAGGGGATGGGGGGGTTGGGTTACTGGCCTGAAACAGGTAGTGGTCTCTCCAAAGCTACCAGCTGCTTGGCAATGACCTGGAAAACTCAGCAAGGGCTGAGGTTGAACTAAAAACCCATGCAGCAATGCTGGATATCCCTGAATTGGTGTGTGTGTGTAAAAACAAAAGCACAGATCACAAAACAGGGTGAACAAGAAGTGTTGGAGCCTGAAAGTATGACCCAATCTTCCAAGAGAAAAGGTAAGAAGACTGGGGAACCAGCTTCTGTACAGCAAAAGGATCAGGACCCCTCTCCTCAGGGAGAGGACTTGAACACCCCAGAGGGAACTGAGTCCATGGAGCTTGACCCTTACCAGGTTCAACTCTTAGGCCCAGGGGGGCCCTCTAGGGGAGAACTGTGCCTTGGACAGCAGGACTGTCCAGCTCTAGAAAGACAGGCAGCAAGCTGCTGCACAGGAAAAGGAAGATGTCTGCGGTACCCACAGAGATTTGTGGGAAGAGGGACTACTGTACACTGAGGCCAGATACCCCAAACCTGGAGCCACTAGGAGAGTGGTAGTGCCTCAGAAGTACAGGGAGCTCCTCTTACTTTAGCTCATGACATCCCCCTAGCTGGACATCTGGACCAGACCAAGACTTGGGAAAGGCTAGTTGGCCACTTGTACTGGCCCCAGATGCTCCTAAAAGTAAAGCAGTTTGTCAGCTCCTGTGTCACCTGTCAGGCCAGTGGCAAGACAGGTGGCCCCTCAAAGGTCCCCCTGATACCACTACCTGTGGTGGTGGTTCCCTTTGAAAGGGTAGGTGTGGACATAGTGGGTCCACTGGAATCTCCCACAACATCAGGAAACAAATTCATTCTAGTGGTAGTGGATCATTCCAATAGGTACCCTGAGACACTTCCCCTTAGGACTACTACAGCGCCTGCAGTAGCCAAGGCCCTCATTGGTGTCTTGGCCTGGGTAGGGTTTCCTAAGGAGGTGGTTTCAGACAGAGTTTCCAACTTCATGTCTGCTTACCCAAAACACGTGGAAAGAGTGTGGAATGCAGTACAAGTTTACTACACCCTATCACCCGCAAACCAATGGCCTTGTTGAGAGATTCAACAAGACATTGAAAGGCATGATTATGGGGCTCCCTGAAAGACTCAAAAGGAGACGGGATGTCCTCTTACCATGCCTGCTTTTCATTTACAGAGAGGTGCCACAGAAGGGAATAGGGTTTTGCCCCTTTGAGGATTCATTATGCAGACTGATGCCTCTGAGCTAGGGTTAGGAGCGGTCCTATCCCAGACCAATGATGAAGGCCAAGACGAACCTGTTGCTTTTATAAGCAGAAGGCTTCTCCTCAGGGAGCAGCGTTGGAGTACCATTGAGAGGGAGGCCTTTGCTGTGGTTTGGTCCCTGAAGAAGCTGAGACCATACTTGTTTGCTGCTCACTTCCTAGTTCAAACTGATCACAGACCTCTCAGATGGCTAATGCAAATGAAAGGTGAAAATCCTAAACTGTTGAGGTGGTCCACCTCCCTCCAGGGAATGGACTTTGTAGTGGAACACAGACCTGGGACTGCCCATGCCAATGCAGATTGACTTTCCAGGTTCTTCCACTTAGAAAATGAAGACTCTCTAGGGAAAGGTTAATCTCATCCTCTTTCGTTCGGGGGGGCGGGAGGGGGTTGGGGGTTGTGTGAGAAAGTGCCTTCTTTCTGCATGGTTGCCCCCCCTTACACTCACACACTGCCTTTGCAGGCTGCGTGTATTGGTGCAGAGCAAAGTGAAGAGTCGACATGACACACATCTGTGTGCATGTGTGCCATCCCTACAACCCACTGCCTTGGCATAGATCAGTCACCCCTCTAGCTGGGTGCACTATACCAGTGGTGAGGGTACAGGTGCTTGGGCCCTGTACCCCTAAAGTGTCCAAGGCTGTTCTTGGACATTGTAAGGGCAGGGCTGCCATTAATAGTATATGGTGCTGGGAGTTTGTCATTACAAACTCCACAGCACCATAATGGCTACACTGAAAACTGATAAGTTTGTTATCAAACTTCTCAGCACATTAAACCCACACTGATGCCAGTATGAGATTTAATGAAAAATGCACACAGAGGGCATCTTAGAGATGCTCCTTGAAAACGAACCTACCACTAGTGTCCAAGCTGAGTGGCTGCTTTCAGCTGCCACCACCAGACATGTTTCTGGACCCCTGGGTCGAGAGCCTGCGGCTCTCTGGGGCCTGAAACAATGCACATCCTGGGACGAGGTGCCAAGCCTCCTTCCCCAAGATGGGCAGGGTTCGCGGAGGGGAAGCTTCAAAGGCATGCCGCCTTTGTGAACTTCCCCAGGCCACTTGTTGCTTTCAGCAACTGGTCCCCACTGGTTCTGACCCCCACTTTAGGCGGGAGAACCGGCGGGAAAAACAAGTAAGGAAGAGAGATGTGCCCACCTCTGCCAACTCCACCCCTCAGGTGGGGGAGGTGAGGTGAAGCACAACTCTCAGTCCCCGCCATCTTGCAGATGGGGGGACTCAGACAACCAGGGACAGGCTCATGCGCCCCTCCCACTGGAGGGTGGCATAATAGGCGGTGTACCCACCCCAGGGAAGGGGCCCATTGGTACCTGCCTTTGCCCTACCTGTAACTCCCCTAAATCTAGTATTTAGGGGCACTCCTGAACCTTGCTTCCTCAGACAAGAAGAAACTACAAGGAGAAGAAGGACCGAACAGCCGTGTAGCAGCTAACAAGAGGAAGACACCCACTGACTTGGCCCCGGCCCTACCGGCCTGTCACCACCTCAAACCTGCTCTTGTCAAATTCTGATGTGTCCTGCAGCCAGCAATCTCGAAAACCCCAGAGGACCTGCCTGCCTTCAACCCCAAAGACTGCCTCTTTTGAACATCGGATTTATTCATCTGCAACCTCAGGCTCTGGCCATACAACGCAAATCCGCCCCACTCTGCACCCGCCGTCCACGTCCCAAGCTCGAGTGGGCAAACACCACGAGGAGGTCACCCCGAGGATCCTGACCCGATATCTGAGGACCCCTGACATGCCTCAAGCCTCCAGCCGACGCCTGCAGCCTAAATGCGGAAGGTCCCCCCGACAAGGAGCTGGTAAGAAGATCCGACCCCAAAAGGCACCCCTGCACCCGACACACCACAGCCTTGGGTGGCCAAACGACGGGGCCTTACCAACCCCTAACTTCACAACTTACCTCTCAAAGTGGTGGTCGTACCCAGAAGACCTTCGTTCCCAAGCCTGCAGTGCCTTTGCAAACAGGGCCCTTGACGTCGAAACAGCACCCTTCACCCAGCCGCCCTAGTGCCGCTGAGGGTGCACCTTTGGTGCTACTTTGTTTCCCCATTTGCCCTGAGCTAAAGTCCAGGAGCTTTGCTCCCACAACCAAGTGGCCTGTTTGTCAGCAGCCACCAACCGGAGGCCCCCTATCCCCTATTGGATAACATTGTTCCTCAACACTCTGCACCGGCTGCCCTAGTGCCGCTGAGGGTGCACCTTTGGTGCTACTTTGTTTCCCCATTTGCCCTGAGCTAAAGTCCAGGAGATTTGCTCCCACAACCTAGTGGCCTGCATGTCAGCAGCCACCAACCAGAGGCACCCTCTCCCCCATTGGATAACATTGGGCCTCAGCACTCTGCACCCGGCCAACCTTGTGCCGCTGAGGGTGTAACTAGAGTGCATCCTTGACCCTGGGGGGCCCCGGAGTCTACCCCCAGAACCTCAACTCCCACTACCAAATACTTGCCTCAAAACCAATAACACGATTTTCCTCAATAGGATAACATTGACTGGTTTTCTTGGAAAAGTTTCTAAGTGTGGAGTTTGAAAACCTAAAGAAATTCTTTAAAATTGCACTAACTAACAAAAACGATTTTACTTACCTGTTTACAGGAAATGTCCCAGAGTAGTATCCAAGTATACTACTCTAAGTAAGAAAAGTAATCTCAAAAGTAACTTACCTGCAACTTTACTGAAAAGCCCATTCAAGACTATGTACTGTATTTACAGTATTGCATTTCTCTGAAACCATACTGTAAGTCAAAACAAAGTGCATATACAATTTCAAATCCAACTGTTTACAAACTACATTTCTACTGTAAAGTATGTATTGCTTACCTGTGCCAGGCTTGCTTGGTTCTAGAAAATAAAATAACTAAAAGAATATTTTCATCCAAAAACTATTGGTGTGAAGTTCAGTCTTTGAGTGCGTGAATTCATTTGCTGACTGAGTGTGTACAACAAATGCTTAACACTGTCCTCTATACTGCCTTACTGCTCAACCATACTGCCACAAATCGAGAATGAGGTGCTATCTAACATCACTCTGCCTACCTTTTGGGTTCCACTGGACTCTGTGCACACTATACCTCACTTTGGTATAGTATATACAGAGCCAGCTTCCAACAGTGGACTTTTTTTGCCAGGCATGGGACTTGACCTACTTTTAGGAAGGGAGCAAACTCGCCTTGAGAGAGAGAAAAATTAGGTTGGGCCACGAAGGCTCTGGGATAGAATGCATCTCTTTGTCTAGATTAGAGGAGTCTGAGACTTTTTTTTTTTTAGTTATCCAGAAGAAGTCTGTCTCCGGGATAATTTTTAGAGTAGAAAATTTGGAGATTCTATAAGTGGCTGGAGGGTGAAATATAGGAAAGGGGCGGGAGGAAAACTTCAATGACTTTGGTTTTAGCATTTAAGAAGCTATGGGATTCTTCAAATTTCTTTCTCTGTCACACTAGGAGAGGCCAAGGTGTTGGTGACCTATTTAACAATCTCAAGACATTCATTATATCTGTTGTTGGCAAATTCTACTTGGGCTTAACTAATAATGGTTTCAAATCAAAGATGTAATATGCAAGATTTTGTGCAGCAATGTGGTATCTTATCCATCTAAGAAGTTTCTTCTTGAAGAGCAAGGGAAGAAGTGTTCCCACTACCCTAAACTTTGAGATTGCCTCCTGGCTGGCATCTGCAACACAGCAGCATAATGCTTAGTAAGGGACATAGCCTTTACAGCGCAGGTATCGCCTCACATCGTTTATAACGCATGCCTTTACAACATTAGGTATGTATATTTAAGGTAGGTGTGTGTGTGTGTATTTACACCCACAGACACACTCTCTCTCTTTCTCTCTCATTCTCTCTTTCTCTTTCTCTCTCTTTCTCTCTCTCTCTCTTTCTCTCTCTCTCTCTCTTTCTCTCTCTCTCTCTTTCTCTCTCTCTCTCTCTCTCTCTCTCTCTCTCTCTCTCTCTCTCTCTCTTTCTCTCTCTCTCTCTCTCTCTCTCTCTTTCTCTCTCTCTCTTTTTCTCTCTTTTTCTCTCTCTGGAACACACACATATATATTTCAATCACTGGAAAAAAACAAAGGTTAAAGTTACATTATAGTTAGGTGAATATGTCCGTGACAACATTAATGTTTTGAACTAAAAAAAAAAACAGAATTCACAGCGCTAACTAGAACTTGTGGCCCAGCCATGCACTACATATGACCTCACATATTACATCCCTCATGACATGTTCTATGACATCATTTATGACATCACTGACCTCTCAAATGACATCATTTATTACATCACTGATGCCATCATCCAATGAGTGTCTTAGTTTGTGTTAGAGGTAACATAGTGGCAGGTAACTACCATGTAACTTTTCTACCTAATTTTGTACAGCCTGTGTCCAGCTAATGGGTGTAAGTGTTTGCAAAACACATGTGCTTCTAATTCATCATGGGTGTGTAGTAGTATCCCGCTATAATTCTTTGAATTTCCACACAAGTTTTTGGGTTCTGCAGATAAGGTTTCCAACAGGACAAAGATTCTACATGGTCAATGCTATGTTTTGTAAGCAGCCTTGAGTTATAAGACCGAGTTGTCTCAGCATGACAATTTCTACATAACGTAGAGGACTGTGTGCACCGGGTACTAGCCTATGCACATGTGCTTCTTTTGCTTCAGAAGATGGGCTATCTGTAAAGTTTTCACCTCACTATAAAGACTGGCAGTAGTATGACCTTTAGCATCTTCAGACCTTGGGTATTTTTTTTATGCATAGTGCTCGTTAGACCAGTTTGGCATAGGGTGTACACTGTTTTTAGCAGATACTTTTTAATACTTCTGTCGTGTACTTCTCATGAGAGTTTCACTGTCTGCAAACGGTGTGAACACAGTAAACTCTGCAAAGAATAAACACTGTGTTTGAGGCATATGAGCTGCAGATTACACACTATGCATAGATCGCCATCTGGTGTTGGGCCCGGATGTTTGCACTTGTTTTTGTCTTTGGAAGTCACGAGGTATGTGACTCCTCCTTTGGATCATAGCGCGCCATGGGCATTGGCTCCATCCTCAGATTGTTTTTTCCGCCATCGGGCTCGGATGTGTTCTCGCGTTTCAGTTCGGAAGCGTTATAGGTTTTCTCTTTCGACGCGCAATCCTTCCCTTCTCGACGGTATTGTTTCGATCGCGTTTTCCAACCCACGCGACCCTTCAACTTCGAAGTCTTCGATTCCGGTCGTCGACGAAGGCCTTCGGGCCTACCTGGGCCTCATCTCCGGCTCATGGAAAGGACGCCATTCAAAAAGTGTCCTCGATGTGGGTCAAAGTTTCCCCACACTGACCTACATGTGGTGTGCAACCTCTGCCTCTCACCAGAGCATGAGGCCAGAGACTGTCCAGCTTGCACCTCTTTCCGCTCCAAGAAGACAATCCGGGACCGACGAGCTCGAAGAACAATGGCGCGATCGTCATCTTCGATCCCAGATGACATCTTTCAAGAGGGTGTCTATGTTCCGGAGCAGGGTCGGGTCAAAGAAGCCATCTTCAGCACCTCCGAAGCAGATGATTCCGACGTCGAAGACATCACTCCAGCTCAAAGGGCCATGAGTACAGACGTCGACGCCGACCCACACACCCCCCTAGACACTATCAAAAAAAGCTTCGGTACCACCTTCACGCCTAGGTGCACACCGAGACACTGCTTCCCATGCCCCGCCTTCGGGCCCGGTAAAGAAGCCTATTAAGCCTTTAGGTGACTCGGGCTCGAGTCAGCCTACCCTCGGTGCCGAATAACATACTCTGGCACCGAAGAAGACGTCCTCGTCCTCATCCATGCCGACCGCTGCTTCGACATCAAAGCACTCAGCGTCGAAGGCTAGCACCGGTTCCTCTGCACCGACAACACCCTCGGAGCCGACTAAAAGCGCCCACCAAAAGGCCCCGATTCTTCGAAGCCAAAGACTTCGGAACCGAAAAAACAACAACCGGTTCCATCGGATAAAGACACTACAAAATTAAACGGTTCCAAACCTAGAACCGCTACCGAGTCGACGTCGAAGAAGCTTACGGCACCAAAGCCCTTGACTCCTGCCTCCCACAGACGAACTGCTTCGTCCAGATCCTACCCAAAAGACTCTTGTGAAGGATCCTAAGACTGGTCATTTTAATGCTGGCATCAAGAAAAGAACCCTGGAAACGCCTGCGCCACCACTCAAAAAGAGAGACTTTGCTACTCCTCTTCCTCTTCCTCTTCCTCTTCCTCTTCCTCTTCCTCTTCCTCTTCCTCTTCCTCTTCCTCTTCCTCTTCCTCTTCCTCCTCTTCCTCCTCCTCCTCCTCCTCCTCTCCTCCTCCTCCTCCTCCTCCTCCTCCTCCTCCTCCTCCTCCCTCACTACTCCTCCTCATACTACTCCTATCCTCCTCCTCCTCCTTCATACTACTCCTCCTCCTCATACTACTCCTCCTCCTCCTCATACTCCTCTCCTCAGACTCCTCCTCCTCCTCATACTCCTCCTCCTCATACTTCCTCCTCCTCCTCCTCCTCATACTCCTCCTCATACTCTCCTCATACTCCTCCTCATACTCCTCCTCCTCATACTACTCCCTCCTCATACTACTCCTCCTCATACTATTCCTCCTCCTCCTCCTCTCCTCCTCCTCCTCCTCTCTACTCCCTCCTCATACTACTCCTCCTCCTCCTCATACTATTCCTCCCTCCTCATACTCTCCTCCTCATACTCCTCCTCCTCCTCCTCCTCCTCCTCCTCCTCCTCCTCCTCATCCTTCTCCTCATACTATTCCACCTCCTCATACTATTCCTCCTCCTCATACTCCTCCCCTCCTCATCTTCTCCTCTCCTCCTCATCCTCCTCCTCATCCTTCTCCTCCTCATACTACTCCACCTCATACTACTCCTCCTCCTCCTCAATAGTACTCCCTCCTCCTCATACTACTCCTCTACTACTACTACTCCCCCTCCTCCTCATACTACTCCTCCTCCTCCTTCTCCCCCTCCTCCTTCCTCCTCATACTACTCCTCCTCCTTCTCCCCCTCTTCCCTCCTCCACTACTCCTCATACTCCTCCGCTTCCTACTACTACTACTACTCCTCCTCCTCCTCCTCCTCTTCCTCCTCCTCCTCCTCCTCCTCCACTACTCCTCCTCCTTCCTCCTCATACTACTCCTCCTCATACTACTCCTCCTCCTCCTCATACTATGCCTCCTCCTCATAACTATTCCTCCTCTCATACTCCACCTCCTCATACTCCTCCTCCACCTCATCCCCCACCTCATCCTCCTCCCCTCCTCTCCTCCACCTCCATCCCCTCCTCCTCATCCTCATCCTCTCCTCATCCTTCTCCTCATCCTCCTCCTCCTCCTCATACTACTCCACCTCATACTACTCCTCCTCTCATACTACTCCTCATACTCCTACTGCTACTACTACTCCTCCTCCTACTAATCCTCCTACTACTCCTCCTACTAATCCTCATCCTCCTCATACTACTCCTCCTCATACTACTACTCCTACTACTACTCCCTCCCTCCTCCTCCTCCTCATACTACTCCTCCTCATACTCCTCCTCCTCCTCATACTCCACCCCTCCTCATACTATCCTCCTCCTCATACTATTCCTCCTCCTCATACTCCTCCTCCTCATACTATTCCTCCTCCTCATACTATTCCTCCTCCTCATACTATTCCTCCTCCTCATACTATTCCTCCTCCTCATACTATTCCTCCTCCTCATACTATTCCTCCTCCTCATACTATTCCTCCTCCTCATACTATTCCTCCTCCTCATATTCCTCCTCCTCATACTACTCCTCCTCCTCATACTACTCCTCCTCCTCATACTCCTCCTCCTCCTCCCCCTCCTCCTCCTCCTCCCCCTTCTCCTCATACTACTACTCCTCTCCTCCTCATACTACTCCTCATACTACTACTCCTCATACTCCTCCTCTCCTACTCCTCATACTCCTCCTCCTCCTCATCCGCCTCATACCCAAGCGCTGTTAGCCAGGTATGGCAGAGCACATTATGAAGAGCTTACGTCCATAATGCAGCACCTCCCTGACAGGTATAAAAACAGGGCCAATGAACTCATACAAGAGGGTAAAACCATCACTAACACCTCCATCCGTTGTGCCCTAGATGTTGCAGATACCGCCTCAAGGGCAATAAACATCAGTGTCCTTTTGCACAGGCATGCCTGGTTACGCATATCAGGTTTTAAACCCGAAGTCAAGAGTTCTATACTCAATCAGCCCTTTGATGAGCAACACCTATTTGGCCCCAATGTGGACGTATCACATGAGAAAATGAAGGATACAGACACGGCCAAATCTATGGGAGCCTTGCAGTTGCAAGCTCCCAGACGGTCCTTTCGTCGCTCACCCTTCAGAAGCACCCATAGAGGCTACTCCTCTGATACCCCCTCAACCTCTTACAAGGCTCCCATCCAATCCACCTTTACTAGAGGTTACCAAAGGGGTAGTTATAGGGGGAACAACAGCAAAGGCAGAGGCAAAAACAACAACTCCCGCTCTGCCTCAACCACCACCCCATGACTTCCCTCCACGTCCCCCAGACCATTCCACTCCAGTCGGGGGAAGACTCCACCAATTCCTCCCTGCCTGGGCAAACATCACTTCAGACAGGTGGGTGCACCAAATAATTCAATCAGGCTACTGTCTCGAACTAACATCTACCCCCCCCCCCCCCAACCATACCACCTAAACACTGTCCAATGTCACAAGAACATCTGTTACTGCTAATGCAGGAGGTAATCTCCCTCCTACAAAAAAGTGCAATTGAACCAGTTCCCCTGCACCAACAAAACAAGGGAGTTTACTCCCTCTATTTTCTCATACCAAAGAAGGACGGATCTCTAAGGCCTATTTTAGACCTCAGACCCCTAAACCTATACATACACTCAGACCACTTCCACATGGTCACAGTTTAGCAGGTCCTCCCTCTGCTTTCCCAGGTCGACTTCCTTGCTACTCTAGACCTCAAGGACGCCTATTTCCACATTCCCATTCACAGCGCTCACAGAAAATATCTCCGATTCGTAGTGGACGGTCAGCACTATCAATTCAAAGTACTCCCATTCGGAGTCACAACAGCACCAAGAGTGTTTACCAAGTGCCTAGCGGTGGTGGCAGCACGCCTAAGAAGACAACACATCCATATCTTCCCATATCTAGACGACTGGCTCATAAAAGCCAGCTCATACAATCAGTGTGTACAACACACCCACGCCACTATTCAACAACTTCACGACCTAGGGTTCACAATAAACCACGCCAAGTCCCACCTGCAACCGTCCCACACACAACAATACATTGGTGACACAATAGACACCTCAAGGGAGCTAGCCTATCCCAGTCCTGCCAGGATAGCAAGCATATAAGCTCTTCTCACCAGATTCCAACCGCAACACTCTCTTCCAGCTCATGTGTTCATGCAACTCATAGGGATGATGGCCTCTTGCATATTCATAGTGCCTCATGCAAGACTCCAGATGCGTCCTCTCCAAGAGTGCTTAGCACGCCAGTGGAACCAGGCTCAAGGTCAGCTAACAGATCTGGTGTTGGTAGACGGTCGTACCCATCGCTCTCTGCAGTGGTGGAACACCAAGAACCTTTCCAAATGGCGACCGTTCTTCGAGCCGGTTCCTCAAATAGTCATGACAGCGGACGCATTTCTCTCCGGCTGGGGAGCTCACCTACTTCATCAAACCATGCAGGGCAGGTGGACACCTCAGTAAAAGTTACTCCACATCAACCACTTGGAGCTACTAGCCATACTCCTAGCTTTGAAAGCATTCAAAAAAACACATTTCAGGCAAAGCTGTCTTAGTCTGCACCGACAACATGACAGCCATGTATTATATACAAAAACAAGGCGGGTCACACTCTCTGCAGCTCTCTCAGCTCGCACAGAGCATATGGAGGTGGGCTATACCTCAGAACATTTTTCTCCAAGCCCAACATGTCCCAGGAGTCAAACACAATAGCCGATCTGTTGAGCCGTCAAACACAACAAATCCACGAGTGGGAACTTCATCCACTAGTTTTTCAACCGTTTTTTCAGATGTGGGGGCAACCACAGATAGACCTATTCGCCACCCACGAAAACGCCAAATGCCCAAACTTCGCCACCAGGTATCCTCACCCATTGTACAAAGGCAATGCGATATGGATGAACTGGTCAGGCAGAATTGCGTATGCTTTTCCGCCTCTCCCACTCATTCCACTAGTGGTGCGCAAACTACAGCAACACTCCTTAACGCTCATTCTAGTTGCTCCAACTTGGGCCAGACAACCATGGTACACCACATTGCTGGAACTCTCCGTAGTTCCGCACCAAAAATTACACCTCCCCCCAGCTTAGCTCAACCTAGCGATCTGGCTCCTGAAGTCCTAGAATTCGGTTACCTCAACCTTCCTCGTGACTGTATGAACGTCATCAAAAAAGCTATATGGCCTACCACTAGAGCATGCTATGCAGCCAAGTAGAAAAGATTTGTAATATACTGCCATAACAACAACACTGATCCCCTAGATGTGTCTATCCAACACATCATAGACTACTTACTACACCTCCAAAGATGCAACTTAGCCTACACGTCTATCAGACTACATCTTGCTGCCATAGCAGCATAGCTACAAAATAGACAACATCTATCACTCAAAAGCTTTTATGGAAGGACTCAAAAGAATAATTCCCCCCAGAGTACCTCCTTCACCCGTGTGGAATTTAAACATCGTTCTCACAAGGCTAATGGGGCTGCCATTTGAACCTCTACATATAAATGTGAGCTACAATTCTTAACATGGAAAACTGCTTTCCTAGTAGCTATTACTTCTCTACGAAGAGTTAGCAAACTACAAGCACTAACTATTCAGGAACCATTTCTGCAAATGCATCATAATAAGGTTGTACTCAGAACTAATCCTAAATTCCTCCCTAATGTCATTTCTCCCTTCCACCTCAATCAATCTGTGGAGCTGCCTGTATTTTTCTCACAGTCGCAGAAAGAGCTCTTCACACCTTAGATGTCAAAAGAACACTGCTGTACTACATAGAGAGAACACAACCTTTTCGTAAGACCAAACAACTATTCGTGTCTTTTTCACCACCACACAAGGGTATCCCCATATCAAAATCTGGGATAGCTAGGTGGATTGGGAAATGCATACAGATTTGTTACCACAAAGCAAAACGTACATTATCTGTTCCTCCTAACGCCCACTCAACACGAAAGATAGGGGCTTCAATGGCATTTTTAGGGAACATTCCCTTGGACGATATCTGCAGAGCAGCTACATGGTCTACACCACACACATTCACAAAACACTATTGTGTCGATGTGCAAACTAAACAACAAGCTAGTGTGGGCCAGGCTGTACTCAAAACACTATTTCAAACTACAGATACTGGTGTTCGCCGCTAAGAGGGGATACTGCTATACAATCTATGCATAGTGTGTAATCTGCAGCTCATATGCCTCGAACGGAATATGCTACTTACCAGTATGCATCTGTTCTTGGCATGTAGAGCTGCAGATCTACACACGCCCTCCCGCATCCCCTGCTACCTTTATCTGTTCCAGTATTATCTTACTTAGATACACCATACATGGGCATCCTTCCTGTTTCTTACAAAGCTCCATCATTTCCCTGCTGGCGAAAAACAATCTAAGGATGGAGCCGATGCCCATGCGCACTGTGATCCAAAGGAGGAGTCACATACCTAGTGACTTCCAAAGACTTTCCAAGACAAAAAACAAGTGCAAACATCCGGGCCCAACACCAGATGGCGATCTATGCATAGTGTGCAGATCTGCAGCTCTACATGCCAAGAACAGATGCATATTGGTAAGTAGCATATTCCTTACAGTACCCACTTTTCTCCTCATAGCCTCTTCATTTCTTACTGTAATGAGTTCGGTCTGTAGTAGCATTAATAATAATAATTAGATTTATAAAGCGCATAGCCATGTCGGTTGATGTTTCCCAGCGCCAAGGTACCAGTCCTGTAATGTAAAGCAGGAATGTAGGAACGCTAATCTAAGTTGACCTTACAAAACATGCTTTTAAATTCTTGTGGAAAGCTGTTCAGATTTTTCTTGCCCAAGCCAAAGGGGAAGGGAGTTGAACTACTTGGCAGTCAAGATGTGGAAAGAGCGGCCTCCAATCCGGGCTCTTTTCATTCTGGGGATGGATGCAAGATAAGCATCAGCTGATCTCAGATGTCTTTTAAGAAAGTAAGCTGTAATCAGAGGGTGAAGATATTCAGGGTCTTTATGGTTGAGCATTTTATGGCAATAGCACATGGCTTTGAAGGACACCCAATGCCTTAACCGAAGCCAGGACAACATTGCCCTAGCTGGGACCGATGGTGAGCGTCTAGGCAGATTTAAAAGCAGCCCAGCTGCCATGTTCTGCACCCGCTGCAGTCTTTCTAATCGTGCCTATGACACCCCAAGATACAGTAATCCAGTCTCGACCTGATTAAAGACTGGACCACTGTTTTCCCGGCTGCTTCTGAAAGAAAAACAAGGATTATTTTCAAGGTCTATAAGATCCCAACACATTGCCCTGCAAGACTCTTAATTTGATTATCAACAGATAACTCCGAGTCAAACCAGATGCCTAGGTTTTTCACTTTTAGCTTAGTTATAGGTAACTTGCCCCGAGAGTTGGGTCACCAGGCCGCTGGCCAGATTTTAGGTTGTTTGGCAAGGATGAGGACCTCAGTCTTCACGATGTTAAGCTTCAGACAGCTTAGACTCATCCAATCAGCCACCTCAGACAGGCAAAAATGTAACTTCCAGGCAGCATTGGCAGCATCTTGAGACAGCGTAGTTATCATCTGTGTGTCCTCTGCGTATGACATGATGGCACTCTATCTGTCAGGGTGCGCGTGTACAAGTTGAATAGTGTCAGGCTCAGGGAAGTACCCTTAGGCACCCCCTGCTGTAGTGGAAAGACCTTCGAGAAGTGTGGCTTTGTGCCACCTGAAAAGACAAGTCTTGTAAGAAATAGGCTATCCACTGCAGGGCCTTTTCACGAATTCCATGGTTCTGTAGTAGGGGATCTCTGTGTATAGTCATAATCTATGAATAATCCCCGCCCATGTGCGGGGACCCCGGAGCAATCAAAAATATCTCTTAAGCTGTCCCGCATTTGCAAACCTGCAAAGACACTTAAGAGACAGACAAAATAATACAGCCTAATCACCACAAGGCTGCACTGGCCAGTACTTCCTCTGAAGTGAACACAAAAGCCAAAATAAAGTTGAAATGTCATTTTTATTCACATTTGACATGTTCCTTTATTATCACACACTCCCTTCACCAAAATCCCTTTAAACAATAGAGAGGAAGGGGTGGACAGACCAGCCCTATAGGCTGTCATTATGTGTCTGCTAAAGGGATACCGTGCCTTTAAGAAACTCTCCAGAGACCCCCGGTATCCCAGGATGCACAGCCAACACAAGTTACTTTCAGTTCTTTTTTCCGGCTCCTGCTAGCAGGACCCTGGAGCTTGAGCTCTACCCTTTTGGGTGGTTTAATTGATTAAAATCTGATTTTTTGGATTAAAAGTGGTTTCATTCGACGTCTAAAGCCTTTGTCTACTACTGCCTGCAATCTGGAGCAGTTTTGGCCCACTCTCAGCATGGCTTTATTCGATAAATGCCCTGAGTGTGGGAGGAAGAAGGCTAAGACGGACCCACATGAGGTGTGTATCCTCTGCTTGTCGCCCTCACATGTCCCAGCTGCCTGTGACATCTGCAGCACCTTTTCGAAAAGGACCCTGAGGGACAGGGAGAAGACTCGCCTTCAGGGACAGGAGAAGCAGAGGACCGGTGAGACTTCAGGGCATGGAGGGTCCCATTCCCCCTCCTCCGCCCATGCTTCAGCCCCTGGAGGGACCTCCGGGCAGAAAAAGGAGCAGAAGCGACACCTACCGGCTGGTAGGTCGCGTTCGACGTCGAAGGCGACGACGTCGACGGCGAGAGAGAAGGCACCGGTATGTTCGCCGTCGATCCAGGGCTCTGGGTCGCGGCAGCCTCGGCGTTCGACGTCGAGGGAGGGGCCGGCGAGACCCGGGACCGGGTCGCCGTCGCAGGTGTCACGGTCGACGTCAACAACACATCGACGTCGTACCGAGCCCCATGGACTGCACTCGCCGCCGTCTACCCACGGCTCGACGCTGACGGAGTCGACGCCGAGATCCCGGCGCCCGCCGTCGAGGCAGAGGCGGTTGATGCCGAGACGCAGGTCGACGTCGAGACACCAACGATCGACGTCGAGACATCAACGATCGACGTCGAGATACCAACGATCGACGTCGAGATACCAACGATCGACGTCGAGATACCAACGATCGACGTCGAGACATCAACGATCGACGTCGAGGTACCAACGATCGACGTCAAGATCGCAGCAGTCGACGCCGAGGCACCGGCGGTCGACGTCGAGACGCCAGAAGTCGACGTCGAGGAGACAGTCGACGTCGAGGCAGACACCCCGGCGACGGCGATCAAGGCGGGGCTCGACGCCGAGGAGGCATGGGTCGACGTCGAGGAGACTTGGTTCGACGTCGAGAGGACGATCGACTGAGGGGCGGCACTCGTCGTTGAGGGCGAAGAGACGCCGTTCGAGGTCGACGTACAGTTCGACGTCCCAGACATCGGGGAATACGTCCTCGGTGATTACGATCTCCAGTCGGGGATCGGGGAGGCGCGGACGTTCGCCTTCGGTGGCTTCCCCGCGGGACAGGCCCGCCAAGAAGAGGAGAGTGGCCGCGAGCCCGGACAATGATGATGGGGGCTCTCCGGCTAGAAGTGATGGGGCTTCAGACCATCTGACCCCGCTGCGTACCCAGCGGCCGCCTTTGCCTCCGGTGCCCGACCTTCCACCGGCGCCTCCACCGGTGCCTGCACTGCCTCCTCCTCCTCAGCCTCCTCCTCTTCCTCCTCCTCCTCTTCCTCCTCCGCCACCTCCTCCGCTGCCTCTGCCCGTGCCTCAGCTGCCTGCCTCACCACCGCAGCCACCGCCCCCTCCCCCGAGGGTCCCTCACCGGCAGAGATCTCGCTCTCGCCCTCGCAGGCGATCACGGAGTAGGCGCAGATCCTCCACTCGCTCTGGACATGGTCGACGGAGGTATCGGTCCCGTTCCAGAGGGTCGAGGGGCACGCACTCTTCGGGGGCTGGCAAGTATTCGCCCTCGCTGTCAGAGACGCCTCCTACCCGCGTCTCTCCAGTGGATGACATTGCCACGTTCCAGGAGGTGTTGCTGAGAGGGGCTGCGAAGTTGGGGATATCAGTGACTACCCCTATTCCCACTACTTCTGTGATTTTTGAGACTTTGCATAAAGTACATCTGTCGCGCCCCCTCCTCCCGCTGGTCCCAGGACTGGAGGAACCTGCGATGGAGGTGTTCTTAATGCCGGCCGTGGTGAAGCCGGCGCCCTCGAGACTGTCGAAGTACAGGGCCCCTGACTCTGATCCGGCGTTCCTCAGAGTGGACCCCCCACCGGATTCTGTTATCGTGGCGGCGGCTCGTAAGCAACACTCTACGACGCCTTCCTCCACGGCTCCCCCGGATAAGGAGAGTCGCAAAATGGACTCCTTGGGGAGGAGGATGTGCTCCACGTCGGCTACTACAATGAAGGCCGCTAGCGCCTCCGCTCTGTTGGGGCGCTATGACAGGTCTCTTTGGGACTCCCTGCAACAGTTCGCGGCCTCCCTGCCCAGAGACAAGAGGGAGGATTTTCAAGAGGTGCTGAACGAGGGCATGATGGTCTCTAATCAGATCATCAGTGCGGCGGGGGACGTGTCGTTGCTGGCGGCCCATGGGTACTGCCACGGCATACATATGAGGAGGCATTCCTGGCTGCGGCTGACTCCGCTCAAGCCGGAAGCGCAGCAGAAGATCGCCAATCTACCATTCTCTGGCACGACGTTATTCGGGTCGCATGCGGATGACGAGATGGCCCGCATGAAGGCTGAGGCGGAGACTCTGAAGGCGGTGGGGCTGGAGCGGCCTAAGGAGCAGAGGAGGTCCTTCCGTTCCTCGGGCAGGCGCTACACCAAGCAGAGGGGCCAAGGGCGTCAGTCGGGCCCCCAGCAACAGCCCCAGCAACAGCAGCAGTACCAGAGGCAGCCCTTTCAGAAGCGCCAGAGGGGCAGAGGCCAGCATCAGTCCTCGGCGGGGAACAAAGGCCCGTCCGGGTCGAAGCCCTGAAAAGTTACTTCCCCCTCATCCGTTACCCGCTCCGGTGGGGGGGGAAGTATTCAACACTACCTGGCAGAGTGGAGGACAATAACACAGGACAAGTGGGTGCTGAATATTGTTTGCAATGGCTACTGTCTTCGTTTCACCAGTTCGCCTCCACAGATTCCACCAGTGCGCTCCCTTTACATGGTGCGGGAGCTTCAGCGGGAGGCGGACGTTCTATTAAAAAAGAAGGCGATAGAAGCTGTTCCTTTGAGGCAAAAAGGAAAAGGTCTCTACTCACGATTCTTTCTCGTAAGAAAAAAAGACAAGAACGAGTTCAGGCCTATTCTGGATCTGCGTCAAGCAAACAGGTGGATCCGCCGAGAAAAGTTCCGTATGTTGTCCCTGCATCAGATTTACCCTCAGTTGCATCGAGGAGACTGGCTGTGCGCCATAGATCTGCAGGACGCTTACTTTCATGTGCCGATCGCACCGAAGCATCGCAAGTTCCTGAGGTTTCTGGTAGGCAACAACCATTACCAGTATTCCGTACTCCCGTTTGGCCTGAAGTCTGCGCCGCGGACGTTCTCCAAGTGCATGGCAGTGGTCGCGGCACACCTGCGGAAGACCAAGGTGTTTGTGTACCCTTACCTGGACGACTGGTTGATCAAAGCGTCCACTTATCAGGAAGCCCAGTGCCATTTCAACAGGACGGCGGCTTTGCTTCACCGTCTGGGGCTGCACATCAACATGACGAAGTCAGTGCCGATCCCTGTGCAGTGTCTCCAGTACTTGGGGGCTTCAGTCAATACCTTGACCGCAAGCGTGTGTCCTTCGGAGGAGAGACGCTTATCGATCCGTGGGAAGGCTCTGCATCTCATCTCAGCCCGCTCTCCTACGGTGAGGACGGTGTCTTCATTACTGGGGTCGATGGCTTCTTGCATCTTCCTCACCCCCAATGCACGTCTGCATATGAGGCCCCTGCAGGAATGTCTGGAGGATCAATGGGACCAGAGGAGGGGGCGTTGGGAGGACAAGATCCAGTTGTCTCAGCACGCTCGGCAGTCTCTGAAATGGTGGTGTTCCCCAGAGAATGTCTGCAAGGGGACCCCTTTTCACAAGGACATTCCGGCCCAGACCATAGTGACCGATGCGTCTCTCCAGGGCTGGGGAGCGCATTCGGGCCCTCTTCAGATTCAGGGGATATGGTCGCAGATGGAGACGACCTACCATATCAACTTTTTGGAACTCAGAGCAGTACACTTGGCCTTGAAGGCGTTCCATCCCTCCTTCAGGACGTCCTCCCTGCTGGTTCAGACGGACAATACTACGACCATGTATTACCTCAACAAGCAGGGGGGCTCCCGGTCACGCACCCTGTCTCGGGAGGCACAGGCGATCTGGAACTGGCTGGTGGCCAGGAATCTGACGATCACGGCGACCCACCTGCCGGGAGTGCAGAATGCCCAAGCAGACGCGCTCAGCAGACTCGTTCAAGAGAACCACGAGTGGGTGCTAAACGACGACGTGCTAAGAGACGTCTTCGCAGAATGGGGCACTCCGGATATAGATCTGTTCGCTACGGCAGAAAACAGCAAATGCCGCGACTTCGCGTCCAGGTACTACCAGCCAGGGACGCTGGGGAATGCACTGTGGATCAGCTGGTCCAACAGCTTTCTCTACGGCTTTCCACCCATTCCCCTGATTCCGGCGGTGCTGATCAAGCTGTCGCAATCCAGAGCCAGAATGATCCTGATTGCTCCGGAGTGGCCGAGACAATGGTGGTTCACCGACCTTCTTCACCGGTCTGTTCTGCCACACCGGCGCCTGCCGTGCCGGCCGGACCTCCTCACGAAGTTCGGAGGGCAGATGGTTCACCCCAATCTCTCGTCCTTGAGTTTGGCAGCATGGCTCCTGAGCTAGTGCAGTATGGACACTTGAACCTGCCTCAGGACTGTATGGAGATCTTAAAAGAGGCTAAGAGACCGTCTACGAGGACCTCCTACGCCTATAAGTGGAAGAGATTCTGCTTATGGTGCAAGGCGAAGGACTTTGACCCTACATCCTGTAAAGAAGACGTTATTTTGCCTTATCTGCTGCAGTTAGCTCAGTCTGGGCTTAATTTTCAATCTATTAAGGTTCATCTCGCAGCTCTGACTGCGTATAGGAAGGGCCCTTCTCAAACCTCATTTTTTCAAATCCCTGTGATTAAGGATTTTTTGGAGGGTTTGCGTAAGGTGTTTCCCCCTGTTAGAAGGCCTTCTCCACCTTGGGAATTGAATGTGGTGTTATCTAGATTGATGAGGGAGCCTTTTGAACCTATCCATAAGGCTTTGCTGCAGCATTTGTCTTGGAAGGCGGCCTTCCTTGTAGCCATTACATCGGCCAGGAGGGTGAGTGAGATTCAGGCTCTGTGTTGCCAAGAGCCGTATACTGTTTTCCATGCTTCTAAAGTAGTGATGCGTACCCATCCTAAATTTTTGCCTAAGGTGATATCAGATTTCCATGTGAATCAGATGATAACTTTGCCTACGTTTTTTCAGCATCCTTCCTCTCCGGCGGAGAGGTCTCTGCATTCACTTGATGTGCGTAGGGTGTTGAAATTCTACCTGGATAAGACAAAAGATATCCGCAGGTCGGATCAACTGTTTGTTAATTATGGTTCGGTAAGAACTGGTTTAGCTACCTCAAAGCAGTCCATTTCCAGATGGATTGTTTCCTGTATTCAGCTTTGTTACCAAAAAGCTAATAAAACATTAGGGGGTAAGCCTACAGCACATTCGACTAGAGGAAAGGCGGCTACCACCGCTTTGCTTAGGAATGTTCCCATTGCTGACATTTGTAAGGCTGCCACCTGGAAGTCAGTCCATACGTTTACAAAGCATTACTGCCTGGACTCTGATGCTAGGGCAGATGCGCAGGTTGGACAGGCTTCGCTAAGGAATTTGTTTGCACAGTGATTTGTTGGTGGTTGGTCTTACTCCACCGCTTCTTGTTGGTTGGGATGGGCTTGCCTTTCTATTCATAGATTATGACTATACACAGAGATCCCCTACTACAGAAGGAGTAGTTTCTTACCTGTAACTCCAGTTCTGTAGTAGGGGTATCTCTGTTATAGTCATAAGCGACCCTCCCTCCTCCCCGGTGGAGTAACCTGACGGTATCAGGCCTGTTGTTGTACACCTTCAAAAAGAACTGAAAGTAACTTGTGTTGGCTGTGCATCCTGGGATACCGGGGGTCTCTGGAGAGTTTCTTAAAGGCACGGTATCCCTTTAGCAGACACATAATGACAGCCTATAGGGCTTGTCTGTCCACCCCTTCCTCTCTATTGTTTAAAGGGATTTTGGTGAAGGGAGTGTGTGATAATAAAGGAACATGTCAAATGTGAATAAAAATGACATTTCAACTTTATTTTGGCTTTTGTGTTCACTTCAGAGGAAGTGCTGGCCAGTGCAGCCTTGTGGTGATTAGGCTGTATTATTTTGTCTGTCTCTTAAGTGTCTTTGCAGGTTTGCAAATGCGGGACAGCTTAAGAGATATTTTTGATTGCTCCGGGGTCCCCGCACATGGGCGGGGATTATTCATAGATTATGACTATAACAGAGATACCCCTACTACAGAACTGGAGTTACAGGTAAGAAACTACTCCTTATGCAGCCATTCAAGAAGTAGGCTGTGAGGCACAATGTCAAATGCTGCGCTAAGATCTAACCTCTGCAAAGCGGTGGTATCTCCCCTGTCACCTGCCTGACGTATGTATTCAGAGGAAAACAGGAGCGCTGACTCTGTGCTGTATTAAGGCTGTAAGCGAGACTGAGTCTTATGCAGGATTGTGTTAATGTTGATGAGAATTTATAAAGCGCACGTACGCCGATTGGCTTCATGGCGCTAGCGACCAGATTGACCGAGAGGCAACAGCTAACCCTGAGTGAACAACCAGGTTTTCAGGAGTTTCCTAAACATCAGAAGATCAGTACAAGATCGAATTTCAAGAGGGAAGGAGTTCCACAATTTGGGGGCAAGAGTGGCAAATCTGCGACCTCCAAGGCGAACCCTCTTGAAGTTCGGGATAGTAAGAAGAGACAGATGGGCGGACCTTAAATAACGTGTGGGAGAGTACCTGAATATAAGATTATTGATGACCTCTGGACTGGTTCCATGCCAGGCCTTGAAAATAAGGCAGCCGGTCTTAAACACACACCGCTGTGATACAGGAAGCCAGTGTAGTTTTTTCATCAATGGGGACGCAGATTGCCATTTAGGTTGATGGTAAATCAATCGAGCTGCCTGGTTTTGAACCAACTGAAGTCGCCTAAACAGATAGTGGGACATTCCTAAATAGACCGAATTAGAATAGTCTAAATGAGATAATACCGTAAAAATCATGGTTTGGATCAAGGCATCGTGGGTAAGAAAACGGTGAATTTTCCTAATTTTACGCAGTTGGTAAAAACACTTGGACACCACCGCTCCAACCTGGGTTTTCAGAGATAGCTCACTGTCCAGGAGTACCCCTAGCGTCTTAGCAGAGGTAGAAGGGGTGGGAGGCGGACCAAGTGCAGGAGGCCAATAGTGAGGGCCCCAGTGTTTAAGGCTGTCGCCAGTAAGGACTATTTCCGTTTTTCCTGGATTCAATTTAAGATGGTTAAAATCCATCCAGGTTTGGATAAATAACATAGTGTCCTGAAATTCCAAAATGGAATTATTGGAACTGTCCATCCTAAGAAGGAGCTGTAGATCATCAGCATAGTTAAGGACCAGCACATTTCTTTCTTTGAGTGATTTTATCAGGGGAGCCATGTAGATGTTAAATAGATGAGGAGAAAGGGCCGAGCCCTGAGGCACCCCGCAGGTGGTAGTATGTGGGTTAGATGAAAACTGGCCCAGGCGCACCGCTTGAGTGCGATCCTCCAGAAAAGAGGAGATCCAGCGTGCCGCGGTTCCTAGAACTCCGGCCCTCCTTACACGGTCGACCAAAATACTAAGGTCGACCGTGTCGAAAGCCGCGGACAGGTCCAACAAGACCAAGGCTCGGGGACAACCTTTATCAGCAAACTCGCGTAAGCTATCCATGGCTGACAGGATCACGGCTTCGGTGGAATGTGCGGGACGGAAGCCGACCTGATGGGAGTCCAGATATTTAGACAACTCCAGGAAGTTCGATAAACATTTAGCTATATATCCCTCCAAAACTTTAGCTAGAAAAGGTAGTAAAGATATGGGACGGTAGTTGGAAAGAAGCGCGGAATCTGCTCCCAGCTTTTTCAGGAGAGGGACTGTTGTCGCTTTTTTAAAAGCTAAGGGGACTATACCTGATGTTATAGATTTATTCAGTAGTGGAAGGGCCGGACCAGGATGGATAGCGAGGCACTCTTTAAGAATACGAGGAGGGCAGCAATCAGATGGAGCGCCAGAAAGTGGGTTGGTATATGCTGTCCAATAATTAAAGTTGACACCTTGTACCAGGCCACACAACCCTTATGATGTATGAGGTCAAAGATAACCTTATTGAAAGCTATCCTAGTGGTAGCTATGGAGAGCAGCCTTCAGACTTAATCTTGAAGTAATGTAAAGAAGCTTGTTTTACCAGAATATCACCTCCTAAATGATTAAATGAAAGGAGAACCACACAGTGTTTATATAAAAATATGCATTTATTAATATAACACTCTCTACTAGTCTCTATACGAGACTAGGGCACAAAGCACACAATACTGAATCAATAGAACATTTGTTTAAATAGCAAAATACACAGCGTGCTCCAGGGTGAGACCGAACCATATACTAAAAAAATAGAATAACAACAACGACTTAACTAGACACATTGCCTAGAGCACGTAGAATCGCTGGGACCCCAAGGAACCACCCAGAGGAGTGACACACGGAACTCACGGAAGACGGGTGCAGTAAGGGAAACACTGGTGTATGCTCCGTACAACTCTATGGGGAAGTCGTGGTTGGAAATCTACAAGTTAAAGACCCTTCTAAGAGGACTTCAAGCAAACCCTCTGGAACTTAGGAGGTTCTAAGGCCAACCCACTAGTGAGTACCGAAGCACCCGTGTTACCTATCCCAGAGGAGCTGGGTGCATAGGGGTCAAGTGGTGTCTGAAACCTTCGTCGTTTTCAATGGAGAGCTGCAAAGAATTCCTGCTGCTAGGAGGGCGAAGAATGTCCGGTGGAATCCAAGCCTGGATTCGAGGTGAGAAGAACCAGAAAGCAGAGGGGACAGAGTCTGGGTCACTTCAGGTGACCAGGGGCTCGATAGTCGAATGCCCACCGATATCGAGTGAAGAAGGGTTGCTTGACTCTGCAGCCACGGGGACCAGGAGAGTCTAGCATGACCAGAGTCCAGAGGTGAGCTGTCCCACGAAGGATGTCAAGAGCTGAGGGGTCGATGTCCGGCTGGAACACCAACAAGCCTTGGCAAATGCAACCCACGCGGTCAGAGGAAACAGGTTAAGGTGAGGACCAGCAAGGTCCAGGGGACTCTCCAAGCAATGGAGAGTCAGGGCACGTCTTGAGCAACCAGGTAAGCCCAAGGATTAACGAGGTGACCCTCTCCAGAACCCACAGGCCAACAGACCAGGGATCGCGAGGAGACCTCAAACAAGTTTGCAAATTACCAGCCCACAGGACACTTGTGGAGTGGAGGCTGGAAATCTTCGGTGCAAATACTGCTCGGGTTCAGGACTACACGGAGCCAATGCACAAGCTCGGGAATAGTTACTAAGCATATGCAACTGCAAATGTACATGGTGCGCAGGGGTTCGGGTTACACAGTCCCCACGAGGGATACTGGTCTCAGAATCGCTGAGAGGGCAGTTCCACTCGGGGACCTCTGGGAACCCACCTCCTGTGTTGCAGAAATCTTCGGGGTCCTCAGGAGCTCGGGAGAAGCAAAATGGTCAGATGCGTTTAGATGCCTGCTTTTGCAGGGGAGTAACTCCTGTACTCCAAGGGAGATTCTTTAGTCGTCCAGCGTCGTGCAGGCAGTCAAAGTACTTCGTTTCTTCTTAGCAGAATCTTGTCCAGGTAAAATCTAAAGTCCTGTAGTCAGGTAACCCACTTTATACCCATGGGAAGGAGTTGGAAAGATTCTATGGACCCTCCTAGGGGAGGGGCAGGACAGAGGGGCTTGCTACACCCATGTCCTTTGTCCAGTTTTGTGCCAGATCAGGAGCAAATGGCTCCCAGAACTGGTTTGAGCTGGACTATTCACAGGGACACCAAATGTGCCCCCAGTGCAGACTCTCTAGCACTCTGAGTTCATCCACCCAGCCCCAATACACTAAACCTAACTGGGAGGTGGTCATACCTCCGTGTGACAGGATGCCTATTGCCATGCCTTCCTCTGGTCGAGCTTGTCCCAGCAGCAGGAGAGCAGAACCCCGGAGAATGGTCTCCGAAGACTGCAGAGGGGCACTCCTCATGCAGGGGCACACCCTCACGTAAAACTCAGCATCCTGCCTTCAGGATTGTTAAGGCCTGCCATAAGGGGTGACTGCTAGGTATTTAAGTGTAGTGATTTAGATAGATGTAGTGAACCTATATCTCAAGTAAGTGGTGCAAGCACCAGCTTACACAGTCCGGTGTGACAGGCTTGTCATGCCAATTTGAATGGCCTCTCAGGGGTGGTATAATACATGCTTCAGCCCATGGGAGGCATCTGGGGGTACCTATGCCCTGGGTACATGGTGTACTATATACTACCCCAGAATCCAATCTGGAGTGTACCTAAAGTACATGCATATCGATTTAAGGGAGAAAGCAGATAGACTGGGGTCCTGGATAGCAGGATCGCAGTCAGACTAGGCCAAAAACAGTGTGACATCAGCAAAAAGTGGGGGTAACCATAAGAAGCAGATACTACTTTCCTACAAAGATGTCACGGGCTTCAGTAAACGCTGAAAGCTGTGAGTTTATGTATTTTTCTGCTACTTTTGACACAAATCGAAGCAGCAAGATAGATATAAAATTCTTTGGTTTAGTGGCATCCAACAAAGGTTTCTTTAGTAGTGGCACTATAAGAGCGTGTTTCCAGAATTTCTGCCCAATCCTGAAGGAGCTGTTAAGAAGGTCACATAACACTGGGGCTAAGTAGATTGTACCTCTCAGGGTCTGAAGATGCACCGGTCTGAAGATGCACCGGATTTAATGGAAGACATATTCAAAGTAAGTTCCTCTGATGTGATAGCCTTGAAGCTAGACAGGGCTTCACTATCCTCCAAGGATTCAATCCATGCTTTAAGGCATGTAGCATTTCTGCTTTCTTCAGGAAAGGAGGTGCAGATAGAGACAACCTTGTCAAAGAAGTACTGTGCAAGAATGTTAGAATGATCTTTGGTCGCAGGGACTGCCGCGAAGACCCAATCTAAAGAGGAGAGTGACTTAACTATGGAGAATAGTTCACATGGAGAATTTTGCACAGTTTCTATTTTTTGCTACATAGAAATTACACCATGTAATCTTAATCTGTCTGTGATACTCCTTCATGGCAGGGGGGTAACTAGCTTTGTTGGCAGTGTTGATGTTTTTGCGCCAATTGCACTCTGAAGCACATTTCAATTTTTCTTCAAAATAGCTAACTTCTCTCTGAACCAAACCGCTGATGGTTTCATCCTTCTAGAGACATATCAGTGACTGGTGCTATGTGATCGAATGCACCCTTGATCCAATCTGTCACTTGGGAATTGCCTGAATCATTGCAGTATTCAAGAACAGGACAGGGCTCTTTCAGTGCTTGCATAAAAACCACTGACATCAGTTTGGCCCATCTACGAACCTTGGAAGGCTGTCCAGAGAAAGATGTAGGTAGCAATAAACGTATCTGAATACGAAAAGGTACAGCAAAATTGTCTGACCAAGGAAGCTGAATATGAGGGTCCACCACTAGATTGGTGAGATAAGAAAAAACTGAATCCAAAGTGTGCTCCAACCTATGGGTTGCTGTACTGACCATTTGCACTAACTGGAGTATTTTTAAATCTGCAACTAGAGCAGCAACCGCCTGCAGTCAGGATCTTCATCATACAGATTAAGGTCTCTAAGTACCGTGAAGTTAGAGTACCTTAAAACATAGTTTTGCAATATATTGGCTAAGGAGGAAATAAACATTGAGGATGAGCTAGTTGGCCGATATATCAAAAACACTGTTAGGGTAAAGTTTCCCCCTATTGCCAGAGAGAAGAACTCAGCTTTACACCTGATATAACAATCTCTGAAGGTGCTCTGTAAGCTTTGCTTAGAAATCATGGCGATCCCACTTCCCCTATGCACAGGTCTATCCAGTCTGACAATGGCATGTCCCTGTGGTATTGCTGTAAGAACATCTGGGGCTGAGATTTCTGACAGCCAGGTTTCACTTAAAAAAAAAAGATAGCATCTGGGTAGTGACCAGTTATGAAATTGTGCAGTTCCATTTTTTGTTTGGCTAGTGAGCGGTAGTTTACTGAGTAGAACTGTCAGTGAGTGGTGAGATTGTGTTGTTATGCTCCATTGTTACCCTGAGCATGAAACCACACTTACCACAGCCTGAAAGCGCCTGCATGGGATCTAAAGACACGATGCAGCGGCATGGAGTTATACCAGCGAAGGTCCTATACTCCGCAGAGCTGTTTTGGAGGGAAGATGAAGTAAACTTAATTATGGAAATGTGCCTTTTAATGAGCCCACCGGTGCAGGGGTCACCCTTCTCTGTCCATGGGTCCTTGGACCAAAAAAATGGAAATTGGCACTGAAACTGGAATTCAAATAAGTTTATTAACCACTCATGAGTGGGACTACGTCCACACAGCACTCTCAAGTGCTGCCTGAGGTACATTGAAGTCACAGAACACAGGCCTTGTATACAGCTATTTGTGGATACAAATAGAAGGTACAGGCCTACACAGGAATAGTTACCGACAAACATGGGCAGAAGAGAAATCACTTAGTCAGCAAAGTGGGAGGGGGAACAGGAGTGCTTATGGCAGCACTAAGAGATTGACAGTTGAGTCTGAGACCAGGTGTTCTGGCAGCTACAAACTCTTAGCATGCATATTACTTTTAGCTGAGTCAGGAAGTCAACTAAAATAGACAGCACAGGCAGGGAAAAAGACAAGCAGCAGAGGATGGGAGAATTACAAAGTGAACAAAATGGATGCCACGACCAAGATGGCTTCAGCTTATGCTTACAGAAATTATTCCAGATTTCCACAGACAACCCTTTTAGCATATGCTAAAGACCTCTTCTATGCTTTTGAGGGAATACGAAAAATATAGTTTATATCGATCTGCATAATTTCATGTACCCAGCAGTTGGTAACGTTCGTGGCATTGTGTGTATGGTGCAACATCTGAATGAAAGTGTTATTGAGGTAGGACATTCTATGTTTTTGCTCATGATAAGGAAGAGTAAAGTAATGATGTTCAATGGGGACAGGAGTAGTAGCAGTCAATAGATTTCGAACAGGAGCTACTTCCTCTACAATCCATGTTATTATAGCAACAGTAACAGTCAAAGTATGTCCAATAGCAATTATTGTTCTTTTGCTACAAACTCTTGCAGCAGTTGGTTTCATCTCCTTAGGCATATTCATTTAGTTGACAAACAACAAAACGGATGGTGCCCTAAGGTCCTGGACAGGCGTTCATTTCTTCACTAACATTGAGACGAGTAGTCACTAATAGACTACCCCCCTTTGAAGTCAGTCTTTAACCACCCAGGACTGAGGCTCAAACAGTCTTTTCAGCAACTAAGTGTCTTTCTTCCTGGGTCGCAGCTGATATCGAGATGTACCAGGAATCGTGTGGTCCGGGAAGACTACCTCAGATCCTTCAAGTGACGTGGCTTGTCCTTTCTCGGTGACCAGGATATCGCAGTGATCTGCCAACGCAGCTAGGCTCACTAGGTCTTGCAACCAATGTTCCCTCTAATTTTTTATCTCTATGTGCGGCAATATAGGTGCTTCGTGCACTGAAGCCAAGGCTGTGTGCACTGAAGATAAGCAAAAACTTAATATACAAGCATGTGCGGCATGCAAGCTACCAAAATCAGTGCCATAGTAAGGGTGCCATGGCCCCTAATGAAAAACAGTAAAAAATAGAACATCCCCAAACGCTTACACACTCCTCTGGGTTGGTTTTAAAAGACACCAATTACTGGGGCGCCAAGGGTTCCTTGCACCCCTGGGCATAGGTGCCACTGCATCTTGTGTCCTAATCATTCTACCTATAGTTCCTCTCTATTTGCTATCTCCATGCCACTATTATCTCCTCCTTGCACTTTTTATTATCTCTGTCCACTTCCACTTGAGCTTCTAGATTATCCTTATCACCTTGATCCCTTTTTTTAGCTTTTTTTTCTCTCCTTGCTCTTCCTTACAATCCCACTTTTCTTTATCTATTTCTGCTCTGCTCCACTTTTCCCTCAATCTGTCTCCTCTCTTTAATCTATGTCCTACTCTTCTCTCTCCCACAAAGTCTCTCTAATCTCCCAGTTATCGCTCATTCCACCCTCACTCTGTCAAATCTATATCTTGACTATGCTTCTTTCTCATCTCCTCTCTTTGGCTCCGACCACCTTGTATGCCACCTCTTGGTCCACCTATCCCCTTTAGTTTGTTTCATCATCCTTTCCTTCTTTCTTACCCTACCTTTTTCCTTTACTTTCTATGTTTCACGCCCCTTTCTTTCTTTTCCTCTCCCTTTCTTGCTTGCTATCTCACTTCCATATCTCATCCTCTCCAAACATGTTTCCTTTTCTCTCTACACTCAAATCTCCCCTCTTCCTCACACTCCCAAATCATCTTTCCCCTCCTACTCTATATTATTTCTGTCCTTCCTACTTTTCTAATTTCCTATCCAATACCTTTTCTTACTTTCCAATCCCTGTTCACTTCCAATCTGAAACCGGTCTACAGACATTTGGCATGCGCGATGCCGGACACAAATAATTTTTCTCTCATGCTTCAGTGGCCCCTTCTCTGTGGCATCTTCATTGTCTTCTGCTTTTGCAGAGTAAAGCAACATTTGCTCTGCATTGGTAACCTTATATTAGCTTGCAGCCCGACCACAAATCGTCCTCATAATATTGACAAGTACCTGTTTAGAGATTCTGATCTAGATTTATTAATTCTTTGCGCTTTCTTGCATCACAAAAGTGACACAAACCCAGCACCTAGTGTTGTGTTTGGATTTACTTTCCAACACACATCATGATTTGTGTAAGTAAGTTGCCCACAGTAATGCAAAGTAGCACTGCACTAAATTGTGCTACCTTGCATCGAGCGGCATACCATAGGTGGTACATGGGCATTCCCAAGCAACCACCCATGGGTTTTGAGGTAAATCCCTATCTAATAACATTTATAGACGGGGAATTGAGCCAAAAAATGATGTCCCATCAAGGCAGGCGTAACAGTGGAGTAATTTTTAAAAGTCTTCATAGTTTTTCAAACTTTGCAAGTATGATGCACTTTACAGCACACATACAGTGAGAGATGTCTAATGGATATTTTTTGTAATGGAAGGATCCCTTTCCAGTAAAAAACCTATGCTTGACAGAATGCTCACATCCTTGTTCTAAGGTCAGGCACTGGAATTATTAGATTTTACATGCGTGAATGATGCCATATGTGCCACATAATTCATCATCTGCTGTATAATATGCAGATTTTAATCCCCAAAAAGTTGCTTCTAGTTTGAAAGGATAAAAAGTTACTAAAACCGGGTCTGCCTGTATTGCTGTGAAGTGGAAGACATTTTGCAAAGGTTGACTGGGCACCTTTCTGTTGCTTATAGTTGTATTTGGGTGTTAAATGGTACTAATCAGGTGAAACATTTGCCCCGTTAGTGTTAGCATGTGTAAAATGTCAAAATAATAAAGTAATGCGAACATAAAATATGCAGAATTACGCTGCATAATTTGCCTTTTCTTGCCGCATAATTCAACCCTGATGCATAATTTGGTCTTCTGCTGACGCATATTTCCAGTGACCTGGACTATGGCAAAAGGCAAAGGTGGGCGAGAAAACAAATTAACAGGGACAGCCGAGCCAAGGGTCTGCTCTGGCTCTTAAGAACCCAAACACAAGCCAAGCTTTGAAAATATGTGGCGTGTCAATCATGCAGCACAGATTGTTAGGCTATTGTAAGGTATCGGAAGCACCTAACTTTAGTACATCAGATTATGTGCAAAGCATTTATCAAACATGAACTGAGAATCGTTCCAGCTCCCCCACCAACTCCACCCAAGAGACAATGCCATTAGGGAACTAAAATGAAAGTCTGGGGTTTTGTACAGTGCAAAGCCTGAATTTATGTATTTGAAGGTGTATTCTTTGTGATGATAAATAAAAAGGAGGATCGGTTTAAACTTATTTACCTATACTTTAAGATGAATGTTTAATGTATTTTTTTTTACAGTTTTTTTAGCAACCTCGACTGGAAAGTATTTGAGCTCTTTACTTGAGCATCAAGACTGGAACCTGTTTCCAGGGCCGGCTTTAGCACTGATAGTGCCCAGTGTGACACTGTTTGTTAGCGCCCCCAATGACCACTTTCAGAATCCCTTACTACCACACTTTAACAGGATTTAAATTGTAACACCATGGTTGGGGGTTCTCTGTAATAATAGCAATTGTTTTCTACCCAAAGAGATCTTTTTTGCAACACCAAGAAAATGAAAGACTGGGGAAGGAAATCATAACACTCTAATATATACCGTGCAGTTTTCATGCAGCTCTTTGATTACAGTTGATAGCTCGATGTTCTATTTTAGGATTTTAACTTATAAAATGCAAGTAACTAATGGATACCTCTAACAAAAGCAGTAACCCACTGAGCTATCTTCATAAATACAGGTCTGTGATGTGCACGTCCTTTGCATCAGGCATAATAACCCTCTGCGCTACCTTACAATGAGTCAAAACTTTCACTAGACAAAACTCAGATCTCGCTCCAGGAAGAACATTAATCACTGATATCTTAACATTTTTATTGTGGCTAGGAATGAGGCAGCAGGTGCTTTTTAAACTTTAATAGACTTGCCCTAGAGCTGGCCCTGCAAGGTTCCCCCAGTTCCAATGTCAGCAGCACTGGCCCTAATGACACATCCACATCCTCTCATTGCAGTGTGAAATACATAGACATATGATTAGTTTCACACTGCCTGCTAGGACAACCTGGTGCGCCGCGCGCTTTGAAAAGGGACGTTTTCACGATGCCCTTTTGTTATGTATTCTGCTCCTGGAAGGGAGAGCGCACTCCTACAGAGTGTCTGGGCGCTGTAGGAAGCAAGTCTGCGCGCGCGCGCTCACAGCCTCGTGGGAACATAGCTTGCAACACTTTTCGACAGTGTTTCACATGGACCCAGTTCTTCCGGTTCGTCACTCGAACAGCAGTCCTGGTAGCCAATAGTACCTGCTCAGGGCCTCGCCATCTTGGTGCTGGGGAGCTGGTTCTCTGGAATGACTTTATTACAGCGTAATCCCCAGGGTGCAAGCAGTGGCCCTCACCTTGCGACCTGTCTGGAAGAGTCTCCCGAACCTGTTGATAAATAGAAGACAAACTGTCAGTCAGCTGAGACATATAGTCATTCATCAATTCATAGGGTACATCATGTATAGGGCGTGGCTTAGGAATCCCCCTAATATTCATTGGCTTTCCAAAAACCACCTCATACGGTGTGAGGCCAGATCGTGTATGTGGTATCGATCTAATGGATAGCAATGCTAAGGGCAATGCATCAGGCCATTTCAAAGATGTGGAGGCCTGTTTCATAGCTAATTTCAATTTCAGAGTGGAGTTGTAACGTTCCACTAGTCCTGCTGAATGTGGGTGAAAAGCAGCATGAAACTTCTGCTTAGTTCCCAACCCTTTCATGAGATACTCAACAACTTGCCCAATAACATGGGGTCCGTTGTTACTCCACGCAACTCGGCAAATGCCGATTCGGGGAAAGAACTCCTTTAGGAGCACCTTTGCTGTAGTAAGAGCTGTATTATCTTTCGTAGCGTATGCCTCCACCCATTTACTAAAGGCACAAACCACTACCAATACATACTTCAGGTTGTTACAGCGCTCAAGCTGAATGTAATCCATTTGCAGGACCTCAAAAGGTGCAGTAGGTATCGCAAACCCTCCTGTTGGAGTTTGTGTTCCCTTTCCAGGATTATACTGGAGACAAATCAGACAGGACTGGACTATTTTCTTAGCCGTACCGACAATCTCTGGATGATCACAAACTTGCATAAGTTGCTTTGCTATTGAGGATGCTCCAACATGTGCTGGCCCAGGTGCCATGTGAATCATAGGGTGTAAATAGGCTGCGGGTAACTTCCATTTGGTCATTTCTTTATTCCTCCAACAGCCCTCATCATCCAATGCTCCCTCGTTGGACCATTGATCTAATTCATCAACAGAGGCAGATTGTTGCATGTCCAGGACCTCCTGCCTGGCATCATGCCAATGTTCAGCTTGTGATTTAACTACATACATAGATGTGGTACTTCGCTGCATTGCAGTCTCCCAAGCTGTGTAATCCGCAAATGCATTGCCTGCTCCTATTTTATCGGTCACTTTCTTGTGTGCGCTACTTTTAACAATCACCACTTTCTTAGGATAGTTCAAGGCAGCAAGGAGATTATGTACTAATTCCCCATGCACTGTTTGTGTCCCATGTGAAGTGAGAGCCTCTTTCTTTCCATAGCTGCCCGAAGTTATGTGCCACTCCGAAGGCGTATTGGCTATCAGTGTAAATGTTAACCAGCAAATCTGTACTAAGCTCACATGCTCTTGTCAGTGCCATCAACTCGGCTGCTTGAGCTGACTTCTGTGGGATACGAGCTGTTTCAACTACTGTCTGAAGTGTAATTACATAAGCTGCAGATGTCGTGCCATCAGGCAAATTTGATCTATAGTTTTTCGCTGTTCTTTTTCTGCTATAGCTTCTTCTTTCCTCACTCTCTCTTGCACTTCTTTCTCCCACATTCGTAAACAATCAAACATATCTTGTCGACTTTTTTTCTTGAATAAACATTGCTCTACATATTGAATCTTCTTAAAGTCAAATAACCCATTCACTGGCCATTGTAGATCAGGTTCCTTTTTCGTATATTTGGTCCACAGTGTACTATACATTAGGGAAGAAATACTGTATTTGACATACATATGTCTATTAGGTGTCCCCTCTGGGGGAGCCGGCTGACTTCTTTCTAAATCAGTTTTGGTACCACCAAGACAGCAACACAGCCTACGGAGTGTGCTGGAAACAGGCCTGCTACCAATTTCTTGTTAAATATTACTTTTCAAAATATTCAAAAGTAGATAAAAATCTCCACATAACCTGCCTGTATTTTTTTGCAAAAAATAAATCAAACAAACAAAACCAGAATCTTGGCCAAGCAAGCGAGTGCTGCTTCAGCGACCTTACCAAACAAGAGTCTCCAACCTCCAACTGCCAATCTCTCGGTCGACCTAATGGTCAACAAAGCGAAAACCAAAGGAATTGATGGACGGAGCTTTGAACATTGCAAGCACTCGCCCCCAGTCAACTGATCTGGGTTTAATCCATCACAGTTCTTTAGCCCACTCTGCCACCCCAGTAATGGTCACTGCAAAAATAACGCCAAAGGATACCTCAGTCAGGACCGGCCAACACCTGGAGGGTCAAATCAAGAAAACCGGAAAAATCACTTTGGCTGCAAAGACAAGGGTCTCCTCATACAGGACGCCTCCTCAGTAATATTCCACTGTTCCATCAAGACCACTCCTTCAGACGGCTGCGTCTCTGATGAGGACCGACGTGTCGGGCACAAACTGTGGCAATGTGCCTTTTAATGAGCACACCGGTGCAGGGGTCACCCTTCTGTCCACGGGTCCTTAGACCAACAAAATAGAGATTGGCACTGAAGCTGGAATTCAGATAACAAATTTATTAATCACTCATGAGTTTGACTACGTCCACACAGCACTCTCATGCTGCCTGAGGTAGTACATTGAAGTCACAGAACACAGGCCTTATATACAGCTTTTTCTGCACTGGTAAGCATGTGGATACAAATAGAAGGTACAGGCCCACGCAGGAATAGTTACCAACAAACATGGGCGGATGGGAAATCACTTAGTCAGCAAAGTGGGAGGGGGAGCAGGAGTGCTTATGGCAGCACTAAGAGATTGACAGTTGAGTCTGAGACCAGGTGTTCTGGCAGCTACTAACTCTTAGCATGCATATTACTTTTAGCTGAGTCAGGAAGTCAACTAAAATAGACAGTACAGGCAGGGTAAAAGACGAGCAGCAGAGGATGGGAGAATTACAAAGCCATCAAAATGGATGTCACAACCAAGATGGCTCCAGCTTATGCTAACAGAAATGATTCCAGATTTCCACACAATGGCGCCGGTCGGGCATGGACGGGCACAAATAGGCATGGGTTGTGTGTGTGTGTCCCGTGACTGTCGGTGTGTATCCTTGTCCCCCACAACTGGCCTGCTAAACCAGCAGTAAGTGAGCACCACAATACGGCTCCACTTTCCTCCGCACAATCGCCATCAAACACCGCGGCGGATCAGGGAAGGAGCACGATGGTGCTATACAGAGAGTCAGAAGGTATTTAAAATAATGCGTGTCAAAGTGATTATTTAAAACAATAGACAGCTCTACATGATGCACAGTACCCGCAATCAGCCTGTCTCCAGGCTAACCGTTAATGATGCTTCATATTATTTTGAGCTAATTTGTCCCTACTTTCAGGCCTCTAATCCATACTAGTTTATAGAGTAATGTTTATAAAAGAAGCTTGCATAATGTAATGAGTGATGTCATAACTGCGGTCATAGAACATATCATGAGTGATGTAATAGGTGAGGTCATAAGCAGTGCATGGCAGAGACCCCATTTATAGTTAGCTCTTGTTAGACCATACAAGCTTGATGTAGTGTTTCCCTAAACTTTCTGCCTTTTCCTCATGGGTTTGGCTGATTCTATTTTTATGGCCTTAGGGCTCGGGGCACTTTCCCACTGTAAACGCAGTGTGAAAGTGTGTGCGCCCTTCCTACAACACGTTGGGAATTGGTGCTTACCTGATGTTTTTAAACATTTCTCAAGCCTGCCGCTGCAGCCCTGTTTGCACACACTTGCATGCATTATGTTTATAAACATGTGTCAAAGCCTGCCATTGCAGACCTCTGTGTGCGCGCTGGCCAATCCTATGGAGCCCTATCACTACCGCTAGGGCACTCCTGGGGTAAGTCTTAAGGGGTAAAGCAAGTGGTAGGGGAAAGGCAGGGCAGGTACATGTGTGTTCCCTGCCCAGGTAGTTAAGAATACACATGTATGTTTTCAATACCTATGAGGTTTGGTCTTCCCATAGGTTAACATAGGGAAATTGTTAATATTACTTCAAGCTGCAATAGTGGCTTACAGAGGAGCAGCCTCATAATGTTTCCTATCATTGTATTCACAATGACAAATCGTCTCTTGTGATGGAGCTTAGAAATGCTACTTCTAGAAACAGAGTGCATCACCGCTGCTATCTTTCCAATTGTAATCTTTCTTTCACCCTAAGCAGCACTTTTGCACCACAGGATGTCTTTTGAGGATATAGCACATCTTACTGATAACAAAGCTGAAACCAAGGTATCTAGTTCAGCAGAGGCACAAGATATATATGGCCTCATCCGGGAAGTCAGGTCATTTGATATGACACAAGGACCAGTTACACAGCAGTTACGCCAATTAGAATATTTGATGCGTCATGAAATCAATCAGAGATTGCATGCAACAACGCTTATACAGTATGTAGGAAGGTGGATATCTGACTATGGTTACCCCCAACTTTTTGCCTAGTGTCTAGCTGGTTTTTCGACTTAGTTGGCCTGAGATCCTGCCATTCAGGGTCTCGGGCTGTCTGCTCTCTCTTTAAAATGGACTCCATGTACCCTAGGTACATACACAATTTGTAAGGATCACCTTATTGGACCCTGTACAGTGTACCCTAGGTACCCAGGGCATAGGTGTACCCTAGGCCTCCCAGGGGCTGCAGCATGTATTATGCCACCCCTGGTCTGGCCTTCCAATCAGACACAACTGGCTGATCACTCAGCTGGGGCAAGGTCGTGTAATCACCCCTTGCTTAGATATAGTATACCTATATCTACCCTTAATATAGACACATGTGTACCTATCAGCCACTCCTATGGCAGGCCTTAACAATCCTGGAGGCAGAGTGCTTGGTAACATGTGAGATGGTGCTCTAGCATGAGCTGAGCCTGTCTGCAGCTTTCGGAACCATGTCCTTATAGCTGTTCTATGATATAGCCTACCATATACTCTTAAAGTGCCTTATAATCTTAAACGGTTATGGTAACTATGGTTTGGCTTTATCAAAACATGTCGTGTAAGGTGTCTAACACTTTGGAATAATACCCCCATACCATTTCTGGTGATGAGGATATTATTCCCCCCTTCTAGAGGGAGAGACATGTTAAAATCCTACTTTGCTGTTTAACTCTAACCAAAGCCTCAGCATCACAAAATGGATGCTGTTGCCACAGACACGAGTCTGACCTCCTGCTGCTGGGAGTGATCCCGGCAAAAGGGAGGCTTGGACAATAGGTTTCCTGCTTGGGGAGGTGCTAGCACCTCCCCAGACAGACTTTAGTGTATTGGGGCAGGGAGGGCTGAAAGGAATGAGACATGCCTGGGGCACACAAGGTGTCCCATGCATAGTCCAGTACAAACCGGTGCTGGGGCACACCAGCCCCAGTCCTGGCGCGAAACTGGACAAAGGGAAGGGGGTGTAACCACCCCCCTCCCAGGTCCCACCCATAAGGCGTGACCTAGCAGGCAACCCAGCCCCCCAGATTAGTATAAGAGTGGTAGCTGGGCCCCAGGAGATTAGATTATCCTGAACCTGCAACTTGAACAGAAACTCTGGACCTTCGACATTTGACGAAAGAAGAAGACTGAAGAATCTCCCTTGTGGCCAAGGAGTGGCTACCCTGTGCAAACAGGCACCATCAAGAGACTACCCTTTGCTTTGCTGAAGTTCTACGAGGGACCGACTGCAGAGCCCGACCAGAGCCTTGACTTCCAGACTTCTCCGACCCTGATCCACAGCCGAGCAGAGATCCGTGGAGGCGATGAGAGACGTGGGACCGGCTACCTGGGAAAAGTGGCGAGTATCTTCCAGCGCAGCTTCTGAGGCACCCTCGAAGTTGTGCATCGGGGATTGAGAAGCCCCAACCCCAAGCACCATCTGCACCGAAGATCAGCCCCCCACACTCCACGAGTCCTGCGTGGGGCCCTTCTGCATTTTCCTGCTTGCCGCGTCTGTCCGGTTGCTTGCCCGTTGGCTAGCGGCCTTTGTGACGACACACCTTGAAATCTTCACTGCTGGTTTGGCTCCTCCAGACTGGCTCCCGCTTCTTTGCAAAAGAGAAGCACCCCAGACCTTCCTGGTCTGCACCAGAAGCACGTCCTCCGTTCTTCGTGGGTCCCGCTTGCCAAGGCTTGGTGAGTCCTAGTTCGACTTCGACGCCGCCGACAGCAAGAGCCTTCGTGGGACAGCTCGCCACCTGGTCCTGGTCGTCCTCGACGTCTCCTGGTACCCGTGGCTGCAGCGACAAGCTTCACCTTTCACCTGCAATCTTCACGACATCGCCTGGTTCCTTCCTGGTTCCACGTGGTCACTGGCTAGTGACCTTGACTCTGTCCCTTCTGCTTGCAGGTATCCTCTCTTCTTGATCCCAGCCTTGGGATCCACCGGGCACTCTTCACTGACTGCCTGTCAGCAACTTTCCTTCAGGCATCCATAGAAGTCCACGACGAAACCCGACGCAAGTTCACACCTATGCACCCGCAGCCCGTGGGCTAGGTAACTTGGGTACTTCGGTGCTCACAAGGGTAGTGACTATCCTAGGGTCTAGTTTCCGAGTCTCGACTCTCTAGCTGCTTCAGAAGTGTCCTTAAACTGTTAATTTCTAACTGCTAGTAATTCTATCGACTTTTACGCATTACGCGTGAGTGTTTCCACTCTGCACCTGAATCCCGTGGGCCTCCCACTTCCTAACTGTTGCTAGTGTAGTGTAGCCCCAGCAATTCCCTAGGCCTAGGCCTATCCTATTTCCGTGACAGTGGCCCTTATTCCACTTCTTTAGTATATGGTTTGCGTGGCCCCTAGGGCCTAACTGTATTACTTACCTGTGTGACTTAATGTATGCTTGAATAAGACTGTGTTGTACTTACCTCTAATCTCATAAAGAGTGCTGAGGGTTTGACTAGAATAAATACACTTTATTTTATATACATATCTGTTGTGGTGTCCTTTCATTTGGTATTCAAGGGATTATATATGGTATCACAGCTGGCTTCACATGCCATTCAGAGTTTAGCTTAAGACTGCTCTTGTCCATGCTACCACTAGGATAGCTGGTCTATAAGGTTGACTTTACAACCAATCACCATATGGGTTGTTTGGACTGATATAAGGTGTACACTAGAGCTAGTGACATCATACATCAGGCCAACTTCTCACACAGTATCATAAAGCTAGCAGGATACCGAGAGGGCTGAGACTGCCATTGAAACCTATGATGTTTAAAATTAATTAGAAATTCATGGACAAATGGTATTCTATTCTGAATAAGTGTTCCCTTGATCTCATATTATTAATAGTCGAAGAATTATCGACTGTCCTGATAGTTTTGGAGCAAGAAATCAAAGAATTACAAGAGACTATTAAAACACGCATGGTAACAGAGAATTGGAATTTGAGGAAATTTACATTAAATTGAACACATACGCTAAAGATACTCGCGCACGTAAAGTCCGTAAGTTCAGGAGAGACACTATAGATTACAAATTAGACTAGGTTTACTCCTGGGCGGAGGTATATGCAGAAAAACGTTCATTTCACAAGACTGGAACGGATTCATCAGATGAGAGTGTAGCATCTGTCAGCGATACACGTATGTCAAGGGCACCAGTTCCATCTACAAGTGGAACTGGTAATATTGAGACATCCATACCAGCAGTTCCTAAACCAACTTTTTTAGATACCAGTCCCGCGGCCAACAATCCGCCATTAGAACAACAGGTGATACAACCAGACATAACAACAAAAAAACCCGCAGAGGTCGCGGAGGGGGTCAGATCGACAAACACAGGTCGCAGACAGAAGAAACACTAGTTGTTAATATTTCGTCAGTTCAACTAACGGAGTCATAATTAAAACTTTTGAACAAATGTATAACTTTTGTACCTACTTTTCACACTAACACTTTTATCTTGGAAATTGATTTGTATAAATTCATGAGAAAACTTAGATTACGTTATTTTTTTGCTGACAAAGCACTGGCATCGGATGAATCTGACGCACCAAGGATTGAGGAATTCAAACCTAGAAGCACATTTGTGGCACCAACATCTCATAAAGTTTTGGATACATTTGAGACACTTGTAAAGAAAGACTTATTGAAGTTACCCAGTCCGTCTAAAAAGATACATAACTTAACAAAAACAGACAGGACGGCGTTGAGAGATTTACGCAACAATAGTACAATTGTGTCTGACAAGGGTGGGTCTCTTGTAGTCATGGACTGAAGCTTCTAGGAAGCTAAAGTAGAGCGTATGCTATCTGATGAAACTACATACTTACCTATGAACAATGATCCTACTCAAGAGTTTCAGGTGGTCTTGTCACAGATTCTAGCACATGCCAAAGATATGGGATGGATTATTGATAAAACATCTGCATTTCTTTTTTCACGATTTCCTCGTAGGCCAGAGATTTATATGTTGCCAAAAATACATAAAAACCTTATTGATCCACCTTTTCGGCCCATAGTGTCGGGCTGCGGTTCTATACATGAGCCGTTGGGACAATATTTGGACACGTTCTTACAAACTATTGTTCAATCAAGCGTATCTTACGTGCAAGACACCACACATTTTTTGACATTACTCAAAAGCACCATTTCGCCAACAGGAGTTGAGATCTGGTTATGTACTATAGATGTAGTAGCTTTATATACATCTATACCACACACGGAGGGGATTGAGGCTGTTGAATGGGCGCTACTTCAATCAAGAGACATTAAGGCCGATAAGGTTTTTCTGTTAGAACTTCTACAATATTGTCTTTTTCATAGTTACTTTAAATGGCAAGACAGATTTTACCTACAAACGACCAGAACCTCTATGGGTTTTTCCGGGGCCCCCAGCTATGCGAACATCTTTATGATGAAGTTTGAGCAGGAGCACATTTTGAATGATCCAGATTGGACAATGCATTTGATTATGTATCGCCGGTACATAGATGACATATTCATCATTTGGCAAGGCACAGCATACGACTTGTCACACAGATTAGACCAGTTGAACACTAGGAATTCCAGGATTCAGTTTACACATAATATGAGCAAACAAACTATCTTGTACTTAGATGTACAGGTCACACTAATGGGGAATGTCATAACCACGAAGGTGACTAAACCAACTGATCGCAATAACACTTTATTGTACACAAGCTTTCATCCGATGTCCTTAAAAAAACACCTTCCATTTTCCCGATTTCTTCGGATGAAACGCATTATTTCAGATAATCAAGAATATCAGACAGCTTTGGTTCGATTCAAAAAGCTCTTTCTGGAAAGGGGTTACCCAGAGGGGGTAGTTGAGGCAGCAGCTAAACGGGCAGATGAGATTTCTAGAGCAGAATTATTGACCAAAAAGATGAGACCTAAGGACAGGCGTGAAGACTTTGTATCCACGTTCTCGACTCAGGCAACAGCCATTAAGAAAACTATTTTAAGACATTGGGAGTTATTGCAAACGGAACCTGACTTTAACTATCTTTTTCAAGATCCACCCATTTTTACGTATAAGAGGTCCAATAACATCAGGGAACTGCTTAAAAAGAGAGAACAAACTAAACAGGAAGATAAAGGCATGCAAAAGTGTTATAATTGCTCACATTGCAACAATGTTCTAGTGGGTACAACCATTTCACATTCATGGTCTGGTATTTCCATTAAATTGTCATTCACGGCCAATTGCAATACACACAACATAATTTATGCGATACGGTGCCCTTGTGGCCTCTTTTATGTTGGGAAGACAGAGCGATCTCTCCGAATTCGCATCACTGAACATAAAAGGCGTATTAGAACTGGAGTCACGACGTCCCCTTTAGCAAGCCACTGGAATGAATTCAAACACACTATAGCACAATTAAGATTTACTGTACTAGAGGTGGTCAAGCATCGTAATGACAGGGACATGTCTAAATTGATCACTCGTAGGGAAACATTTTGGATAAAGTTTCTAAATACGCTACATGTGGAGAAGTGTGGCTAAATGGTTAGAGCGGCAGACCCTGATGCAGAGGTCTGGCCCGGGACCAGGGTTCAATTCCCCGCCTCGGCGTGTCTTGAGCTCAAAATTCCACGGACCTGATAATTCTCGCCTCGGTGCCTATTCCAATCATGGAGTCCCACTCTGCAACTCTGGCCAATAGCTTGCTTAATCTCCACAACGGCCCCCACAACGCTAAGGATGCCTGGCCTCCACCTTGGGGGTGCCCAGTAGTGGACACCTCACAGGTAAAGCCAGGATGGGTTCCACAGCGGTATTCGTACAAGCGCCTTGAGACCCTTGCTGGTGAGGTGTGCGCTATACAAGTATCAATTTACATTTACATCCGAAGGGGCTCAATGACAAGTTGGAACTCGCTCTTGTTTCCTGTAGCTCAGCTTTGGATGGCACTTGACTACAAGATCTATAAGTCAGCATTAGTAATGCTTTCCTTCTGAAGCATTCAGTTCACGGGGATATAAGAGCAGATCTGTATCAACATATTGAGTTACAATTCCTGATTGTTTTCAGATATTGAGCAGTATATGAGTTTGTTTGTCAATTATATCAATCGTTAATTGGGAATTATACAGATAATGTACCGCTATGTCACCAGCCACTCTAAGGTATATGTTCGAGGCATATGAGCTGCAGATTACACACTTGTGCATAGATCGCCATCTGGTGTTGGACCCGGATGTTTGCAGTTTGTTTTTCCTCTTGGAAATTCTTTGGAAGCACGAGTTCGGTGACTCCTCCCTTGGATCGTATTGCGCATGGGCTTCGGCTCCATCCTCAGATTGTTTTTTTTCCGCCATCGGGCTCAGATGTAATCTTCGCGCTCCGGTTGTTTTCGATCGGGATCTCCCCACTCGACGTGCCTCTCATCGACAAGACCTTCGGTTCCAGTCGTCGACGACTGCCTTCGGGCCTGCCCAAGCTCCGGTCCAGGCTAATTGAAAGGACTCCATTTAAAAAGTGTCCTCGATGTGGGTCAAAATTCCCCCACACCGATCTCCACGAGGTGTGCAACCTCTGCCTCTCCCCTGAACACGAGGCTTGAGACTGTCCGGCGTGTAAATCCTTCCGGTCCAAGAAAACGATTCGGGACCGAAGAGCCAGAAGAACCATGGCACACTCTTCGACGGCGATCCTGGACGACATCTTCGGGGAAGGCGTCGACGCTCCAGAAGAACACCACACCGACGAGGGACTCGTCAGCGCCTCCAAAGCCGACGATTCAGATGTGGAGGACATCACTCCAGCACAGAGGGTCGTGAGTACTACTCTACCCCCCTGCCCCACATCCTCGCCGGCACCGAAAAAGGCTTCGGTCACGCCTTCGCCTTCGGGCCTAAGCAAGACCAAAGACACTGCTTCCCACACCGCACCTTCGGGCCGGTAAAGAAGCCAATTAAGCCTTCACGCGGCTCGGGCTTGAGCCATCCCACCGTCAGAGCCGATAAACACCCTTCGGCACCGAAAAAGAAACCGGCCTCCATCTCGACACCGAGCCCCACACCGAAACACACTGGGTCGAGACCCAGCTCCTCGGCACCGACCCCATCCTCTGTACCGACAAAAGCCCACAAGACCACCGGCACCGAGATTTCGAAGCCGAAATCCATCTCGGCGCCTACTAAACAACCGGAGCTTCCCAAGCATGGTTCCAAACAACGAACCAGCACCGACAAGCCTAAAAAATCAAAGGCCCGATGCCTTCGGCGCCGACGGACCAACCAACCTCTCCAGAACTATTTACACCGGATCCCTTACAAAAAACATTAACTAAGGATCCCAAAACTGAACATTTAATGCTCTCTATCAAAAAGAGACAGTTAGACAAACCTGCTCCGCCTCCACCTCCAAAAAGGAAGGACTCTGCTACCTCCCCTTTCAGACTACCTTCACCACCTCCTCCACCTTCCCCTCCTCCACCTTCCCCACCCCATCATTCCCCCACCCTATTCCCGGATGAAGATGATCAAGGGGATCCATACGACAACATAGGGGATGTACCCCAAGATATACCTACAGGGGACCCCACTCCCACAGGATCCCCAGACCCATGGGACGATTATAATATCCCTGATGTCCCTAACGTCCCACAAGACAATCTTTACCCTTCCAGACCTTCTCCACCAGAAGACTCCTTGGGGTTCAATCATTTATTGCAAAGGGCGGCAGACTACCACGGGGTAGATTTACATACCGACCCAGTGGAGGAGGATTTCCTCCTAGATACATTTGACACCACACATAGGACCACCTCCATATTGCCTATACTAAAAGGTGTTCTAAAACATGCGCCAGAGGTGTTTAAGGACCCAGTCAGGGCCAGGGTAATTAACCCGCGCATTGACAAAAAATATAAAGCCGCCCCAACAGACCCCACCTACATTAGAGGGCCAGCTCCACTAGATTCCTTGGTGGTATCCACAGCACGGATAAAGGGCCAATTCCCAGGCGTCAGGTGATGCACCACCACCTGACAAAGAGTCTAAACTCTTGGACGCATCAGGCAAACGTACTGCATCTCAAGCGGCCAATATATGGCGTATCGCCAATACACAAGCACTACTAGCGAGGTATGACAGGGCCAATTATGACGGCTAAAAGCCATAATGCACCATCTCCCTGATAAATACAAAGCTAGGGCCAATGAGCTAATTCAGGAGGGCAAAACAATTACCAATACCTCCATACGTTGTGCCTTAGATGCAGCAGACACAGCCTCTAGGGCTATCAATACTGGTGTCCTCCGTCGCCATGCCTGGCTAAGGATATCGGGTTTTAAACCGAAGGTACTAGCCTCCATCCTCAACCATCCCTTTGACCAGGAACATCTGTTTGGCCCCAAAGTGGATGACGCCCTAGAGAAAATGAAAAAGGACACTGACACGGCAAAATTCATGGGAGCCTTACAATCTCACCCTCCCAGACGCTCCTTTTGCCGCTCTTCCTTTCGGAGCACATCCAGAGGCTACTCCTCAGACACCGCTTCCACTTCATACAAATCCCTTACTCAGTACACCTTTACAAGGGGTTACCAAAGAGGCGGCTACAGGGGCAACAATAACAAAGGCAGAGGCAAAACAAACACCGCCCGCTCTGCCACCGCGCCTCCCCAATGACTTCCCTCCACTTCCCCCAGACCATCACACTCCGGTCGGGGGCAGACTCCAACATTTCCTTCCGTTCTGGACTACCATCACCTCAGACAAATAGGTAACGCAAATAATTCGGTCAGACTACTGCCTAGAACTAACATCTACCCCCCCCCCCAAACATTCCACCCAGACAACGCCCGATGTCACCAGAACATCTGCGGCTACTCAAGCAGGAGGTAATCTCCCTCCTAGACAAAGAGGCAATAGAACACGTTCCAACCAACCAACAAAATATAGGGGTCTACTCCCTGTATTTTCTCATACCAAAAAGGAACGAGACTCTACGGCCCATCCTAGACCTTCGGCCCCTAAACACATACATACACTCAGACCACTTTCATATGGTGACGCTTCAGCAGGTACTTCCGCTACTTTCCCAAAACGACTTCCTCACCACTTTGGACCTAAAAGACACTTACTTCCACATTCCAGATCACAAGGCCCACAGGAAGTACCTCAGATTTGTAGTGGACGGCCAACACTACCAATTCAAAGGGCTCCCGTTCGGAGTCACAACCGCACCACGAGTATTCACCAAGTGCCTAGCAGTGGTGGCAGCACATCTGCGAAGACAACACATTCATGTCTTCCCATACCTAGACGACTGGTTGATAAAAGCCAGTTCATACAATCAGTGTGTACAACACACACACACACACCACCATCCAGCTACTTCATCAGCTGGGCTTCACGGTAAACCACGAAAAGTCCCATCTCCAACCATCCCACATAAAACAATATCTAGGTGCCACTATAGACACCTCAAAAGCGCTCTCCTACCCCAACCCTGCCAGGATTGCAAGCATTCAGGCTCTACGTGCAAAATTCATAGCACAACACTCCCTTCCAGCTCGGGTGTTCATGCAACTAATAGGGATGATGGCCTCTTGCATCTTCATAGTACCTCACGCAAGACTCCAGATGCGTCCTCTCCAAGAATGCTTAGCGCACCAATGGAACCAGGCCCAGGGTCAATTAACAGATCTGGTGTTGGTAGACGGTCGTACCCATCGCTCTCTGCAGTGGTGGACCACCACAAACCTTTCCAAAGGTGGACCGTTCCTGGCCCCGGTTCCACAGATAGTACTAACAACAGACGCATCGCTCTCCGGCTGGGGAACTCATCTATTACATCTCACCATGCAAGGCAAATGGACACCTCAACAGAAGCTACTCCATATCAACCATCTGGAGTTACTAGCGATCTTCCTAGTCCTAAAATCCTTTCAGACACAGATTTTGGGCAAAGCAGTCCTAATCCGCTCAGACAACATGACAGACATGTATTATATTCAAAAACAAGGCGGCACATACTCTCCACAGCTCTCTCAATTAGCACAGAGCATATGGAGATGGGCCATACCCCGGAAAAATGTTCTCCTAGCCCAACATGTCCCAGGAGTACAAAACACTATAGCAGATCTACTCAGCAGACAAACACAACAACTCCACGAGTGGGAACTTCACCCGCAAGTTCTTCACCCATACTTTCAAATGTGGGGGCATCCACAGATAGACCTCTTCGCCACCCACGAAAACAAAAAATGCCCAAGCTTCGCCGCCAGATACCCACACCCTTTGTCCAAAGGCAATGCGATATGGATGAACTGGTCAGGCAGATTTGCGTACGCTTTTCCGCCTCTCCCACTCATTCCACTAGTAGTGCGCAAACTACAACAGCACTCCCTCATACTAATATTAGTAGCGCCAACTTGGGCCAGACAACCGTGGTACACCACACTGCTAGAACTATCGGTAGTACCGCATCAAAAATTACGCCTCTCTCCACACCTCTTAACCCAGAACCATGGAGAGATCAGACACCCGGACCCAGCTCAGCTCAACCTTGCGATCTGGCTCCTAAAATCCTAGAATTCGGGTACCTAAATCTTCCCCCTGACTGTATGAACGTCATCAAAGAAGCTAGGCGCCCTACCACTAGAGCGTGCTACGCCGCCAAGTGGAAACGTTTTGTTATCTATTGTCATAACACCATCAATCCAGTAGATGTGTCCATTCAACACATCATAGGCTACTTAGTCCACCTACAAAGGTGCAATATAGCCTATACGTCCATTCGACTACACCTCGCAGCCATAGCAGCTTACCTACAAAACAGGCAACATCTCTCACTCTTTAGAGTACCTGCCATTAAAGCCTTCATGGAAGGCCTTAAAAGAATAATTCCCCCCAGAGTGCCACCCTCACCTGTGTGGAACCTAAATATTGTTCTCACATGACTAATGGGACCTCCTTTTGAACCCCTACACAAATGTGAACTTCAATTCTTAACATGGAAAACTGCTTTACTTGTAGCCATCACTTCCCTCAGAAGGGTCAGTGAGATACAAGCATTTACTATTCAAAAACCTTTTCTACAAATGCACCATAATAAGGTGGTTCTCCGTACCAACCCAAAATTCCTCCCCAAAGTCATTTCTCCTTTTCACCTAAACCAATCTGTAGAACTACCAGTATTCTTCTCGCAACCACAAACTGTTGCAGAAAGAGCTCTTCACACACTAGATGTCAAACGAGCCTTACTCTACTACATCGAGAGAACACAACCTTTCCGTAAGACCAAACAACTGTTTGTCTCTTTCTCTCCACCACACAAGGGCAACCCCATCTCCAAGTCGGGGATAGCTAGGTGGATTGTCAAATGTATTCAAATTTGCTACCATAAAGCAAAACGAACGCTATCCGTTCCCCCTAAAGCCCATTCTACACGTAAAATAGGGGCTTCAATGGCTTTTCCAGGGAACATCCCATTAGATGATCTTTGCAAAGCAGCTACATGGTCAACACCGCACACTTTCACCAAACACTATTGTGTAGATGTGCAAACTAAGCAACAAGCTAGTGTGGGCCAGGCTGTACTCAAAACATTATTTCAAACCACTGCAACAAATACGGGTGGTCGCCGCTAACGGTGGGTACTGCTATATAATCTATGCACATGTGTGTAATCTGCAGCTCATATGCCTCGAACGGAATATGCTTCTTACCAGTATGCATCTGTTCTTGGCATGTAGAGCTGCAGATCTACACACGCCACCCGCCTCCGGCTACCTGTATCTGTTCCAGCTTATCTTATTTAGATAACACACACATGGGCATCTTCACTGTTATTACTACGCTCCATCTTTCCCTGCTGGCGAAAAACAATCTGAGGATGGAGCCGAAGCCCATGCGCAATACAATCCAAGAGAGGAGTCACGAACTCGTGACTTCCAAAGACTTTCCAAGAGGAAAAACAAACTGCAAACATCCGGGCCCAACACCAGATGGCGATCTATGCACAAGTGTGTAGATCTGCAGCTCTACATGCCAAGAACAGATGCATACTGGTAAGTAGCATATTCCTTCTGTTAATTTGCACTACATTTTTTGTATGTGAACCAATTATTTTTATGATGGTATTGTATGCATTAAGTCCATGGATTACGCATCAATTCTTGTTATTTTACTAAGTTATGCTGAAATACCTTCATTACTCTCTTACTAACATGGCGTTCCGTCACGCATGAGGTTTCTTGAGGTGTTTTCCGCAGTCCTATTTCTATTTTCACTATCTCCGTAGAGCTCGTAAAGCGGCAATTTTTTCTGCATTCAATTGTTGTCGGACAGCCTAGATAACAGGACGTTAGGTTTTGGTTTGACGCGTGGCTCCTTAAAGTTGCGGGTGAGTTTCCCTGGAAGGGTTGTGTTGCTGAGAATTCTATAACTCAGGACGGAACCCAAGTAGCCTGATTATTACACATTCATTTTTTTAGAGAGACGCGTGTATCACCGCGAAGGGCTTTTAACAATTTTCAACTTAGAGTAACATTGTGCTTCGACGCATCTGCGCATACTCGGTGAGTGTTTAATTTGTTTTAGCCCGTTCACTTGACTCTGGCAGGTATGATTAAGACGCTAAGTAAGACGCATTTGTTTTATCATCCTAGCGTGATGGGGTATAGCTGAAGCATCCAGTTTTGATCTATTTTTGGGCAAGATATACGTGGGAGACACCTACGTGTTTTAGTGGTAAGCTTTGACCCTTGGAACACTCGGGCCATACGGGTCCAGACATCAATATTTACTGATGGTTTGCCACATACCCTTGCACTTTGGTATATTACAGGTACACAACATAAGATCAGCGTGTGGATTGTTGTTTATAAGGCTGTCCTTTTTCGATCTCACACCAGATATTGGAGGTAATTCAATTGATCTAGTCACGTTTGATTTCCCCATATTGATCATAATTCACACGGTTGTTTCACGTCACTATTACTACATTGTTTTTGCAGGCTAGTGTCACCAGATGGTGGTTGGGTTTGTTACGCTACACTATATCTTTCCCCCACTTAAGCTGAGAGCAATGAAGGCCATAGCACATAAGATCATTTCATTGGCATATTAACTGCTAATTTTCAAAAGAGACTTTGATAATCCTGAATGGTTTAGCCATAGCTTAAGATGACTTTGTGCAAAAAAACAGTGACTATGCTTATTTCACACACATGCATTTGTTGGTAGATTTCCCCTGACTAAGGGTGTATGATCACCCGAAATGCATTGGTAGTGATGTATCTCCGTGTACGGGAGCTTTTTTTATTTTACGAATTGTTTCGGCTACATTGAAGTTGCTGAATAAAGAATTATGAGGATGGATTCGAAGACAACTTACATGGTTTATGGTTTCGAGAGAATCATTTATGGACTCACTGATTATTGTGGTTTAACAATGTATAAGATTTTCATGGTTTGTTTGAATATTGTTTTCAATTTGAATTTAACACACTCATTTTGAGTTATTTAGAGTAGTGCGCCTCTTGTCTAAGACCTATGTCTTATTTGCACTTCTAGAAAGTGAGCATTTCTTTGCTCTAAAACACTTTGTGTGCCTTTTAGTTTGACTCCAGACCACACTGGAGGATAGGGGATCACATCTGTGCATTCTCCAGAGATCGATATAAACTTTGGGCATGTAAGTGGAATGACAGACCTCTGCCATCTGAGGACTTCGCTGGATAGATTTGAGGAAGCAGTTTTGACTCTTGGCCACTGGGAGTCAATTCACGGCCCCACTAAAGATTACGATCTGCATTCCATGGCCCCATGGCAGACGGGACTGAAATTTAGGGGTGACATCTGTGGTTCAAAAGGAAACTCCCTGAACCACCCCCAACTTCAATGGCACACTATAGTATAACTACTGGTGACATAGTTCAGCTGGGCAGAGATAAACTTGTGGGGACGTAGGACTTGAGATCCCGGAACTGCGTGACTCACACCACCAGAGGAATCTGCACAAGGAGGATTACTGCCATTGGAAGGGAATGTGCACCCTTTCTGTGTAGTGGCTGCCCTGGGCTGATACCTGCTGCTGTGTGGCGCCTTGAATTGTGCTCGCCAGTGGCTTGTTGACTTGCCCCATGTTCTCTTGTGGAGGTTTTGGGGACATCAAACACCTCCTGCGAGGGACCCACACCATCTACCTGTGAGACCTGGAGAGCGGTGCCCTCTTAATTGCCCACATCGTCTGCTCGATCCCAACAAGTTGGGTGTTGTAAGCGTGAAACTAAGCATTGTGCCCGATTACTGCTTCATAGAGGTAGAGTTTGAGCTAGCTAATCTGGAAGCTTTTTAGTGGCACAGCTCAAGGTCTGCCAGGCAAAGGGGGTGGCTTGCAAAGGAAGAGCCAAGAAGGTGGAGATTCAGGAAGCCTCAAGGGCCTGGGAAGAGTTCCACCCTGAGGGGAAGTGGATAGTGGCTCTGAGTCGGAGTGTGGGGCACTCTAGAACCGGCAGCAGTATCTCCTTGTGGAGCTTGTCTTATGAGGAGCTGCAGAACAGGAGGGAAGAAAGGAAGTTAAAGTTAAAGCTTGCCTAGGCTGCCAAGGAGCAGGCCCTAGTCCTTCCAAAATTAGAAAACGAGCAAGTCCTGGCCAAATTGGACAAAAAGCAAGATCTGGCTGAAAAGAGATTAACCATGGAAGAGAAAAAAATGGCCCATGAGCTTAGCCTCAGAGTTTGATATTAGAGCCCTACAAATAGGGTCAAACATCAGTAATGGTGATAGCGCCCCTGCAGTGTCTAACAGTGAGAGTAGAGGTCTAATCCCAAAGGATATAGTACAGGATTACCAGGTGGGGGATAATATCAACAAATGATTGGCAGCCTATGAGGTGGCTTTCAAGGTACACCAGGTCCCCTAGGGGAGATGGGGAAGTAGTTTGTGGTGGTACATGTGCCCCTCCCCCCCTCTCCTTGGGGAGGGAGACCCTCCTTACACTAGACTTGGGGGATCAGACTGACTACCCTGCCATGAAGATCGTGTTCGACAATAAGTTTGGAATAACTCCGGACAATCACTGCCAGAGGTTTAGGGTCAGATGCAAACAGACCACACAAAACTGGGTAGACTTGGACTATATGGGTAAGTCACTGAAAGGCTGGGTGTTTGGCAGTAAGGTCAATTAGCTGGAAAAGCAGCTTCCTGCATGCAAGAGCAATACTTTCATCTTTGCGGGCAGGGAAAGAGAAAAAAAACTCCACTTCCTGCAAGTGAGAGCATTTTGACAGCTCCTGCTTGCTGGAAGCAAGAGTGTTTACTTTTGCTTGGCAGTAGCTGTCAGCTCCCACCAAGCAAATGCAAACTGCCATTTTCCAAGGGTGGGTACCTCGGGAGATAGCAGGAGCCGGCCCTGGGGGCGGCGGCAGTCCCCAGGGCCATTATTGGTTCCAGGAGGGGGGGCTGCATGACCCTCCTCCTTTGTTGTACACGTGCCGGCCCCGAGGAGGTGGTGGTCCCTGGGGCCGGGTGTTTGCATGGACCCCCTCTTCAATGTTTATTTAAGCCCCCAAGAGGTGGTGGATCCGAGGTGTTCTTGCGGCACCAACTATATATATTTTTTGTATTAATAGCCCGGGGAGGTGGTGGTCCCTGAGGCCCGGGGGGTATTGCATGGCCCTGCTAAATTTCACCAATAGCCCTGGTGATGTGGTGGCCCAGGTTGGAGTCTGCACGGACCTGTTAAATATCAACAATAGCCCTAGGGAGGTGGAGGTCCACAGGGCAAAGTAAGCCCCTCTCCTTATTTTAATAATATATGCATTCCCTGGGACCTGACCCACCCGGGGGCTTTATTAAACAAGAGCAGGAGACTTGAAACTCGGCTGAAGCAGAGTCCTAAGATGGCTGCTAACGCTTCCTGGTTGAAGCGTTGGCAGTGAATCAGATCTCCGCACGAGATCGGGAGGTTACACAGAGCCTTTGTTTCCCTAGATGTCCAAATTTGGATTTCTTTGAATAACTCTAAAAGTACTGGACGGATTTATACTAAATAACACAAAAGACTCTTTCTGGCCCAAAAGCTAGCTTTCTGCCGAATTTAGTGCAATTCCGTCCAGCGGTTAGGGCTGTAGTCCTATCTAAAATCACCTGCTTCACAGTTCACCTCAAAACGTTCCATGCACACTTTTTGGGGAAATTTCATGAAGAGTAATCAAATGGAGCCAAAGATATAGGCAAGTCAAAAATCGCTTTTCCTATGTAAACAAAGTCCTAACTATAACTACCTACTAGCGACCACCAGTAGGTTAAATGTATAATATGATGCTGGCTCTCTAAATAGTTAACCAAAATGAGGTGCACTGTGCAGAGGGTATCCCTTATTAGTGTACAGGCGCCTGCTTTCACAATCCCAAGGTGCTCTATTTGTGGTAGAGTGTTCGAGCAACATTAGGCTTATAAGAGGGGAGTGTTAGGCATTTGTTGCACACAGAGTCAATAAATGAGACACACACACTCAACAAGGCAGTCTGACACCAATTTATAAAAAACACAGCTTTTTATACTATTTTTGACCACACCGATCTAGATCAACTTTGCGAGTTAGCGATTTTCAGAAACGGAGAAAATACAGCTGTCCGATTTAAGGCATGAGCCTTGAACACTGTAATGTTATCCTATGGGAGAAACATACACTGCATAGTCACTTGATAATGACTTGCAGGACTGTTCTTCTGGACTTCAGGTCAGTAAGGGGCAAAGTCCAAGAAAGCACCAAGAGTCCAGGTTTACCTGCCCTGGGGTGTCCAGATTCCGAGGTGCTTTCACCGGTGGTAGCCTCGAATGCTACACGTTGAGGTCAATGGGGAACAGTACCTTCAAAGAAAGCCTGGGAGGGTGGGACTGGGGGACCTGTCTGGCAGCCCCCAAAGAGGGGCTTGGCTCTTGAGGGTCTCAGGACCACAGAGACGCAGTCTGTTTATGTGGACTTGGGGACTCAGATGCATAGGTGTCCCGTCCAGTGGGTTTGATGAGTTTGAGGCTCTCCCAGTTCTCAGTGCATCTGCAGAAGAGGGAGAAGAAACACAGCAAGATGACTTCTGACGTGGAACTGGCCTCTGTGGAATCCCTCATCGTGCAGGTTGGTTTTGGCGGCAGTGGTGTTCGAACTGAACACAAACAAGACTTGGTGCTTGCAACAGGCACTGGTACCCTGGGTATTGGTGCAGGGACTCTCTGGGGTAGATCAGCATCTCGAAGACTGGATGGGTCGATGGAGCTGGCCTACTGGTCACCTCCTCCGTGGCTGCTGCTTCTTCGGTGGACCCAGTAGTCAGCAGATCAGTGAACCAGACTGTTCGGTCAGGGGCTGCAGGGAAGTGGATCCTCCACTTTAAGGGAGATGCTGGCTGGTTGGCAAAGTGCTGACAGCCCTCAGAGTCTTTGCAATTGTCGAGACAGGAGCAGGCAGGCAGGGTTTGGCGCCAAGTCCACAATTAGTCCACAGTTCTTGCGTTCTTCTGCTCTTCTTTGACTTTCTTTAGTCAGGCGAATCTTAGTTCCTGGTGTCAGGATGCCGCCTAAATACTGAATTTAGGGGCATTAACGGGAGTGAAGGGTAGTAGGCAATGGGCTACTTAACCTTGGGGTCACTACACCCCTATATGACCACTTCCTTTGGGGAGTGGACTTAACCCTGTCCCAGAGTTCGTAATTCCACTGAAAACAAGATGGTGGATTCCTTTTTTCGTGGAGCACATCAGGTAAGCCCTCCTTAGGGGAGTGACTGGCAGTGCAACATTCCTACTGCATAGCTAGTTTTCCTGCAGTCCTGGTGCCAAATGGGTCTCAGGGCAGGGGGTGCCATGTCGACTTTGTCGGTTTGCCTGCACCAGGTCATGCATGCTGCAGTGGTAATCTGCATGGTCTAGGGGAGGGGTCCATAGGGCTCCTCTTCAGTCTCAATGCCGTAGGTACCCAGGTACCATTTACTAGGGACTTGTAGGGGCCTGTAGGGCCAATTGTGGACTATTGTTAGGGAAGACGCACTGGCACAGGGGACCTGGCTGGCAGGGGCCATGTGCACTACAATCTAAACCACATCAAATACCAGGCAAAAAGAGGGGGCTGACAATGCTGGAACAGGCCCTTTCTCACAGTAGGGGAATAGGGTGGTAAGGGTGTTTTTAGGGTTTAGGGGTGGGTAAGGTTCTAGAGTGGTAAGGATGTTTTCTGGGTTTAGGGGTGTGCAAGACTGGTAAGGTTATTTTAGGGCTTATGAGGGGTAAGGGTATAGGGTGGTAAGGCTGTTTTAGAGGTGGGTAGGGCCTTCGGGTGGTAAGGGTGTTTTTAGGGCTTTGAAGTGGGTACGGTTATAAGTTGGTAAGGGTGTTTTCAGGGTTTAGCGGTGGGTAAGGGTATAGGGTTGTTAGGATGGTTTAGGGGTGGGTAGAGGCTTATGGTAGTAAGAGTGTTTTAGGGGTGGGTAAGGTTTTAGGGTGGTAAGGGCAGTTTTAGGGGTATAGGGTAGTAAGGGTGTTTTTTATGGATAGGTAGGGGCGTATGGTGGTAAGTGTGATTTTAGGGCTTAGGTGTGAGTAAGGGTATAGGGTTGTAAGGGTAATTTTAGGTTTTGGGGTGGGTAGGGGTATAGGATGGTAACTGTGGTTAGGGGTTTGTAGGGGTGTAGGATAGTAACCCACCTATTTACTGTGCTGAGTTTTGAGCCTGGCATGCTGCTTGTCAGTGATGTGATTTGCACCTGAAACTTTGATTTACTTCATAGTAAATGTGATTTCTGCCTCATCTATGTGATCAGTATTAAAATGAAGTCATTGCAACCCTGCCCTCACGTGAAATAAAAAGAATAATGAGTACATCTCCTATTTATGGACAGCCTGTTTTTTTCTCTCCCAGCATGTAATTCCGACTTTCTCATGAGTGTCTGGATGCAATTAGGTAATGCTGTGTGCAATGCTTTTTATTCAGGTTTGCTTTCCTCTATTTTTGTTCAGCCAATGTTCAACTTCTAATTTTTACTTGAAAATACTCTGCTAGCTTTATTGGTGCTTTACAATATTGCTTATTTTTTGTTACTTTTTATTTTAAAAGGAGAAGGACCAACGCAGTTTAGACATAAATACAGCAAAGTGCATGCTGGGACTCTTACTAGGAAAAGTTTGGCCTCTGTTTCCAGTTTTTCACCAGTTTTTAGAGGTAATGGACATCGATCTATCTATATTTTGTGTATATTTACACCATTTGTGTTTATAAATTTGCTACAAATAGAAATGTGTTAACTTAGAACATTATCTGCAACTTGTGTTCCCAGAATCAGTTCATCCTACATACCTTAACTGTGTATGTTAAGGAGGGAAAGATGGGGTATATTTAAAAAGGGTCTCAATAAATGAGTTCCAATTTCAAGTAAAATTGTGTTTACTTACACTGAAAGACAGAAGTTGTTCCTACTATACTGGAAAATATCAACAACAACTCTGTTATTGGCTATTGTATCTTAACGTGTAACGTTTTTTCACATTTCAGGAGTTTAACATGGTTTGCATTGCTTGTCTTGTATCCATCAGTACAATTCTCCAGGGCCTTAAGAACACCAGGGCAATTAGGAATCCCCTATGATCCGTATTGTCGCTACCCTTGGAAATCCAGGAACCAGACACTGCTGTCTGGTTCTTAGAGGATGGGGTAGGATAGAAGTTTAGTTCTAATAACCCATATATGTTAGAATAAATACAGTGTGCAACCAGTGTTTTTTTTTTTCCCCAAGGCAAATATGTAAGACTTTCTTTAAGTGAAAGAAATACCCTTAGTAACTTAATGAAGCTTGATGGCATGAACATTACTTCTGAAAGTATATCTAGATACCCTGTAACTTCTCTGGATATTCCAGAGTATGCTTGCAATTTGCAAGCAATGTAATTGCAAGGTTATGATGGGTTATGATAGGACTAAAGGTAAGTACCTTCAAGGGAATTTGTTTGTTAAATAATTTGTATAATTTCGATTCTTAATTAAAGGTTGGTTCGACGTCCAGACGTGCATGCAAGACTCAAACCTTCAGAACAGCCAGATTAATTCGCTGACATCTTCACGACCACTTGAGTGTTTAACGGTGTCGGTAAACAGACACAAGAGTAGTTTTGCCACACAGAGGCTCTTTTGAGATTTAAATAACCTACAGATTAAGACGGGAGCTTTCTGACAATCAACTGAATTTCTTTGACTACAATATACTGATTAGTTACGAATTTAGGACGTCCCGCTTGATTTTCAGTGGATAAAATAACCCGCAGTGATTTGAGGGGTCAACCTTGTAAATAAAATTGTCCTGAGGATGGTCTTGGTAAAGAAAACCTAAAGACCGAAACGTCGACAATCACACTGTTTTCCAGAGAAATGGCTATATTTTGTTGTGAAAAAGTGTTGGATCAATTTGAAAGTGAAGGCATCAAATATTGAAATATTTCCTTTCACTGTATTTAATTGTTGTAATTTGAAGTACCATTTTTTTGAACTAGAAATATAAATTCAATTTTTATATATACACCCGCTTGTTTCTCCTCCTTTTGGTTTATTGAATTTATTGTATTCAGGTTAATATGTGATGATTCACTCACACTTTATTCAATCCTGATTCTGACAAACTAAGCTGATTTAAGTATTGAAAAAGTGATAATTAATAAATTTGTAGGTATATAACTGCCCTACCTTTAATTAAGAATCGAAATTATACAAATTATTTACCAACCAAATCCCTTGAAGGCACCTTTCTACCTGTTTATTCATATTTGCCCGAGCCCTCAAGGGTATATTGGGTTGTCCACTGCACTTACCTTAAAGGTAAGTGCGGCATGTGCTTTGAAATATGGTCAATGTGCACAGTTCTGTATGAGTTTCATAAGGTAAGGCCTCTGCTCCACTGTTGGATGACTACTTGTAAACTTTAGAGATACTCACCAGGCAGGCAGGCATATCTGTGCTGTCAATGCCATCAAGCATGGCCGCTCAAATGGGCGCCATGTTTGCTTCGCCCACTCAACAAAGGTGTTTGTTTCCAGTAAATAAACTTCTAAAGTAGGAGTTTGTTTTCAGAAAACAAAAAGCGCAATAGCTCTGAAATTTAGCGAGTTTTCTGGAGCCATTGTGAGTTTTTGTCTACTCGACACGGCTATGCTTACACTTACGGATGCAGGTAAGAAACATAAGTGAAAATAGCCCCTAAATCGGGTGGTATGAGCGCTACCATGTGGTGAGCCTGTGGTAGACGGGCCGACTGATCTAGGTTTATAAGGGGTAGGGCCAGCTGAGATTCCAGGGGTGTAAAATCAGCACTTCCGCTAACTCTAAATGAGCCTTAATTCTGACAGACTTCTAGCAGCAGATTCCTCACCTTTTGAATATTCACAGGCATCAGATCGGAAACTTTTCAGCAGGGCATCTGTTCACCAGTAGGTGGTGAGGTGGTGCCGTGCGTTGTTCTCCTCCAGAAATTCTGTGTAGAGCCTATATGTGTGGCACTCCAGGGTGCTGATGTCCGTTCCCTTCTTTTAGAGAGTGCAAGGGGTATCTCATACCCCAAAACAGCATGTTTTTAGCCATATAAGGACTGTCGCAGACAAATGTCTGTGACAGATCCTCACCAAATTTCCCTGGGGTCAAGCCATGACTCTTAAGGCCTGCATTGACTGATGAACCTGAATGCCATTCAAGGCTGAAAGACTTAACTGTTCATTGCCAAGCTCCGAAAGACTCTGCAATAATGCATGCCCAAGTTGAAAGTTCAGTCTCGGTCCTGTTTGAGATCCAGAAGTCACAGTAGTCATTCCAGAGGTTTGTCTTCATCTCCATCAAATTCATCAGGTATATGGAAGAAAAAATGCTAGAAATGTAAGCTGGACTCTGCTCCTTCCTACCACGCACACTTCCCTGAGGCGGCGGGGGTTGATGCCACGCATATCGCTCTTGCTTCCGAAGTTGTTCGACTTCAGAGCCAATCCTGCTATTTGTTCCAACACAACCTGTGTTTCGGGGCCATCCCCTACTGCTGAACAAATCAAAGAGTTCTACAAGGCCGTGCTATAGGACTCTTTGAATCCTTGTCAACTCCCTCTGGCGCACGTGCTGCTCCCACAAAACCAAGAGGTTCTCCACCTGGAATACTGCAGGTGGGTTCTTGTAGGCCATTGACGCTCCAAGCCCCCTATGAGGCCTCCTTTGGCTCCAGATTTGACATCCACAGAGCCCCTCTTGCCTTTTAATGAGGCACTTATGGATACTTGCTCTGGACCCTGGTCAGCCGGCATATTGAACTCTGATATCTCCCGGCTGTGTGAAGCTAGCTCTTTATATAGTTTACCAGAAAGAGGTGTACTGTGCAGAGAGTTCAGATATCCCTTATAAGTGGACCGGGGCTTCCTCTATCAATCAAAACCAGGTGAATACGTTTTGAGATAGAAATGTGTTTAGTTTTCAAAAGTCGTAACTGCAATTTTCAGAAGCAGCAATGTAATCCTACGGAGAAAAAACAAACGGTGCATACAAATTCTTTACAGCGACTTACGCGACCAATCTCCTGGACTTAAGGTGAGTATAGGGCAAGGTCCAAGGCAGCACCAACAGGTCACCTCGGGTGGCACTTGGGCGGCCAGATACAGAGGTGAAATACAGCATCGGGTGCCCAGTTGAAGTCAATGGGGATCGGTTCTGTCACAGAGAGGCTGCAGGTTTGGACTAGGGGGCCAGTCTGGCTGAACCAATAGGGGGGCTCCGGTCTCAGGGGCTTGGAGACACCTTTGGTCCTCTTCTCCTTGGGTCGGAGCGGCCGGGTACAGAGGTGTCGCGAGGCATCTGGTTTTTGTCGCTGGAGACATTTGTGGTAGACAGGGCCTGCACAAAGAGGCTGCAGGCGGCGTCAGGAAGTCCACAGCTGGGAAACCCAAGGTGGCCTTCCAGTCTGGAGGGTCTGGGTACCACGCTGGCACTATTGACCCACTTCAACTCTGGCAAGAGGCACAGGTGCAGTGGTGCTTTCCAGTGTCGGTTTTCTGGTGGTCTGCAGTCTTCGCAGCTCTTTTGGGGTGTCTGCAGGATGTGGGGGTGCAGCTTCGTTGCTCTACAGGAGTTCCTGGGTCTTTAGTTGAAGGCTGGATGTCCTCCAGGCTTTTGGAGGCACAGGCAGCATGAGTTATCTTTGGTACAGATGTCGAGGACAGCAGCCAGGCCTGCGAATTTTGCGCCAAGCCAGCTGGTCTTCTTCTTTTCTTGCTTCTTGCAACTCTTCAGCATCTGTCTTCTTTCAGGTTGGCAGGATCTGAATTTTCTTATGCTAGTGGCTCGCCTAAATACTAGATTTAGTAGTGTTAGTGGAGTGTAGGGTAGTGGCCAATGGGCTACTTATCCCGGAGGTAACTACGCCCCCTATATTACCATTTCCTGTGGGAAGTGGGCATAACCCTATCCCAGAGTTCCTAATTATGCCATCACAATGGGCCCTGGTCGGAGGGGGTGGCATCACCTCTGAGGAAAGCCAGATTCGCAGACCAGAGGCGGTGGACTCAATAAAGCTCCCTGCTTTGGAATGCTAATTTACAGGTCCTCCTGTTTGCAAGGGGGATAAACACTCTCTGCCTGGCAGGCTTTGTTTCGGACCTCCTGAGAGCATAGGCTCTCACCCCGTGGGGATAGAAACTAGTCTGTTGCAGTAATTGAACTGACCATGACAGGGACATATCTGCTCATACAGATCTGTCCACATATCTGGTATAATGCACCCTGCCTTAGGGCTGCATGCTTACTTTAGGGGTGACTGGATGCAGTGGCTGCTGGCATGGCACATATGCTGTGTGCCATGTTGTGTTTTCACTTTTTTCTGCACCAAGACACACAGCCTGCAACGGCGGGTTGCATGAGCTTGGTACGGGGTCCCTTAAGGTGGCATAATTCATGCTGCAGCCCTTCAGGACCCGCTTTTGCCTCCTTGCCCTAGGTACCAGGGGTACCATTTGCTAGGGACTTACAAGGAGTGCTAAAGGTATTGCCAATTGGGGAAACAGTTGCTCATTTTAGGGAAAGATCTGGCACTGGGGACCAGGTTAGCAGGAACCCAGTGCACTTCCAGTTAAAATTGCATCCAATACCAGGCAAAAAGTGGATGACAAAAAGGGCACTTTCCTACACCAGCACTAGGTGACCCTGCGTTGTTTTATCTTAGAACACCTCTTCTAAAAGCTTGGTGGTGCAGGCATCTATAAGTAAGACTAACCCTAGTATGTTCCCTACCACTCCTTTCCCAGATCTGGATTTAAAAATGGTGGAGGGGTTTTGGAAACTAGTCTTCTCATCCACCAGCCTGGGGCTCCGATCAGTGAATGTCTGATTCCTTCTGGAGCGCCATTCCCACACCCTTTGGGATTTGGTGGTTTAAGTCCTCCTGGGGGTCCTTGCCCAGGCCATACAGGATGATCATGATGGAGCCAAGTTCACAATGCATTGTGGCTTGGACACTGCCGATTCCATCGGGCGGGCCATTGGCACCAGTGTTGCCATTCGCCACTTTGCTTGGCTGTGGTCCACAAGTTTTTTCAGATATCATCCAGTTGTCCCTCATGCACATGCCATTTGATGAGACTCGCCTGTTTGGGGACAAGTTCAAGGAGAGCAAGGCTACCCCACGCTTCCTGGGCTTATCTGCCCCAACTTGCCAGCCAGTCCAGTCTCCACAAGGCACCCAGCAGTTTTGCGGTTGTTGTTGTGTTGCCCACAACCCTCATGGTCTAGGTCAAAGAGCTGCCAGTACGTCATCCTAGCAGCCCCACCTGCCAAACCCCTTTGGCATGCCATAGGTGGAGCAGAGCTCAGTTGAAGGCAGGATCTGCCATAACTTCAAATAGATAGGTTCTGCAAATTGTTAAGTGGGATATGCCCTATTTTTCATTCTCTCTCCAGTGCACCTTCCACCTCCTCAATTCCTCCCTCTCCCCCAAGTGACTGAGGGTGGAACATCTCCATTTTGTGACAGCATGTGGAAGCCCTTTTGGAAAAAGGGCCCATTGTGAGGGTGCCTATGCCAGAAGTAGGACTTGGTAGTTATTCCTGCTGCTTTCTGGTGGCCAAAACGGACTGAGTCCTTCGACCCGTTTTAGACCTGCGCCCTCTCAATGCCTTCCTCCAGAAGGAGAAATTAAAAATATTCACATGGCCCAAGTGTTACCTGCTGTTGACCCTGGAGAATGGATGGTGGGGTTAGACTTGCGGGACATATAGCCGTCTTGTATGTCCATCGGTTCTACCTGCAGTTCATGGTGGCACTCTAGGGTGTTTCCGGAAGTGATGGTGGTGGTAGCAGCACACCTTCGGAGGTCAGGAATGCCAGTCTTCCCCCAAATCCACCCCCACCCCAACGTGGACAACTGGGTGTTGAAAGTGGGCTTGCCCAAGGAATTCGTCAACCACCTCCAGATTACGGCAAACCTCCTGTCATCTTTAAGGTTCACTATCAATGTGTCAAAATCACATATGACTCCTTGTCAGACGCTTCCATTTTTGGGTGCCATTCTGGACACGGTTGGGTTTCTTGCCTTTCCCCCAGGGAAGAGAGTGCAGGACATTCAGGGTATGCTTTCAGCCTTAGTCCTGAATTTCAATGAGATTGACTCTTAGGCATCCTGCTGGTCGAACACGCCAGGTGTCGTATTCGGGCTCTGCAGTGGAATCTGAAATCCCAGTGGGCCCAGCATCATTAGGATCTCTCCATCCATGTTCAGATTTCAGAGGAGACTGGAAAAGATCTTCAGTGGTGGTTGTTGGACCGCGATAAGGTCAACGGCAGACAACCTCTCTCTTCTAGAAGCAGAGCTTACTGTGGTGACCACTGGAATTCTTCTGGGTTGGGGTGGCCATCTGGGAGTGGCTCCACGTCAATCTGACCCACATGATGAAGATTATGTGGAAGGAGATGGGGATGAAGATCAAAATATACCAGATGACCAAGACATACCACAGGACACTGATCCCTGGGAAGATTATAATAAGGATCCAGATCAAAATGATGACCCTGACCTGTATCCCTTCAGACCCTCCCCACCTGAGGACAAAATTGACTTTGAGCGGCTTATCAACAGAGCTGCTAAAAACCAAGGGGGGCGGAGCTCCATACAGACCCTCCAGAAGAGGATGTCCTTGTTGAGACATTTACGCACTCGCAGAGGTCTATTAATACTTTGCCAATGCTCAAGGGCCTGTTGAAAAACAAAGAAGAGGTTTTAGGTTTATGTTTATTGAGTTTTATATAGCACTGGCTAGACCCGGAGGTATCAGAGCGCTTTACATAAGGAACAACAGCGAGTTACAGGTACAATAATTTAAACATTTTTTCACAGAAATTTCTAAGTAAATGACCAATCATAAGAGGCAGAGAAGGAAAGGGGGGACAAGAATATGAGTCAAAGAATAAATGAAAGGGGGGAAGGGAACCTGAGGGAGGATGGAGTAAAGGCAGTCCAGCAAAAAGAGAAAAACGTTCGACACAAAAGTCAAGGTATCCGAGCGCTTAACATAAGGAACAGAAATAGCGGGTTACAAGGTACAATAATTTAAAAACATTACTTGCACGGTTTTAACGAAGTTAGTGGAAACATCGTAGGGGGGAGAGAAGGTCGAGGAGGACAAGAGTAGTGTTCTGAGAGAGGGTGAGGGGAGAGGAGGGAACCAGAGGGGGGATGGAGTTAAGGCAGACCAGAAAGAGGGAGAAAAACTTTTGAGGATCGTCAGGAGGAGACCGGAGGAAAGGGAGAAACGACAGAGGTCAAACAAGATGGCGGGTCCGGGTCGTGGGTATCGACGGCGGCCAACAACAAAATGGGGGGATGAGCAAAAGTAAAAAATCCATACCTAAGAACCAGAGAGCAGGATTTAAGTGTGAAGAGTCAGAGGGGAGACTCAGCCACAAATCCAAAGGCGGGTGGAAGGGTGAAGAGGCGTGCAGAGGCTCAGGACCACAGGGGCATCGGTGTTGGCAATCCGCCGGGCGTAGTTCCCGAACCCCCATACCTGGAAAGGACTCTCGGGTCCCAGAAGTCGGAACCGAGGCGGAGCACATCCAAGCAGACAGCCAGCATGTGGAAGGCAGCGAGGCAGCAGCGATGACTGGGAGAGCGGGCCGCCCCCATATCGACAGACGGCAGGTGGGAACTCGGGTCCACCGAACCAACAGCGCCGTGACACTCGCCTTCAACCCAGCTTAACACTGCAGGTGATCAAGCGTCGGGGCAGGCAGTTACTCACGACCTAGAGGGCAAAGGGACAGTCCGGAAGGTGGAATCTCGTCCCCGATCAGCCAGCCACCATCTGGAGACTTCCGATGATGACAGAGCTGCGCCCAAGGCTGATCCAATCATTAGCCATCCGTGGTTACTCGCTCCGAGGGAGGCAGCAGAGGGAGAAATCAGCAGCAGCGGGACGATGAATGCTATGCCCCGATGTCCGGCTGGGTAGGTAACGGCCGCGGGAGGAACACGGGCCAGACTCCTCTTTAGCCGAACCAAGCAGCTCCACCGGGCATCGGCCATGTCTTCTCGATGTCCGCTGTCAGGATACAGAAGAAATTACGGGGAAAAAGGGGAATTTAAGCCAAAACGGCAATCCCTGTACGGGAGCTCCCGGCAGGAGCTCCTCACCGGACGGCTATCTTGGATCGTGGAGGTATTCAAAGACCCGGTTAGAGCCAGAATACTCACACCAAGAAAGGATAAAAAATACAAGCCCGCTCCTACAGACCATGTATATATAAAAGGCCAGTTGCCATTAGACTCTCTTGTCTTATCTAATGCCTCTCAAACTACAGGCAACGCCCCTCCTCCTGATAAGGGGTCTAAACTCATCGATGCCTCAGGCAAACGAGTCGCTTTGCAGCATGCTAACCATTGGCGTATTGCCAATGCTCAGGCCTTGTTAGCACGCTACGATAGGTCTCACTATGATGAGTTGGAAAAACTCATGCAGCGCTTGCCTGATTAGACAAAAGCTAACTATTCAGGAAGGTAAGCTTATCGCCAACACTTCCATAAAATGTGCTCTAGATGCAGCAGGCACAGCATCTGGTGCCATCAACACTAGCATACTGCTGTGCAGGCACGCTTGGCTTCGAATCTCTGGATTCAAGCAGGAGGTCCAATCCTCCATACTTTTATCAGCCCTTTGATAAGGAGCATCTTTTCAGACCAACAGTCGATACTTCACTAGAAAAAATGAAGACAGACACAGAAACTACTAAGTCCATGGGGGCCGTACAATTGCCTTTTAACAGAGGTTCCTTTCGCCGCTTCTTTTACAGGGGTGGCTCGTAAACAGTGTCATCAGAGAATCCCTCCTCATTTTATAAAAATAACAACCAATCTACCTCCTCCAGCAGGTATTTTCGTGAAGCTACAGAGGGAATAATAATAAAGGAAGACGCAGAGGTAACTCATTACCCGCTCTTCCCCTGCTAATAAACAGTGACTTCCCTCCGCGACCCCACGATCATCCCACACCTGTCTGGGGACGTCTCTCACAGTTCCTACCTGTCTGGAATTCAATCACCTCAGACAAGTGGGTAATACAGATTATCCAGTATGGTTATTGCCTGGAACTTACTTGCGCTCCCCCAACTATCCTTCCAAGAGAAAGTGCAATGTCACCAGAACACCTCACCCTCTTAAAACAAGAGATTCTCTCTCTGTCACAAAAACATGCGATAGAACCAGTCCCATTATATCATCAAGGGACAGGAGTATACTCCTTATACTTTTTTATTTAAAAAAAGGACGGATCTCTCAGACCGATACTAGACCTCAGCCAGCTAAACCTCTATATTCAATCAGACCACTTCCACATGGTCACACTACAACAGGTGCTCCCATTGCTTCAGCAAGGTGACTTTCTTTCCACTCTGGATTTAAAGGACGCATACTTCCATATTCCCACTCAACTGCCTCACAGTAAATATCTGAGGTTCGTGAGGGACGGCCAACATTGCCAATTCAAAGTTCTCCCATTCGGGGTAACTACAGCACCCAGAGTCTTCACCAAGTGTCTGTCAGTAGCCGCAGCTCATTTACAAAGACCACACATTCACGTCTTCCCTTACTTGGACGACTGGCTAATAAAAGCCAAGTCACAACACAGCTGCTTACACCACACTCACAAAACAGTTCAGCCGCTTCACGCTTTGGGATTCACTGTGAACCTCACCAAGTCTCATCTCCAACCCTCCAACATGCTAGAGTACCTGGGAGCCACAATAGACACTTGCAACGCTCTAGCATACACCAACCCAATCAGGATAAACAACATGCAAACCCTGATATCACTATTTCGGCCTCAACACTCATTACCACCCAGAGTGTTCATGCAATTGATCAGAATCATAGCTTCTTGCATTCTAATTGTTCCATACGCAAGACTCCAAATGCGTCCCCTACAGGAATGCTTAGCACGTCAGTGGAACCAGGCTCACGGTTCTGCTAACCGATATGGTGTTGGTAGACGGCCGCACACATCGCTCTCTGCAGTGGTGGAATACACAAAACCTTTCCATTCGTCAACCTGGTTCTAACAGTAGACACATCGCTCACTGGTTGGGGGGGGCTCATCTTCAAAACCATACCATTCAGGGCATGTGGACCCTACGACAAAAACAACTCCACATAAACCATTTGGAGCTTCTAGCAATTTTTCTAGCATTGAAAGCCTTTCAAATGCATCTAGTAGGCAAAGCTATCCTAGTTCGTACAGACAACATGACAGCAATGTACTACATACAATATCAGGGGGGACACACTCTCTACAGCTTTCACAACTAGCTCAAAGCATATGGAGATGGGCCATTCCTCAAAAGATAAATCTCCTTGCAGAACACCTCCCAGGAGTAAACAACCAATTGCAGATCTGCTCAATCGTCAAAGACAACAGATTCACGAATGGGAACTACATACTCAAGTTCTCATCCCATTCTTCCAAATGTGGGACTACCCAGAAAAAGATCTCTTCACCACACACCTCAACACAAAATGCCCAAACTTCGCGTCCAGGCATCCTCACCCATTGTCCAAAGGCAATGTGCTATGGATGAACTGGTCAGGAAAATTTGCTTGCGCTTTTCCGCCTCTCCCGCTAATTCGATTAGTGGTTCGGAAACTCAAACAACATTCCATGACAATGATCCTAAATGCTCCCACATGGGCTCGACAACCCTGGTTCACAACCCTGCTGGAACTATCAGTAGTTCCTCACCAAAAGTTACACCTCTCCCCCAAGCTTCTCACTCAGAACCATGGAGAGATAAGACCCCCAGATCCCAGTCATCTCAACGTTGCGATCTGGCACCTGAAATCCTAGAGTTTGGTTACCTCAATCTTCAGCCTGACTGTATGAACTTCATTAAAGAGGCTAGACGTCCTACCACAAGAGCATGCTTTGCAGCTAAGTGGAAACGGTTTGTAATTTACTGTACAAACAACCAAATCAATCCACTAGATGCTTCAATCCAAAACATCTTTTGCTATCTATTACACCTACAGCATTCTAATTTAGCGTATACATCCATACGCTTACATCTGGCTGCAATAGCTGCTTACTTACAAAACAGACAGCACTTGTCTTTGTTTCCAGTACCCGCTATCAAAGCTTTTATGGAAGGACTCAAAAGAATCATTCCTCTTAGGCTGCCACCTTCCACAGTGAGGAATCTTAATATAGTTCTTACACGACTAATGGGTCCGCAATTTGAATCTTAACACAAATGTGACCTACAATTTCTCACCTGGAAGGTTGCCTTCCTTATAGCCATCACATCTCTTAGAAGAGTTGGTGTGCTTCAGGCATTAACCATACAAGAACCATTTTTGCAAATACACCAAAACAAAGTGGTTCCTAGGACTAATCCAACATTTCTACTAAAGGTAGTCTCTGCCTTTCATATCAATTAGTCTGTTGAGTTACCCGTGTTCTTCCCTCAACCAGACTCCGTGGCAGAACGTGCTCTTCACACATTAGATGTCAAAAGAGCCATACTATATTACATTGAAAGAACTAAACCCTTTAGAATAACAAAACAACTTTTTGTTGCTTTTGCACCACCGCATAATGATAATGGCAATCCCATATCAAAAGCAGGTATTGCATGGTGGATAGTTAAGTGCATTCAAACATGCTACATTAAAACTAAGCGCACATTAACAATTCCCCCTAGAGCGCATTCTACACGCAAGCTGGGGGCTTCTATGGCATTCTTGGGGACTATACCATTAGATTACATTTGCAGGGCTGCAACATGGTCTACACCACACACATTCACAAAGCACTATTGTGTAGATGTGTTAGCAAGACAACAATCTAGTGTGGGCCAGACAGTTTTACGAACACTATTCCAAACCACTGCAGCAGCTACAGGTTAGCCACTGCTTGGGTGATAGCTGCTGTATAGTCTATGCTAAAGCATATGATCTACAGCTCGTATGCCTCAAACAGAAAATGCTACTTACCACAGTATGCATCTGTTCTTGGAATATAGAGCTGTAGATTCATATGCGCCCACCCACCTCCCCGGGAACCTTTATCTGTTGCAGTATCATCTTACTTAGATACGTTATACATGGACATCTCTTTACTACTCTTACTAACTCCATCATCATCCTTATGGCAAAATAATCTGGGGATGGAGTCGATGCCCATGCCCACTATCACCGAAAGGAGGAGTCACCTGCCTTGTGACTGAAAAGACTTCTTCGAAGAAAAACAAAGTGCAAACATCCGGACCCAACACCAGATGGCGTTCTATGCTAAAGCATATGAATCTGCAGCTCTATATGCCAAGAACAGATGCATACTGTGGTAAGTAGCATTTTCCATGCCTGTTGTTGGAACAAATTTGTGGCTTGGTGCGGTACTTCGCAGATAGACCCATCCAGGCAGTTATCTGACAATTTGTTATTTGATTTGTCCCTAACCTAGCAAGGCTTTGCTCTGGGCACAGTTAAAGGGTACATTTCAGCTCTTTTTTTGCGGTTGTTAAATTATCCCTCATTGTTTCTGTCTCCAGTTATGTGCCTTTTGAAAGGTTTATATATTTGTTACCTCTTTTCTTTTGTCAGGCCACAGTGGGACCTTAACTTTGTCCTTACATTTCTGATGTGCAATGCCTTACAGCTGCATCACAGCTGCTTCCCACCCTCAAGAACCTGTCGCCATAACATTTGCGCAGCATGTGAGTGAGCTTCTAGCTCTGTGTCAATCCACCGTACACTACCTTCTTACCAAACAAGCTGATATTGCGGCCACTATCTTCTATCTTGTCGTAAGTTGTGACGCAGTTCCTAATTAGTCAGAAATCATTTTGCCAGCATTCTATACTCAGCCTCACCACTAAGGGGGAGAGGCTCCATCGCTTGACCCCAAGAGCTTTTACATAGATCATACCAAAGAACACTGGGTGGATGATCAGCTTTTTATGGGGTTCTGTGGAGCGAAAAAAGAAAGGCTGTGCAGAAAAGAACACTCTCCCATTGGATTGTGCTCTGCATAAAGATCTGCTATTCATTGGCTAAAAATGCAGCCTCCATAAGGACTATGTGCTGATTCTACCAGTGCTAAAGCTGTTGTCACATCATTGATGCGTGGACTTCCTGTCCTGGACATTTGCCAGATAGCTACGTTTGCATCCCTCCATATGTTTATGAAGCACTATTGTCAGAACAGTCTTGCCCATCTAGAGGGGCATTTTGCCCACTGGGTCCTGCAGAACTTTCTTGATGGAGTCCAGCCATGGACTCTCCTCCAAATAAGTGCTGCTTTGGTTTCTGTACAAAAGGTGAGGAGTCTACAACTAGAAGTCTGTATCAGAAGAAAAGGTTTCTTACCATTCATCACGCTCTTTCTGGTAGAGACTCGACCTTCCTATCCTCCACCTTCTGTGATTGGACTCCATCCAGTGTAAGATTCCAAGTGTAGGAATCTGCACACTGGTCGCATAAATTTGAATTTGGGGTTCTTCCCCCCCTCCCTCCCTCCCTCTCCCCCTCCGCCCCTCCCACTCCGCACAACACCACCACCACCTATAGGCTTGCAGAGCTACTGCTGCAAGGTTTCCAGATCCAGTCTGACGCTTAAGCAATATTCAAGAAGTGGGTAATCTATGACTAGATAGTCTCTACCAGAAATAGCATTACTGAAAGTAACATGTTCATCCATGCAATAAAATGAAAAAACAAAAATGGAACAGGGGGCTGGATCCTTATAATGCTAGAGGTTGGACCACAATGGAAATCAACCAACAAGAAGAGATGCCTCCCTAGCAGCCAATTCAATTACTTTTGGAACACCTCAATAAACTAGTGGAGAAGTCTCGTCCTACCCCCGCCACCCTCAAAACAAAAACAAATTGTTTTCTTTAGAATTATATTTTTCTTTCTTAGTAGACTAGTCCAGGCCAGGCTCCTCTCTCTTTCTTTCCTTTTATGTGGGATTGATACACAGATCGTTCCCCGGCTGAAGGAATGTTTCTGTAGCATATTTTATTTGGAACAAAGAGAACCTTCCTGTTCTGTAATGGAGTGAAAACAGTAGTTAACCGGAATGGTGCCAGTCAAACCATGCTATCCACCTGGCCGTCTTTCTTCAATGTTTGTTCCCTCCTCACTACAAAGAAAAGCACAAATATTGTTTCCTGTATGACGGAGAGTTGTTGTTTGACCTCAATATTGAACAAGTTCTATTGTTGCTCCATGCTAATCCGCATGGAACGTGTTTATTCTTTCAGCCTGTCAAGCCTGTACTATCATAATTGTATGATTGTCTGCAGATTGTCAAATCTGAATATTTAGAGGATGTGGGATTTATTTGCCAGGATGTGTCTGAATACAAGTAAACCTGTCTCAGCAGCTGTGAAATTCAAGGCTTGCAGAGCAGTGACCCCACTCATTGACTCCAAAAGTCATCTTTTCAAAACATGCTGTCCTAGAACTTAGTCAAAACTAGGCAAGAATATGCCTGCCACTGTAAGTCAAGTTGCATGACAGGAAAGAACATTCAAGGCCCTTCTACCCGGCCTCTTGCGCAAACATGACCCAACAATAAAATTGAATGCTCTACTGGAAGTTTAGAAATTACTTGTCTCTCAAATAAGGATCTACGCTTCCATCTGATTCGGGGATTTTGTCATTTTATGCAACACACAAGAAAACACCACTTGTGATTTTGATAGGTGACTGTGATTGGGAAAGGTTAATTGTACCAGATCTACAAAAGGTATGAGTAAACCTTACATACAGTCTCTTTTGTAGCTCTTTTGTTGTTGGTATACATGCTCAGGCAGACCATTTGGTGGATTAACGGCACCTGCACAGTAATAATGCCACTCTAATGTGGAGTGCTCATATGGTATAAAGTGTATTGACATTAACATCTGTCCGGTTCTGTCCACTCTGGCACTCTAAAATGGCTTAGATGTATATAAATCAATTGTGGGAGAACTTGGATAGTTATTGGATGTTCAAGCAATGTTAATGACACATAGAGCTTTAAAGCGGAAGATGGGTTCAGTTTTGAATGTGTGTCGGACTTGTTACACCGATGGAATGCTAATGCATATTCAGTTAATGTGGGTTTAGCTTTAGTATTGTATTGGACTACATCTACTATTGTCCATCACTAAGAGAAAGAGAAGAGGATAGAGGGTCATGGAGGTAGTGAATTTAGGCGGATATTCCTTCTTGGGTGACAGCTGTGTCTCATTATTTACATAGACTTTTTTATGGGTATGTTTATTTATATGTTCGAGGCATGTGTGCTGTAGATACATATGCTTTGCATAAGTCTGCCATCTAGTGTTGAGCTGGGATGATTACAAGTTGTTTTTGTTCCAAGACATTTTCTTCGAGTCATGAGGCTGTGTGACTCCTCCTCTTGGGAATACTGTGCATGGTCATCGATGCCATCTTCATATTGTTTTTTTCCGCCGACGTGTTTGGAGGTAGTATCTCGGGCTCCAGTTTGAGTCTCCTTATGTCCGTTATATCTCTCGACAGTAATCAGTATCGTATTACCTCTCATACTTAGACTTTCGTAGTGGGTTTTCGACTCGTTTCCTTGGCCTACGGGCCATGCCCTGCCAGGCAGCAGTTCTCCATTTCCATCAACATTGAGAAAGACCTGCTAACAGAACACACTCCATTGCGTATCTGTCCGGAATGCCAATCCAAATACCCTCACACAGACCAACATTCAGTTTGCAACTTGTGTCTCTCGCCCGAACTTTGAGAAGACACCTGTGAGGCCTGTAAGTCTTTCCGGTCTAAAAAGACTCTTCAAGATCAAAGGTCTAGACGACAAGAAATGCAGCGCAAGCAAATGGATGATATCTCCGACATCTTCTGTCAACAAGATGAGGGAGAAGAAGCTTCAGCAACAGAGGAGGTATCACTTTCCATACATGACTCAGAGTCTCAGTCAGAAGAGGACTCGACCACTCTTCAGTCAGCTCAGAAACAACGTACTTTGAGTACTTCCACCCCTAATCCCAAAATCAAATCCTCGCCTTCCACCGAAAGAACTGCTCATGGGCTACCACTGCACCCAAGCCATGGCGTGCACAGAAAACAGGACTCTGAAGCCTCGCCATTCGGCTTGGCTCTGAAAGTTAGGCCTACAGCAGGGGCCTCTATATCCCATTCCTACTTCACGTGTACCACAATCAACATCTCCACCGCCCACTGCACCACCTCACTCACCCCGTGTATCTGAATCCGGTAACATGTCAACTCAGTCAACAGTTGATGATGATCAGGACATCCCAGATGACACACTACCATGGGGACCTTGCGCAGATTATATATTGACCCTCATGTTGACACTGATCCTGATTTATATCCCAGCCGTCCATCACTACCTGATGATGCATCAGCTTATCACGCTCTCAGAGATAGAGCAACCACTTTTCATCCGGTACCTTTATATAAAGACTCTATAGAGGAGGATTTCCTCTTTGAGACTTTTGTCTACCGCACAAAGAGGGGCACACTATTAACCACTTCTCAAGGGTATGACACTTCATGCAGATGACATTTTTAAACAGCCTGTCAAAGCAAGAATAAGAAATACAAACACCACCATCAGATCCACTAACCCCTGACTCTTAAGTGGTATCCAATGCTAGGGAAAGAGCTAACTCCCAAACAACTGGAGAAGCACCACCACCAGAAAAGGAGTCCAAGCTTATGGATGCCTTTGGTAAAAGAGGTGTGGCACAAGCAGCTACTCATTGGCGTACAGACAATAGTCAAGCGTAACTAGCAAGATATGACAGGGCCTCCCTCACTAGCTATTTGCAGGGTACATTGAAGCAATCAAGTCGAGCATTTCACGTGAGAATACATGGTAGAGGGACATACTGAACGAATCCCCCAGGGGAGCCTCGTTAGCATCCCTGCGAACAGTGCGGGGAAATTACCTGTCTGTTGGTTTCTGTGGACCCTTGCTGAGCCCCTGCTGAATCCGTGTGTCCCTTGAGGTCTTGTGGGAACACACATCGTCGGTCTCCCCCGCCGCCTGCAGCCCTGTTACACCTAAGGGCGCGGCCGCTGTGTGGGGATACTACACTTCCCAGGAGCCTTAGCGGCCGGACGCCGTACACCGCCAGCTCGCGCCCAGTGGCGCTTAAATTTGAATCCGGACTCCCGCCTCGCGGGCGGCGCCGGACAAAGGCCCTCAGTGGCACGAGGAGGCCGGGACGGGCCACGTTATTATTGGTGTCAGGTATTCGTTCCCGTCACCCCTCTGTTGGACTCAGTGAGTTGCATCGCCCCTTGAGTTTAGGTGGTGACTCATAGCACAAGGAACTGATTGATTCTTGTTTTGATTTATTTGGCTACCTTTTATTCGTATAGGCGTTATTACAGCATGGTATTATTTAATTAATTTTTAGTATATCCCGAGGTTTCTGTGAAAATGTTGAAATCCACATTAGGTAAAACACCTTCCACTGCTGCAACACTTGATAATTATCTGGTGAAAGTCGTTACCAAAATAAATAGCGAAAGACGCAAATCACTAGGCCAGGGTTCTACTCCTACCTCCATTTCCCCCTTACTGATTAGTACGCCCACTACATTATCTTCGCCCTCTCATGGTGCTAGCTGCAGTAGTGAAAAACACGACTCGGCAAACTTGGCAGAACTAGCTCCTCTTTCTCTTGAATTAGAGCTGATTCAAGCTAATATGGCTGACCTAAATGACACCAATGAGGCTCCATTAGAGGAGCCCTTAGTTCCGGCAACCCAGAGAGTGCTGAGACCTCGTAAATACACACAACTTAAACGGGGAGGTGGTCGAAATAGCCACAAAAAAACAGGTCCTTTGTCCATAAATGGGGATACCTCAAGGGAGATTCTGTTAAACAACTCCAAAACAAAATTAGACTCTGAACAATTAGACTGTTTGATTGGTAGTATGGAGGCTAAAATTCTTAAGAAAGTTGAACCCTTAGTGACCAAAATTGGTGTACTATCGGCAGAAATTGAAAGTTTACGAAAACTTTTGGGTCCCCGCAGTGATTCATCTCCAAATGCTAGTATTACAGCTGAGGGCCCAAGGGGAAAAACTGAGCTACATAAGCCTCCTAAGGAAGTACCAAACCCAGTTGAATCCCCAGATGTTGTACCCCTGACAGCAGTGAATAAAACTCCACCTCTAGATATTTGCCCAGTGAGTAAGAGGGAAACTAGGATCAAGCGCACGGTGGGTGCACAACCAGACTTACCCCCTGAGTGTGCCCCACTTGTGGCAGTGCTGACTAATGTCCCACCTCTTTTAGAAGCTGATTTGCTAAACAAACCAGAATCCCACGAATCTCTAAAGAATAAATCTGTTTCGTGGTTAAACAAACAGTGTGGGTTCCCTGTAGAGTTATCACACCAGATATTAACTACCAGGAGAGTCTCATGGATAGGGCGCTCACGTAAGAATATTAAGGGGGACTGTGTCATCATAAACTTTAGTAATCCATTCCTAGTTAATAATGCCCTGTTAAGAGCTTCCTCGCTCCCATATACTGACCAGGGTATCACTCTTCGCCCACTGGGATACTTCTATAGATACCGGACAAAGCAGCCCATAAATGATCTATCCAGGGGCAGAGAAACTGGTCCTGAAGGGCGGATTGTCCATGGTGTCCCTACATCCAATCACTATGAACCTTTGAGTGATTTAGACTCAAACGATTGACTTGATTTTGATTGGGACCTTTTACACCCACTAAAGAAGCTCCTATTCTGACCACGGAGGAGGATCAGGGGACAAATTCAAATTTAATGTGCACTGGGGAGGAGGGTACCCTAAATGTTAAAATTATAGAGGGGGATGCCCATGGTGGCACTACTGACGGCTCGGTGGGAGTGCCACCTCAGCATCCAGGTACGAGGGTCCTTAGTTGGAACATCGCTGGGCTTAATAGTAAAGCAAATGATCCACTGTGGAGGAATTGTTTATTAGGCTGTGAAATTATTGGGCTACAAGAGACCTGGGACACGGAAAATACTTTCTTGTTGGATGGGTATGCCGCTTTTTGGTCAGCTTCAGTGGTTTCTTGTAGGGGTAGGGCAAAGGGCGGCCTTTTAACCCTTATTTCATTGAAACTTGAGGGAACCTATACTAAAGTGGAGACAGGTTCGCCTTATTGCCTTGCAGTGGAAATTCAAACTAATTCAAATGGGAACTGGCTCATTATCAATTTTTATCATTCTTTTGCTAAGAGTACGCCTAATGAACATTTAGTCAGTCTATATGATTTCTTGGAAATGTATAATGTCAACAATAGGAATCCTTATTCGGTTATTGTGCTTGGTGATTTTAATGTTCATCGTTGTTTAGGTAATTGTTTTGTTTGGGACAGTTTAGGCCCACCAAATCAAGAAAATATTCATTTTGAACATACCCCGGGGTTGTACCTAGAGGACCTCATCGCTGGAAATGATTTGATCTACCCCATCAAATACACAGGAGATATCCCAACATATAAAGGAAGTGGCCTGCGTCCACTATTGATTATATTTTTGTGAGTATAAATTTAGTTAACAGGGTGAGCCAGTACACAGTCAGCTGGTCTACTTATGGTGATCATAACCCTGTTCAGGTGACTTTGTCTGAAGATTTAAGGAAAAAAGAATCTGACACCCTGACTGTTGGAATTTTGGACATAAGGCCCACTGATCAAACACGTCGTCTGCAATGGTGCCGAGTGGTACCGAAGGACTTCAATGAAAACTTGATGGGAAAGGTTGGGGATGAAATGTCTACCTGTTTGAAAGAGGGTATTATAGGCGATGAGGTCTTGGTAGTCTATGGCAGAATTTGCTCCTAGGTCGATAGTGACCTTAAAGTATGGAAGGGGCAACCCAGAAACGGGGAGAAATGGTTTGATCATAGTTGCTCAATAGCCCAACGGAAGTTGATGGTGGCGTTGAAAACCGTGCCACCTGACAAAGCGGAAATCGCTGCACTTAGGAAAGTTTACAAAAAGGCTCAAAGTAAGCGTAAAAATGAAATTAGGGAGGAAGCGTGGAATGAACTTTTATCTATAGATGTAATTAAAAATAGTGCCAAATTGTGCTCTGTGGTCAATAAGCCCTTTTTTCAGGACAAAAGCAACAATGAGCTTGACTGTGGTATCCAAGAAGAAAAATGGTTCAGTCATTTTAAACAGGTGTATGACGGAGATGGGATGATGGAAGGCCCAACTTTAAATATGGAGAAATATACTTTGTCCTTTACAGAATTGGAAGTCACACACGCCATCATGCAAATGACAAGTAATAAGGCTCCGGGACCCGATGGAGTCCCGGTAGACCTTTTTAAATCAGATATAAAAATCTGGTCCAAGATTTTATTCAATGTCTTTGTTAACGCCTGCCATTTGGGTCACCCCTCCACTTGGGCGAAATCGGTTATAATACCCATATACAAAAAAGGCGATAGAGGTGACCCGAGCTGCTATCGCCCGATATCCCTAATAGATTCTTCTGTGAAAGTACTGGGTAGGGTGGTCCTTGCCCAATTGACTGGCTGGCTAGAGGAATCTGGAACACTCTCTATGGCCCAGTATGGCTTCAGAAAAGGGATGGGTACTATAGATCAATGCCTGAACTTGCAACTATTAATAGGCAAATATACGGTGGCCAAGAAGGGAGCATTATTTGTAGCCTTTATGGACCTGTCTTCGGCCTTTGACCGTGTAAATAGGTCAAAATTGTGGTCCTTGCTCCTATCCTATGGAGTAGACAAAAACATCGTCTACTTCTTAGCTGACTTACATAGGGATCTATCGGCCACGGTCAGGTATGATCAACAGGGCAATTGTACGGAAGATATACCTATATCTAATGGAGTTAGACAGGGGTGCATTTTGGCACCCCTGCTCTTTACCCTATACATAAATAACCTAGACAATGCCCTAATCGCCTCATGTAATGATATTCCGCGTGCAGGGAAATGCCTGATACCCGCACTTTTATACGCGGACGACGACGCCTTACTTGCAAGAACGGCGGTGGGTCTTCAAATACTGTTAGACTCTTTTGCGGGTTTTATGAAGGCGCTGGATCTTAGTGTCAATTTTTCAAAATCGCATGTAATGGCCATTGGACAAAAATCTTCAAAGATTAAAACTTTTAAATGTGAGGGCCATACACTATCTAGGGTATCGTCATTCCCATACTTGGGTGTACTTTTCGACGATCAAGGATCCTGGGTAACCCAAATCACAGCAAAAAAGATTGTTTTAACTAGAGCGACCTTGGCTGTATTAGGTTTTGCCAGAAAGTTAGGTGCCAGGCCAATGAAGGCCCTTATTCAAATATATAGAGCCAAATGCTTCTCTCTAGCAATGTATGGAGCTGAGGTATGGGGCATAAAGAACGTAAAAAGTATACAGATTGTTGAGGATAGGTTCCTAAAAAACCTCCTTTCAGTCCCGAAAACAACTGCCAATTACAACACCCACCAGGAGCTTGGAATTGGTTTTGTAGAAGATTCTATCGCTGTGGCACCATTATTGAAATGGATAAGCATTTGGTTAAACCCGGACCTTCTGCTTAATCGTACGATCATGAAAGATTGTATGTCATTAGACTATGGGTTATGCATACCCTGGCTGAAATACATTCAGAAACTGGCGATAAAGTTGGGCCGCCCAGAACTATACCAGTCACCAGAAGCTCTAGTGAAAGGAGACATTAATTGGTGTAAGGAAACGTTCGTGCGTATAGCCACCATGGATAGGGAAGGGAGTGAGCTGTTAAAGGTAACTGTAAGGGCTCACCAGCTATGCAAAACAGCACCATTCATGGAACCATATCTAGGATACGTCACAAATACTAACTACCGTTTTTTATTGACTAGATTTAGACTAAATCAACTGCATCTACTTTTTGCAGTATAGAAAGGATGGAAAACGGTAGAGGACCTTGGCCCTTGCTCTTGTGATAATTTTTCACCACAAGATATCACACACTTCCTTTTTTTCTGTGAGCACTTCATTGATATCAGGAAGCGTTGCTTACTCCCTATTTTAAAAAGCAAAGGCTTTGTGCAGGTGAGACCTGCTCTACTCCACCTTCAAATGTTAACTGATGTTTGGGAAACTTTTAATATTGCAAATTTTTTATCTATAGTTATTAGATTCTTGAGGAAATGAATGTACAATCATACTATGTATGACCTCTTTTAAATGTTTTTAAAATGGAATTGTTTTTAAATGTTGTACTAGCGGTTTTTATAGGTTTTTAGGAGCTATTGATTATTCAAAATGATTCTTGTACCTTCAACTGTTTTTATCTATTGTTATGTAGTATGCTTTTATGGTTTGCACTTAAACCGAATAAAGACTTTTGACTGACTGACAGGGCCCACTGGGGCAAAATGGAGGGGCTTCCCAATACCTCCCAGAGGAGTATAGAAAAAGAGGTCAAGAGATTGTCAATGAAGGCAAATTTATCACTAACAATTCCATTAAGTGTGCACTAGATGCAGCCGACACTGCTGCTAGAAGTATAAATACCAGTGTCCTAATAAGAAGACATGCATGGTTAAGGGTATCCGGTACAAACCTAAAGTACATAAGACCATGTTGAATCTCCCATTTGAGAAGGAACATCTCTTCAGCCCTTATGTGGACACAGCCCTTGAGAAAATGAAAAAGGACACTGAGTTAACTAAATCAGTGGGAGCTCTACAAACTAACACCTGCAGAGGTTTCCTTCGTAGTCCCAGTTTCCAGCAAGGGGCAAGGAGAGCTTCCACAGATACCCCTGGTTCACAATATAAAAGTCAGAGACAAACCTCCACAACAACAACCTTCTACAGAGGTTCACAGAAGTAACAATTGTAAAAGAAGAGGCAGAGGAAACAAAACCAGTTCCTCAAACACCAATACTAAACAATGACTCCTTTACCTTTTCCCCATCAACACCAAACACCTGTTGGGGGTGGTCCTCTTCTATAATTTCTCAAAAATTGGAATTAAATTACACCAGACCCATTGGTCTTAGTCATTATCCAACATGGTTATTGTTTGGAGCTTATAACGACTCCTCCCAATATTCCACCTCGCAAACACAAACTATCCATGCAACATCAAATCCTTCTGCAGCAAGAAATAACAGCTCGGTTGCAAAAAGGAGCAATAGAACCAGCTCCCCCACAATTTCACGGGACAGGGCAATATTCACTATACTTCCTTAGGGTAAAAAAAGATGGATCCCTCAGTCCCATTCTATATCTCAGACCACTAAATCATTATATAATGAGAGAACATTTCCACATGGTCACTCTTCAAGAGATCCTCCCTTTACTACAAAAAAGAGACTTCATGATAACCTTAAATCTTAAGGACGCCTATTTCCATATACCAATTCATCCTGCTCACAGAAAATACCTCAGATTTCTATTTCAGGGAAAACATCATCAGCTCAAAGTTCTTCCATTTGGGGTCACTACGGCTCCAAGGGTATTCACAAAATGTTTAGCAGTTGTGGCAGCACATTTGCGCAAATACATTAATGTCTTCCCTTATCTGGAAAACTGGCTAATCAAAGCAAACACATTCACTCTTTGCAAGCAAAACACTCAAACGACCCTAAATTTACTACATCAACTAGGGTTTACAATCAACCTACAAAAATCTCATCTACAACCAGCTACTACTCAAGTGTTTTCTAGGGGCCATGCTCAACACAAATCTAGCGTTCGCATCCCCAAACACAGACCAAATCTGCTACATACTTTATTAACTATAATTTCAAACACAAGAATCTCCATATCAATCGCCTACAGCTGCAAGCTGTTCATCTTGCGATCAAAGCCTTCATAACTCACCTACAGCACAAAGTTGTTCTTATTCGAACAGACAATATGACAACTATTTATTATTTACAAAGACATTGGGGGGGCACACTCTCTCCAATTAACTCACTTAGCTCAGAAAATATGGAAGTTAGCAATACACCACAACATGCATCTATTAGCAGAACATGTCCCAGGGAAAAGCAATCAAATTGCAGACTTTCTGAGCAGATCACAACAAGTCCACGAATGAGAGATTCACACCAATGTTCTTCAACCATAGTTTCACAATTGGGGGTTTCCAGAGAGACCTATTTGCAACAAAAGAAAACACGTAATGCCCACACTTTGCAAGCAAATATCACCACCATCATTCCAAGTGCAATGCTCTATGGATGAACTGGTCAGGGATATTTGCTTATGCTTTTTCACCTCTCCCACTACTTCCGTCAGTGGTCAGGAAACTCGACAACCATGGTTTTCAACACTCATGGAACTATCTCTAGTCCCACACAAGAATCTTCACCTGAACCCATCCCGCAGAACCATGGGACATTAAGACATCCCAATCCCAAAGAAATTAATCTTGCAATTCGGCTCCTGAAGTCTTAGAGTTTGGATACTTAAATTTACCTCAAGACTGTAAGAACATTAAAGAGGCTTGTAAACCAACTACAAGGCAATGTTATGCAGCAAAATGAAAATGCTTTGTTACGTTCTTACACAAACAAAATGTTAACCCTCTTCAGGCAAAGGTACAAACTCTTATTTTATACCTACTGCATTTACAGACTAGGATGAGCATATATGTCTATAATACAATTCAATACAATAAGCATTTGTAAAGCGCGCAGCTACCTCAAATAGAGGTGTCCTGGCCCTATGCAGAGATTGCAGAAGAGGATTTAGCCAGCCATCTAAAAGCTTCCCCTAACTAAAAAGCCAGATTTTTACGGTCTTCCTGAAATCATGTTCCAAATCTATCTGGCGCAAATGAGATGGTAACGAGTTCCAGAGTTTAAAGGTCCTTACTGCGAAAGCTTTTCTCCCTAGTCAAGACTTTGCAAAGCGCGGAACGCGGAGCTGACACTGATAATTAGATCTCCACGTCCGTTCCTGTCGATAAGGACTGAGTCTAAGCCTAAGGTAACCTGGGCCCAAGTTACAGATGGCTCGGAAGGCCAAGGTCAGAGCCTTGAATTCTATCCTCTTAGCTATCCGGAGCCAGTGTAGTTGCCTCAAGTGAGGAGAGATATGATAGCGGAAAGGTACCTGCCGAATAAGTCTTGCTGCTGTGTTTTGCACCATCTGTAGTCTATAAATCAAATAGGCTGGCAGCTCCAAATATAGACTATTGGCATATTCCGAGCCTAAAGTCCCCATGGCATGCACTATGCGCCTACGGCTGTCCTGCGGCAGTAAGTTAAGGAATTTCCTAAGCAAGCTGAGGAGATCTGGCTAACTTGCTCCGAAAAAGACAAATCCATTTCCCATTTGATGCCTAGATTTCTTGCAGTCTTGGTCGGGCCGGTGGTGAGCCCAGTTCTACCGGCCACCAAAGATCCGCAGGGGACAGAGACGCCTGACTAAAGAACAAGACTTCCGTCTCATCTGCTTTTAGTTTTAGGCACTTGCTGTTCATCCATTTAACGATGGCCTTCAGGCATTCCTTAAATCTGAGGAATGCGGCCTCTGAATGTTCTTTGAACGAAAACACCAGCTGGGTATCATCTGCATAGGAGACTACCTTCACCCCCTGGGATGAAATGAGAGTTGCGAGCGGCCCCTTATAGATATTAAACAGCAGTGGACTCCAAGTGGAGCCGTGAGGCACTCCATACCGTAGGGGTTTTGCTGCAGTTCGAAAAGGTCGCAGATCGAAAAGGTCGCAGATAGTCCTGTTGAGTGCGGTCTTTAAGATAAGACTGAATCCAGGAGAGTGCCACCCCACAGATACCCAGCTGATTTAGTCTATCCAGTAGGATTGAGTGTTCTACTGTATCAAATGCTGCCGATAGGTCTAACAAAACTAACATAGCAGAGACGCCAGCGTCCACAGTTATTCTCATAGATTGTGCCACTTCAGTCAAAGCTGTCTCAGTACTGTAACCCGTCCGAAATCCAGATTGAGAGTCATGCACGAGGTCCTGTGTCTCCATATACTTGGCTAATGTTGCAGGGATTCTGCACATATACAGAACTATGCGCAGGAAAACAGGACCTCCGTGAATAGGGGTGTACCAAACTACTACAGAAGTACACAAAATTCCAAACCGACTAGCTATAGTGTCTCATTCGATCTCCAACCAACAGCGAAGCAACCAATGATTAGACAACCCAGAATACGACACTCCCGACTCTTTCAGGAATCGCGGGAGCCAGACAACTCTTTTGCTCACTCACTCATACTTGTCCACAATAAGAGTAATCAGAGTTGCGGTGTAGTCTAAAATGTTTATTTTAGCTAACGCGCTCTATGGTACAGTACAGGTGCCATTACTAGCCGCAAAATGCCTAAACACAATATAGTCAGCATTGTCACAATTCCATAGAATTCAAACGGGGATATCATTTTATATCATTTTATGAAGACAGTGGAAAAGGGCTACAATACCTAACCCCCCTCCCCGTGGTAGGAAATAGTTTATTATAAAAAAAAAAAGACCTCTGGGCTTTGTCAGCAGACCCCATACCTCAAGGCTTAGATGAAAGGTTCACATCTCAGGACAAGCACAGGTCTTCTCTCTGGAAAGATCTCTCTCCAAGTGCCTCCACAACATGCTTCCCTTGCCGTATTAAAGCATACGATTTTCAGTAGTGCAGCTGTGTGTCATGTTATGTCTAGGTGCGAGGGACTGGCCAGAACAGAATAACAAGGGGCACAGTTCTCATGTGAAAAGGGCACAAACGGAGAGTTGTGAAATATATGCATGCAGTGTCATGTGCAAAAGCAGCCTCATGGCAGCGAAGATCATGCTAACTTATCAAATGTTGGCAATGAACCCACAATCTATACTACACCCTCCTCCTGGTAAGTCCATCGCAAGTAGGCATAGGACGAAAACAAAGTTCAAAAGTGTGACCACTGTTCAAAAGCGTAGAAGAAAAAAAAACCTATTAGAGAGAAAAAAGTAATTTTGAAGAAAGGCATCTGATATCCAAGAACCTGTGAGATGCCTGGGGTGCATTTGTGAGTTTAATCCATCAGAGTATAGTAACAAAAGAATGCATCACCCTCCAGAAGGGCATCATTGTCATTGGTAGAAAAAAGGGATGCCATCCAATTTAGCAAATTGAATGAACAAGTGTGCTCCTCATAGTCGGGTGCCTCCATAGCATCTCCGGATAACTTGTGTGATATTCAATGTAACTTTGAAGTAGGAGATTCTGTGCAGTTTCACAGATATCCCATTGAGCCAAGATTCCAAGTGCAGCCGCACACGCCATAAGGCCAATCCCAGAGCAGTTGTGCTCATGGGCCACTAAGGGACCCATCAGCTGGTCGAAACCCGGGTCTGAACATGAGGTATTGGAGAGGCATAAATCCAACACCCATGTAAACGGACATCTTAAACATGAAAAGACTGGTTGCAAGCAAGTGAAGTATGCAAGGCGAAAGGACAGCCCATAAGTCACACCGAGTGTTGCCAGCGGCAGTATACCGAAGCATCCATGCAAACGGTCACGGAGCAGTTGCAACCGGCCCGGTCTGTGCAGTACTACCAGAGGAGCAGCCATTGCGCGGCAGACACAGTAGAAGCAGGATTCCAGCAGTCAATGCAAGTAATAAGGGGAATCCACCAAAGACGCTGGAAAAGATAGAATGAATGATTGCAGGTATTACACCAAATATCATCTGAAAAGACGTCACGAGGCCAGAGCCGACAGCTTTAAAAAAAAAATGTGCAAGCCCTTGAGTATCAGACGCCTTAAAAATGCAGTGTATAAGCTCCCCAAAATGTAGTGGGAGGTTAGTGTTCAGAAGGGTCTGAATTTCGCTAGCAGCGCTAGCCACCTGTAAGTTGAAGGTTTCACGTGCGGAAGTAAGGGAGAACTCTTGTTGGAATAAAAGCGCCTTTAATCTGCTCAACTTGTTGAAATCTGTTTTCAAAGTTGGTATGGAAAGCCAAACTGAGCTATTGAGCTGCCCACGCAGGCGAGGAAAAAGCACATGTTTACAACAAACTATGCGCTTTGAAACCGTTACAATGCATGGTATGCCAGCCTGCAAGCCGCAGCATTCTTGGTTATTTAAAATAAGATCACTACCGTTAGTAAGAAGAGTGAACGTGGGAATTATTGCAGGAACTGGATTACCTTTTAAAACACATGCAAGGTGCTGTGCTGACACATTACAGGCTCTGTGCAACTTTGTTTTTGCAAACAAGGGAATGACCTACTGTAGAATCACAGTCCTCCCCTGTAAGGTAAACTTCCTTTTCATCCCATATACAGCGATAAGTGAAAGGCAATGACCACAGTTCATGCAGAAAAGCGCTACCCAGGGCTTCAAAGCGGTCTAGTGGGTAATATTTTATACAAGAGCTGAATTGAAACAATGAAAAAGGCAAAGATATAACCCCATGAATTAGCCAAACAGCAGAGTCTGTCTCCGCTACAGAAAAAGGCAAAGGGTCTATATTTTCTATATGTAGAAGAGTGTAGATTGCATCTTTCATGGACAAATTGCTGTTAATCAGTTAGATTAAATGGTCAAAACAAAACAGACGCATTCAGATAATCCCATGGTACTTTTCCCATTTTTAGAGTTTGCAAAGTCCATGCGAATTGCATCTTTGAACGCAATTGATTTTCCCATGAAATAACAGAGCCACATCTTCTTGTACAATATCAATAACAGAAGAAACAATATTATCTAATGTGTAAATGCGGGAAGACAGTGTGTTAATACTATTGTCAACAGCAAGAACCTTTTCTAAGTTCGCTTGGTCAATTTCCCGCAGACGTGACGCTGCTTCAATTTGTGAAAGTTTCCATATTTCATTGTAAGCAGCGTAAATGAATCGCTTTGTTCTAGGAACCCTGGGTCCCAAGAAAAAGTCGACCAAATTAATGTTATTGGACAACAACGATAAGTGTTGTTTAACAGACGATAGTGTAGTGCTGCAACCACTGTTGACATAATTTACCAACCGAATAGGTTGTTACCGAATGGGTATCTTGAAATCTTGGGTCGGGTCTGTCCTGTATATAACCTGAAGTAGTGTTATAAAAACGAAGTTGGCAGGCATTCGAATTCGTCTGCCATACCAACCAACCCAAAGGATCCATTTCAGATACATTAAACGTGTTATTTTGAAATAAATGTTATAATGCATTAATGGTATAAATTGTGTATGAGCGCCAATTATTATATTCAGCTAAAGAGGGAATGGCAGGGGCATTCATTTTCTTTACAGTGGCCAAACCACAGAAAGTTGCTTGGTACACTGTATCATTCAAAAAACAGAATTTGTGCTGGTATAAGGCAGGCACGATGTAAGGCTTCAGTGCCTTTCACCTGCCAGTTTTTAGAACCCTAGGTTGATTTCAAATCAATAGTGGCCTTCCAATGATCATAATCCTTTACTGACAGATCGTGTCTGAAAGAATTAGAATAAATTAATTTAGTATGGAACAACATGACTTTAGGAGTTGAAAAAATATTCAATTTAAAATAATAGGACTCAGGAGCAGACCTATTAAAATCTGTGAAGTATGTAAATGAATTTCTTAGTGTTTTCGAGCTCCCTTGCAACGGAGTGGGACAATGTTCCCACTGAGTGTAATTAACAACGGGTCGTTATGTTTTTGTCTTATGTAGAAAATGATGCCTATAATGTTGATAACAGAACAAATCGGCATAATGGGCAGAATTTTAATATAAATCTTCAGCATTAAAAGCGGCATAATACTGTAAATCTGAAAACAATGCTTGTATTGCATGTACATACCAATCATCGGAATGTATGTCCTGTGTTACCACATCACCCATGGAGACACCAAAGAATTATGGAACGTTGATAATTTCCGTCGGGCCTAGGACCTGAAAATCCACTTTATCCCAGACTATGCCATCAGCAACAGGGAACACTGAAATGTTAGCAAGTGTCTGGTCACGTTTCATGATGTGGGAAGATGAGTGGGGGGGCCAAAATACCATCAACCAAGTTCACAACAGAGCGTTCGGGCAAGTAGTGACCATTGATGAGCAGGAAAAACACTGTTACAAAGCCAATTGACATGAAGAGAAAAATCAGGATGATGACCAACCAGATGTTTGTCCAAAGAGGGACTAAATAAGTCTGTTTAAACCAGGAGACAAAAATAGTCCATTTGGTAGGGCCAATTGAGGTGGTTGAGGATGAGTCGTAAGAAAAACTGCTATGGTGTAAAGGACTCTCGGGCAATCTATGCAAAGACTCAGTTGTGGGATATGCATATTCAACTTCGGCGTTGCAGGAGGAAGCTGGGGGAATAGGCATATTGTCAACAACAGGGTCCATCTCGATGACGGCGTCGTTTGGTAAGTCGAAAGTTGCGCCAACTCCAGGGTTCCTGGAAATTGTGGGGCACGAAACTGCAGGCGTCGCATTATTCAGAATTGGCCAGATGTTGTAGCTTGACATTGTCTATTGAGATGTATCTGTTGTCTTTTCGACCAGGACGCGGTGGTAAAATGATTGTACGAGTACCCTTCAAGCCAAGCACTGGACCGGTGCACGATAAGAGGGACTAAATTCTTTTTTGTTCTCCAACTTCTCTCGGACCAGATCACCAACTTTCGGAAGCCAGCCGGCCACCGGAATCGGCAGTGCAGCTTCATTTGCCAAAGCCAAATGTTCAGTAGCAAAACTGGCCCGGGTCTCTTGTAGGTCCTGTAACATAGTAGAATGATTATCTACGTCAAAGGTCGTGGCTGCCGCCGCAACGTCTAGAGCATCTCGTACGGGGTCTTCCCACCCAGAGGTCTTCTAGGGAGATTATTAAGTGCACGTTGTACTCCAAACGAATGGGCTAGCCAGTTCCTGCCAGTACCTAAGACTCTAGCTTTCAAAGATTGCTTTAAGTCACTGTTCATTCGCTCCACAATTGAGCTGCCCTCAGGCCTCTATGGAGACGAAAACTGCACCAGTGCCCCCAAAGACTTCATGCATCCTTGTATGCCTTAGAGGTGAACGCTGGACATTGGTCTGAATGAAAGGTGCCACAGGCAAAGATCCCTACAAAGACATGCAAATCCCTGATGACATTTCGAGCGTCAGCACTGCGTTGTGGCCAAACCCAAAGGAATCTAGCGCACGAATCAACTGCAACCAAAATGTATTTATATGCAGTATCTGAAGAAAATGGACCGCAGTGATCAGGATATACACAAGCAAAAGGGCGATTAGCAATGCAAAGCGGTGTTTGTGGTGGACGTGTTACCATAGAAGGCTTAATTTGTTGACAAATGTCACAAGAAAGTACATAATTACGGGTCTGTTTATATAAACCACTCCACCAATAACTTTTCTGCAAGATGGAAACAGTCGCGGACACTCCAACATGGGCCAAAGCCATACCTTCGTGTGCGGCTTTGATCAAAGTTTGTCTGCGGTCCGCGTTGGAAATCAGCCGTTTGCCAACGTTAAGTATTCTAGCAAAAGGAACTTGTTCGGGAGTTAACTGATAAGAGTACTTTGAAGAGAAACCCTGTGGATAATTGGAGTCCTCCGCAGTTGCAGCAATTGCTGGCAAAATGTCATTATCAATCTTAGTCATGGACCTTGTAACTGCTGCTACGGAACACGTGGCTTCTGCAGATTTGGCTGCTTCATCAGCCAAACCATTTCCAAGAGCGTGTGCTCCCACACGCTGATGTCCAAGAGTATGTATACCATGTGTGAGTGGCAGACGTTGTTTAAGATCTGCCAATCGAACCCAAAGCGTTTTATGCTTAATTGCGCTTCCTTTAGAATCCCGATAATCCTTTTGAGACCAAAAGAATAAGTTGCCATTGAAAGACTGAACACAGTAATAAGAATCACACACAATCAGAGTAGAGACATTTGGATCTGCAAACTCGAGAGCAAGAACCAGAGCGCGCAGCTCGGCCAGTTCGGCGGTACAGTCTCCTAGCGCCTGTGTATGCACTATATTAGACTTGAATTCTCCATTCACCATTGCACCAGCCACAATAGCGCAAGCTGATGAATAAGCATGGTTAGAACCAGTGGCCGGTTGAGCCGAACCATTGGAGTAGATTATACATGCGTACTGCTCTAAAGGAAGGAAAGACAGAGGAGGTGGATGAACGTGTTCATACTGCAAGAACTCCTGTGTCTGAAGTGAGGGGTCAAAGATGAACGCGACATCCGGAGACGTCAAAGAAGTAGCCCATTGTTTCCAACGGGGATGTAATGAGTTTAGCACACTCGCCTTAATCACTGCTTCTAAAGCAGGTAAAGGTGTAACCACCAAAATGCGTTTCCCCTGTGCCAGTGCGCGTTCCTTCAAGGCCGCCATCTGCACAGCTGTCAAAACTTTTTCAACAGTGGAAAACTGCATTTCGGCTGAAGTGTACAAATGTGATTGGTATGCAATAGGTACTGTGCCACCTTCATTGTACGTCAAGTAAGTGAAACCCACTGCGCCTGGCACGATTCGCATCACCAGGTTTGTGTGGTTATCACGTGTCAACAAGTACTTGGATTCAAGCAAATCAGTTTGCAAAGAATGCAATATAGCAGAATGTAGAGTAGCTGGAGACTGCAAGTGTGCGCATTTCTCCAGAAAGTGGGGTGCCAAGCCCGGACCTTCATTATTGAGCTCATAGCCCAAAAAGAGCACCGCATAGCATGTGATTTTGCAAAATTAAATGTTCGAGGCATATGAGCTGCAGATTACACACTTTTGCATAGATCGCCCGGATGTTTGCAGTTTGTTTTTCCTCTTGGAAAGTCTTTGGAAGTCACGAGGTCGGTGACTCCTCCCTTGGTTCATATTGCGCATGGGCTTCGGCTCCATCCTCAGATTGTTTTTTTCCGCCATCGGGCTCGGATGTAATACTTCGCGCTCCGGTTCCGAACATTTCCAGTTCGACGATCGAAGCGGAATCCTCGCTCATCGCGGTATTGTTCAGATCCTGATCTCCTCAATCACCTTCTCTTCGACACATCTTCGATTCCAGTCGTCGACGGCGGCCTTCGGGCCTATCCAAGCTCCGGTCCCGGCTGATGGAAAGAACTCCATTCAAGAAGTGCCCTCGATGTGGGTCCAAATTCCCCCACACCGCTCTTTATGAGGTGTGCAACCTCTGCCTCTCCCCTGAACACGAGGCTCGAGACTGTCCCGCCTGCAAGTCTTTCAGATCGAAAAAGACTATTCGAGATCTAAGGGCCAGACGAAACATGGCGCACTCCTCGACCTCCGTTCCAGTCGACATCTTCGGGGACGACGTCGAAGCTCCGGGACAGCAGCACACCGAAGAGGACCTCGTCAGTGCTTCCGAAGCCGATGACTCGGATGTGGAGGACATCACCCCGGCGCAGAGGGTCGTGAGTACTATACCCCCTCCCACACCCGCGCCGACACCTAAAAAGGCTTCGGTCACACCTTCGCCTCCGGGCCTAGGCAAGACCAAAGATACTGCTTCGAACACCCCACCTTCGGGCCCGGTGAAGAAGCCTAACAAGCCTTCCGGCAGCTCGGGCTCGAGCCAGCCTGCCAGCGGTGCTGATAAACACACATTTCGGCACCGAAAAAGAGACTGGCTTCCACCTCGACACCGAGCTCCGCACCAAAGCCCTCTGTGTCGAAACCCAGCCTTTCGGTACTGACCAAACACCATAAGGCCCTCGGTACCGACAGTCCCGCGCCGAAGCCTACCTCGGCGCCAACCAAAAAACCGGAGGTTCCAAAAAAACACGGCACGGACAAGCCTAAAAAGTCATCGGCCCCGAAACCTTCGGCGCCGACGGAACAAACATTGTCTCAGGAACTGTTTACACCGGATCCCTTGCAAAAGACACTTACCAAGGATCCAAAAACTGGACATTTGGCACTTTCTTCTAAAAAGAGACATTTGGACAAACCGGCTCCGCCTCCACCTCCAAAGAGGAAAGACTGTGCTACCTCCCCTTTCAGAGTGTCTTCCCCACCTCCTCCACCTCCTCCACCCTCTCCACCTCCGCCCCCTCCTCCACCCCTGCCTCATCGCTCTCCGACCCCGTCTCCAGACCATGATGATCAGGGGGACCCATACTACGATCCGGGGGATGTGCCACAAGACCCCACCCCTACAGGATCCCCAGACCCATGGGACCATTATAATAATCCAGACATTCCAGATGTCCCACAAGATGACCTTTATCCATCTAGGCCATCTCCACCAGAGGACTCATTAGGTTTTCACCACCTACTTCAGAGGGCGGTACATTATCACGGGGTAGAGCTACACACTGACCCGGTAGAGGAAGATTTCCTCCTCGACACCTTTGATACCGCACATAGGTCTACTTCCATACTACCTATGCTCAAGGGGGCAATACAACATGCGCCAGAGGTTTTTAAAGACCCAGTCAGGGCTAGGGTCATTAACCCACACATAGAAAAAAAGTATAAAGCTGCCCCCACAGATCCTGCCTATATCAAATGGCCAGCGCCACTGGATTCCCCAGTGGTCTCCACTGCACGGAAAAGGTCAAACTCCCAGGCGTCAGGCGAAGCACCACCACCTGACAAAGAGTCAAAGCTACTGGACGCGTCAGGAAAGCGCACTGCGTCACAGGCAGCCAATATATGGCGTATCGCCAACACACAAGCGCTATTGGCCAGATACAACAGAGCGCATTATGATAAACTAGAAACCATCATGCACCATCTCCCAGAAAAATAAAAAAATAGGACCAGTGAATTAATTCAAGAGGGTAAGACCATAACTAATACCTCTATACGCTGTGCCTTAGACGCAGCAGACACAGCCTCCATAGCCATTAACACTAGCGTCCTCCTCCGTCGCCATGCTTGGCTGAGAGTTTCAGGGTTTAAACCTGAGGTACAGGCCTCCATATTAAATCATCCATTTGATCAAGAACATTTATTCGGTCCAAAGGTAGATGAGGCCCTCGAAGATGAAGAAGGACACAGATACGGCGAAATCTATGGGAGCCTTGCAGTCACATCCTCCTAGGCGCTCCTTTCGCCGCTCTTCCTTTCGGGGCACGGCCAGAGGCTACTCCTCAGATAGCGCGTCCACGTCCTACAAATCCCCTGCTCAATCCACCTTCACAAGGGGTTATCAAAGAGACGGATATAGAGGCAATAACAATAAAGGCAGAGGCAAAACAAATACCGCCCGCTCTGCCACACCGCCTACCCAATGACTTCCCCCTGCTCCCTCCAGACCATCCCACTCCTGTCTGGGGCAGACTACAAAATTTCCTTCACGTCTGGGAGACCATCACCTAAGACAAATGGGTGACCCAAATTATTTGTTCAGGGTACTGCCTAGAATTGACATCTACCCCCCCAAACATTCCACCCAGGCAACGCCCAATGTCACAAGAACATTCCACGTTACTAAAACAGGAGGTAATCTCCCTCCTACAAAAACAGGCGATATAACAAGTCCCCGTCAGTCAACAAAATTTACGAGTCTACTCCCTATATACCAAAAAGAGACGAGACTCTACGACCTATCTTAGATCTCCAGCCTTTAAACACATACATACATTCGGACCATTTTCACATGGTAACACTTCAGCAGGTACTTCCGCTCCTCTCCCAGAACGACTTTCTCACCACACTGGACTTGAAAGACGCATACTTTCACATTCCGGTACACCATGCTCACAGAAAGTGTAAGGATCGTACAGGTGCTCACCTGTTGTTTCTGCAGGAGTGCCCCGGAACTGATGACAAGGTCCGCTACGTCCCCAACCCCACACTGCGCTTATCAGACCCTAAGCCACAATGTTAGGTCTGGGGAAGAAGGGAAACAAAACAAGGAAAGTAAGGGAGGGATCTCTCAGCTTATGGCACCAACCAGGAGTCCTCGTACAAATGGAACTAGAAAGAGAGAACAAACAATAAGTATCTATAGTACAGGGATATGAACAAGTCCACATAAATCCCTCTCTTCGATGACTACCTTAAATGAATCCTTCTTCCATCCTTATGTCAGGAGGGGCTCTGCCCCACTAGGGGTCTGGACTACAATGGGAAAGAAGGGAGAGGTGATTACTAATATACTTTGAGTCTACAGGCTTTAAAATGATACAAGTGAATACTCTTGCTTACGGGGCTAGTTCGGTATAGTTTGTCCATGAAATATACATCCTGATATAACCAAGAACTGAATACAGGCTACTCTTCCATCAGAGCAGTCTTTTCTGTTATCATGTAAGAAGCCAACAGAATAAATGAATCCACTCAAATAAACAATAAGAAAAGCAAGCAGCGAATACTTGCTGTTACCGTCTTCCCTCTGGTAACAGAACCGTCCACTCTTCTTAACTCCTCCTTTACGGAAGGCACGGTGAGAGGAATTGGAAGTCCACAGGAGTAATCAATGATATCCCAACTCAGGTGGGAAACGAGGAATAAGATTCTGGGAATTCTATGACCTATGAACAAGGGATCTCGTAGAATGCCCCGCTGTCACCTACAAGGCGAGCGGCAGCCCCAGAACACAAGAGAGTAACACCGCGTAGTCCGGCCGGCCGACGGAACACCTGTCCGGTCGGCGGGGGGAACCCCCAATGTGCACTCCTCCTGCTCACAGAACCAACGCTCACCCTACAGTCCGACTAACGGAGAATCACCGAGACCGCTTGTGGACACGAAAATGCGGGGCGGCTGGCAAAGGGATATTAGGTGCAAAGAACTCTCGGCACCAGCTCTTCGAGAAAGCAACAAAGAAACAGAGTTCTCCAAGTTCGGAAACAACACGTCCATTCGGAAGTACAGGAGGCACCATAGGACTCTGTGGCTCAGGAACGGAACGACGCAAAGCGCAGTTTCCGGTGGAAGTCAGGCTTTTGTTGCTCGCCTGACTTCCTTGCGCATGCGCGGTAAATCCTGTCGTCTTCCGTTTAACGAAGACGGCAATCGTGACAGTATACCCCTCCCAATGAGCCCCCCACTGGCCGAGGCTTGTCCGGCTGTCTTCTATGAAACAGACGTACTAGACGAGGGGCATGCACATTGCTAGCTGGTTCCCAAGTGCGTTCCTCTATTCCATACCCCTTCCAATGTATTAAATATTGGAGCTTGCGTCTGACTCTCCGGGAGTCTATGATTTTCTCAACTTCAAATTCAAGTTCACCATCGATTGTCACAGGAGCAGGGGTGTTGGGAAGGAGAGTTCCCGGCTCCACTGGTTTCAATAGGGACACATGAAAAACAGGATGTATCTTTAGGGATGGAGGGAGGTCTAACTTCATGGCTACCGGATTGATCACTTTTGTTACTTCAAAGGGGCCTATGTATTTGGGTTGGAATTTGCAAGACCCTCTTAGTTTTAAGTTCTTCGAGGATAGCCAGACTTTATCTCCCTGAGTATAGTTAGGTTCTGGACTTCTGTGTGCATCAGCTCCTTCCTTATACCTGGCCTTGGCTTGTTCTAAGGCTAAATGGGTTGTTTGGTGTATGGTTTGTAGTTCTTGTACCAAATCTATTGCTGCTGGGGTTGTACAGGAGGAGTACTCGGGGCAAGGTATAGTGCGTGGATGATAACCACAGGTGCAAAAGAAGGGTGTGGCTTTAAGAGATTCATGGTAACAGTTATTATATGAGAGTTCTACTATCCAAACTAATACATCCCAATCGGTAGGTGCTTGCAAAATTTGGCATCTAATGTATTGCTCAAAACACTGGTTTACCCTCTCTGTTTGTCCGTCTGTCTGAGGATGGTGACTGGACGACAATCGGGCATCTATTTGTAACAGGTTGCACATCCCTTTCCAAAACCTTGAAATAAACTGAGCGCCCCTATCTGAAATAAGGACTGACGGAAGGCCATGTAACCGGACAATTTGTTGTAGGAACACAATTGCCAACTTGTTGGCTGTAGGAAGACCATGTAATGGTACGAAATGGGTCATTTTCGTGAATAAATCCACTACAACTAATAGTGTGTTGTGTCCTTGTGCAGTGTGGTAGCTCTACTATGAAGTCTAACGACACCGTGTGCCAGGGACGACTAGGTGTAGGGATGGGCTGTAACAGACCCACTGGCCTTTGATGCGAAGCCTTGCTTTGGGCACAGACATAACACAGTTGTAGTAAGCGTTTTGTATCCTTTCCCATTGTTGGCCACCAGAAGTGTCGACGTAGGTGTTCTAGTGTCTTTTTGTAACCGGGATGACCTGCAGTGGGATGAGAATGGCACCAGTCCAAGGCTTGTGCTTGTAACAATACAGTCGGAAGAAACAAACCTCCTTCTACGTAGGTGAAACCAGAGTCTGTATTGGGTGTATGTGTCCCTTGTATCAAGTTCATATCTGTCGTATCTTGCTCATGCTTGACCGTGGCTAAAAACTCATCCTCGGAAAACATCCCTCCTATCACTCTGTCTTTAGATATAATAAGAGGAGGTTCTGACGTTGCTTCTTCAGGATCAAAGCTAAGCCGAGACAACGCATCTGCCTTTCCGTTTTTCCTACCTGCTTGGAAACGAATCACAAAATCGTAGTCACTGAAGAATTGAGACCATCTTAACTGCCTCATGGAAAGGGCTCGTGCAGATTTTAAGAATTGCAGATTCCGATGATCGGTTAGTACAGTGATAGTGTGATTAGCCCCCAATAAGTACTGCCTCCATGCTTCAAACACTTTCTTGATGGCAAGCAGTTCCTTATCTCCTATGGTATAATTAGTTTCTGCAGGGGTTAGTTTCCGTGAAAAAAATGCCACTGGGTGGAGTTGTCCTGTGCTAGGCTCTTTCTGGGAAAGGACCCCTCCCACTGCCACTTGGGAGGCGTCCGCTTCAACTACGAACTTATGAGCAGGATTTGGGTGGCGTGGACTGGAGCCTGAGTGAACGCCTTTTTTAACGCCTGAAAGGCCTCCTAGGCTTCAAGGGTCCAGATGAATTTCGTTCCTTTTCTCAGTAATTTGGTAATGGGAACCACCAGGCCAGAGAAATTAGAAATAAAACGCCTATAGAAATTGGCAAAGCCAAGGAAACTCTGCGTTTCTTTGACCGATTGTGGGGCCTGCCACCTATGAATCGCTTCCACCTTTTGGGGGTCCATACTGAGGCCCTGTGGAGAAACGATGAAACCCAAAAAAGCTACCTGTTGTACATGAAAGAGACATTTCTCTAGTTTACAAAACAACTTCGTCTCTCTCAGTCTCTCTAACACGTTTCTCACATGCCTTTGGTGTTCTTGTTGGTAGGACGAGTATATTAACAAGTCGTCTATGTAGGCTATGACATACTCGTCGATCATCTCTTTCAGTGTTTCGTTGATAAAGAATTGAAATGCGGAGGGGGCATTGCAAAGCCATCACCAAATACTCATACAGACCGTATTTGGTGCAAAAGGCGGTCTTCCATTCATCCCCCTCCCTGACACGCACTAAGTGATATGCCCCACGCAAATCTAGTTTAGTGAAGATGGTTGCATCTTTTATGCGGTCAAGGAGGGAGGAAATCAATGGCAACGGATATCTATTCTTAATGGTCACGTTTGTTTAATGCCCTGTAATCAATACAGCATCTCAGACCGCCTTCCCTCTTAGGAATGAAAAACAGAGATGACGAAGCAGGAGACCGGGACGGACGAATAAACCCGATCTTGAGCATTTTGTCCAGATATTCCCGCAGATAGAGGGTCTCTTTTTCTGTCAGCGAATAAACCCTACTACAGGGAATACGTGCCCCAACCTGTAGGTCTATACGACAGTCATACTCCCGATGGGGAGGGAGAGTCGTTGCTTCAGTTTCGTCAAAAATAGATCGGAGGTCCTGGTACTGCAATGGCAATGATCCTTCTTCCGTGGTAGTAGGGGCCACCCTGGTGGATGCAAGGTTCACCGGGATCGGCATATGTGACTTACAATGTTCGGGACGAAAGTACAGCGTCATTTGTTTCCAATCCAGGACGGGGTTGTGTAAGCGTAACCAGGGTATTCCTAGTATAACAGGAAACTGAGGTGTACATATTAAATCAAAACTTAAATGTTCTTGGTGGTACGGGTGTATATCTAGAACCAAGGGAACTGTATTGTGGTTTATGGGGCCTGACTTTAAGATGCTTCCATCTATAGTGGTGACTTCTTCCCATGTCTTCTTTTCTGCACAAGGGATGTGTTTGCTCTTTGCCCATAGTATGTCCATAAATTTTCCCGATGCCCCCGAGTCTATCATGATCTGAACCTCCTGTACTCTGTCATTCCAGGAGAGCAAAGCCTTGATAAAGAAATGACGGGTATAACCCTCAAACGTTTCTAAGGAGGAGACAACTAACCCAGAATTACCCGAGGACCTTGTCTTTCTAGGCCTCGGGTCCTTTAGTTTTCCGATCTCTTTGTTTGCTTAGGTTTCACTGGACACTCACGAAGAAAATGTCCTTGTTTGCCACAATACAGACACAACTTGTTGTCTCTCGTTCTTTGTCTTTCATCTGACCTTAAAGGTCCTCTCAAAATGCCAATTTGCATAGGTTCTGGGTCGTCACGACTCTTTTCTGAATCTACCTTTCGCTCCTTATACATAACCAGCTTACTGTCACTTTTACCCCTTTCTCTTCGCCTCTCACTGAGTCGGTGATCTAGTTTAACCACTAAATCTATTAAGGCTGAACAGGACTCTGGAGGGTCTACTACCTGGGACAGGGCATCTTTTAATTCATCCCTCAGGCCTTTATAAAACAGAGCGCTTCTTTTCTCTTCAGGCCATCCAGCCTCTGCTACCAACCTATGGAATGTGGTGATGTATGCCGTGATGTCTTTTGTTCCTTGCTTTAAAGTCAAGAGTTCAGTGTCTGCTGAATGAGTGAAGGTATGCCTATCAAACAGTTTTTTAAGGACTCTACGGAAGGCACTATAATCATGTAGAAGGGGGTCGTTTCGTTCAATAAGAGGAATGGTCCAATTGGCTGCCGAACCACCCAAATAAGAGATTACAAAGGCCACCTTGGCTTGCTCTGTAGGAAAACAGGCTGCTTTACACATAAAATGAAATGAATGAATGAAATGAAATGAAAGAGGCATTTGTAGAGCGCATGGCTACCCTAGGGCCTCCCAGCGCTGAGAACCAGGTAAGCAGACATGATAACTGATTATGTGATAGGAAAAAGATGCGTCTTCAGGAGTTTACGAAAGGGTAGATATTATTCCTCCATTCGAATGGAGTGTGGGAGGATATTCCAAATCTTTGATGCGACATAAGAAAAGGAACGGCCTCCGCATCTGGACCTGAGGATTCTTGGGACCATGGCCAGGTGTTTGCTGCAAGAGCGAAGGTGCCTGTTGGGAAGGTATGGGGAAACTATCTTTTGAAGGTTTGGAGGGCCATTCTTGTTCAGGACCTTATGCGTGATACTTAGGGCCTTGAATTGGATTCTTTCTGCGATCGGAAGCCAGTGCAGTTGTCTGATTGCTCCTTTAGCTGATTCTTTCCGTGGGATTTGTAGGCGAATTCTTGCTGCGCAGTTCTGGACCTTCTGCAGAATGCTTATTGTGGATAGAGGACCTCCAAGATATAAAGCATTCGCGTAGTCCAGCCGTGACAATACCAATGCTTGAATGAGCAGTTTTTTTGCGTGGAATGGGAGAAGAGGAAGAATCTTCCTAGCTGTTTTCATGATCCCGAAACAGCACCCAGCAACCTTTTTGGCCTGTGTCTTCATATCTAATTTTTCGACCAACCATACTCCTAGACTCTTGATGTGATTTTTTGGAGTAGGTGGAGAACCCATGCAGCTGGGCCAAGCCAAAAGCAGGTCTGGGGGCAGAGGCTTTCCCAGCAGCATGAGCTCTGTCTTTGCACCATTCAGTTGGAGGCAGGACTGTTTCATCCAAGCTGAAATTTCTTCTAGGCAACTAAAGAGATTGCATTGTGGCTGTCCGATATTTTTAAGAGATACAATCAGCTGCGTGTCATCGGCATACATCACTATTTGTATGCCAAATTCTTCCACAATTTTATCTAGTGGGCTCATATAAATATTAAAAAGAGTCGGGCTAAGAGAGGAGCCCTGAGGCACTCCACTCTTCAGGGGGACCTTCCTAGAGGACACATTCTCCTCGAAAACCTGAAAAGTGCGACCTTCAAGAAAGGAGGCTAACCATCTCAGTGCTGAGCCAGTCACCCCCATTTCGAGACACCTTAGAATCAAGGTTTGATGATTAACGGTATCGAATGCTGCACTGCGGTCGAGGAGTATCAATGCAGCTGATACTCCTGAGTCCATGATTTTCCTTGTTTCTTCCACTACCGCAACCAGGGCGGTTTCTGTCCCTTGATGAGATCTAAAGCCGGTCTGTGTCCGGTGCAGGCAGTTATGTTCTTCCAGATAGGAGGAAAGGGTGTTGTTGACCTGTTTCTCTGCAGTTTTAGCTATTCCCGGGAGCAGGGAAATAGGGCGATAGTTGGCCATTAATTCCGGGTCCGATCCCGTTTTTTTAGCAGGGCTTTCACCATGGCTTCTTTCCAAAGTGCGGGGACTTTACCAGCTACGAAAGAAGAGTTGATCAGTGTAGCAATGACCGGAGCTACTTCTGGGGCAACCTGCTGCAATACAGTAGGAGGCGCCTGGTCATTTGGGGAACCTGACTTGACTTTATTAAGTAAAGACACCACTGTGTCTGCATCTAAGGGTGGGAAAAATTCCAAGCTTTGATCTCGACGGCTTATGCACTCCATCGTTGAGAGATCATTATTAAGTTTATCGACGGTCGAGAAGGCTGAATAGATCGCCTGGACCTTGTCGTAGAAGAATTCTGCTAGATAGTTGCAGCGCCCTTGTAAATCAATCGGTGGCGTTGATATTGCGGAGGGGGTGGTCAGGGCTTTAAATATTTTAAAGATTTCTCTGGGGGCGTTGGGTGCAGATAAAATCTTTGCCTCATAAAATGTGGATTGTGCTTTGGAGATCTTAGTTTTATACAATTTTAAGGCATCCCGATAGATTTTCTTTTTTTGAGGGGAAAAATCTTTCCTCCAGTGCCTCTCAAGCACCTTGCAATTCCGTTTTAGCTCTCTTAGTTCCAAGGTATACCATGCCACTTTTTTTGTGCCTTTTTTGATGTCTTTAAGCTTTATGGGGGCAAGTACAGCCAATTAATTTTTAATCCATTGATTAAGTTGTAAGTTGGCGATTTCAGGGTCGGAGTCAAGACTAGGCCTAGTTTCTTTGAGAATAGCACCCCATTCATCTCTGAAGATATTCGACCAGCTCCGGTTCGGAATTTTGGAGTGACTTTCAGCCTTCCTGCTCACTGAGATCGGCCAAGAGAACGAAATTAAGTGATGATCCGTCCACGGGACCGGCAGAGGGTCCTCTATCTGGAGGTGGATATTAGAAAAGATTGGATCCAACAGATGTCCCTTAACATGAGTGGGGCCCATCACTTTCTGGGACAGCAGTAAGACCTCTAGTGCATCAACTACTTCCTCCACATAGGGAGCTGATTGGTTTTCGAGATGTAAGTTGAAGTCTCCCAACACCGTGTAATTAGGCAGGGAGCTGACAGATGTGGAAATATTATCCACCAGATCACTAATAAAGGATCCTATCGCTCCTGGAGGTCGATATATTAGCATGCCTGAAAATGTACATGTAGGAGATAGCTTAATAGAGAAGGAGCAGCTTTCACAATCCCGGATAGATCCCTCCGAGATCCGACAGCCTAAGGACTCCCTGTGAATAATGGCAAGTCCACCTCCTCGGCCACTACATCGATCTTGCCTCTGGATGGTGTAGCCTTGGGGGAGCGCTTGAACTACCGAAGGATTAGACCAATCCGTGAGGCAGGTCTCAGTAAGAAATATTGCGTCTGGTCTGGTCTCCTCTAAAAGTAGTCTGATTTCTAGCACGTGCTTAGGTAAAGAACGACAGTTTACCAGCTTCATGTTGAAATTGGTTTTTAGAAGGGAAATCTTCTCTAGCTGATCTTTGAATTGTAAGGCAAGCTTACAGTTCGTGCAGCTAATCTGTTCAAAAGGGGGGCCCAAGCAATGCTGACATCTGTCCGTGCCCCGGAATTCCTTCAGTTGTTCAGCTGAATATGAGTGCAGAACTGTACCTGCAGGGGCAGGGGGATTAGCCTCTGGGCTCGGTTGGGCGCGGACGGGCGCAGACGGGCTTGCCTTAGGCGCGCCTTCGGCGCGCCAGTGGCGCGCCCGCTGCGCGCTCGCCACATCCGCCCTTTTTGACCCCTGACGTGCGAGCTCTGAGCAGCGACTACACCGCTAACCTCCTCCTCCCAATATGTCAGCCGCCCCGTCGCCCTCGGAGTATTGAACACAACTCCGTTCGGTTCCCCACGTTAGATGCTACAACTGTCCGGCAAATCACATGAGGTAAATGGTGCAAATAGCAATTTAATAAAAACACAATGTTTTTAAAGAGAGTCAGTAACACAGTTAAAACGATGTTTAAAAATGGCAAGGTTTAACGATAACGCACATATAATGAGCTCACAGCTTCCAAAACTGCTGCCTGGTTCAGGTGCGCGCTCGCCACATCCGCCCTTTTTGACCCCTGACGTGCGAGCTCTGAGCGGCGACTACACCGCTAACCTCCTCCTCCCAATATGTCAGCCGCCCCGTCGCCCCCGGAGTATTGAACACAACTCCGTTCGGTTCCCCACGTTAGATGCTACAGCTGTCCGGCAAATCACATGAGGTAAATGGTGCAAATAGCAATTTAATAAAAACACAATGTTTTTAAAAAGAGTCAGTAACACAGTTAAAACGATGTTTAAAAATGGCAAGGTTTAACGATAACGCACATATAATGAGCTCACAGCTTCCAAAACTGCTGCCTGTAATTGGCATTGACTGATGAAAGCAGCAAATTTAGCGGTGTCACCTAAAAACCTCTCAGGAGGGGCTAAGGGCACTGTTTGAGGGGTAGAGACATGTATAACTGACAAAGACGTGCTAGGACCTGCTCTGCTAGTGTCAGCATCCGCTCTTCTCTCTCTCTGTAAGGCGTCTACTCGGGACGCTAAAGACTGGGTTTCCGCTTGCAGATTCCCAATCATATTAGCCAAGTCGGCTAATGTAACTTGACTCAGTTCCATGACGCTCAGGCAGAATATATGTCTATTTTCTAGAGCTTTGTTCTGTCAGGATCGTACAGGTGCTCACCTGTTGTTTCTGCAGGAGCGCCCCGGAACTGATGACCAGGTCCGCTACGTCCCCAACCCCACACTGCACTTATCAGACCCTAAGCCACAATGTTAGGTCTGGGGAAGAAGGGAAACAAAACAAGGAAAGTAAGGGAGGGATCTCTCAGCTTATGGCACCAACCAGGAGTCCTCATACAAATGGAACTAGAAAGAGAGAACAAACAATAAGTATCTATAGTATAGGGATATGAACAAGTCCACATAAATCCCTCTCTTCGATGACTACCTTAAATCAATCCTTCTTCCATCCTTATGTCAGGAGGGGCTCTGCCCCACTAGGGGTCTGGACTACAATGGGAAAGAAGGGAGAGGTGATTACTAATATACTTTGAGTCTACAGGCTTTAAAATGATACAAGTGAATACTCTTGCTTACGGGGCTAGTTCGGTATAGTTTGTCCATGAAATATACATCCTGATATAACCAAGAACTGAATACAGGCTACTCTTCCATCAGAGCAGTCTTTTCTGTTATCATGTAAGAAGCCAACAGAATAAATGAATCCACTCAAATAAACGATAAGAAAAGCAAGCAGCGAATACTTGCTGTTACCGTCTTCCCTCTGGTAACAGAACCGTCCACTCTTCTTAACTCCTCCTTTACGAAAGGCACGGTGAGAGGAATTGGAAGTCCACAGGAGTAATCAATGATATCCCAACTCAGGTGGGAAACGAGGAATAAGATTCTGGGAATTCTATGACCTATGAACAAGGGATCTCGTAGAATGCCCCGCTGTCACCTACAAGGCGAGCGGCAGCCCCAGAACACAAGAGAGTAACACCGCGTAGTCCGGCCGGCCGACGGAACACCTGTCCGGTCGGCGGGCGGAACCCCCAATGTGCACTCCTCCTGCTCACAGAACCAACGCTCACCCTACAGTCCGACTAACGGAGAATCACCGAGACCGCTTGTGGACACGAAAATGCGGGGCGGCTGGCAAAGGGATATTAGGTGCAAAGAACTCTCGGCACCAGCTCTTCGAGAAAGCAACAAAGAAACAGAGTTCTCCAAGTTCGGAAACAACACGTCCATTCGGAAGTACAGGAGGCACCATAGGACTCTGTGGCTCAGGAACGGAACGACGCAAAGCGCAGTTTCAGGTGGAAGTCAGGCTTTTGTTGCTCGCCTGACTTCCTTGCGCATGCGTGGTAAATCCCGTCGTCTTCCGTTTAACGAAGACGGCAATCGTGACAGAAAGTACCTCAGATTTGTAGTGGAGGGGCAACGCTACCAGTTCAAGGTGCTCCCATTCGGGGTCACAACAGCACCAAGGGTATTCACCAAGTGCCTAGCGGTAGTGGCGGTACACCTCAGAAGACAGCACATTCACGTCTTCCCATATTTGGACGACTGGCTAATAAAAGCCGCGTCCTACAACCAATGTGTACATCACACCGCCACTACAATCCAACTACTTCACCAGCTAGGTTTCACAGTGAACCACCAAAAGTCCCAGCTAATACCATCCCACACAAAGCAATACCTCTGTGCCACCATAGACACCTCAAAAGCCATAGCCTACCCCAATCCTGCCAGGATTGCAAGCATTCAGGCTTTGCGTCAAAGATTCATACCTCAACACTCTCTCCCAGCAAGAGTGTTTATGCAACTTATAGGGATGATAGCCTCTTGTATTTTCATAGTGCCTCATGCAAGACTCCAGATGCGTCCACTCCAAGAGTGCTTAGCGCGCCAATGGAACCAGGCCCAGGGGCAACTGACAGATCTGGTGTTGGTAGACGGTCGCACCCATCGCTCTCTGCAGTGGTGGAACACCACAAATCTTTCCAGAGGTCGACCGTTCCTGGACCCGGTTCCACAAATAATCCTAACAACGGACGCATCGCTCTCCGGCTGGGGAGCTCATCTACTACACCTCACAGTGCAGGACACATGGACGCCGCAACAAAAGTTACTCCACATCAACCATCTGGAGTTACTGGCAATCTTTCTAGCCCTGAAATCCTTTCAGACACAGGTTTTAGGCAAGTCCGTCCTTATTCGCACAGACAACATGACGGCCATGTACTACATTCAAAAACAAGGCGGCACACACTCTCCACAGCTCTCAACTAGCACAGAGCATATGGAGATGGGCAATTCCACACAAAATCTTTCTCCTAGCCCAACATGTCCCAGGAGTCCAAAACACCATGGCAGATCTGCTCAGCAGACAGACGCTGCAGATCCACGAGTGGGAACTTCACCCGCAGGTTCTTCACCCGTTCTTTCAGATGTGGGGGCATCCACACATAGACCTCTTCGCCACCCACGAAAACAAAAAATGCCCAAGCTTCGCCGCCAGATACCCACACCCATTGTCCAAAGGCAATGCGATATGGATGAACTGGTCAGACAAATGTGCGTACGCCTTTCCACCTCTCCCAATAATTCCATTAGTGGTGCGAAAGCAATAACAGTACTCCCTCACACTGATTCTAGTAAACTCCAATATGGGCCAGACAACCATGGTACACCACGCTGCTAGAACTCTCGGTAGTGCCACACCAACAGTTACACCTCTCACCATTCATCCTAACCCAGAACCATGGAGAGATCAGACACCCGGACCCAGCTCAGCTCAACCTTGCGATCTGGCTCCTGAGATCCTAGAATTCGGATACCTTAACCTTCCCCCTGAGTGTATGAACGTCATCAAAGAAGCTAGACACCCTACTACTAGATCCTGCTACGCTGCAAAGTGGAAAAGATTTGTTGTTTATTGCCATAACAACACAATCAACCCTCTAGACGTATCTATACAGCACATCATATGCTACTTACTCCATCTACAAAGATGTAACCTAGCATATACATCCATTCGGTTACACCTCGCAGCAATTGCTGCTTACCAACAAAACAGACAGCACCGATCACTTTTCAGAGTGCCTGCCATTAAAGCCTTCATGGAAGGCCTCAAACGAATAATTCCCCCCAGAGTACCACCCTCACCTGTGTGGAACTTAAATATAGTTCTCACAAGGCTAATGGGACCGCCTTTCGAACATTTGCATAAATGTGAACTGCAATTTCTCACATGGAAAACAGCTTTCCTTGTAGCCATCACTTCCCTTAGAAGGGTCAGTGAGATACAAGCACTTACTATACAAGAACCTTTTCTCCAAATGCACCCGAACAAGGTTGTCCTCCGTACTAACCCAAAATTCCTACCCAAAGTCATTACCCCCTTTCATCTAAACCAATCAGTAGAATTACCGTTTTTTTTCTCGCAACCTCAAACTGTTGCAGAAAGGGCTCTACACACACTGCATGTTAAAAGGGCCTTACTTTACTATATCCAGAGAACACAACCTTTCAGAAAGACAAAACAACTGTTTGTCTCTTTCTCTCCACCACATAAAGGCAACCCCATCTCTAAATCAGGGATAGCTAGGTGGTTCGTAAAATGCATACAGATTTGCTACCACAAGGCAAAACGCACGCTATCTGTTCCCCCTAAAGCCCACTCTACACGAAAGATAGGGGCTTCTATGGCTTTTCTAGGGAACATCCCATTAGATGATATCTGCAAAACAGCTACATGGTCAACACCGCACACTTTCACTAAACATTACTGTGTAGATGTGCAAACCAAGCTAGTGTGGGCCAGGCTGTACTAAAAACACTATTTCAAACCACTGCAACAGATACCGGTGGTCGCCGCTAGGGTTGGGAACTGCTATATAGTCTATGCAAAAGTGTGTAATCTGCAGCTCATATGCCTCGAACGGAATATGCTACTTACCAGTATGCATCTGTTCTTGGCATGTAGAGCTGCAGATCTACACACGCCCACCCGCCTCCCCGGCTACCTGTATCTGTTCCAGTCTATCTTATTTAGATACAACACACATGGGTTTCTTCACTATTATTACTACGCTCCATCTTTCCCTGTTGGCGAAAAACAATCTGAGGATGGAGCCGAAGCCCATGCGCAATACGAACCAAGGGAGGAGTCACCGACCTCGTGACTTCCAAAGACTTTCCAAGAGGAAAAACAAACTGCAAACATCCGGGCCCAACACCAGATGGCGATCTATGCAAAAGTGTGTAGATCTGCAGCTCTACATGCCAAGAAAAGATGCATACTGGTAAGTAGCATATTCCTTTTAACCGTAGTCCGCAAACTCAAGGATGATGCAGTCAACACAGCATAGATGCGGCCATAATTAGTCGTCCGTGAGATAAATATCGTCAACGTACGAGTATGCATTCGGGTCAATGTTGTCTAACAAAGAGACAACACGCGCGGCGAAAACCCCGGGGCTATTCTTATACCCCATGGGTAAACGCCGAAATGTTTTCTGTTTTCCACCAGCCGAGAATGCGGTCCATTGACCGCATTGAGGGGTCAGGTTATGACTGTAAAAGCCATTGGAAATGTCAAGTGTCTTTTATATTTTTTAAGAACAATACTGTCCACAAGAGCAGAGCTATGTGTATTCTGTACCCCAAAAGTACGACCATGAGAGTTCAAATGCCGGTAATCTAAAACTATGCGATAAGAGCCATCGGGTTTAGATACAGTAAAAAGAGGATTATTCATCGGTGACACATGTCTGAATCACTCCTTGATACTCTAACTCAGAACATCAGAAACGGGACCTTTGGCTTCCCGTCGGATAGGATATTGGGGGTTCAGTTGAGGCATAGACCGCAATGGAATCTCATGTGGCGGAGAATCTTTATCCCAGCCCACTTGATTACGGTACACTGCCGGCAACAGGGCCAAAGCCCACTCTGCTGCAAAGGCCTCTGCATGTTCCTTGGGGACATAACACGGAAAACTCGGAAGTATCACGTCCTCCCCCCTTGATGCGGCCAGAACAAAAGGTGGGGGCCAATCTGCCTCTGCTAACAAAATGTCATAGTTAGTGGTCAGATTCTCCCAAAAAATCCCAGTGATTACACGCTCAATGTCCCCTTCAATTAAAAATCTATGTTATACAGTCTATCCGGGGGGGCAACCCGGGTGTCAGCTGTCTCTACAGTAATGAAAGTTTCAGTTCAGACAAGGACGCAGTGCCTCCCGCACTTTGGTAACGTCTGCTGCGCTGTCGAGCAGAGTCACCACCCAAGTCCAATCCAGCAGTTTGGTTCTCATTGTCTGAGGCATATCTCGCTGTCAAAGCGGCAACCTTTTTCTTTTGAAACTGGGCGCGGAAGAGTGGTCGTTCCTCTTGTTTCCCCTGGCCCTCAAACTGATGAGGCTGATCACGTCCCTGTAGCAGGATGACTCTTGCCACAATCCTGGCAATCCCCACCTCCGACTTGAGAGCCAGATATGTCCTGTGAAGAACGAGGAGAACGCTGATCAGGGACTTGAAATCTATCAGGTCGCGCAAGTCATAAGTACGCTCAGAAGTGTCAGTGAAACAGCACGCGAACCCTGCTTCTGTTCTTGCTGCCTCCGTTTTTTTATTTTTCCAGTTCTTTTTTTAGGAAAGACTGAATGCCGTCTTTATCAGACTGAGCTTTCTGTTGTGGTTTAGATTGTGTTTGCGTTTGAGTAAAAGGCTCAACACCCAAACTATTGCAGCCTATTGTTTTATAAGCCTTTGCAATAATCTTTGGCAATTTGCATGGTTTGTCTGCATCAGAGTCAGCCTCCAAGCCGTTAGCTACTTGAAAGCTTACTGCATCGCCCTTGACATTGGCAAGGATCATATCGCCAATCACGTTGAACAACTCCCACTAGTCTCATCCCCAGCTCTACAGCTGCTTCTGCACCGTGTTTATCTTGAACACGTTTAATCACGTAGGGGAGTACCGTCATAGAGGGTGTGCCGAAACACTTCGAATACACAGCTGCAAATACCCTGCCCCAGGTGTTACAATCAGCCACCTCAGGAAGTAAGTCTTTAGGCAAAGTTATCGTCAATATCCTGGGTTTCTCTACAGGACTTGTATTTGGAAAAATAGCTTCAAGTTGTCCAAATTTTTCTTTCAGCAAGCCAATAAGGTAAATCGTCCTTATTTTGTGGGCGCTTGCCTATTACTGAATTAAGCATGACAGGACTGATAGTAACACCACAAGGACCAGCAGGTTTCGCAGCTGCGCTAGGTGGTCCCACCTGGAAGTTGCGCAACATGAACTGTATAACAGCTCTATGCACGCGTATTAAAGAAGTAAGTAACACGGAAAGTTCAGCCAGCGTGGCTGTTGTCACCCGAGCTGGGTGAGGGGTATACCTAGCCAAAACGGGCCATGTGGCCCCATCTATCGATAAAGGACCTAAACGGACCGGCATGAGTGGGTGAGGAAGGGCGCCATTAAACCAAATTTGTTGTTGCCAAGCTGTGAGCAGAACCGCCAAAGTCCAATAGGGCTGATATGCATTAGGAACAGCTGTGGCAGTGTATTCATGAAACAGATTGTTTGAGGCATATGAGCTGTAGATCATATGCGTTAGCATAGATCGCCATCTTAGGCTCGGATGTTTGCACTTTGTTTTTCTTCGAAGAAGTCTTTGTAGTCACGAGGTTGGGGATTCCTCCTTCCGGTGATAGTGCGCATGGGCATTAACTCCATCCCCCGATTGTTTTTTTCCGCCATCGGGTTCGGATGTGTATTGCGCCGCTCCGGTTCAGGATCGTCGTCATACTTTTTTGACGCGCAATCCTTACTACTTGACGATATTGTTTTTGATCGCGGTTTCCCTTTTGACGCGCATCGTAAAATCCAACAACTTTGATCGATGCTTCGACGCGGACCGTGAGCCCTACCCGTGACGACCACGCTAGCAGTACATGGAACGGACTACATTTAAGAAATGCCCCGGGTGTGGTGCTAAGTTCCCACACACGGACCTGCATGAGGTCTGTAACCTCTGCCGCTCCCCGGAGCACGAAGAAACCAACTGTGAGGCCTGTCGATCATTCCGATCAAAGACAACGATTCGTGACTGTCGGGCACTTCGACATCACGAGATGAGACGCGGCACTAGTCAGGTGCCAGACATCTTCAGAGAAGAGTTGGAATTCCAACCCAGCGCCGAAGAAGAACACATCTCCGTGTCTGAGGCCGACGACTCCGACATGGAAGAGGACTCGAACGTCACTCCGGCTCAACGAACTGTGAGTAACGAGCCCCAACTGCCCACAAAAACACCTAAGACTCCAGTTACACCTTCGCCATCGGGCTCAGGTCGATACCGTGATACCATTTCAGACGCCCCACCCTCCGGCTATGAAACATAAGGACAGGTCTTCCAGCTTGGGATCGAGCCAACCCCACTCAGGTGCCGAACCAACATCTTCGGCACCGAAACCAAAGACCAAGCTTGACGCTACACTGCCGAAAACCGAAGACCTCTTCGGCACCGAAAGAGTCGGATCCGAAACCGCATAAAGCCAAGGCTTCGGAACCGACACCGGCTAAACCGAAAACCTCGGAGCCGAAACCAGTTAAACAAAAACCTTCTGAGCCGAAAACACAAAGAGAAATCTTTGGATCCAAAGCCTGGGAAAACCAAACCTTCGGAGCCAAAACATCCCGCACCGAAGAGTGCAGAGCCCAAACAGCATGGAAGTCCTCTGAGTACAAACAAAAGGACAAAGATACTCCGTCCAAAGAACTTCCTCCATCAGATTCTTTGGATCCAAAACAGGAAGCTGGACCTCTTTGAAGACTACCATATACCTCTTAAGAAAAAATACATGGCTACTAACCCCTCTCCCACTCTCCTCCACCTTTTAATCCAAATTTACTGATTTCACCAGCAAACTCACCACCACCACGTTCCTCACCTGAGCCACAGGATGATAATGATAGGGATGGGAACGGGGATGGGTATGGGGATGGGAATGATAACGAGGCCCATTCCACAAGGCACAGACCCCTGGGATGATTATGATAAAGACCTGGATCATACTAATAACCCTGATCTATATCCCTCCAGACAATCAACACCCGATGACAATATTGTTTTCGCACAGTTTCTCAAAAGAGCTGCTCAATACCATGGGGTGGAATTACATACTTATCCCTTAGAGGAGGATTACTTAGTGGAAACTTTCGCTCCCTCCCAAAAAATCACAAATACTTTGCCCATGCTCAAAGGTATGATAAAACAAGCCAGCGAGGTATTCAAGGACCCTGTTTGAGCTAGAATACTTACGCCAAGGGTAGACAAAAATTAGAAAGCCGCTCCTACAGACCCAATTTACATCAGGGGTCAGGTACCATTAGATTCTCTTGCTGTTTCAAATGCACGAAAGAGTGCAAATTCTCAAACTACAGGTGACGCCCCTCCTCCTGACAAGGAGTCAAAGCTTATAGACGCGTCAGGCAAGAGAATTGCATCACAAGCTGCGAATCATTGGCGTATTGCCAATGCACAAGCTCTCTTGGCACGATATGATAGAGCTCACTATGACGAGCTAGAAAAACTAATGCAGCTTTTACCAGACCAATACAAGGCTAAAGCTCACGACCTCATTCAAGAGGCTAAGCTTACTACAAACACATCTATCAAATTCGCCCTCGATGCAGCTGATATAGCCTCGCGTGTCATTAACCCCAGCGTTTTGCTGCGCCGACACGCTTGGCTTCAAATCTCAGGATTCACGCAGGAAGTGCAATCAGCACTACTTAATCAGCCATTTGATCAGGAAAATCTCTTTGGTCCCACAGTCGATTCATCATTAGAAAAGATGAAAAATGACACAGAGGCTGCTAAGTCCATGGGGGCCTTACAACTACCTTCTACTAGGGGGTCCTTTCGTCGCTCCTTTTATATGGGTGGCTCAAACACAACACTACCTTCTACTAGGGGGTCCTTTCGTCGCTCCATTTATATGGGTGGCTCAAAGACAACACTACCTTCTACTAGGGGGTCCTTTCGTCGCTCCTTTTATATGGGTGGCTCAAAGACAACGGCGTCAAACGCCTCATCCTCTTACAAAAGTCCCAATCAATCTTCCTCATCCAGAGGATATTTTCGGGGAGGATAAAGAGGAAATAACAATAGGGGAAGAGGCAGAGGTAACTCCACTCGCACTTCCATTTCCACCAAACAGTGACTTCCCTCCACTACCCCCGATCATTCCACTCCTGTTGGGGGCGTCTCTCACAGTTCCGACCTGTCTGGAATTCCATCACTACAGACAAGTGGGTAAGACAAATTTATCTAATATGGATATTGCCTGGAACTTACCTCTACTCCGCCAAATATTCCTCCTAAACATCGTGCGATGTCCTCAGAACATCTCACCCTCATAAAACAAGAAGTTCTCTCCCTGTTACAAAAACATGCAATAGAGCCAGTACCCTTAACTCATCAGGGCACAGTGGTTTACTCACTCTATTTTCTAATTCCAAAAAAGGACGATTCCCTCAGACCAATATTGGACCTCAGGCAGCTAAATCTCTACAAATCATTTCCACATGGTCGACCTCCAGCAGGTGTTCCCATTGCTCCAGCAAGGCGACTTTCTTTCCACGTTGGATTTAAAGGACGCCTACTTCCACATTCCCATTCACCCCGCTCACAGGAAATATCTCAGGTTCGTGGTAGACTGTCAACATACCAGTTCAAAGTCCTCCCGTTCGGGGTAACCACAGCACCCAGAGTTTTTACCAAGTGTCTAGTAGTAGTTGCAGTTCACTTAAGAAGACAACACATTCATGTGTTTCCTTATTTGGACGAATAGCTCATAAAAGCCAACAAAACTGTATTCGACACCCCCACAAAACAATTCAGTTGCTTCACCACTTGGGATTCACGGTAAACCTCACCAAATCCCAAATCCCACCTCCAACCGTCCAACACACAAGTTTATCTAGGAGCTACAATAGACACTTCCAAAGCTCTAGCACACCCCAACCCAGTCAGGATACGCCACATACTGGCTCTAATAAAACAATTTCAACATCAACACTCATTACCAGCTCGAGACAACATCACAGCAATGTATTACATACAAAAGCAGGGAGGTACACACTCCCTACAGCTCTCGCAACTAGCTCAAAACATATGGAGATGGGCCATTCCTCAAAAGATAGATCTCCTTGCAGAACACCTTCCAGGAGTACACAATCAGATCGCAGATCTGCTCAGTCGCCAACAACAACGAATCCACTAATGGGAGTCACATCCTCAAGTACTCCTTCCATTCTTTCAAATGTGGGGCTACCAAAAAAAGATTTTTTGTCACACACCAAAACGCAAAATGCCCAAACTTAGCGTCCAGGTATCCACACCTATTGTCGAAAGGCAATGCGCTATGGATGGACTGGTCAGGAGCATTTGCTTATGCTTTTCCGCCTCTCCCACTCATTCCATTAGTGGTTCGGAAGCTCCAACAGCACTCACTCACCATGATCCTGGTTGCTCCCACATGGGCTCGGCAACCTTGGTTCACGACCCTGTTGGAATTATCTGTGGTTCCTTATCAAAAGCTACACCTCTCACCCAAGCTTCTCACTCAGAACCATGGAGAGATAAGACATCCAGATCCCAATCAACTCAACCTTGCGATCTGGCACTAGAGATCATAGAGTTTGGCTACCTTAACCTCCCGCCAGACTGTATGAACGTCGTAAAGAAGGTAGACATCCTACTACCAGAGCATGCTACGCAGCAAAGTGGAAACGATTTGTAATTTACTGTACAAACAATCAAATTAATCCACTAGATGCTTCCATTCAAAACCTCATTTGCTGTCTCTTACACCTACAATGCTGTAACTTAGCATACACATCAATATGATTGCATCTCGCTGCCATTGCCGCTTATCTACAAAACAGACAACATTTGTCTTTGTTTAAAGTGCCCGCTATCAAGGCATTTATGGAAGGACTCAAAAGAATCATTCCACCTAGAATTCCACCTTCTCCAGTTTGGAACGTTAATGTTGTCCTTACAAGACTTATGGGTCCACCATTTGAGCCTATGCACAAATGTGAACTACACTTTCTCACTTGGAAGGTCTTACGAGAGTTGGTGAGATCCAGACACTAACCATACAAGAACCATTTTAGCAAATTCATCTAACAAAGTGGTTCTTAGGACTAATCCAAAATTTCTACCTAAAATTGTTTCTGCCTTTCACCTCAATCAGTCTGTTGAACTACCAGTGTTTTTCCCTCAACCAGACTCCGTGGCAGAACGTGCTCTTCACACACTAGATGTCAAAAGAGCAATACTTTATTACATTGAACAAACAAAATCTTTTAGGAAAACCAAACATCTCTTTGTTGCTTTTTCACCACCGCATAAAGGCAATCTCATTTCCAAAACTGGTATTGCACAATGGATAGTTAAATGCATCCAGCTGTGCTACATTAAAGCTAAACGCACATTAATTGTTACCCCTAGAGCGCATTCCACACGCAAGCTAGGGGCTTCTATGGCATTCTTAGGGAATATACCCTTAGATGACATCTGAAAAGCTGCAACTTGGTCTACACCTCACACATTCACAAAACACTACTGTGTAGATGTTCATGCAAAACAACAAGCTGGTATGGGCCAAGCTGTCTTAAGAACACTTTTTCAAACTACTGCAACAGATACAGGTCAGCCACCGCTGGGAAAATAACTGCTGTATAGTCTATGCTAACGCATATGATCTACAGCTCATATGCCTCGAACGGAAAATGATACTTACCCAGTATGCATCTGTTCTTGACATGTAGAGCTGTAGATTCATATGCACCCACCCGCCTCCTCGGGGACCTTTATCTGCTGCAGTATTATCTTACAATACGCATGAACATCTCTTTCTAGTCTTAATAACTCCATCATCACCCTTTATGGCGAAAACAATCTGGGGATGGAGTCGATGCCCATGCGCACTATCACCGGATGGAGGAGTCACCAACCTCGTGACTACAAAGACTTCTCCGAAGAAAAACAAAGTGCAAACATCTGAATTTACAGCTCTGCATGCCAAGAACAGATGCATACTGGGTAAGTAGCATTTTTCATCTGCTCCGTCCACCGCCAGAAAGGTGACCCAAGAGTAAAACACTTCGAAGCGGTATGCTGGATCCGCTCCTGCTACAAAAATCAGCGCAACACCAGCATCAGAGTAGAGTCAAATAAGCCCGGAGTGCTGCGCGACTGTGTGGCGGAATATTAAGCGCCAACACGGAAGCAAGAAGAACAACTTAATATGCGGCAGCTCAACAATGGGTTTAGAATAGAGAGAAGGAAGCCTTGTTTTAAAACGTCAAGCTTGAAAGAACCTATAAAAACATCAATACAGGAGGTTTCACCATCACAGCTGTCTCCGGAGGCAGAAGTGAGGGTATTGTGGACAAGCACAAGCACTACTCCAGCGTTTTGCAGATAAGAACCAGACCAAACGTTGGTGGCGCCATGTTGCAGGGATTCTGCACATATACAGAACTATGCGCAGGAAAACAGGACCTCAGTGAATAGGAGTGTACCAAACTACCACATTAGTACCCAAAATCCCAAACCGACTAGCTATAGAGTCTCATTCGTTCTGCAACTAACAGCGAAGCTACCAATGATTAGACAACCCAGAACACAACACTTCCGACTCTCCGGAATCGCGGGAGCCAGACAACTCTTTCGCTCACTCACTCATACTTGTCCACAATAAGAGTAATCAGAGTTGCAGTGTAGTTTAAAATGTTTATTTTAACTAACGCGCTCTATGGTACAGTACACATGCCATTACTAGCAGCAAAATGCATAAACACAATATAGTCAGCATTGTCACAATTCCATAGAATACAAACGGGGATATCATTTTATAAAGACAGTGGAAAAGGGCTACAATACCTAGCCACCCTCCCCGTGGTAGAAAATAGTTTATTATCAAAAAGACCACCTCTGGGCTCTGTCAGCAAACCCCATACCTCAAGGATCACATCTCAGGACAAGCACAGCTCTTCTCTCTGGAAAGATCTCTCTCCAAGTGCCTTCAAAACATGCTTCACTGTCAGTATTAAAGCATACGAGGAACTGACCAGAACTGAATAACAAGGGGCATTGTTGATCGACCTTGTACACCGTGTGCAGACTAAACCTCAGAGCACAGCAGAGGATGCGAAAAGCAGACCGTTCTCATGTGAAAAGGGCACAAACAAAGTCTTGTGAAATATATGCATGCAGTGCTGTGCGCAAAAGCAGTGTCATGGCAGCGTAGCTCATGCTTACTTAGCAAATGTTGACAATGAACTCACAATCTATACTACACTAAATGACGTTGTGCCAGTTTCTCTAGCATTTTTACAGGTGCCGGCAAGAGTGAGATTGGGCGAAAATTGCTGAGCACAGCTGGATCCGCATTAGATTTTTTTCAGTAAAGGTAGTAAGAGCGCTTGTTTCCAGATACCCGTAAAAATGCGGGTATTTAGCGATGTGTTCCAGATCTTGTTCAGCAGATGAGCTAAAGATCTATAAAGCTGGGGAGCCTGATTTGCATCTCAGGATTTCAGTCATAGATTCCTCAAGGGTAATGGGGAGGAATTCCGAAAAGCAGTCGTGGGGGTTCGAGCTTGCAATTTGTTGCATAGCCAAGATCTCACACATCTGGAAACTAGGAATATACTTTCAGGATTTTTTCCTCAAAGAAGTCTGTCAGGCTTGTGCCCAAGGAGGGGCAAGGGTGGATGATACCCTGCACCGCTGACGGATTCTTAAAGGCTCTAACGATCTTAAAAGTTTCCCCTGTCGAGTTCTCCGAATTCTCTGTGCCTTACTAAATATTCTCTCATAGCCTGAATTAATTTGCGGTAATTCCTCAGTGCATCCTTGTAGGCATTTTTTGTTGCCGGAGAGCAAGTTTTCCTCCAGCAGCATTCAAGCCTCTTGCATCTACGTTTTTCCCTTCTAAGGTCTGTTGAAAACCACGGGGCAGAGGGGGAGCTTTTGGGGGTTGTGAAAGACATAATGGGTGCCACTATGTCTAAAGTGGAAGAAAGCCATGCGTTGAAAGAGGAGGAGTCCATGTCTGGATTGCCGGACAGTTGTGGCTCCATTGCTTGTAAAGCTGGCCCCAGGGAGTCAGCTGTCACCTTTTTCCAATTCCTCTTTAGGTCAGTTTGTTTTTCATCTAACGGCTGTTTAATCACCAGCCTAAAGGAAAAAGGGACAAAAAAATTATCCGTTCACACCAAGTGAAGGGGAGCCTCTACTTCCAGATTATGGATGTTCGAGAAATTAAGATCTAATATATGGCCAGCTCTATGAGTAGGAGCGACAACGAGCGAGAGAGATTAAAGCCTTTGAGTGTCGAGATTAGCTGAGACACCCCGGAGCAACTGGGATCATCTACTTGGAAGTTAAAATCACCTAACACCGGGACGTTAGCATAGTGTAATGACATTTGAGCAATGATATTGCATAGATCTCGTATAGAACTTTAAGGGCAGTCAGGTGGGCTGTATATAAGTAAACCTGCAAAGGAGAGCGTTGTTGAGATCTTAATACAGAAGCGTAAACCCTCCATATTGCCTATGTTGCCCAGCTCCGATGAATAGACCTCCCAAGTATCCTTTAACATAGCAGCTACTCCCGCCCACCATCTCCACTCTGGTTTCCACAAATGATACAAAAACCGGGCGGAATCGACAGGGTTATGGCCTACGTTGAATCCTCTCTTATCCATGTTTCCATTAAGAACATTCCATCCCGCTCATTGTCTATCAAAGAAACCCAGATGTCATCTGCATGTTTTGGTAACGGCCTACAATTGATCAGGCATGCACGAATACTGCCATCCTTCCACACTAGTCGACTTAACAGTTGGTATGTTATCATATCTATCCCTCCAAGTTTAAAATTGCAACCTTTGCAACCATACTTGGAGCTCCCGCTCTTCAGATTGGCATGCGGGTTCCCAACACATAGATTATTCCTAAGGGCCGTAAAACAGGCCCCCGTGGTGCGGGGGCCCCCCTCAGCAGAGCACTCTGGCTGCAGAGCTCATGATTGAGCCCGTAGGGGGCCACTCCACGTACGTTGCAGGGAGGCCAACACGAGTTTTGTTACACCAGTGAGAGCCATAAGAGAATCTCTACACCATTTTACCCTCTTACTGCTGGCACTTTGTGCAGCGTGGCTGGCCGCGGTCTGGGCGCAGACAGGCTTTCCTTTGCGCCAGGCACGTCCGTGTCTCGGGCTGCATTAAGTAGATGCCGAGGAGCAGTCTAAAAGAGCTATACTGCTGACCCACCTAAGATGGGGTCTAAAAAATGGCACTCCGCTTGGGACACAGGGCGGAGATCTCAGCTCAGACTGTGAAAGAACGCAATTCATCTAAAAAATGTAAAGTAAAAAAATACTATTGAGGGGTTGAGAACAATTTCAATATGCTTATTTAAAAAAAGTGACATCAATCGTGCCGTACACGCAGACGTGCAGTCCACAAACCACAGAACGCCACAACCATTAATCAGACGATAATGGTAGCTACTCATAGAACAATCCGCTGTGCGTTGCGTCTCGGGCTTCATTATGTAGATGCCAGGGAGCAGTCCGCAAGAGCTAGACTGCTCACCCACATAAGATGGCTTTTAAAAGTGTCCTCACTGAGCCGAGGAAAAATGGCACTTCGCTCGGGACACCTTCCCTAAGGTAAATGTGAAGAACGCAATTCGTCTAAAAATGTGATATATATGTAAATTCTATAAGGTTACATCTTGCAGCTATTGCAGCATATCTCCAAAATAGACAACACATATTGGTGTTATAAAAGCTTTTATGGAGGGATTAAAAAAAATGATTCATCCTAGACTTCCTCCTGCCCCAGAATGGAACTTAAACATTGCCCTTACAAGATTAAAGTGTCCTCCTTTCAAACCATTAAATTCTTATCAATTGCAATATTTTTCATGGAAACTTGCCTTCTTAATCGCTATTTCTTCTGAGTCAGTGAAATTCAGGCTTTAAGCCTAGAAGAGCCTTTCATTCAACTACATAGGGGCAGGGTAGTGCTTAGAACTAACCCTAAATTCCTTCCAAAAGTAATTTCCAATTTCCATATTAATCAATCCATTGATTTACCTGTTTTTTCACCACAAGTAGATACAGTTATAGAAAAGAGCATTACAAACTTTAAATGTAAAAAGTGCATTGATTTATTATATCGACAGGACTAAATAATTTAGAAAAACTAATCAATTGTTTGTAACCTTTGCTTAGGGAAAGCAATTTCAAAATCAGGCATTTTAAGATGGATAGTAAAATGCATCCAGACATGCTATGCAAAAGCTAAACAACTTGTTAGAGGCATATGAGCTGCACAATACACACTGTGCATAGATCGCCATCTGGTGTTGGGCCCGGATGTTGCAGTTGGTTTTCTCTTGGAAAGTCTTTGGAAGTCACTAGGTATGTGACTCCTCCTTTGGATGATATTGCGCATGCGCTTCGGCTCGATCCTCAGATTGTTTTTTTTCCACCATCGGGCTCGGATGTGTTCTTCGTGCTCCAGTTCGGAACCGTTCCAGTTTTCCCGTTCGGCTCGCAGTCCTTCCCCGTTCGGCGGTATTGTCTCGATCGCGTTCTCCACACTCTACGCGATTTAACAATCGAAGTCTTTGATTCCGGTCGTCCACGAAGGCCTTCGGGCCTACCTGGGCCTCCTGTCCTAGCTGATGGAAAGGACGCCATTTAAAAAGTGTCCTCGATGTGGGTTGAAGTTTCCCCACACCGATCTACATGAGGTGTACAACCTCTGCCCCTCTCCAGAACACGAGGCAAGGGACTGTCCAGCTTGCACCTCCTTCCGATCGAATAAGACGATTCGGGACTGACGAGCAAGGAGAACTATGGCTCACTCGTCGACTTCGATCCCCGACAACATCTTCGACGAAGGCGTCGATGTTCCAGAACAACAGCACACCGAAGAAGGCGTCGTGATGACGCCGATGTCGAGGACATCACTCCGGCACAGAGGGGTGTGAGTACAGACGTCGACCCCAAACCCCCCTCCACGCCATTGAAAAAGGCTTCGGTCACGCCTTCGGACCTAGGTATACACCGAGAGACTGCTTCCCATACCTCGCTTCCGGGCCCGGTTAAGATGCCCCCCAAGCCTTCAGGCAGCTCGGGCTCGAGCCAGCCTACCCTCGGTGCCGAAAAACTCTCATCAACACCGGCACCGAAAAAGAAAACGCCCCTTTCCTCGTCCGCGCCGAGCTCGACACCGAAGTACTCGGTGCCGAAGACTGGCACCGGCTCCTCTGCACCGATAACATCCTCGGAGCCGAGCAAGAAACCCAAGAGCCTCGACTCCCAAACCTCGAAGCCGAAACTCACCTCGGTACCGAAGAAGACAAAAGACATTTCTAAACCCCACAGTTCCAAACAAAGAACCAGTGCCGAATCGACGCCTAAAAAACCCACGGCTCTGACACCATCGGCACCGAAGGATCTGCCCCCTACAGATCAACTGTTTCGACCCGATCCTTACCAAAAAACCCTTGTAAAGGATCCAAAGACTGGGCATTTGACGCTTAGCACCAGAAAAAGACCACTGGACAAGCTTGCACCAGCTCCACCACCAAAAAGGAGAGACTTTGCCACCTCCCCTTTGAGGATTCCTTCACCTCCTCCTCCTCTGCCTCCCCCACTCCATCATTCTCCCACACCATCTCCAGATGAGGATGATGATGACATTAGCTACCACACAGGGAACGGAGCGGACGACCAACCAATAGGCGACCCCACTCCTACGGGCTCCCCAGACCCATGGGAAGACTACAACATCCCAGACGTTTTCCTCTTAGACACACTTGACACTGCACGGAGGTCCACCTCAATTCTGCCCATGCTTAAGGGGGTTATTAAGCACGCACCAGAGGTCTTTAAAGACCCGGTTAGGGCCAGGGTCATCAACCCTCACATTGAGAAAAAATATAAGGCCGCACCAACAGATCCAACCTACATTAGAGGCCCTGCACCACTAGACTCTCTGATAGTTTCCAGTGCCAGGAAACGTGCCAATCCCCAGGCATCAGGTGAGGCTCCACCGCCAAATAAGGAGTCTAAACTCCTTGACGCCTCTGGCAAGCGCACGGCATCCCAAGCGGCCAACATATGGCACATTGCGAACACCCAAGACTCCACAATTTCCTTCCTGTCTGGGCCACCATCACCTCACACAGATGGTTGCAACAGATAATTCAATCAGGCTACTGTCTTGAACTAACATCTACCCCCCAACCATTCCACCCAAACAGCGCCCAATGTCACAGGAACATTTGTCACTTTTAAAGCAGGAGGTGATCTCCCTCCTACAAAAAAGTGCAATAGAACCAGTTCCTACCCACCAACAAAATAAGGGAGTTTACTCCCTATATTTTCTCATACCAAAAAAGAACGGCTCTCTAAGACCCATTCTGACCTCAGACCCCTAAACCAATACATACACTCAGACCACTTTCACATGGTTACACTCCAGCAGGTACTTCCTCTGCTCTCCTAGAACGACTTCCTTGCCACCATAGACCTCAAGTACACCTCTTTCCACATTCCAGTTCACAACGCTCACAGGAAGTTTCTCCGATTCGTAGTGGACGGTCAGCACTACCAATTCAAAGTACTCCCATTCGGAGTCACCACAGCACCACGAGTGTTTACCAAATGCCTAGCGGTAGTGGCAGCATACCTGCGAAGACAACACATCCACGTCTTCCCATACCTAGACGACTGGCTCATGAAAGCCAGCTCTTACAACCCGTGTGTACAACACACTCACGCCACTATCCAATTACTTCACGACCTGGGCTTCACAGTAAACTACGCCAAGTCTCATCTGCATCCGTCCCACATACAACAATACCTCGGTGCCACCATAGACACCTCAAGAGCGCTAGCCTACCCCAGTCCTGCCAGGATAGAAAGCATACAGGCTCTTTGCGCCAAATTTCAGCCACAACAATCTCTTCCAGCCCGAGTGTTTATGCAACTTATAGGGATGATGGCCTCTTGCATATTCATGGTACCTTGTGCAAGACTCCAGATGCGTCCTCTCCAAGAGTGCTTAGCACGCCAATGGAACCAGGCTCAGGGTGTATTATCAGATCTGGTGTTGGTAGATGGTCGTGCCCATCGCTCTCTGCAGTGGTGGACCACCAAAAACCTTTCCAAAGGGCGACCGTTCCTAGAGCCGGTTCCTCAAATAGTTCTAACTGCGGACGCATCGTTCTCCGGTTGGGGAGCTCACCTACTACATCACACCATGCAGGGCAGGTGGACACCTCAACAAAAGTTACTCCACATCAACCATCTGGAGTTACTGGCCATATTCCTAGCCCTAAAAGCATTTCAAACACACGTCTCAGTCAAGACTGTCTTAGTCTGCACAGACATGTACTACATCCAAAAACAGGGCGGCACACACTCTGTAGCTCTCTCAGCTAGCACAGAGCATATGGAGGTTGGCCATACCTCAAAACATTTTTCTCCTAGCCCATGTCCCAGGAGTCCAAAACACCATTGCAGATCTGTTGAGCCGTCCAACACAACAGATCCACGAGTGGGAACTTCATCCACAAGTTCTTCAACCATTCTTTCAAATGTGGGGGCAACCACAGATAGACCTCTTCACCACCCACGAAAACGCCAAATGCCCAAGCTTCGCCGCCATATATCCACACCCATTGTCCAAAGGCAATGCGATATGGATGAACTGGTCAGGCAGATTTGCATACGCTTTTCCGCCTCTCCCACTCATTCCATTAGTGGTGCGCAAACTACAGCAACATTCCCTAACTCTCATCCTATTTGCTCCGACTTGGGCCAGACAACCGTGGTACACCACATTACTGGAACTCTCCGTAGTTCCGCACCAAAGGTTACACCTCTCTCCACACCTCTTAACCCAGAACCATGGAGAGATTAGACACCCGGACCCAGCTCAGCTCAACCTTGCGATCTGGCTCCTAAAATCCTAGAATTTGGTTACCTTAATCTTCCCCCTGATTGTATGAACGTAATTAAAGAAGCTAGACGACCTCCAACTAGAGCTTGCTACGCAGCCAAGTGGAAACGTTTTGTGAACTATTGTCACAACAATAACGTCAATCCCTTAGATGTGTCTATCCAACACATCATAGGTTACTTACTACACCTACAAAGATGCAACCTAGCCTACATGTCTATTAGACTACACCTTGCTGCCATAGCAGCATATCTACAAAATAGACAGCATCTATCACTCTTCAAAGTACCTGCCATAAAAGCCTTCATGGAAGGCCTTAAGAGAATAATTCCCCCCCAAAGTGCCACCCTCACCTGTATGGAACCTAAAAGATCGTTCTCACGAGACTAATGGGGCCTCCATTTGAACCTCTACATAAATGTGAGCTTCAATTTTTAACATGGAAAACTGCTTTCCTTGTAGCCATTACTTCACTCAGAAGGGTCAGTGAGATTCAAGCACTCACCATTCAAGAACCCTTTCTGCAAATGCATCATAATAAGGCTGTTCTCCGCACTAATCCAAAACTCCTTCCTAAAGTAATTTCTCCCTTTCACCTCAATTAATCTGTGGAACTGCCCGTATTCTTCTCGCAGCCACAAACCATTGCAGAAAGAGCTCTACACACCCTTGATGTCAAAAGAGCTTTACTCTACTACATCGAGAGAACACAACCTTTTCGTAAGACCAAACAACTATTCGTGTCTTTCTCACCACCACACAAAGGCAACCCCATCTCCAAATCCGGAATAGCTAGGTGGATTGTTAAATGCATACAGATTTGCTACCACAAAGCGAAACGAACGCTATCTGTTCCCCCTAAAGCCCACTCTACACGCAAGATAGGGGCTTCCATGGTATTTTTAGGGAACATCCCCTTAGATGATATCTGCAGAGCAGCTACATGGTCTACACCGCACACTTTCACTAAACACTATTGTGTAGATATGCAAACTAAGCAACAAGCTAGTGTGGGCCAGGCTGTCGTCAAAACATTGTTTCAAACAACTGCAACAGATACTGGTGGTCGCCGCAAGGAGCGAGTACTGCTATATAATCTATGCACAGTGTGTAATCCGCAGCTCATATGCCTCGAACGGAATATGCTACTTACCAGTATGCATCTGTTCTTGGCATGTAGAGCTGCGGATCTACACACGCCCACCCGGCTACCTTTATCTGTTCAAGTTTTATCTTATTTAGATACAGCACACATGGGCATCTTTCTTCTTTGTTACATAGCTCCATCATTTTCCCGCTGGCGAAAAAACAATCTGAGGATGGAGCCGAAGCCCATGCGCAATATCATCCAAAAGAGGAGTCACATACCTCATGACTTCCAAAGACTTTCCAAGAGAAAAACAACTGCAACATCTGGGCCCAACACCATATGGCGATCTATGCACAGTGTGTAGATCTGCAGCTCTACATGCCAAGAACAGATGCATACTGGTAAGTAGCATATACCTTACCTGTTCCACCAAAAGCACTCTCCACTAGAAAAATTGTAGCTTCTATGGCTTTTTTTAGGGAACATTCCTTTTGCTGATATTTGCAAAGCCGCAACATGGTCTACTCCACACACCTTCACAAAACATTATTGTGTGTTCATATTTGCACACCAACAAGCCAATATTGGTCAGGCAGTACTTAAAACTTGTTTTCAGACAACAGCAACCCCCACAAGTTAACCACTGCCTAGGGACTTTTTTGAAGTCTATGCAAAGCATGTGAATCTACAGCACACATGCCTCGAACAGATTATGTTACTTACTCTGTAACCTTCTGTTTTGGCATAGAGTGTAGATTCACATGTGCCATCCTTCCGCCCCAAAAGATTCTTGTGTAGTTTGCAGTTCATACACTTTATTTCATACTAACACATGGACATCTCAATGCTTACATAGAGAACATACTCACCTACCCACGGCAAAACAATATGAAGATGGCATTGATAGCCATGCACAGTATTCCCAAGAGGAGAAGTTGCACAGCCTCGTAACTCGAAGAAAACTTCTTGGGACAAAAACAACTTGTAATCATCCGAGCCCAACACTAGATGGAGGACTTGCGCAAAGCATGTAAATCTACAGCACTACATGCCAATAACAGATGCTTACAGGGTAAGTAACAAGAAGGGGAAGTCTTTCAATGAGTTGTTATCCAATAGCAGCGAGGCAACATGTATTTGAAGGACGTTAAAGCAGCACACCGGTGTTCTTCGCATTTGACAAAGTTATTCAAGCCGAAACGCGTTATGCAAGTTTTTCAATAAATGAAGTCTTACCAATCTGCAGTGTGCTCTGGTTGCTGTTCCTTATGCGGAGTGATCCTGTTGTTGATGTATGCATGCAGCCACAATCATGCAAGCGCACCCATCCTCAAGTTGTTTGGCGGCCACTGTGGCAAGACCGAAGGTTACTCCAAGGTATTGGAAGCCGCCAAACCGCCGCAGCCTAGGAAAAATGATTACCTGTCAGCAGCAGTCGAACTGTGATTACACAGAAAGGTGCAGGTTACTTAACGCTGCACTTTCAGGTATGCTTTATTCTCGCCAGGTAAGCGGCTGGATGTTGATTTCGTCAGGTGAATTTAAATTGAAAACAAGACACTAGTAGCAAAGATTGAATAAACTTTTTATTAAATTACCACACCGCGATTGAGAGGAAAGCGAAATAAAAGAAAGATAACACATGAAAAACACTTCTGCTGAGAGACCGCAAGAAGGGGAAGTATTTCCATGCTGGTGATGGGTTGTTGTGCAATAGCAGTAAGGCAACACGTATTTAAAGTACATTAAAGCAGCACACAAGTGTTCTTTGCATTTGACAAAGGCATTCAATCCGAAACGCGTTATGCAAGTTTTTCAATAAATGAAGTCCTGCCAATCCGCAGTGTGCTCTGGTTGCTGTTCTTGAAGCAGAGCAATCCTGTTGTTGAGATATATATAATATATGTTGTTGTGAATACATTTCATTTAGGTTTGGTAGACAAACTCAAATTATGCTCCACAAACATTAGAAATTCTACAGTTATAGTTATCTCAATTTTTTTATCATTTTATACTCTGCTTACACACTTATTTCTATCTTATTTCTACCAAACATACCTTAAACTACACAAGTAGAACAAATGCATGAGTTATGTTTTGAAATCATCATTTACGCACCACTTGATATTACCATAAGTCATACATATAATTCACATTTATACTAACCACCTTTTAATTATTATCACTTGCACGCGTGCACAGTCTTGTCACCTCACTCCTCACACTACATTAACTATAACTCGCCCCTTCTTCATGCACTGCCTATACAGTGGATATTCTCTAAGTTACAGCATGTGAAAATATAGTAGAAAATAAAACACTTATGCCATCAGAAATTATAATATTAACCAGAACACAGTGCATGGTACAATGGTAAGTTATAGTGAATGTAGTGTGGCGAATGAGGTGTGGATGCAAGTGGTCCGTAAGTATAAATGTGAGTTATAAGTATGACTTATGGTAATATGAAAGCGGTCCATAAATGATCATTTCAAAAGATAACTATAAGTAATGAATTTGATATGCTTGTGTAGTTTATGGTGTGTTTGGCAGAAGTAAGATGGGGAAAAGTGCGTAAATGGTGTATAAATGATCAAATTAAGAGATGAATGATAAAATGAAGAGATGACTATAACTGTAGAATTTCTAATGTTTGTGGATCATAATTTAGATTTTTCACAGCCTGGTGGGCAGAAAATCTGGATTTTATTGAAGACATGAAGGCTAAGATTATGCAAATCTCCTTTATTGCACAGTGCACAGCAGCAATGAAGAGATATAGACTTCAAGACATTCTAACATAGTATATAGTCCATGTGCACGTAGTCTTCTCCCTTCTTTGTGTGGCGAACAAGATAACTTTAACATTCATTTTTGGAAACTTTAGTGTAGTCGTCCATAAATTCTTTGAAATATTTAATCTGCAAGATAAAAGAACATCCACTTTAGTTTTATTTCCAGGGTGGGATTAATAGTGGAGGTATAATCTTAGCCTCCGTGTCTTTAATAAAATCCAGATTTTCTGCCCACCAGGCTGTGAAAAATCTAAATTTGATGTCATGACACGGAGGCTAACATCATGCAAGTTTGAAGTGTGTTCAACACATAAATAGCATTTGTTACCTGTTTTAAATAACCGCTTTTGAAAATATATTCATTGGACCAATCTGCAGCTCTAAGGATGTCCTGAAGGCCACCACCCAGAATAAAAGCTTTGGAGGCCGAAGCCCCTCTAAGAGAGTGTGCACCAAAAATGGAAATATCTATTCCAGCATCTTTCATAGCATCCTTTACCCGTCTAGCTAAGGTGGGAGAGGAAAATGCTGTGTGGGGAGACATATGGGAAATTAGCAGTTGTTCTGTATTTCCTCTTAACCTTACGGTTCTTCTTTCATACTTCAACAGGCACTTCACTACATACAAACTTTCATTCTGTGGAAAGAAGGGATAGAAAACAGAAGTTGACATCGTTTTAGTTCGTCTTTTTAAGAATAAACACACTCCTTCTGGTTGGTATGCCCTACTGGTGATATCTAATGCTTTAACATCAGACGTTCGTCTGCAGGAAACCAGGCATAGTAAAACAGTTTATCAGATAGTTTCTTTAATGAGAGTGTAGATTTCTCACCCCAATTTGTAATTACCCTGAGAACATTCCTCACATCCCATAGAGCAGAGTATTTGGCCAATGGTGGGTTTAAAACTCGCGTACTTCTCATTAGTTTTTTTAGTTAATCAGTTCTGACCTACCGAGGTACTGAGTACCAAGCAGTGTCCTGCTGCAATAGCCGATCTGTAGACATTAACAGTTCGATATGCCGGGCCTGAAGCAAAAATCTCATAAGAAGTTGATAACTAGATCAGCTGAAATGGGATTGTAGTTTCGTCGAAGGCACCAACAAGCCAGTTTACACCAGGCCAATCTATAAGCTTTCATTGTGCCAGGTGCCCAAGATTCTGATATGAGTCTGAAAGCGCTCTCCGAAAGTCCAGGGAGCTGCCACTGTCTCCTGATATCCTCCATGCCATCAGAGACAGAAGGCCCTGATGTACAAGGGGGTGACATTCTCCTTGCATTGGAATCCATGCCTGGGATCTCCAAAGGGATGTAATTACTACTATCGTCTCCCTGTTCCTGCGAACGTGTAGCAGAAGTCGTGGAAGCAAAAGGAGATAAGGCATTAAACCATGCCAACTTTGAAGGAACGCATCTACCCCCACGGCCTGAGAGTCCGGCCTCCAGCTGAAAAATGTGGGTAGTTGAGTATTGACTGCAAACAGATCTATTCCAAAGGGTCCCCAGATCGACTGTATGGTCAGAAAGATCTTGCTGTCTAGTCTCCAGTTGCTGGAGTCTTTGAAATTCCTGGAGAGCCAATCTGCGACCCTGTGGTTCAAACCCATAATGTGTTCGGCAATCACTGAGATGCCTTTGTTGAGGCAATATCCCCAAAATTTCTTGGCTAGGTCTGATAGTCCCTGAGGGCCCCCCATCTTGTTCACGTATACCACCACAGATACGTTGTCTATGCTGAATGACTGAACATTTCATTAAACCCTTGGTAAAGCTCCGGATTGCAAAGGAGCCTGCCAGTATTTCTAGGCAGTTGGTATGCAACTCCTTCTCCTTAACTGTCCAGAGTACCCCTGTCGATGAGTTGCCACATGTGACACCCCATCCCTCTAAACTCTCATCCGAATTCATTATGATGTCCGGATCTTCCCCAAAAATGACCCTGCCGTTCCACGCTTCTGTGTTCCTCAGCCACCAGGGTATCTCTTTCTTTGAGTCTGAGTCCAGGTGAACTATCTGAGAGTAGGAGTGATTCGATCTCAAGGCTTAGGCTTTGAGTCTCTGAAGGGCCGTTATACAGGGGTCCCGGATACATGGCTTGAATGGTCGAGGACAAGAGGCCCAGCACCCTTGCTAATATCCTTAACGGGAATCTCTGTTTCTTTAGAATACTCCTTTCGAAGTTTTCTCAGCCTTTTCCCGGGTAATTTCAATTCTGCTTGTACTGTATTTACTGAAAAACCCAGGAACTGGGTGACCTGGCTTGGAGTGGTACACAATTTTTGGGTGTTTATAACAAAACCCATGTGTTCCAAGAATTTTATTGTGAGGTCCGTGTGTTGTGATGCTACCTCTTTGGACTGAGCCATTATTAAAATGTCGTCCACGTATAAAATTAATCTTACTCCTTTGCTTCTGAACCAACCTGCTACTGGGCACAGTACCTTGGTGAAATACCAAGGGGCTGATAACAGTCCGAAGGGGCAGGCTGCAAAACTGCCAGAGTTAGCCCTCCTAAGTGAATTGAAGAAATTTCTGATGTGGCGGCCAGATAGTTAGTCAGGTATGCATCTTTTAGATCTAGTCGAGTTAGCCAATCTTCTTTCCTTAGAACATCCCTGAGGAGGTGTATTCCCTCCATTTTGAAATAACGATAAATCACCCATTGGTTCAGATCTTTAAGATTTATAACAGGTCTCATCCCTTTGTCTTTCTTTTCTACTAGAAAGACATTGCTCACAAAGCCAATTTCCTTTCCCTCTCGAATTGCCCCTTTGTCATACAGATCGTTTACCTCTTGTGTCACAAAGACAGAATCTTTTTGGGAGAATATTATTTTTCGGGGAGATCTTTTGTAATGGTAAAGCTATGACTTCTATTGTGTATCCTCTGACCGTATCTAGAACCCAATGGTGGTCTTGGCTCACCGTGTTCCAGTTCCCACAGAATTGGGCTAGTCTTCTCCCACCTTTATAAGGATATCTGAAAGGTCTTTCGTAAGTCTTACCTGCTGAGAAACCTCTTTGCCTTCGTTCACCCCTGAAGCCTCTGCCGCGGAATCTTTGTTTTTGAGGGTAGAAGGTTGATTGACCTGCAAAGCCAGATTGGGAGGACCTTCCTCCTCGTCCCATGTAGGGTCTTGCCGAAAATTGTCCACGGCCGGGGAACCGATCAAGTGTTCTCCTGGCCCTTCTAAAAACCTTGTTGTGGAAAACTTTTTTAATATCTTTTGGGGATTTTTGAATGGAGTTTAACACTCCCACATATTTGGCCATCTCCTTGATAAATTCCTCCCCAAAGAGGCGACCTTGAGAGGAATCTCCTCCTTCTTTGTTAGCTAGTTCCAGTAGCTTAGGGTCGATTTTCAGAAGGACACCCTTTCTCCTCTCATTTGAGAGTGCAGTATTTGCATTGCCTAGTAGGTAAATTGCCCTTTGCGCCCACTGGCGCAGTTCTCTTGGGTCTATGTGGGTGTTATCAAGATAAGCTCTTTCAGCTAGTTCAAACATTTTAGTTAGAGGGACTGTGATATCCAAGAGTTTATCCAAGCAAGATTTTGGACCCTTGTCGAGCCTTTTTCTTAGGTCTCTCCCGCTCTTGGCGATAAACGCCACTACTTTGTTATCCAGGTCTGGGGTTGAGGCTACCTTGTCAGGGAGAGGAGGGCGAGGGCATTCAGATCTCAGCCGGGATCTGACTTCCGTTGGAATCTCTTAACAGAGCCAGAAAGAAAGGTATTCACCTGTATGTTGGGAGGGGACCAACTCTGGGGAGAGGGGATGTCGGATGAGAAGAGGGTCAAACATATATTCCCCAAAGGGGTCATCGATTCCCATTTTAGGCCCTTGATGCCTCACCTGAACTGTCCACGTTCCTTATTTCACCTTCTTCTTCTGAATCAAAGTCCGACGAGTAGGAGAGATTGATCTCATCCTCCTGTCCATCGTCACTGTCGATGGGAATGGATGTAATCGGACCTTTATCTTGCCCATCTATTGTGCCCAAGGCACTGTCATTGTCACCGCCCCAGAGTGAAGTCAAAATGGTAGGGATGGAGCTCTTAGCTTTTTTTAGTACCTTTAGGAGGGTTGTCTCTCGTTGGTCTTTTTCTTTGCCCTCTTTTACTAGACTCTGTGGGCTCCTCCTGAGGTCTTGAGGATGGCCATCCTGTTTTTTGATAGGGCTTCCAATTTTTTATTAATGGTGTCATCAAGGGACCCAATTACCCTATCTAGGGCCTTTATTAATTAGTCCTTCTAATTTATCCTCCATTGAACTTGTTGAGGGTTCTATAGACCTAACTAGAGTTGAGGTCAGATAGTAACAGCTAAAAGATTAATGATGTTCCAACTGACAAAATAGGTAGAATGTATGTAAAATGGCTGTCTTAGTCATTATGGTAACCTAACTTGGTTCAACAAAATGGTTGTCATGTTTTGCTAAGGTTCTTTCCTTTAACTGAGGGTATTCAGGGAATATTATGCAGGTCCTTCCTGGTCCTTGAGCTCTTTTTTACATTTTTTATTTATATATACAGTGTAGTTTAGCCGGTAACCAGCGAGTATAGTGAGGGGTTAATCGGCGTAGGCTAGATCAGGTTAGTCAAGATATTTATTTAAACGTTTTAAATCCTTTGTTTGTGAATGTTTTAAAGCCTTTATTTGTAAATGCGGCACCTTGGCCCAGCAGTCGGGGCACGACTTGGAGTCGTGGTCGCGCCCCAGGCAGTAGAGACCCGCTCGGTGTGGGTCCGTCACCAACATCATGCGGTGACAGTCTCCACAGTTCTTAAACCCGGGCATCCCTACGGCACCAGGTGTCGATCGACTCAGAAAAATAGGAGACAAAAAGCCTAAAAAAACTCAGTAAAAAAATTACTGGGGGTACTAGCTCTTCCCGGATCTGCGCTTGCTGGCTCGGAAAAAGAAGAACTGACATCAGCGCGCGCGTGGGCAGCGTCTAAGTACTGCCCGCGACTTCATCCCGGCGATCACGACGCCGATGGACGCGGAGCCGCACGATGCCACCTACCGACACGCAGGGGTACTGCTGTCGAAAACTTTCCGGATCCAGCCTGACGCCTGGGGGTAATTCTAAGGTAAGAAATCTATCACTACGTGTTTCTTTCAGATATCAAGATAGACAGTATCATTCCACAGGAACCACTGTTTCTGATAACAATTTAATTACCCTGGTTCTGTAGTGAGTAGGGTCCCCTTGTTCTGGTTGTCGCAGCACCTATTGTGCCACCCTTAGAGGCCCTGTACCTTAACACCCACAAACTGCCATTGCAGGCTGCGTAATTTGGTGCAGGCCTGAGGCCTAGGCAAGTCACCCCTCCAGCAGTGTGCACTAGCACTCAGGTGAGGGTACAGTGGAATGAGCCCTGTACCCCTACAGTGTCTAAGTGTAGTAAAGCCATAAAGAGTATATGGTCTGGGAGTTGGTCATTACGAACTTCACAGCTCCATAATAGCTTTACTAAAACCTGGGAAGTCTGGTGGCAAACTTCTCAGCACAATAAACCCACACTGATGCCAGTGAGGGATTTAATGTAAAATGCACTCAGAGGGCCCACCTTAGCCAACCGTAACCCTGGGGAGGCGAGGTGAAGCACACATCTCGGTCCCCTCCATCTTGAAGATGAGGGGACTCAGCCAAGGGAGGGCACCACTGGAGGCTGGCATAATAGGGGGTGTACTCACACCAAGGAAGGGCCCCATTGGTCCCAACCTGCACACCCCTTTAAACGCCCCTATATCTAGTATTTAGGGGCAGCCCTGAACCTTGCCTCCTCAGATTCTAGGAAGAAAGAAGGACCGAAGAGCCGTGCTGACCCAGGAAGAAGAATTCAACTACTGCTTTGGCTTCAGCCCTACTGGCCTGTCCACCTCCGACCTGCCTACAGAGAAGAAACTGGCATGTCTAGCAGCCCCAAAACCCCGGAGGACCTGCCCTGCACTCACCTTACAGTCTCAGTTTCCTGTGAGCACTGGATTTGCTCAACAAAGACTCCAAGACCAGAATCCGTATTCCGGCGACTCTGCGATTCTGCACCACTCTGCATCGGACACCCATGGCCCGAGTATCCCAACACCACGAGGAGGTCCCCCCAGCGACCCAGATGTGGGATCTGGTGATCCCCAACCTCCCTCAAACTTTAAGACGAAGCCTGCAACCTCAACCTGAAGGGTCCCCCGACCATGACCTGGTAAGAAAACCAGAAGACACCTCTGCACCCGATGCCTCACGGCCTTGGGTGGCCCAACCAACGGTGTCCAGGCATCCACCAAGATCCCAACTTACCTCTCTGGCCAGTGATCACCTTCAGGAAGTGTACCTGTCCGAGCTTGCAGGAACTTCTCCGAACCAAAAGGTCTCCAATGAAAAGCACAGGGTTCCCAATGCAGCGGGTGGTGCAGCTCGTGTGCTGTTGGTTGGCCCCTGCAGTGCTGACCTTAACCCCAGGAGTTTTGCTCCCACACCAGAGTGGCCTGCTAGTCAGCAGACCCTAACCAAAGGCCCTCTTAGCCCCACTGGCCAACATTGGGCCCCTGCACTCTATACCAGGCCTCCCCAGTGCCCTCTGGTGGTGCAACACAAGTGCCCATCTAGACCGTGGGGAACTTTGGTCCTAACCCCAAAAACTCCCACTCGTAAGTAGTGTACTTACCTGAGAAACAGCTAACATTTTGTTCGAGGCATATGAGCTGCAGATTGTACACTTAGCATAGGTCGCCATCTGGTGTTGGGCCCGGATGTTTGCAGTTTGTTTTTCTTCTTGGACCGTGCTTGGAAGTCACGAGTTTGGTGACTCCTCCTTCGGTCCGTACTGCGCATGGGCTTCGGCTCCATCCTCAGATTGTTTTTTTCCGCCATCGGGCTCGGATGTGATACTTCGTGCTCCGGCTTCGAACTTCTACGGTTCCAGCCTCGACGGAAAATCCTCGATTCTTCGAGTTCCTTCATCATCTTCATCTCTCGAAGCGGCACTTTTTCCATCCCGTACATCGACACCGGCCTTCGGGCCCTCCGCGACTCCGGTCCCGGCCGATGGAAAGGACTCCGTTTAAAAAGTGCCCAGAATGTGGGTCTAAATTTCCCCACACCGACCTCCATCAGGTGTGTAACCTTTGCCTCTCTCCGGAACACGAGGCTCGAGACTGCCCCGCCTGCAAGTCTTTTCGATCGAAGAAAACGATCCGAGATCGAAGGGCTCGACGCACCATGGCGCACTCATCCTCAACAGTTCCACCGGACATCTTCGGAGACGACGCCGAAGCTTCGGGGCAGACACACACCGAACTGGGAGAAGACATCGTCAGCGCTTCCGAGGCCGACGACTCCGACCTGGAGGACGTAACACCAGGACAGCGGGCCGTGAGTACAATGCCCCCTCCCAGCCCCGCACCGAAAACCAAAGAGACTCCGGTTACCCCCTCGCCTGCCGGCCTGGGCAAAACCAAAACCAAAGCCTCGATCACCCCACCTTCGGGCCCGGTGTCGAAGCACTCAAAGTCTCACGGCAGCTCGGGATCGAGCCAGCCGACGCCCGGTGCCGATAAACACCACTCGGCACCGAAGCCTGCAAAATCCAGCTCGACTCCGAAACCACCGGTGCCGAAACCTGGACACTCGGCGCCGACCAAACACAAACAGAAATCGGTCGGCACCGACGCTCCGGCGCCGAAACAGCATTCGACGCCGAAACACACGGAGACCTCCAAAAAGCAAGGCGTACACAGAACATCGAAACCTCCGGTTCCGAAATCGCCGGTGCCGACAGACGACTCGGCGCCATTGGCTCTGTTTACACCAGACCCTTTACAAAAGACTTTGTCCAGAGATCCAAAGACTGGCCTTTTGACTGTGATTACTAAGAAGCGTCGCCTTGAGGCTCCGGCTCCTCCTCCTCCACCCAAAAAGAGGGACTCAGCCACTTCTCCCCTTAGAGTACCCTCCCCACTGCCACCCCCCCTCCCACCACCACCCCCTCCACCTTTACCTCACTACGATCCGGCCCCATCCCCAGATCCGGATGACGGGGACCCGGACAATGACCCAGGGGACGCCCCAATGGATCCCACCCCACCAGGGACCCCAGATCCATGGGAGGATTATAATAACCCTGATGTACCCAATGTACCTCAAGACGACCTATACCCATCAAGGCCGTCTCCTCCAGAGGACTCTTTAGGGTTTCACCATTTAGTGCAGAGAGCAGCACACTACCATGGGGTGGACATGCACACGGAACCAGTGGAAGAAGACTTCCTACTGGATACATTTGATTTACAAGATCGTTCCACTGCTATTTTACCCATGCTTAAGGGTGTCACCAAGCACGCTACAGAGGTATTCAAAGACCCTGTCAGAGCCAGAGTACTAAACCCTAGAATAGAGAAGAAGTACAAGGCGGCACCCACAGACCCTGCATACATCAAGGGCCCTGCTCCTCTAGATTCCCTAGTTGTCTCCACAGCTAGAAAGCGGGCTAACTCCCAATCCTCAGGAGATGCCCCACCACCAGACAAGGAATCTAAACTTCTGGACGCGTCTGGTAAACGCACCGCCTACCAGGCTGCAAACATGTGGCGCATTGCAAATACACAAGCACTGCTTGCGCGATATGATAGAGCACACTATGATGAATTAGAGGCTCTTATGCAGCACCTTCCAGAGAAATACAAACGCCAAGCTCATGACTTGATACAGGAGGGCAAACTAATCACAAACACCTCCATTAAGTGTGCCCTCGATGCAGCAGACACTGCTTCTAGAGCCATAAACACCAGTGTCCTGCTTCGCCGCCATGCCTGGCTCAGGATATCAGGGTTCAAGCCTGAGGTCCAGACATCAATACTTAATCACACCTTTGACCAGCAAACACTCTTTGGCCCAAAGGTAGACGAAGCGCTCGAAAAAATGAAGAAAGATACAGACACAGCGAAGTCTATGGGAGCGCTCCAGACCCAAGCCTCTAAGCGTTCCTTTCGACGCTCGTCCTTTCGTGCCACAGGTAGAGGCTCCTCCACCGATAATGCCTCTACCTCCTACAAATCCCCTCCTCAAAATACCTTTTCAAAGGGCAACCAAAGAGGTGGCTACAGAGGCAACAACAATAAGGGCAGGGGCAAAACCAACAATACCCGTTCTGCCACCCCACCCGCACAATGACTCCCCTTCCCTCCCCCCAGACCATTCCACTCCGGTCGGGGGCAGACTACAAGATTTTATCCACGTATGGGAGTCCATAACATCGGACAAATGGGTGACCCAAATCATTCGGTCAGGGTACTGCCTCGAGCTAACATCTACCCCACCCAATATCCCACCAAGGCACCGTCCAATGTCCCAAGAGCATTCCACACTGCTCAAACAAGAGGTACTCTCGCTCCTCCAGAAACACGCCATAGAGCAGGTACCCGACAATCAACGAAATCTAGGGGTCTACTCCCTATATTTCTTAATCCCAAAGAAAGACGAGACCCTCAGACCCATTCTGGATCTCCGGCCTCTAAATGCCTACATACATTCAGACCACTTTCACATGGTCACCTTACAACAAGTCCTCCCACTCCTCTGCCAGGGAGACTTTCTCACAACACTGGATCTGAAAGACGCGTACTTTCACATTCCAATACACCCCTCTCACAGAAAATACCTCAGGTTCGTGGTGGACGGGCAACATTACCAATTCAAGGTTCTCCCCTTCGGGGTCACCACTGCACCACGGGTGTTTACCAAATGCCTAGCAGTAGTAGCAGCACACCTCAGACGTCAACATGTTCACGTCTTCCCTTACTTAGACGACTGGCTCATAAAAGCCGCGTCCTACCACCAATGCGTGCAACATACAAACAGCACCATCCAACTGCTTCATCAGCTAGGCTTCACGGTGAACTACCAAAAGTCCCACCTCATACCATCTCACACAAAGCAATATCTCGGGGCCACCATAGACACCTCAAAAGGTATTGCCTATCCAAACCCAGCCAGAATCACAAGCATTCTAGCCTTAAGCAAAATATTCCTTCCTCAACACTCTCTACCAGCAAGAGTGTTTATGAAGCTCATAGGGATGATGGCGTCTTGCATCTTCATAGTGCCCCATGCAAGACTCCACATGCGTCCACTTCAGGAGTGCCTAGCACAACAGTGGAACCAGGCCCAGGGTCAGCTAACGGATCTGGTGTTGGTGGACGGCCGCACACATCACTCTCTGCAGTGGTGGAACACCACAAACCTTTCCAAGGGACGGCCGTTCCTGGACCCGGTTCCCCAAGTGACTCTAACAGCGGACGCATCGCTCTCCGGCTGGGGAGCGCACCTCTTACACCTCACAATGCAAGGTCTATGGACGCCACAGCAAAAAACGCTCCACATCAACCATCTGGAGCTTTTGGCGATCTTTCTAGCCCTAAAATCTTTCCAAAAGCAGATTTCAGGCAAAGCAGTCCTCATTCGCACAGACAACATGACTGCGATGTATTATATACAGAAACAGGGGGGGACACACTCTCCCCAGCTCTCCCGCTTAGCCCAGAGCATATGGAGATGGGCAATTCCCCAAAACATTTTTCTCCTGGCACAACATGTTCCAGGCGTACAAAACACCATAGCAGATCTGCTCAGCAGACAGACTCAACAACTACACGAATGGGAACTGCATCCACAAGTTCTTCACCCATTCTTCCAACAGTGGGGGCATCCTCAAATAGACCTCTTCGCCACCCACGAAAACAAAAAATGCCCAAGCTTCGCCGCCAGATACCCACACCCATTGTCCAAGGGCAATGCGATATGGATGAACTGGTCAGGCAGATTTGCATACGCCTTTCCACCTCTCCCACTAATTCCATTAGTGGTCAGGAAACTACAACAGCACTCCCTCACACTCATTCTGGTAGCTCCGACGTGGGCCAGACAGCCGTGGTACACCACGCTACTACAACTATCAGTGGTACCACATCAAAAACTGCACCTTTCCCCATGCCTCCTAACCCAGAACCATGGAGAAATCAGGCACCCGGACCCAGCTCAGCTCAACCTGGCGATCTGGCTCCTGAAATCTTAGAATTCGGGTACCTTAACCTTCCCCCTGATTGCATGAACATCATCATGGAAGCCAGACGTCCTACCACTAGAGCATGCTATGCCGCAAAGTGGAAAAGATTTGTAATGTACTGCCGTAACAATACAATCAACCCTCTAGATGCATCCATACAACACATCATATGCTATCTGCTCCATCTTCACAGGTGTAACCTAGCGTATTCATCCATACGCCTACACCTAGCAGCGATCGCTGCCTATCTACAAAACAGACAGCATTTGTCACTCTTCAGAGTGCCCGCTATTAAAGCCTTCATGGAAGGCCTTAAACGAGTAATTCCTCCCAGGGCACCACCCTCCCCTGTATGGAATCTAAATTTGGTCCTTACACGACTAATGGGTCCGCCCTTCGAACCAATGCACAAATCTGAGCTACAATTTCTCACCTGGAAAACAGCTTTCCTTGTAGCTATCACTTCCCTTAGAAGGGTTGGTGAAATACAAGCGTTCACCATACAGGAACCTTACATACAAATGCATCACAGCAAGGTCATACTTCGAACTAATCCGAAGTTCCTGCCCAAAGTCATTACCCCCTTCCACCTCAATCAATCAGTGGAATTACCTGTCTTCTTTTCGCAACCCCAATCTGTTGCGGAAAGGGCCTTACACACACTAGATGTGAAAAGAGCGTTGCTATATTACATACAAAGAACGCAACCCTTCAGGAAGACCAAACAGTTGTTCGTTTCCTTTTCTCCACCACATAAAGGCAACCCCATCTCAAAATCAGGGATAGCTAGGTGGATTGTAAAATGCATACAAATTTGCTATCAGAGGGCAAAGAGAACATTATCTGTTCCCCCTAAAGCCCACTCTACAAGAAAGTTAGGGGCTTCTATGGCTTTTCTAGGGAATATACCCTTAGATGACATATGCAAGGCAGCCACATGGTCTACACCGCACACATTCACAAAACACTACTGTGTAGATGTGCATTCCCAGCAGCAAGCTAGGGTGGGCCAGGCTGTACTAAAAACACTCTTTCAAACAGCTGCAACGGATACCGGTGGTCGCCGCTAAGGTTGGGTACTGCTATATAATCTATGCTAAGTGTACAATCTGCAGCTCATATGCCTCGAACGGAATATGCTACTTACCAGTATGCATCTGTTCTTGGCATGTAGAGCTGCAGAGTTGTACACGCCCACCCGCCTCCCCGGCTACCTGTATCCGTTCCAGTCCATCTTATTTAGATACAACACACATGGGTTTCTCACTGTTATTACTACGCTCCATCATTTCCCTGTTGGCGAAAAACAATCTGAGGATGGAGCCGAAGCCCATGCGCAGTACGGACCGAAGGAGGAGTCACCAAACTCGTGACTTCCAAGCACGGTCCAAGAAGAAAAACAAACTGCAAACATCCGGGCCCAACACCAGATGGCGACCTATGCTAAGTGTACAACTCTGCAGCTCTACATGCCAAGAACAGATGCATACTGGTAAGTAGCATATTCCTTCTCCCATAGGAACCCATGTTATGTGATTTTGTGTTGAAAAGCTGTTTGTATGGAGAAAAGAGAACAAAACTGCAAAGTATAAAAAGTCTTACTTACCTTGTGCTGTGAGATCCTAAGGTCTATCGGGGGTATCTGGTATCTAGGCATATCTGAAAGAAACACGTTAGTTAGATTCCTCACCTTAGAATATCCCCAGGCGTCAGACTGGATCCGGAAGATTTTTCGTCAGCAATACCCCTTGCGCGTCGCTAGGCGTCGTCTGCGGCTCCGCGTCCGTCGTCGGCGTCGTGCGCCGGGATGACGTCGTCGGAGTACTTAGACGCCGCCCTCGCGCGCTGACGTCAGTTCTTCTTTTTTCCGCGCCAGTAAGCGCAGATCCGGGAGAGCTACCCCTTTTAGTCTTTTTTGACTAACTCTTTTTGATCATTTTTGATCCCTGTCTGTCGACATCTGGTGCCGGTAGGATGCCTGGGTTCAAGGCTTGTGAAGACTGTCATCGACTGATGTCGGTGACCGATCACCACCGCCGGTGCCTCTATTGCTTAGGCCTCGACCACGACGCGGAGTCGTGCAACGACTGCCAGGCCCTGACTTCGAAGGCTAGGCGGGAGCGGTCCCGCAAGCTTCTCGAGCTTCGCCACTCGGCTCCGCGTCGTGCGCGATCCCGGTCCAGGAGGAGGTCCAAGGATCGCTCGCGGAGCCCTAGCCGACGCCACCATCGATCGTCGGGCTCCAAGTCGTCGGGTAAGTCCAAGCACTCAAAGAAGTCCAAGAGGCGACATCGCTCTTCGGACTCCCCTCGCCGGTCGCGCGACTCGGCCGAGGGTCCAAGTGGTTCAACCCCCGCGGCTCCGGCGGAGCCGCAGGTGCCGCGTCCGCCCCCATACCTTCCGGTCCCTGGGGCTGACGCGGCGCCGGCGGAGATCAGCGCCTTCCTCTCGGCCATGAGGAGCCTGGCCCCGCCGTCGACGCCCGCTGGCGCGACTTCGGGCCCCGCGGGCTCGACTGGGCGACCTCGCGTGCCGGCGGCTCCGGCCCCGGCGCCGTCGACGACTCCAGTCTCGACGCCGCAGGTCCCCGCGGGGCCCATGCCTGGGCCCCAGTCGACGCCGGTTGACCTTGTCACTCCTCCACCGGCGCCGACGCCTGAACCACCGACGCCGTCACCGGCGCCGCCGACGCCGACGCCTGTGACGCCGACGCCCCAGTTTAGCCCTCATCCGGACCCGACGCCGGCACGGCGTCCGCCGACGCCGCATCCGACGCCGCTAGAGACCTACCATCTCTACAGTCCGGTTCCGATCATTCCTCCTGTTTATCAGGAATCGGAAGAAGGGGGCGACTGGGAGGGGTTCGAGGACCCTCTGGCTGTTCAGTCACAGCTTTCTCAGGACTGGGCAGATGAACTGGGGGAGGCCAGCGGGCTGGACACCTCGCCAGACGCTGGATTCACTTCTCCTCCGACCGTGGCTTCGGAGGAGGGTGCAGCATTTTCTGTGGTGCTGCGCAAGGCGGCTGAGGCCCTTGGGCTCGAGTTGCCTGCCGTGGCTGTGAGGACCAACATCCTCACTGAGGTGCTTCAAACCTCAGCAAGCTCCACTGAGCCTCTGCTGCCGTTTAACGAGGCCCTCACTGACGTTCTGCAGGGCACCTGGTCCAAGCCCTCCACAGTTCCTCCTGTGGATAGGAACGTTGCCAGGCGCCACCGCCCTGCTCCGGGCGACCCCAGCTTCCTGTCCCAACACCCCACCCCCGAGAGTCTGGTTATCCAGGCCTCTACTTCCCAATCCTCCTTCCCGACCGCTCCGCCGGACCGGGATTCCAAGAGACTCGAGCAGTTTGGCAAGAAACTGTTCTCGTCCCTTAGTTTGGGCCTGCGGTCCTTAAATACCGCCTGTCTCTTGGACCGTTATTCCCATTCCCTGTGGGATACGGTGGAGGACGTGCTGCCCCTGTGTCCGGAGGAGGTCCGGACGCGTCTTACCCAGGCTTTGGCCGATGGGAGGGATGCAGCACGGCACGCCATAAGATGTGGGCTTGACACCACGGACTCGCTAGGTCGGGCGATTTCCACCACGGTGGCGCTCCGCCGCCACGCCTGGATGCGGTCCACGTCATTTTCCGGGGATGTCCAGAACACCCTCATGGACATGCCCTTTGATGGCACTCGCCTGTTTGGTGAGAAGGCGGACAGTGCGCTGAACCGCTTTAAGGACTCCCGGGCTACGGCCAAGTCCTTGGGCCTCTCGGCTCCGCGGGCGCACACCTCCGCTTTTCGCCCCTTTCGTGGCCAAGGAAGGGGCGCCTCCTCACGTCCGCAGAGCCACCAGCCGCAGAACCAACCTGCGCGCGGTCGCGGACGTGGCTTCCGCCGTGGCGGAAATGGAGGCCGACGTGGTCAGCCCACATCCACCCCGGCAGCATCCGCCTCAAAGCCTTCCTAGTCCGAGCTTTCAGGCCCATACCACACCAGTGGGCGGCAGAGTTCGCCATCACCTGCTCCACTGGCGGTCCATAACATCGGACAGGTGGGTGCTGCAAATCGTCCGAAGGGGCTACTCCCTCCCCTTCGAGACGACCCCTCCAGCCATGCCACCACAGCACCACCGTATCTCGGGGGATCATTTGGATCTTCTCCGCGAGGAAGTTTCGGCTCTCTTGGCCAAGGGGGCCGTCGAGCGCGTTCCGAGTCCAGAAGTAGGTCGTGGTTGTTATTCCCACTACTTTCTGGTTCCCAAGAAGGGCAAGGGGGGCCTGCGCCCTATCTTGGACCTCCGGAACGTCAATGCCTTCCTCCGAAAGGAAAGGTTCAAGATGCTAACGTTGGCTCAGGTTTTAGCTGCCCTAGACCCTGGAGACTGGATGGTAGCGTTGGACTTGCAGGACGCATATTTCCATATCCCCGTCCTGCCGGCCCACCGGCGTTACCTGCGGTTCACGGTGGGCCAAGAGCACTTTCAGTTTACCGTGCTCCCCTTCGGCCTCACCAGTGCCCCTCGGGTGTTCACGAAGGTGATGGCGGTGGTCGCAGCTCATCTGCGCAGATCAGGGGTCCCAGTCTTCCCCTATCTCGACGACTGGTTGTTGAAGGCGGGCTCGCCCCAGGCAGTCGTCTCCCACCTCCAGACTACGGCGGATCTCCTGCATTTGCTGGGGTTTTCCATCAACGTGCCGAAGTCACACTTGAGTCCCTCTCAGAAGCTCCTCTTCATCGGAGCGGTTCTCGATTCGGCGCAGTTCCGGGTCCATCCACCGGAACAGCGGGTCCGGGATATACAGGCCCTGATTCCCATCTTTCGGCCTCTATCCCGGGTTTCGGTCAGGCTAGTGTTGCGGCTTCTGGGGCTGATGGCCTCCTGCATCCTACTAGTGCATCACGCCAGGCGGCGCATGCGGGCTCTGCAGTGGGACCTGAAGTTTCAGTGGGCCCAGCATCACGGCAACCTGTCCGACCATGTCTTGATCTCGGAGGGCACTGCACAGCAGTTGCAGTGGTGGCTCACGGACCGCGAGTGGGTCAAGGGCAAGAGCCTCTCCCTTCCCCAACCGGAGCATGTCGTAGTGACGGATGCGTCCCTCCTGGGTTGGGGTGGCCATATGGGAGAGGCGGAGATCAGAGGCCTCTGGTCTCCGGCGGAGTCTCGTCTCCACATCAACCTGTTGGAGTTGAGAGCGATCCGGCTTGCACTGAAAGCCTTCCTTCCCTCTGTCAGGGGAAGTGTCGTGCAGGTGTTCACGGACAACACCACCGCCATGTGGTACTGCAACAAACAGGGCGGGGTGGGGTCGTGGACCCTTTGTCAGGAGGCTCTGCGCCTCTGGACATGGCTGGAACACCAGGGCGTCACCCTGGTGGTTCAACATCTGGCGGGCTCTCTGAACGCCAGAGCAGACGAACTCAGCCGCCGGTGCATGATGGATCACGAATGGCGTCTGAACTCCGAAGTGGTGCAAGGCCTCTTTCAGCAGTGGGGAGAGCCTTGGTTAGATCTATTCGCCACCGAAGAGAACGCGCAATGTCAGCAGTTCTGCGCGTTGGAATTTCCAAGGCGGCACTCGCTCGGCGACGCTTTTCGTCACGAGTGGAGTTGCGGTCTGTTGTACGCCTTTCCGCCTATACCACTTCTGCCCAGAGTGCTGAAGAAGATCAGGCGCGACCGGGCCCAAGTCATCTTGGTGGCTCCGGATTGGGCACGAAGATACTGGTATCCCGAGCTACTCAGTCTGTTGACCGATCCCCCGATACGTCTGCCCCTTCGGGAGGATCTTCTGTCGCAGCAGCAGGGGACGGTCCTCCACCCGAACCTGTCCAGCCTCCACCTCCATGCGTGGAGATTGAGCGGCGGCAGTTGATGCCATTTGACTTGCCTCCTGAAGTCTGTGATATCATTCTGGCAGCCAGGCGTCCCTCCACAAAGTCGGTATACGCCTGCCGGTGGAACAAATTTGTGGCATGGTGCACAGCAAAGGCTGTGGATCCCCTTTCCGCCCCTCTTTCTGAGGTTCTCCTCTTCCTTCTTTCTCTGGCCCGGCAGGGCTCTGCCCTGGGCACCCTGAAAGGTTATCTTGCTGCCATCTCCGCCTTCTTGCGGCTTCCTGATCAGCCTTCTCTTTTCAAGTCCCCTGTGGTTACACGCTTTCTCAAAGGCATTACACACACGTTCCCTCCTGTCCCTTTTGTAATGCCTCAGTGGGACTTGAATCTGGTTTTGACATTCCTGATGTGCGCTCCCTTCGAGCCTCTTCACAATTGCCCTCTTCGTCTTCTAACTCTAAAGACTGCTTTTCTGGTAGCCATCACCTCGGCTAGACGGGTGAGTGAGCTCCAGGCTTTATCTTCAAAGCCTCCTTTTCTATCTGTTCATCCGGACAAGGTTGTCCTTCGGCCTCGTCCCTCTTTTCTTCCTAAAGTGGTGACTCCATTTCACCTTGGGCAGTCTGTCACCTTGCCCACCTTCTTTCCGCCTCCGCATCCTTCCAAAGAGGAAGAGAGGCTCCACCGTCTGGACCCAAAACGTGCGCTCTCCTTCTATCTGGACCGCACAAAACAGTTCCGGGTGGACGACCAGCTTTTTGTTGGGTACGTGGGCGCTAAGAAGGGGAAAGCTGTGCACAAACGAACCATCTCTCGGTGGGTCGTTTTGTGTATAAAAATCTGCTATTCCTTGGCTAAAAAGGACCCTCCTGTTGGGCTGCGCGCCCATTCTACTCGGGCCACGGCGGCTACTACTGCCTTGGGACGGGGAGTCCCTTTGCAGGACATCTGTCAGGCGGCGACGTGGGCTTCTCTACACACGTTTGCCAGGCATTATTGCCTTGACAGCCAAGTCCGGAGGGATGGCTTCTTTGGCCGTTCTGTCCTCCAGGACTTTCTGGTGTGATCTTGGTTCGCAGACCCACCACCGGGGATGGTATTGCTTGGGTATCTATTCTAAGGTGAGGAATCTAACTAACGTGTTTCTTTCAGATGAACAAGTTACTAACCTTCGGTAACGATGTATCTGTAAGAAACATTAGTTAGTTAGATTCCTCACCGACCCTCCCATCCTCCCCGTTCTGCGAACTGACATCTAGGGTTAAGGTTGTCCTTTCAGGCCCCTAGATTTTATTTTTGGCACCAGTGTCGGTCTTTGCATGGCTCTGCGTTCCTGGCGCGGAAGGCTATGTACAAGAACTGACGTCAGCGCGCGAGGGCGGCGTCTAAGTACTCCGACGACGTCATCCCGGCGCACGACGCCGACGACGGACGCGGAGCCGCAGACGACGCCTAGCGACGCGCAAGGGGTATTGCTGACGAAAAATCTTCCGGATCCAGTCTGACGCCTGGGGATATTCTAAGGTGAGGAATCTAACTAACTAATGTTTCTTACAGATACATCGTTACCGAAGGTTAGTAACTTGTTCATCAACCCCAGTACTCAAAGTAATCCAAAATTTGCTAAAAAGTATTCTGAAAGTAATTACTGTGTAATTCAAACTGTCGTAGGCATCGGGCTCGTTGTGACCTCCGCATTGTCTATATGGCCGCCACCCCGGCACGCTGACGTCCGTTCTTTTCTTTCTGTGCCAGCCAGCGCAGATCCGTCGAAGAGAGCTACCGCCTGCCACTTTTTGATGGACTTTTTTTCACTTTTTGTCGACTCCTTTTGGTGTGCTAGGTATGTCTAGTAAGAAAGCCTCTTCAACCCGTACAGCGCCTGTCACCACGCCATGTCAGTCACCGACCCCCATTTGGTGTGTCTAGGGTGCCTGGAACGCGACCACGACACAAAGTCGTGCTCCGACTGCTGGGCCATGGCGCTGAAGGCTTTGAGAGAGTGGTCCCTAAAGCTGATTGGTGCCACGGAGGTCGCCTCATCGATCTCAGTTGAGAGAAATGTCCAATCACCGTTCCGGGGGTCCAAGTCTTTTTCCTCAAAGTCGTCGCATTTAGGTAAGAAGCCCCCTTAAAAGCACAAGAAGTCAAAGTGTGCTTCGACTTCGCCGCGCAACAAGATGTAGCAGCCTCAGCGTTCGGGTGCCTGGGTCGACTCTGCATTTCCCTCCCTTTCCAGGGCTGGGAGCAACCCCCGCCCAACTCAAAGAATGTTATGATGCCATGTGCACCATATTTGGCTGGCCTGATCCTGCCAGCGCACTTTCAAGCTCCAGCTCAACTGAAGGAGAACCCATGGGTTCTGCGCCTTTGGCTCCAGCCACAGCATCCTCTGTGACCTTCCCCGACATCGAGGCCATTGACATTGGGGAAGGCACCCCCAGTGGGTGCTGGCATAGCCATTTCAGACGACACAGAGCTGCTCAGACATCCACCGACGGCGAGATCGGTGCCGAAAGAGTTTTGTTCGGCTCCATGCCGTTCAACTGCCCTATTCTGAAGGGTCAGGCATGGATGATGAAGATTGGGAGGGGCAGCAGGCACCCTTAGAAATCCTGCAACCTAATCAAGACCTGGACTGGTATGAGGACCTGGGTGATGCTAGTGGCCTGAACAACTTCCCAGATTCTAGCATGCTGTCTCCCCCTTCCCCTAACCTGGCTGTGGAGCAGGGAGCTTCACTCACAATGGTGGTGCATAGGGCTGCAGAGGTGTTGGACCGGCAGCTTCCTATAGTGGCAGTCAAGGCTAACGTCCTGACAGAGGTCCTTCAGCCTGGTGTCTCCTCTTTGGAACCCTTACTGCCTTTCAACGAGGCCTTAACAGAAGTTCTACTGGGCACCTGGTCCAAGCCCAGCACAGGGGCTATATTACCCGCCGCCACTGCTTTGTACTGGGTAACAGCTTTCCTCTCTACCCACCCCACACCTCAGAGCTTGGTAGTCCAAGGCTTCACTTCCCATGGCACATTCCCTTCGGCACCCCCGTACAGGGAATCTAAAAATCTGACTTCCACCAGCCTAGCATTGCAGCGGGTAAACGCTGCATGTCTCTTACTCCCATAAACTATGCAAGTGCTGCCCAGAGTCTCGGAGGAGAACCAAAATCTCCTCTCCCAAGTCATTACAGACGGGAGAGATGCGGCGAAGTTTGCCATACGATATAGCTGAGACATGACAGACTCGCTAGGCAGAGCGATTTCCTCAACGGTGGCCGTTAGGTGCCACACCTGGCTTAGTATGTCTGGCTTTTTGGGTGGTGTCCAAGCTAATCTTATGGGCATGCCCTTTGATGGCTTCCGTCTCTTTGGAGATAAAACGGATGCATCGCTTGAGCGCTTTAAGGACTCGTGGGCTCCGGCCAAGTCCCTAGGCCTCGCCATGTCCTCCCGGCCTCTGTCTGCTTTTTGCCCCTTTTGTGGCTATGGATAGGGCTTCCAACCGTGCCAGCCCTATTCCAGCCACAGGACCCCGCAAGTACAGCAATCTCTGCAGGGCCATGGATGCAGTGCGCCCCAACCCCGTGGTTTGGGTGGCCAGAAGTCGGGTTAAGCCATAGCCCCCTCCTCAAACGCGAAATCTGCCTAGTTCGATCCTTCTGGATCATGGGTGCCCAGTTGGTGGCAGGATACTTCATCCCCTCCATCAATGGCGAGATATTACCCTGTACAGTTGAGTGCTGAAAATTGTCTGAAGGGGCTACTCCCTCCACTTCGAGACTACGCCTTCTTCCATGCCTCCAACTTACGATCGGCTGACAGAAGAGGATCACCTTGGCTTACTCTGCAAGGAAAACAAGACTCTCTTGGCCAAGGGAGCCATAGAGAGGATCCCCGGGCCAGAAATAGGCTGTAGTTGCTATTCCCGCTATTTCCTGGTTCCAAAGGAAGACAGATGCCTTCGTCCTATCCTAGACCTCTGGGCCCTCAACTACTTCCCCAAAAAGGAGAACTTCAAGATGCTCACCCTTGCTCTGGTCCTGTCTGCTCTAAACCCGGGAGCGTTGGACTCGCCTATTTTCATATCCATGTCCTGCCGGCCCATTGTCGCTACCTGCAGTTTACCGTTTTGCCATGAGCACTTTTAGTTTGAGGTGCTCCCCTTCGGCCTCACCAGTGCCCCTCGGGTGATCACTAAGGGGATGGTGGTGGTCGCAGCCCACCTGCGGGGATCAAGGGTTCCCGTTTTCCCCCTATCTTTGACTAGTTGCTGAATGCGGGCTCGTCCCAATCCTTCATCTCCCACCTCCAGAATACGGCGAACCTCCTGCATTCGCTGGGGTTTACTATTAACGTGCCAGTCACACCTGACTCCCTCTGACGCTCCCTTTCATCAGAGCGGTTCTGGACACGGTGCAGTTTTGGGCCTATCCCCCCCGAATGACTGGTCCAGGATATTTAGGCTATGATACCGATGTTTCAGCCTCTATCCTGGATTTCGGTGTGAATGACTGAGGCTGTTAGACCGCATGGCCTCCTGCATCCTGCTAGTGGACTATGCCAGATGGCACATATGCCCTCTGCAGTGGAAGTTCCAATGGGCACAGCATCAGGGAAATCTCACAGACTTAGTTCAGATATCAGAGGGCACTGCGACCGACCTGCGGTAGTGGCTGACAAACCGCAGTTGGGTCAGAGGCTGACTCTTCTCCCTTCCCCACTCAGATCTTACAGTAGTGACGGTTGCGTCCCTTCTGGGCAGCCATCTCGGAGAGGTGGCGATCAGAGGGCTCTGGTCTCAGGCAGAAGCCAAGCTGCATATCAACCTGTTGGAGCTTTGTGCGGTCCGGTTGGCACTGAAAGCCTTTTTTACCATCTCTCAAAGGAAGGCTAGTTCAGGTATTTACGGACAACACTACCGCCATGTGGTACTGCAACAAACTAGGCGGTGTGAGGTTGTGGACCCTTTGTCAAGAGTTCCTGCGTCTCTGGACTTGGCTGGAATAACTGGGCATATCCCTGGTGGTTCAACATCTGGCCGGTTCTCTAAACACTAGACCGGACGAACTCAGACGTAAGTGCCTTGCGGATCACAATTGATCATGGAGGAGGTAACAAGGTCTCTTTCTGCAGTGGGGAAAGCTTGGGTTAGATATATTAGCCTCCGAAGAGAACACCCAATGTCTGCAGTTTTGCGCATTGGAGTCTCCAAGGCAGCGTTCGCTTGGCGATGCTTTTCATCGCGAGTGGCTGGCGCATAGACCTTCTATATGCCTTTCAACCCATACAACTCCTGCCCAGAGTGCTCATGAAGATCAGGAGCAACTGGGCCCAAGTCATCCTTGTGACTTTGGACTGGTAGGCTTCTGCAGGAGGATCTTCTGTCGCAGCAGCAGGGGAGGGTCCTCCATTCGAACCTGTCCACTCTCCTGCTACTTGCGTGGAGATTGGGCGGTGACAGTTTATAGCTTTTCACCTTCCTACCGAAGTCTGTGGTTATTCTGGCAGCTAGGCGTCCCTCCATGAAGTCGGTATACGTCTGCCGATGGCAAAGATTTTGTAAATACTGTACAGAACGGTCTGTTGACCCATTGTCTGCTTCCCTGATAGATGTTCTCCATTTTATTCTCTCCTTGGCCCAGCAGAGCTCTGGTCTGGGCTCCCTGAAGGGCTGTGTGTGTGTAACCACAAAATCCCAGAGAAGATCTGGGGAAGGGAACCAGAGGCACAGGGTGCTAGGAGCAGGCAGCCTCCAACATATAATGTCCAGCACAAATGGGGCAACTCCCAGTTAGGTGACCTAGGTGCTACTGTTTTTATTTTGTGAGTGTAGGCATCTCACAAAAAGTGAAGGACTGGTCGCTCACACCACCTGGTGTCATGCTTCATCATTGACCAGTCCTCGCCCTCTAACAACTTGGTTTGGTAGAGGGCGGGCATTCACCTGACGACAGGGATGTACTTCTAAACTAAGTGGGGGACCTTACAGACAAAAAGTGGGTTTAAAAGGCCATTATAGATGTCAAATTAATTTTAATATGGCTGGCATCTATATGGTGATTAAAATAAGTGATCGTGTGTTGGGGATGCTATTTTCCCCCCCACCGTGGTCAATGCGGTCAACATGTTTCTGCCAGTTGGCCCAGTAGGGTCCGTGGCATTCATCAGGACCTAAGAATATGAGAACTGGCTCCACTCTTACCAGACTGTGGTGAGAGGGTTCCACTGTGTGGGGTGATCTAGATCACACTCCACTAAGATGCGGCTTGTGTGTATTTCAGCCTGGAAGAGAAAACAAAAAATAAAGTTATGCAATACAAACTAGCATCGGGTTCACCATATAGGAAAACCTTACAATCAGCCACATGCACAGACAGATATTGTGAGTGGCTATAAGTGCAGCAATCGTGTCAGTCATCTGTGCACTTATTGATTTATGGAGATTGACTCCAGAATGCTTACCCTAGAAATGGGATCAGTTGCCCTATAGGAGGGTGAGGAAGGAAGACCCTTTTGGTCAAACGCTATATAATGAGGAGACAGTAAAAATACAACACCAAGCAGTTGAGAACATAAATAAGTACAAGTAAATACAACCATGAGGCTCTATGGTTATCAGAGCGTGAAGGTCTGAGGGGAGTTAAACCAAACTGTAATTCTTTCATCCACACATTCATAATCTTAGTATTCCGTGGTGCGTCCTCCACGTCTGCGCCTACATGTGTACTTCTCCCCTCCTCGATGATAAATGAGGGGGTCGAGTGCTGGCTATTTATAGTGCTGGAGCTACATCGTTGATGTCAATTGGCAGTGTAATTAGGCCTAATTGAATACAGCTTGTAAAGATCCGGTGTCTCAAGGCAGCGTTGTGTGAAAAAATAAACGCGCTGTCTGCCCTGCCTGGAGAAAGGACGACGGATTGTTGAAGCCTTAAAAGGACATCCGTTGTCCAACCCGGGGTTGCCTGGCGTCCGTTTCTTGGAAACGGTGCTGGAAGGGCAGGGCGTGGTCCCGTAAACCTCTCCGTATCTGCAACAGAGTGAGTGCCGCGCATGCGCCCGCGGAGTGTCTGAGCGTCGCACATGCGCCTGCCAATGCTGCAGTGTTTAAGTGTGAGCATGCGCAGATACACAGTGGAAGCTGATCCTGGTCTCTTAAATGAAAAGAGCCGGACTGGTAATGCAACATGTCGGCATGTTTAAAGTGCTAATTCAATGGGATTGCTGTAGACTATTGAGAGATGAAAGGGTGATTTAACCTCTCATATATGCTCAAGGGAAAACACATCAACTCTGAGCAAAAAAAGGGAATATAATAAACCTAAAGTGTGTACTCCAGGGATAATTACATCACCTTTGAACAAAGATGAAACGTGATTAAAACGTTATTTGTGTTTAAGATTGGTGGTAGGAGGAATATTTCATAGTTCATCTTTTCCAACAAAGATTGTTATAGCGCAAAGGCAATGTGTACACAAGGGATAATTACACCACCTTGAAACCAGAAAAGAACATGAATACATAAATGTTGTGCTTTTTAGTGTTCAGACTAAGTTGTGTTTTTAACTGTGGAGGTAGTGATGCAACAATTTAAGATTTTATCTTTTTTGTCACTTTTGTCAAAGTATCTAGCTATGGTGAGATTCTGGGAGCAAAGTATCACCTTGGTGTAAGGTGAAAGGCATCTGGCAAAAAATTATACATTTATTTAAGCCAGGCTCTATTTGACAATTATTTATTTTGAGGTAGTATGAGCCGACTAATGTGCAAGTTGTAGCCAAGTAATCTCATCATTGAGTCCTTTCTTCCACGTCTGAAGGCGGTATACCCACCTCTGCTCTCTAACATGAAGTGGTCTGGTTTAATCGGCCTTGTGTTTCTTCATGACTTCTAAGACCACCGATTTAAGATCAGTGTCTTTGTGATTGTGATCCAAGAAATGTCTCGGTAATTTGCTTTTTGTTTTCTTACATCGTATAGTACTGCGATGTTGGTTTATGCAGATTTTAATCTTTCTGGTGGTCATGCCCAAATACATCAGGCCGCAGGGGCACATGAGGAGGTATACCACATTTTCGGTATTACAGTTGCTGAAATTATTCCGTTTCCAAGGGCGTGTGGTACCAATGTCTACTTCTTTTGTCGTCACAGTCAATGGACATGCGACACAACCTCCACATGTGTAGTGTCCTGTTGAGGAAATATGAATTTTATGACCAGTTATGTCCCCTATCTTAGACCCCAACGGCTCCATGTACATGCTACAAGTACATGTATGTTCCCTCCATTTCCAGCTATGAAGACGCAAATGCATGTGCGTCCAACGTCAACATGTCCTCTTTCAGATCCGCCATGAATGGGTCAAATATTCCATTCCTAAGTATGATTGGCCACCGACTTTATATGGTTCACTTTTCTAGTTTTACAGTTCAGGCGAGTAGGCCCTGAATTCTGTCATCAAGCCTTTTCCTGCTTCTGCCTCTGAAATGCTCCAGCTTGGACCTGCATCCGTATCCATGAACTTTGTCCTACTCCCTGCGCGGCTAACGGTGCCTGACGCGGCCTGTTGCCTGCCAAAAACTGTATTCAGCCTTCAAGTTATCTGCTCCGCTCCTCATCCAATGCATTCCTGTCTTCTAGTTTAGGTAAACATCCTTCCAGCTACCGAGCAAAGAGCTCGGCCTCGCCGTCTTTATGCAAGTAATTCATAGCCCCTGTTACCATGGAAGATTCCTGCCCCCTCGCATCTCATGTAGACACATAGACGCTTGTACATGCACTAACAGTCAGTATAGAATAGATTCCGTCCGAGAGACCTTTCCTTTTGGATAAAACAGTTCCTTAAACAAAGATATTAGATACGATTTGGGATTAGGTTGACCTGACCCCCCCAGACTTCTGTCCCCACATGTAGAGCTAAATGTCAATTCCCCTTCACCCCCTAGTTGCACGTCAATCACACGTCATGTGGCTGCGCGCGCATCTCTGCCAAATATTTCTGCTGACACTGCAGGATTCTCTTATGGATCCACCCACTTGTGACATCATTTTAAACGACGTTTCTAGCATACGCCTGTATTTACGCCTATTTTCATTACGTATGTGTATTCTTATCTGTATTATCAGCTGTTACGCCTCCTGCATCTGTCTTAATGCAATGCTTTTCATATATATATTGTTACTTGTCAATAATGTATTGCCTATCCCTTCCTGAACCTTCGTGGTGATGGAATAAGATTGCCTGGTTCGAACTATAATTCCTTTGTAAAGGAATAAAGCCCTTTTCAGAAACCTCTAATACCACGGATTCTGCCTCTTATTTTGACTGAGTTATTCTTACTAGACTTTACCGCATAAAAAATAGTACAGGTAATTTAAATATTTACCACATAAATTGGCGCCCGAATAGGGACACTTTCTCATCTCACGCGCCGGAGGTGCGTTGCAGGCCCGGTCTCCTGCCACAGCTGGACGGACAAAAACGCGTACCCGCAGGATTTCCTGTATCTCCCTCCGGCCAACGCGAGGGTGACTGAGGCTGCGATCAACACCCATACGAGGCGGTGAGAAGTGCGAAGTATCCCGACCAGAGCCTAGCTGAGAGAGCAAGATCCGAGGTATACAGAGGCCCACCAGGTTCCGAAGTTCCGAGTCCAGTCGAGTCCAGTCCGGTCCAGTTCAGTTCCGAGGCCTTCCGTTCCGTGCTACCCGGTGAGTACCGTTGGTGGGGAGGCAGTTAGACGTGCACATTAATTTGTGCCGGTCCTGACGGGTTTGGGTACACAGATCCGGTCTGCACTGTTTTAGCAGTGTATCTGTACTGTTTAGCAGTATATCCAGTATGTTCATGTATATAATTCAATATTATCTAGTATTAGTATTATGTCAGTAACTAGTTTTCTTCTAATTATCATTGTTCGTTAAATGTTAAATGTTAAACGTTAAATGTTTTACTGTGTTCAAAAATTGTGGTATGAATGAGTGTTCATTATTGTGTTTATTGTATTAATTGTGTTCAAGTCCAGTTCAAGTAAGAACCAAGTAGCAAGGTTTAAAAATGCCGTTCTTTTCAAAATTAAGACAGATCAAAACTAGAAAAGGAGTGCTCGAAGAAGCTGTTCCCATTCCTCCTAGGGACACTCCACGGTACTTTATGTATCATAAGCATGGCCTAGATGCCGTATTATATCTTGATTTATGGGTGGACTACACCAAGGATCTAGCAGAAAGTCAGAGGTGGCCCGCAGCTGGGACATGGGATGCAGATTGCATCATGAGAGTAGAAGAAGAATTATGGAAAAAGAAAGCCAGACAGTCACAGAAAGATGCTATTGAGTTATGGCGTAAAGAATCGCATAGGCGCACAGAGAAAGCGCTCAGACTGGAAGAGAAAAGTAGGGAGAACTCAAATAGAGCCCGAGAAAACATATTAGTTGAGGAAGGTATCCGAGTAAAAACAGAACAAGTAGACAGACAACGAAACACTCTTATGAATGGTATGTATCCTCTTTTGGCCGAAGGTTTACCTAAGGCCACCCCGGAAATACCGAAAGATTTGCCACCCCCATTACTCCCGATTAAAGCACATCCCAAGACCGCAAAAGATATTTTCCTTTCCTCCTATTTAGACGATGTAGCTCCGGAATATGTTAATGTTCCACCACACACGCCACCTGTCGATGGTGCTCAACGCCGAGAACATCCGCCCCCAACTCCGCAACCACAAACTCCTCCGCACAATCCCACAGGTCCATCTGTTTCCACCGCTTTTCCTGCATCCACAGTCTCTACCTTACATCCCACGAATCCTTTCGTGCCTAGCACCTCAGAAGGTGCGACAGCAATTTTTGCCACGCCACCATCACGAAGTAAATCGTCTCTTAGAGATTTAGCAAACCAACGTACACCCCAAATAGCAACGTCCGACATGTTTAAAGAACATCTTGTAGATTGTAGATATGATCCAGTGCCCGGTAAAAATGACAGAATGCTGCTATCATCACTACGTATACGACGAGCTTCAATATATTTAACGACGCTACCAGGAATGATTAAACATTTAGACAATATATATCGCTTTGTCCAAACAGGGCAAGGCCCTGAAAGTATTGACGAAGCCATGGAATACCAGAAAGCGGATATACAGAGACAACTGTTACGTTTCTTCATAAACTGCTTGATCAGAGACAGAGATAGGTCCGAGGTAGACCAGGATGAAATGCAACTACGAAAAAGGAAGACTGGGGTGCAATTTCAGCCTGTAAACAAAAACAAGATGAAGACACTAGTGATTTCTATTCCCGATTTGAAAAATGTTTTGGTATTAATAGTGGCATAAAAGCAAGTAGTGAGTCGTATCCACATCTGTTTGTGACAAAATTAGTTGAAAATTCCCTGCCCCAAGTTAAGAGTAGAGTATTGAAATTCGAGAGTACTTGGCAAGGTAACACACCGTCACAGATGTTACAAATGTTACAATATCATCACAATAGAATTAGAGAAGAACAAGAACATGAACAAAGACGTATGAAAGACACGAAAATGAAAATGCTTGTTGCTCAGTCAGTTCCAGCTGACGGTCATAAAAAGGGTACGACACAGTCAAATGATTCAGTAGGTCCTGTTAGAGGGACATGCAACTATTGTAAACAGCCAGGTCATTATATACACGATTGCGCAGTTCTGAAACATAATATCTCTACGGGTATAACGAAAGAGAGACCACGTCCGCCTAGACAGGATCAGATCCAACAACAAGTACCTCAGAATATACAACCTATGCCAGCTCCACAATAGACCGCACCACAACCACAACAACAACTACAACAACAGCCACAGCCTATTGCTGCAACACAAAACACGACACAACAGATGTACCAGTATGCACAAAATGACTATCCAGAGTATCAGCGCTACACATGAAATAGCCTAGAGAGGGAAGTTGGCCTACCTGTGGTAAATATTTCATTACCGGTACTATTTTTTATGCGGTAAAATCTAGTAAGAATAACTCAGTAAATATAAGAGGCAGAATCCGTGGTATTAGAGGTTCTAAAAGGCTTTATTCCTTTACAAAGGAAATACAATTCGAATTGCAGGCTTCAAATTCCATCACCACGAAAGTTCAGGAAGGAAGGCAATACATTATTGACAGGTAATCACTTTTATAAGAAATGCATTATAGTGTAACAGATGCAGGAGGCGTAACAGTTGATAAGAGAGATAAAATATGCATACGTAACCAAAAAGGCGGACATATAGGCGTAATTTAGAAAACGTCATTATACATGATGTCACAAGTGGGTGGATCCATAAGAGAATCCTGCAATATCAGCAGAAATATTTGGCAGAGATGCGTGCGCAGCCGCATGACGTGTGATTGACGTGCAACTAGAAGGTGAAGGGGACTTGACATTTAGCTCTACATGTGGAGACAGAAGTCTGAGGGGTCATGTCAACCTAATCCCAAATCATATCTAATATCTTATGTTTAAAGAACTGTATTATCTAAAAGGAAAGGTCTCTCGGACGGAATCTATTCTATACTGACTGTTAGTACGTGTACAAGCGTCTAAGTGTCTACATGAGATGCGAGGGGGCAGGAATCTTCCATGGTAACAGGGGCTATGAATTACTTGCATGAGGATAGTGAGGCCTGGCCCCTTGCACGGTAGCTGGAGGAATGTTTACCTAAACTACTAGACAGGAATGCATCGGATGAGGAGCTGAGCAGATAATCTTGAAGGTGAAAATACAGTTTTTGGCAGGCAACAGGCTGGATCAGGCACCGTTAGCCGCGCAGGGAGTAGGACAAAGTTCATGGTTACAGATGCAGGCTCGGACTGGAGCTTTCAGAGGCAGAAGGCAGGAAAAGGCTTGATGACAGAATTCAGGGCCTACTCGCCTGAATCTGTAAAATGTGGAAAGTGAACCACATAAAGTCGGTGGCCTTTCATATTTAGGAATGGCATATCTGACCCATTCATGGCGGATCTGAAAGAGGACATGTTGACGGTGGACACACATGTATTTGCGTCTTCAAAACTGGAACTGGAGGGAACATACATGTACTTATAGCATGCACATGGAGCCGTTGGGGTCTACGATAGGGGACATAACTGATCACAAAATTCATATTTCCTCATTCCCTCCTTGTCCCCTACGGACCCTCAGGAGATATCGATCTTCATCAATCCATCGATCTGTTCATATAGCATCATTTGTTCTTCTTTCTTCTTCCGGGATTTTGAACGAAAACTTGGAGGTGGGATACACGATGTGGCACACAGGCCACAAATCGCTGGCCCACATTGTAGACATAAGCAGCAACTGAATAGTATGAGAGAGCCAATACCTAGGAAGGATAGGATCCTCCATCCCCAGGCGGACAACACGCTCCAGAACCAACCGGACCAAGTCCAGGTGCCTGGACTCTGGTGTATCTGGCTTATAATCTTATGAAGGCGGGTTATGGCTTTATATACTGACGGTGAATTTTCTGGTATGAAAATGCAGCAACTTGATCCGATGACCCTACAAGCTCCGCCCCTATCGGCCAGGATGACGTCAAGGACAAGACGATTTTGAAGCACAACAATCCGCATAGCAGACTGCTCTTCTGTTAAATTGCCTAAGGCGGAAGTAGTCTCGTTTACTACTGCTTCAAGGGTTCTAGTTAATCTACGTATCAGTTTACTATTAGTGACTGTTCCTATATAAGGAAAGAAACCTTTATTGAAATCTGTGTATTGCTCCCATGCTGTTTCAGTGTAATCGACAATCGGGAGATCTCTCTGCTGTCTATTGTGTACTAAATGGGTATTTCTGTGATAATCAGGAGGAGCTAGGAAAACAGGTGGCAGAAGGAATGCTATGTAACAGGTACCATCCCAATCTAGAGGTAGACATATATATGCGGTCTGGCCACATATGAAGTAGGAATGACGGGAAGCTCTAAATGTAGATTTGCCTTGATCACTGAATTTTATTACAGTGGTGCATTTACTATGGCCCATGTGTATGGAACCATTCTTTCTTACACATAATTCCCCTTTAACTGGGAATACTGACATAGCGGGCAAGATTGGTGTGGCTTCGGATTCAACATTCAGGATCATGAGGTTAAGTGTAAAATTCCCTAATCCATATACTTCATTTTCTAGATCAGTTCCTGTTCTTTTGGGAAGTCCCTCCTTGTTAGGGTAGCAGACTTTAAGCAACACTAGGTTCAGGTTTCCCCATACCCAGTTGTCTTGATAAACTGCGGAATTTGAATCTAGGGAATTAATCAAACTAAACCATGCTCCACAGGAGCCATTGTGTGTGAACGGATACGGAAAGAGGGGCAAAACTCCCTTATAGTTCTGATAGGGAGGGAGTCGGCCACATATCCAACAATTTGTAGCGTTGCTGGTCTGATGGGAATGATGTAACATACTAATAAAAGTGTTGTTGCGCAGCGCAAATCTATAAGACAACTCATGCGGAGGTAATTCGCTAAAAGAATGTTCAGCAGTAACATTGTAAGCACGTTTAGAAATAGGGTAATACATATGCAGCAATATACTAAAAATGATGATCAGAAGACTTAGAGAAAACAAAATTAATAATGTTACTATGCAGTGACTACGAAGTGATTTACAATACGCATGCTTTTTAAACTGCATCTGTTGATTTCTTTCTCTATTCCGGTCTAGAGGATACATGTCAGAGACAAATTCAACCGATTCACCTTGGAGAGGACTTAAACAATCAAATTTCTGACTTGCTAGACCTTAATTTTAGTTTATAAAGTTCCGTTTTCGTGGGTTCAACCAAGGGGAGCTTTGAGTCTGTCTGTGAGGAAATGCAGGGCTGAGTGTTCACACTGGATGGTAGTCCATAAAATTTCTTGATATGACTCGAGTGCAACCACCCTTTACGTCCCTCGATCTTCACGGCTGTCCTTGTTGCTAGTAGAACAAGTTTTGGCGATTTCCACCTAGGATCCAGTTGGGTCTTCCGGTCGAAATTCCGTACTAGGACCAGATCACCTGGAACCACGTCATGAGGCTTCACCTCAGTGTTATCGGGAAAAGCTGCAGCTACCTGTGAACGACAAGATTGTAGTGCAGACATCAAAGAAGCCAGGTAATCTGTCAGCATATTACAGTCAACATCAGTGATTTTGCGAGGTATAGGCGTCCCCCACATATTTGGTGGTCTACCGAAGATCACCTCGTACGGGGATAGCCCTGTTCGAGAATGTGCTACCATTCTCATGTAAAAGAGTGCAACTGGTAAGGCTACTATCCAATCGACACCTTTTTCTCTACATATTTTGGACAATCTAATTTTCAAAGTTTGATTATGGCGTTCCACGAGACCTGCTGCCTCAGGATGTCGGACACAGTGGAATCTCCATTGGTAGCCTAACAAGAGTGAAACGTGTTTCATTAGTTCGGATGAGAATGGCTGGCCGTTATCTGAGTAGACAACACGTGGCAAACCATACCGTGGGAAGAATTCTCGAACTAACTGTTTGGCAGTAGTCGGGGCAGTGTAATCTGAAACCGGGTAGGCTTCTGTCCAACGGGAAAGAGCACAGACAACTACGAGAACATATTTGAATCCTCGACATCGTTCCATCTGGATATAATCCATCTGGAGAACTTCAAAAGCATGATCGGGAGGTTGAAATCCACCCTGCTCTACGGGGATGCTTTTACCTGGATTAAACTGACAACATATCATACAGGTACGTACTTTCTGTTTGGCTGCTGCTCGCAAGTGTTGGTTGAACCAAATGTGTTGAATACTGTCTAGCATAGCTTTTTCTCCTAGGTGCGCTGGACTGTGTATTGTGTTAATGATGACTTGAACCATGGAATCGGGAAGAAACCATATAGATTTTTCCTTCGTCATCCATCCTTGATCCGTTTGGATCCCTCCTAATTCAGTCCATTTCTTTATTTCTTCTGGTGTAGCATGTGTCTGTATGTCAATTATATCAAGGGCGGGATCCTTAACTGTCATGCAATGTGTTGGTGTCGGAACTATTGTCTTTGTTGCGTCAGTTGTATGAGTCTGGTTCTGAGCAGTCGGTTTAGCTGTTCTGTCAGCTAGGTCATTACCCTGAGAAATGATATCGGTAACTTTTGTATGGGCTTTGCATTTCATAATTGATATCGCAGTAGGTAGATGAATCGCGTCTAATAGGGCTTGAATGAGGGGTCCGTGTTGGATGTGGGCACCGTGAGAAGTTAGATAACCTCTCTCGCCACAGCACGCCGAAGTCATGGACGACTCCGAATGCATAACGTGAATCTGTGTATATGTTGACTTTCTTATCTTTTGCTTGAGTACAGGCTTGTGTCAGAGCGATGAGCTCTGCTGCTTGAGCTGACAAAGTGTTAATACAATTTGTTTCAATGACTTCAGTGTCTGTTGTGACTGCGTAAGCGGCCACTAATTCTCCCGTACTTGTTCTCATACATGAACCATCTACATACAATGTCAGGTCTGGATCTGATAAAGGGATATCTGTCAAGTCTTGTCTGGGTTTTGTCGTGATAGTAATTACTTCAATACAATCATGTGCTAATGGATCTGTTCCATTTACTGGCAAAAGTGTGGCAGGATTTAACGTATTACAACGTCTGATTTCTATGTGTGGCTGAAACAATGTTAATTCATAACCAGTGAGTCTCGCTATAGTCAAGTGTTGTGTTTGTGTGCGGTTCAAGAGAACCTCTACTGCGTGTGGTACTTGTACTGTCAATTGATGTCCTAACACTATGGCATCGCTTTGTCTGATTGCTAAAGCTGTTGCTGCCACTGATTTCAGGCACGCAGGAAGAGCCTGAGCTACTGGATCTAATGTACTAGAGAAATAAGCACATGGTTTGTGTGATCCTGCTTGTTCCTGAGTGAGTACTGACAAGGCAGTACCTTCGCGTTCTGTAACAAATAGTGTAAACTGTTTACTGTAACATGGTGTTGCTAAAACAGGTGCTTGGCATAAAGCTTTCTTTAAGCTTTCAAAAGCATGTGTATGTTCTTGAGTCCAAGGGAGGACAGTCGATGTGGCGGCCTCCTGTGTTGTCAACTGGATGAGTGGTTTTGCTAGAAATGCATATTGAGGGATCCACTGCCTACAGTATGAAGTGAGGCCTATAAAAGCCCGCACCCCCTTTTGTGTCTTGGGTGGTGGCATGTTAGCAATTAACTGGATGCGGTCGGGTGTAAGCTGTCTTCCCTCCTTGGACAGCGAGTGCCCAAGGTAGACAACTCGCGGGACACAGAATTGCAGCTTAGAAGGGGACACCTTGTGCCCCTTGTCGGCCAGAAATTTTAAAACCGTCAGTGACGCTGTTTCACATTCAGGTTCGCTTCGGGCGGTGATCAACAGATCATCGACATATTGAAGCAAGGCAGTGTTAATTGGCATGTGGATACTGTCAAGTTCTCGTTTCAGTGCTTGGCTATAGATGCTGGGGCTTTCTGTAAATCCTTGAGGTGCGCGTGTGAATTTAAAACTTCGTCCATTTAAACTGAATCCGAACAGATATTGACTTTCCGGATCTATTGGGACGCTAAAGAAAGCATTCTTGAGATCAATTACAGTGAAGAACGTTGCTTCTGAGTCAATAGCTGTTAGTAATGAAGAGATATCTGGGACTACAGGATATTGTGGTACAATGCATTTATTTAATTCGCGCAGATCAATAACTAATCGATATACTGGTGGTGCTTTTGGATCCGTTCTTTTAAGAATAGGAATTATCGGGGAATTGCATACGTTGGAGTCGGTTTCGACAACCACTCCTTGTGCAATGAGTTCGTCAATGATTTGCAGTAAGGCCGCAACAGCATCTGGTGGTAACCTATATTGTCGCATTCGTGGTAGTACTACTTCTGTTTTTAGTGTGACTCGATATGGTGTAATGTTCATGCAACCAACATCAGTGGGGCCTTGTGCCCATAAATGTGTAGGTAAACTCTGCAGCCGGTGATCCATGTCTCTGGACACGTAGTGACCTTTAAAATCACGTAAAAATAATCGTACTCCTTCCGGGGAACAACATATTATAGCTCCTAGAGCTTTCAATGTTTTTATACCTAACAGGTTTTCTGGGCATGATTTAGTAAGCAATAAATCTGTAGTACGTGTCAATGGACCAACCGTAAGTGGAAGAGGCTGTGTTACTTCATTAATGATAGGCTTTCCTGAGAATCCAAGGGAAATATTCTGTGAGCCTGAGAGGGGTGCCCCTGGAACTTCACTGCGTCGTATAGTTGTTCTGCTTGCCCCTGTATCAAGTAAAAACTTTCTGTCTTCCCCTAATAGTTCACTATGTACATAAGGTCCCTCTTGATCTACAGGAACCTCAATAAGGGGTAAGCCAACTTCCCTCTCTAGGCTATTTCATGTGTATCGCTGATAATCGGGATAATCTGCTTGTGCATACTGGTACATCTGTTGCGTTGTCGCTTGTGTGGCAGCAATAGGCTGCGCTGGTGGTGGTGCTACGGTCTGTTGTGGAGCTGCCTGTTGCGGAGCTAATTGTTGCGGAGCTGACCTAGGTTGTGCATGCTGAGGAATTTGTTGTTGATTCTGATCCTGTCTAGGTGGACGTGGTCTTTCTTGGGTTCTACCTGTGGCAATATTATGTTTCAGAACTGGACAATCGTGTATATAATGACCTTGTTGTTTACAATAGTTACATGTCCCTTTAACTGGACCTATTGAATCACCCTTTTGGTGACCATCAGCTGGAACTGACTGAGCAACAAGCATTTTCATTTTTGTATCTTTCATACGTCTTTGTTCGTGTTCTTGTTCTTCTCTAATTCTATTGTGGTGATATTGTAACATCTGTAACATCTGTGACGGGGTGTTACCCTGCCAGGTACTCTCAAATTTCAATACTCTATTCTTAACTTGCGGTAGGGAATTTTCAACTAATTTTGTCACAAACAGATGTGGATATGACTCGCTACTTGCTTTTATGCCACTATTTATACCAAAACATTTTTCAAATCGGGAATAGAAATCACTAGTGTCTTCATCTTGCTTTTGTTTACAGGCTGAGATTGCACCCCAGTCCTCCTTTTTCGTAGTTAATAAACGTGGCAGTACCTGCACTAGTAATCCTGGTAGTGCTGTAGTCTTTTCCCCAAGCCCTGCTCCTGCAGCTCGGGCCTTTTCTTCGTTTTCTAATGCTGTCCAGTCTATCTTTTGTTCTCCCACCTCCCATTCCTTTTCTTTGAGTTTCTCGTAAACACCGGCAGGCATTAACACTTTCAGTATTTTCATAATGTCGGGGTAGGTATACTCTCCCATGAGTAGCATGTCTTTTATCTCACGGTGGAAACCTGCTGGATCCTTGTCATGGCTGGGTACTACTTTCTTCATTTCTAATAATTCGATTTTAGTTATAGGCGTGTACACAAACACGCGTGTAAAGTTATTACCTTCACCTCTGATTGGGTGCACTTCGCGTAACGGATTCAGTCTATCTATGTGATACATTTTTCTTCCCATAGTGGGAACTGGAACGTGTTCTGGGCACACGAAAGTTATATACTGGTTTCGAAATTCTAGAATTTCTTTAATCAAATCAGTACCTGACCCTCTCCATTTATTCGTGAGTAGTTCTATCAATATGTCAGGTAAGGGTCCAGGATCGGAGTGTTGACTTTTATATAATATAAGGAGGTGTTGAATCATATATATACTAGCTAAACGCTGTTCGTATGGGGTAAGATTCAGAAACGTGTGTACTAGTGCATCATCACTGTATTTGCTGGGACTGTCAGCCCATTGTACTGCTGACCTGGCCAATTCTTGTTCATCCATGGAATCGAGCATATGGTACCCCCTTCGATCTCGGAGTAATTTATCAGCGGCTTGGAATAGGTGTTCAGGGGACCTTGTATTTAACATAGGGGTTTGAAAATGTCTATTACATTCTGGACGTATCGGACATATCGGATCATTGAAGCCTCTAGTATTATTATGGGGTCTTCCTCTACCTACGTAAGCTATCGTTTCTATTTGTTCTGATTCTTGCTCCTCCTCTCCCTCTGATTCAATTCTGTCTGCTTCTCGTCTTTCTTTATGTATTCGTTCTACTTCCTTGCGGATCTTTCGATACATGGCGATTATACACGCCTGTTTATCATGTTTCTCTTCTGATATATTCTGACCCCATTTGGCAAGTTTTTGCATGGTATCATGATCTGCCCCAGGCCTGTCTTGGTTCCTGATCACGCAGTTTATGAAAAAACGTAGTAGTTGTCTTTGTACATCCACTTTCTGGTATTCCATAGCTTCGTTAATACTTTCTGGACCTCGCCCTGTTTGGACAAAGTGATATATATTGTCTAGGTGTTCAACCATTCCTGGTATCGTCCTTAAATATAATGTAGCTCGTCGTATACGTAGTGATGATATTAGCAATCTGTCCTGTTTACCTGGCACTGGATCGTATCTACAATCCACAAGATGTTCTTTAAACATGTCGGATGTCACTAGTTGGGGTGTACGTTGGAGTGCTAAATCTCTAAGGGTCTGTTTATTTCGCGGCGGGGTGGCAAACATGTCTGTCGTACCTCCTGTAGCACCATCTGAGGTGCTGGGCAAGAAAGGATTCGTTGGACGTAAGATAGAAATTGTAGATGCGGGAAAAACAGTAGAAACGGACGGACCTGTTGGAACTAGTGCAGGAGTTTGTTGCTGCGGAGATACAGACGGATGCTCTTGGTGTTGAACACCATCGGCAAGCGGTGTGTGTGGTATGGTATTAGCATACTCGGGAGCTACGTCATCTAAATAGGAGGAAAGGAAAACGTCCTTTGCTGTTTTAGGATGTGCTTTTATCGGGAGCAATGGAGGAGTCAAGTCTTTTGGTATTTCCGGGGTAGCCTTAGGTAATCCTTCGGCCAGAAGAGGATACATACCATTCATAAGAGTATTTCTTTGTCTATCTACTTGTTCTGTTTTTACTCGGGTACCTTCCTCTATTAATAAATTTTCTCGGGTTTTATTCGAATTCTCCCTACCTTTCTCTTCCTGTCTGAGCGCCTTTTCTGTACGTCTATATGATTCTTTACGCCATAATTCAATGGCATCTTTCTGTGACTGTCTGGCTTTCTTTTTCCATAATTCTTCTTCTACTCTCATGATGCAATCTGCATCCCAGGTCCCAGCTGCGGGCCATCTTTGACTCTCTGGTAAATCTTTGGTGTAGTCCACCCATAAATCAAGAAATAACACGGCATCTAGGCCATGCTTATGATACATAAAGTACCCTGGAGTGTCCCTAGGTGGGATGGGAACAGCTTCTTCGAGTACCCCTTTTCTAGTTTTGATCTGTCTTAATTTTGAAAAGAGCGGCATTTTTAGACCCTATTACTTGAACACACTTAATACAGTAAACACAATAATGAACAATCATTCACACCACAATATGTAGAACGTATTAAACATTTAACATTTGGCTGTTTAACGAACGATGATAACTACTAAGAAACTAGTTACTGACATAATACTAACACTAAATAATACTTAATTATTTGCAAGACATACTAGATATACTGCTAAACAGTACAGATACACTGCTGAAACAGTGCAGACCGAATTTGTGTACCCAAACCCGTCTTGACCGGCACAGACTATGTGCACGTTTAAATGCCTCCCCGACAATGGTCCTCACCGGGTAGCGCGGAACGGAAGGCCTCGGAACTGAACTGAAACTGGACCGGACTGGACTCGACTCGACTGGACTCGGAACTTCGGAACCTGGTGGGCCTCTGTATACCTCGGATCTTGCTCTCTCAGCTAGGCTCTGGTCGGGATACTTCGCACTTCTCACCGCCTCGTCTGGGTGTTGATCGCAGCCTCAGTCACCCCCGCTTGGCCGGAGGGAGATACAGGAAATCCTGCAGGTACGCGTTTTTGTCCGTTCAGCTGTGGCAGGAGACCGGGCCTGCAACGCACCTCCGGCGCGTGAGATGAGAAAGTGTCCCTGTTCGGGCGCCAATTTCTGTGGTAAATATTTCATTACCGGTACTATTTTTTATGCGGTAAAATCTAGTAAGAATAACTCAGTAAATATAAGAGGCAGAATCCGTGGTATTAGAGGTTCTAAAAGGCTTTAATCCTTTACAAAGGAAATACAATTCGAATTGCAGGCTTCAAATTCCATCACCACGAAAGTTCAGGAAGGAAGGCAATACATTATTGACAGGTAATCACTTTTATAAGAAATGCATTATAGTGTAACGGATGCAGGAGGCGTAACAGTTGATAAGAGAGATAAAATATGCATACGTAACCAAAAAGGCGGACATATAGGCGTAATTTAGAAAACGTCATTATACATGATGTCACAAGTGGGTGGATCCATAAGAGAATCCTGCAATATCAGCAGAAATATTTGGCAGAGATGCGTGCGCAGCCGCATGACGTGTGATTGACGTGCAACTAGAAGGTGAAGGGGACTTGACATTTAGCTCTACATGTGGAGACAGAAGTCTGAGGGGTCATGTCAACCTAATCCCAAATCATATCTAATATCTTATGTTTAAAGAACTGTATTATCTAAAAGGAAAGGTCTCTCGGACGGAATCTATTCTATACTGACTGTTAGTGCGTGTACAAGTGTCTACATGAGATGCGAGGGGTCAGGAATCTTCCATGGTAACAGGGGCTATGAATTACTTGCATGAGGATAGTGAGGCCTGGCCCCTTGCACGGTAGCTGGAGGAATGTTTACCTAAACTACTAGACAGGAATGCATCGGATGAGGAGCTGAGCAGATAATCTTGAAGGTGAAAATACAGTTTTTGGCAGGCAACAGGCTGGATCAGGCACCGTTAGCCGCGCAGGGAGTAGGACAAAGTTCATGGTTACAGATGCAGGCTCGGACTGGAGCTTTCAGAGGCAGAAGGCAGGAAAAGGCTTGATGACAGAATTCAGGGCCTACTCGCCTGAATCTGTAAAATGTGGAAAGTGAACCACATAAAGTCGGTGGCCTTTCATATTTAGGAATGGCATATCTGACCCATTCATGGCGGATCTGAAAGAGGACATGTTGACGGTGGACACACATGTATTTGCGTCTTCAAAACTGGAACTGGAGGGAACATACATGTACTTATAGCATGCACATGGAGCCGTTGGGGTCTACGATAGGGGACATAACTGATCACAAAATTCATATTTCCTCATACCCCTTATTGAGGTTCCCGTAGATCAAGAAGGTCCTTACGTACAGAGTCAAGTATTAGGGAAAGACAGAAAGTTTCTACTCGATACAGGGGCAAGCAGAACCACTATCCGTCACAGCGAAGTCCCAGGGGTACCCCTCTCAGGCTCACAAAATATTTCCCTTGGTTTTTCAGGAAAGCCCACTATTAACGAAGTATCGCAACCACTTGCATTCACAGTCGGTCCATTAACACGGACTACAGATCTATTGCTTACGAAATCATGTCCAGAAAACTTGTTAGGTATAAAAACATTGAAAGCTCTAGGAGCTGTAATATGTTGTTCTCCGGAAGGAGTACGACTATTTTTGCGTGACTTTAAAGGTCACTACGTGTCTAGAGACATGGATCATCGGTTACAGAATCTACCTGCACATTTATGGGCGCAAGGCCCCACTGATGTAGGTTGTATGCATATTACACCATATCGAGTCACACTTAAAACAGGAGTAGTATTACCACGAATACGACAATACAAGTTACCACCAGATGCTGTTGTGGCTTTACTGCAAATCGTTGACGAGCTCATTGTACAAGGAGTGGTTGTGGAAACCGACTCCAATGTATGTAATTCCCCGATAATTCCGATTCTTAAACGAACAGATCCAAAAGCACCACCAGTATATCGATTAGTTATTGATCTGCGAGAATTAAATAAGTGCATTTTACCACAATACCCCGTGGTCCCAGATATCTCTTCATTGCTAACAGCCATAGATTCAGAAGCAACGTTCTTTACTGTAATTGATCTCAAGAACGCTTTCTTTAGCGTCCCAATCGATCCGGAAAGCCAATATTTGTTCGGATTCAGTTTAAATGGACGAAGTTTTAAATTTGCACGCGCACCTCAAGGGTTCACAGAAAGCCCCAGCATCTATAGCCAAGCACTGAAAAGAGAACTTGACAGTATTCACATGCCAGCTAACACTGCCCTGCTTCAATACGTCGATGATCTGCTGATCACCGCACGAAGCGAACCTGAATGTGAAAAAGCATCACTGACGGTTTTACATTTCTTAGCCGACAAGGGGCACAAAGTGTCCCCTTCGAAACTGCAATTCTGTGTCCAGCAAGTCGTGTACCTTGGGCACTTGCTGTCCAAGGGGGGAAGACAGCTTACACCCGACCGTATCCAGTTAATTGTTAACATGCCGCCACCCAAGACACAAAAGGAGGTACGGGCATTCATAGGCCTCACTTCGTACTGTAGGCAGTGGATCCCTCAATATGCATTTCTAGCGAAACCACTCATTCAGTTGACAACACAGGAGGCAGCGACATCGACTGTCCTCCCTTGGACTCAGGAACATACACAAGCTTTTGAAAGCTTAAAGAAAGCTTTATGCCAAGCACCTGTTTTAGCAACACCATGTTACAGAAAACGTTTTACACTCTTTGTTACAGAACGTGAAGGTACTGCTTTGTCAGTACTCACGCAGGAACAAGCAGGATCACACAAGCCATGTGCTTATTTTTCCAGTACATTAGATCCCGTAGCTCAGGCTCTTCCTGCGTGCCTGAAATCAGTCGCAGCAACAGCTTTAGCAATCAGACAAAGCGATGCCATAGTGCTAGGACATCAATTGACAGTACAAGTACCACATGCAGTAGAGGTTCTCTTGAACCGGACCCAAACACAACACTTGACTATAGCAAGACTGACGGGTTATGAATTGACATTGTTCCAGCCACACATAGAAATCAGACGTTGTAGTACATTAAATCCTGCCACACTTTTGCCATTAAGTGGAACAGACCCATTGGCACATGATTGTATTGAAGTTATTACTATTACGACGAAACCCAGACAAGACTTGACAGATATTCCATTATCAGATCCAGACCTGACATTATATGTAGATGGTTCATGCATGAGAACAAATACAGGAGAGTTAGTGGCCGCTTATGCAGTCACAACAGATACTGAAATTATTGAAACTAATTGTATCGATACCTTGTCAGCTCAAGCAGCAGAGCTCATCGCCCTGACACAAGCCTGTATTCAAGCCAAAAATAAGAAAGTCAACATATACACAGATTCACGTTATGCATTCGGAGTCGTTCATGACTTCGGCGTGCTTTGGCGAGAGAGAGGTTATTTAACTTCTCACGGTGCCCACATCCAGCACGGTCCCCTTATTCAAGCTCTGTTAGATGCAATACATCTGCCAACTGCAATATCGATTATGAAGTGTAAAGCCCATACAAAAGTGACTGACATTATTTCTCAGGGTAATGACCTAGCTGACAGGACAGCTAAACAGACTGCTCAGAATCAGACTCATACAACTGACACGACAAAGACAATAGTTCCGACACCAACACACTGCATGACAGTTAAGGATCCCGCCCTTGATGTAATTGACATACAGACACATGCTACACCAGAAGAAATAAAGAGATGGACTGAATTAGGAGGGATCCAAACGGATCAAGGATGGATGACGAAGGGAAAATCTATATGGTTTCTCCCCGACTCAATGGTTCAGGTCATCATTAACACAATACATAGTCCAGCGCACCTAGGAGAGAAGGCTATGCTAGACAGCATTCAACACATTTGGTTCAATAAACACTTGCGAGCAGCAGCTAAACAGAAAGTACGTACCTGCATGATTTGTTGTCAGTTCAATCCAGGAAAAGGCGTACCTGTAGAACAGGGTGGATTTCACCCCCCCGATCACCCTTTTGAAGTCCTCCAGATGGATTATATCCAGATGGAACGATGTCGAGGATTCAAATATGTCCTTGTAGTTGTATGCGCTCTTTCCCGGTGGACAGAGGCGTATCCCGTCTCAGATTACACTGCCCCGACTACTGCCAAACAGTTAGTTCGAGAATTCTTCCCACGGTATGGTTTGCCCCGTGTCGTGTACTCAGATAATGGCCAGCCGTTCTCATCCGAGCTAATGAAACATGTTTCACTCCTGTTAGGCTACCAATGGAAATTCCACTGTGTCCGACATCCCGAGGCAGCAGGTCTCGTGGAGCGACATAATCAAACTCTGAAAATTAGACTGTCCAAAGTATGTAGAGAAAAAGGTGTCGACTGGATAGAAGCTTTACCGGTTGCGCTCTTTTACATGAGAATGGTAGCACACTCTCGAACAGGGCTATCCCCGTATGAGGTGATCTTCGGTAGACCACCAAATATGTGGGGGACGCCTATACCTCGTAAAATAACTGATGTTGATTGTAATATGCTGACAGATTACCTGGCTTCCTTGATGTCTGCACTACAATCTTGTCGTTCACAGGTAGCTGCAGCTTTTCCCGATAACACTGAGGTGAAGCCCCATGACGTGGTTCCGGGAGATATTGTACTTGTAAGGAACTTCGACAGAAGGAAACCGCTGGAGCCTCGCTGGCAGTCGCCTAAACTCGTCTTATTGACCACAAGGACAGCTGTGAAGATTGAGGGACGTAAAGGGTGGTTACACTCGAGCCATATCAAAAAATTTCATGGACTATCATCCGACTTGAATTATCAGCTCTGCATTCCCTCACAGACTGACTCAAAACTCCCCCTGGTTGACAAAACTGAAAAAGAAAACTATAAACTGAAACTAAGGTCTAGCAAGTCAGACAATTTGATTGTTTAAGTCCTCTCCAAGGTGAATCGGTTGAATTTGTCTCTGACATGTATCCTCTAGACCGAAATAGAGAGAGAAATAAACAGAAACAGCTCAAGAAACATGCGTACTGTAAATCACTTCGTAGTCACTGCATAGTGACATTGTTAATTATGTTTTTTCTAAGTCTTCTGACTATCATTGCCAGTATATTATTACACATGTATTACCCTATTTCCAAGCGTGCTTTCAATGCTACTGCCGAACATTCTTTTAGCGAATTACCCCCGCATGAGTTGTCCTATAGATTTGCGCTGCGCAACAACACATTCATTAGTATGTTACATCATTCTCATCAGACCAGCAATGCTACAAATTGTTGGATATGTGGCCGACTCCCTCCCTATCAGAAATATAGGGGAGTTCTGCCCCTCTTTCCGTATCCATTCACACACAATGGCTCCTGTGGAGCATGGTTTAGTTTGATTAATTCCCTAAATTCAAATTCAGTAGTTTATCAAGACAACTGGGTTTGGGGAAACCTGAACCTAGTTTTACTTAAAGTCTGCTACCCTAACAAGGAGGGACTTCCCAAAAGAACAGGAACTGATCTAGAAAATGAAGTATATGGATTAGGTAACTTTACACTTAATCTTATGATCCTGAATATTGAATCCGAAGCTACACCAATCTTGCCCGCTATGTCAGTATTTCCAGTTAGAGGCGAATTATGTGTAAGAAAGAATGGTTCAATACACATGGGCCATAGTAAATGTATCACTGTAATAGAATTCAGTGATAAAGGCAAGTCTACATTTAGAGCTTCTCGTCACTCCTACTTCATCTGTGGTCACACCGCATACATACGCCTACCCCTAGATTGGGATGGTACCTGTTACATTGCATTCCTTCTACCACCTGTTTTCCTAGCCCCGCCTGATTATCATAGGAATACCCATTTAGTACACAATAGACAGCAGAGAGATCTCCCGATTGTCGACTACACCGAAACAGCATGGGAGCAATACACAGATTTCAATAAAGGTTTCTTTCCCTACATAGGTACAGTCACTAATAGTAAGCTGATACGTAGATTAACTAGAACCCTTGAAGCAGTAGTGAATGAAACTACTTCCGCCTTAGGCAACTTAACAGAGGAGCAGTCTGCGATGCGGATTGTTGTTCTTCAAAATCGTCTTGTCCTTGACGTCATTCTGGCCGATAGGGGCGGAGCTTGTAGGGTCATCGGATCAAGTTGCTGTGTTTTCATACCAGAAAACGCGCCGTCCGTATATAAGGCCATAACTCGACTTCATAAGATCGTAAGCCAGATACACCAGAATCCAGGCACCTGGACTTGGTCCGGTTGGTTCTGGAGCGTGTTGTCAGCCTGGGGATGGAGGATCCTATCCTTCCTAGGTATTGGCTTTCTCATACTATTCAGTTGTTGCTTATGTCTACAATGTGGGCCAGCGATTTGTGGTCTGTGTGCCACATCGTGTATCCCGCCTTCAAATTTTCATTCAAGATTCCGGAAGAAGAAAGAAGAACAAATGATGCTATATGAACAGATCGATGGATTGATGAAGATGGATATTTCGTAAGGGTCCGTAGGGGACAAGGAGGGAATGAGGAAATATGAATTTTATGACCAGTTATGTCCCCTATCTTAGACCCCAACGGCTCCATGTACATGCTACAAGTACATGTATGTTCCCTCCATTTCCAGCTATGAAGACGCAAATGCATGTGCGTCCAACGTCAACATGTCCTCTTTCAGATCCGCCATGAATGGGTCAAATATTCCATTCCTAAGTATGATTGGCCACCGACTTTATATGGTTCACTTTTCTAGTTTTACAGTTCAGGCGAGTAGGCCCTGAATTCTGTCATCAAGCCTTTTCCTGCTTCTGCCTCTGAAATGCTCCAGCTTGGACCTGCATCCGTATCCATGAACTTTGTCCTACTCCCTGCGCGGCTAACGGTGCCTGACGCGGCCTGTTGCCTGCCAAAAACTGTATTCAGCCTTCAAGTTATCTGCTCCGCTCCTCATCCAATGCATTCCTGTCTAGTAGTTTAGGTAAACATCCTTCCAGCTACCGAGCAAAGAGCTCGGCCTCGCCGTCTTTATGCAAGTAATTCATAGCCCCTGTTACCATGGAAGATTCCTGCCCCCTCGCATCTCATGTAGACACATAGACGCTTGTACATGCACTAACAGTCAGTATAGAATAGATTCCGTCCGAGAGACCTTTCCTTTTGGATAAAACAGTTCCTTAAACAAAGATATTAGATACGATTTGGGATTAGGTTGACCTGACCCCCCAGACTTCTGTCTTCACATGTAGAGCTAAATGTCAATTCCCCTTCACCCCCTAGTTGCACGTCAATCACACGTCATGTGGCTGCGCGCGCATCTCTGCCAAATATTTCTGCTGACACTGCAGGATTCTCTTATGGATCCACCCACTTGTGACATAATTTTAAACGACGTTTCTAGCATACGCCTGTATTTACGCCTATTTTCATTACGTATGTGTATTCTTATCTGTATTATCAGCTGTTACGCCTCCTGCATCTGTCTTAATGCAATGCTTTTCATATATATATTGTTACTTGTCAATAATGTATTGCCTATCCCTTCCTGAACCTTCGTGGTGATGGAATAAGATTGCCTGGTTCGAACTATAATTCCTTTGTAAAGGAATAAAGCCCTTTTCAGAAACCTCTAATACCACGGATTCTGCCTCTTATTTTGACTGAGTTATTCTTACTAGACTTTACCGCATAAAAAAATAGTACAGGTAATTTAAATATTTACCACACTGTAGGTCTTTGAGTGTTCCAGAGGGTAACTTGGTCTTCCCTCACCTTGGGAGGATCTTTTGCTTGTACAAGCTCATCCCGTAGGTTCTTACACCTCTTAAATGCAAAGAGTGGAGGTTCCCATTGTTTATCTGCACCATCCAGAATGTGGCAGTTTTTTCTTATGATTTTTTGTACAGTATTTGAAACTGTTGTATATGTTGTCACACACACAATTCTGTTTGGTTTTTCTTTTTCGGTGTTTTCTAGTGGGGCTTCATGATTGTTATTCCTAGCTCTCTCCTTGGCCTTCCTTATCATTTTCTTGGGGTAGTGCCGGTCTAGTAGCTTCTTCTCAAGGTTTTCTGCTTGTTCTGTGAAGTTGTCTGTCTCTGAGCAGTTTCTGCGTACCCGGAGAATTGGCCCACTGGTAGGTTGTTCCGCAGGGCTTTTGGATGATAGCTTTAATACAAAAGTAGACTATTCTTGTCTGTTGGTTTATTATGTACCTTTGTGCTGATGCCATCTGCAGTCATGCTGATGTCTAGATCCAAGAAAATTGCATGATCTTTATTAATGGAGTGGGTGAATTTTAGATGTTGATCCTTTGTGTTGACCCATTCTACAAAGGCTCTTGCTGTGTCCTCATCCCCTCGCCAGACAATTAAAACGTCGTCAATATAACGTTTCCAGGTTCTTAGGTGTTCAGTAAATGGATTGCTTTATTTGAAGATGTGATCCTCCTCGAATTCATGTACGTATAGGCATGCCAGGCTCAGGGCGAAAGTACTGCCCATTGATGTGCCTGTGATTTGATGGTACAACACTTCTTCGAATTAGAAAAAGTTCTCTGTTAAGGCCACCTCCGCGCATTCCATAATGAAATGTTGTGGAGTCAGAAAATTCCAGTTCCACGACTTCTAGTGTGCGTCTCTGGGATACTAGTGTACAGTGCCTCTATGTCCATGGTGATAAAGAGATCCTCGGTGTTGTTGGTTTCTAAATCTCGCAAGAGGCAAAGTACATATTTCGTGTCTCGCAGGTAGGATGGTGATTTTTGTACAATTGGTTTAAGGAACCAGTCAAAAAAAACGGTGAGAGAGGCTCGAGGATGGACCTGATGCCAGAGACTATCGGTCTTCCCGGTGGGGGCATCTTCCCTTTATGTATTTTGGGAAGGGTATAAAGTCTAGGTGCTCTGGGGTTTTCACTGACAAGGAAGTCCGCCTCTTGTTTCGTGATCCAGTCATTAAATAGTGCCTCATAGTAGGAAAGTGGCTCTGTATATACTGTTCCCAAATAGGTACAATGTGTACAGAGTCCACAGTCCCCAGAGGTTTGGCAGAGGCTAAAGTTAGATATAACCTTACTCTCTAAAGTGGTAGCTTGGTCGAGCAGTAAGGCAGTATCAGAGGACAGTGTAAAGCATTTGTTGTACACACTCAGTCAGCAAATGGTCTCACACACTCAAGAACTAAACTCTAGGCCAATGGTTTGTATATAAAAAATATATGGTTGTTTTATTTTAGAACCAACAATAGGTATCAAAATATATTTTGTCAGAATGAAATGCTTTAGTTAAATACTTTTCAATAGGCAATAGTCTTTTGAATGCAATAGTTACAGTTTGTTGCAATTGGCAACACAATTCAAACACAATTATACATTGAGCTCAATGGGAAATTCTAAGTAAATGCAATTGATTACTTTTAGGATTACTTTTCTAACTCCAGGACTGGATCCCAGATTCAGTCCTGGGACAGTTCCTCGAAACAGGTGAGTAAATACGTTTTAGTTACTGTTGTGATTTTTAAGCAATATTTTGGTATTTTAAAAGTTGACACTTGAAAACTTTTTCTAATAAAATCACCAATGTTATCCTATGGGAGGAAATTCACTTAGCAGGTAAGTGAGGTTATGGTTACTTTTTCTAGCTTAGTTTTGGATCCTGGATCCAGCACTAGTGTACTACCTGTAAGCAGTTGAGAGAATGCGTTTAGGTTGTACAGGCGGTTTTTAACGAATATTTGTAAGTTTGCAAAATCGACACTTAGAAACTTTTTCAGCAAACACCAGGCAATGTTATCCTATGGAAGGAAATTCAAGTTGCAGGTAAAGTATGTTCTCGTTACTTTTGTAATCCAGTGCTGGGCTCCTAGGCTCAGTCCTGGGACATCTATCTAAAACAGGTAAGTAATTACGTTTTCACAGTTGATACGATTTTTAAAGAATATTTGTAGTTTGCAAAAATTGACACTTGAAAGAAATTTCACAGAAAAACAGTCAATGGTTTCCTATGGAAGAAAATTGAGTTAGCGGTAAGTATGGTTGTAATTACTTTTCAGGGTCAGGATCTCTCCTAATAGCAGTTGAGTATTTTCGATTTTGTTACTCGGTTGATTTTAGGTGAATATTTTAAAGTTTAGAAACTCCACACTTAGAAGAATTTTCAAGTGAAACCAGTCAATGTTACCCTATGGAAGAAAAGTGAGTTATCGGCTTTTGGGTAAGTACTCGACTGGCAGAGTTAAGGTTCTGGGCATAGACTCCGGGGTCTCCCTGGGTCAGGTAAGTACAGTTGTTACACCCTCAGCGGCACAGGGGCAGCCGGGTGCAGAGTGAGGTAGGCCCAATGTTATCCTATGGGAGGCAGCGGGCCCGTGGTTGGTGGCTGCTGGCTAGCAGGCCACGTGGCTGTGGGAACTGGGCTCCTGGTCACTTGCTCAGGGCAAATGGGGAAGTAGGTTAGAGTAGAAGTTGCACTGCCAGGGCCACTCGGGCGGCTGGGTGCAGGGTGTTTTTGAGCCGTCGGTCGCTCAATGGATTGCAATGGAGAAGCTCAAGAACAAACAATGGCTGCAAGCTCGGAGACGAAGATTCTTCAGAGAGGTAATTTGGGTAGTTGGAGGATAGGTAGGTACCCAGGAGTTGGGCACAGGGGGGCGCCGGGTGCAGGGGGTGCCTGTTGGTGTCGGGGAAATCTTACCCTCTGTTGATCGCGTTTGGGGGGGGGGATCCCCGTTTCTGAGGCTGTAGGCGTTGTCGGGAGCATCGAGATGGGTCCTTGGGTGCTGGATTCGGGGTCACAGTTGCCGGGGGGACATCCTCGTGGTCTTTGTCCACTCCAGCACAGGCTTGGCGGGTGCAGAGTGTGCAGGGTTCGCGGTTCCTGGCTGATGCCAGGGGTCAGTTACTTGCTTTGAGCAGTACCACTGCTTGTGAGAGTCCCAGATGCTCAGAGTCACAAGGTAGCCAGGTCCTCTGGGGTTGGTGAGGTTGCTGGCCACAAGAGATGCCTGGGATTTAGCAGGAGCAGGTTCGAGGGTCGACAGGCCGTTAGGGCTGGGGCCAAAGCAGTTGGTGTCTTCCTCTTGTTAGCAGCTGCACGGCAGGTCTTCTTGATCTTCTTTGCTGTTTCAGAATCTGGATCTGAGGAAGGAAGGTTCAGGGTGCCCCTAAATACTACATTTAGGGGCGTTACAGGTAGGTAAAGGGCAGGGACCTATGGGTCCCTGCCCTGGGGTGGGTACACCCCCTATCCTGCCACTCTCCTGTGGGAGGGGGGCAGTAGCCTAGTCCTGATTGGGCAGGGCTTCCCATCTTCAAGATGGCGAGAGCCCGGAGATGTGCTTCACCGTGCCTCCCCCACCTGAGGAGTGGTGTTGGCAGAGTGTGAGCGGGAGCGAAGTATAACGCAAGACTCGGCGTCGAGTGAGAGAGGGTTTTATTTTTAAAGAGTCTCGAGTGTTCGAAGCAGCCAGGGTTTTATGGATCGCTAGGGATTGTACCACCCTCGATGTCTACTCTTGTCCCTGGGGAGCTTCTCTTTCCGGTGTCAGACGTCTCTGGGGTTCGATTCCTGGTCCCGGGGTGGAAGACAGGGGACTCCGAATGGCGGCAACCCAGCAAAGGGAGAGACAAAGACAGAGGCTGGGGTCAATATGACGTCCTTTGTAAAACACTCTTAAGGGACCCGGGGGTGAGGGACACACTCCGGTGCTCAGGTGCAAAAAGAAAACACTCTATACATCCGGTGTGAAAGGGGGAGCAGTGCAAGTGAGGAAGGGGGTCAATTACGTTAACTATGCACAAACGAGGCGGCAAGCAGTACTGATGTTATTTCTCAGCCTTCTCCCGCCTCCCGACCCAACCCGTGAAGCGTTCACAAACCTGGGTCAGCCACGCTCCTCCGTGGGCGCGGCTCGGCGAAGCGTGGGTGCGGAGTTCTCCAGTCTCCGGCTTCTTCTCCTCCTTCCACGAACTCCTTCGAGTCTCCTAGCGTCTCCGGTCTCCGTAGTCCTGCTCCGATCCTCCTCTCACCTCCTAGTCTCCTGCTCCGGTGTACATACACACCCCAAGTGCTTCCTCATGTGGTCTTATTGGTTGGTCGACCGCGTCGTCATCGTAGGGGGTGTGGTTGTCTGGGAGTGTTTCCCAGTTAAAGGGGAAGGCGTCTGGTGTTGCTTCCTCCCTTAGTGACGGCGTCCACTCGTCTCCCTGCGGAGTAGAAAAGATACGGTCCGTGACATCTCGAGCCTCCCACCAGTCCACCCCTTGGATAAGGTCTTCCCCGCTGTCCTCGTGACACAGAGGCTGGCACACCTCCTTTCCTTCTTTGGGGTTTCCGGCCAGTCTTCCCGCCAGAGTGGGGGTCAGAACCGGTAGGGGCCAGTTGCTGAGTACAGCAAGTGACCTGGAGAAGCTCACAAAGGCGGCATGCCTTTGAAGCTTCCCCTGCCCATCCTGGGGGAGGAGACCTAGCACCTCGCCCTGGATGTGCATTGATGCAGGCCCAGGAGAGCGGATGGCTCTCTACCCAGGGGTCCAGCAACATGTCTGCTGTGTGGCAGCCTAGGCAGCCCCTCAGAGAAGACGCGACTTGTAGGTTAGGTTCAGGGGGCATCTCTAAGATGCCCTCTGTCGTGCTTGGTACATTAAATCCCATACTGGCATCAGTGTGGGTTTAATGTGCTGAGAAGTTTGATACCAAACTTCTCAGTCTTCAGTGTTGCCATCATGGTGCTGTGGAGTTCGTGTTGATGACCTCCCAGCACCATATACTCTTTATGGCAGCACAGCACTTACAGTGCCCAGGAATGAACCTGGGTACTGTAGGGGCACAGGGCTCATGCACCTGTACCCACACCACTTGCATAGGGCACCCAGCTAGAAGGGTGGCTGATGTATGCCAGGGCAGTGTGTGTTGTGGGCATGGCACACAGGGATGTGTGCCATGTCGACTCTCTATTTTGTTCTGTCCCCAGACACTCAGCCTCCAAGGGCAGTGTGTGTCTCAGGGTACAGGGCTTCTAAGTGTGGCACAATAAGTGCTGCAGCCCTTAGGGGCCTTCTCTGGGCACAAGGCTCTGGGTACTTAGTGTACCATTTACCAGGGGCTGACATGTGGCCAGAGATGCCAATTGGTTTTAGGTTTCAACACAGTTTTAGGGAAGGAACATAGGTCCTGGGTACCTGATTGGCAGGATCCCAGGGCACACTCAAAGTACATCAGCAATTCAGCAAAAAGTGGGGGCATACCATGCAAGAAAGATGGCACTTTCTCACACTCATCCACCATGCCCTTGATCTTCATGGTAAGGAGTGGTTTTGGGTCAACTGAGTGTCTCGTAGCTGGCTGCATCAGAGAGTAGGTGGTTGCACTCCTCTTGATACATGGATTTATTCATCAGGACAATGGCCCCTCCCTTATCTGCTGGTTTAATTGCTAGATCTGTGTTGTTCTTAAGTCTCTCGAGTGCTGTTCGTTCCAGTTTGGTTAGGTTCTGGAAACCCTTCTCTTGTTTGAAGTTCAAGGGCTACCTTTTGGCCTTGTCTCCTTTTCTTCGACTGCCGAACCAGCCATCTCTTTTCAAATCACCTCTAGTACAGAGATTTTCGAAGAGCTTACCCATATGCTCCTCCCTTCGCCTGTTATTATGCCCCAATGGGACCTTAATTTGAGCCTTACCTTTTTGATGTGTGCACCATTTGAACCTCTACATAGTTGCCCTTCTGGCTGCTCACTATTAAAACATCCTTTTTAGTGGTGATAACTTCTGTCAGGAGGGTGAGCAAACTACAGGCATTGTCATCGCAGCCTCCTTATCCGCCTTTCATTCTGGGCAAAGTAGTGCTCCGCACTAGGGCATCCTTTCTTCCAACGGTAGTAACACCTTTCCATCTGGCTCAATATGTTACTCTGCCCACCTTCTTTGCACCTCTGCATCCTTCAAAGGAAGAAGAGCATCAAAAAGGAAGAGCACCTCCACTGTCTGGACTGAAAAAGAGCATAGTCGTTCCACCTTGATCATACAAAAGAGTTCTGGGTGGACGGCCAACTCTTCGCAGGGTACGTTGGAGCAAAGAAGGGACGAACGGTTCACAGGAGGACCATCTTTTGCTGGGTAATTCTCTGTATACAAATATGCTATGAAGAAACAACCTCCTGAAGGCCTTAGGGCCCATTCTACTAGGCGCGAAAGCAGCCACCACGGCTCTCCAGCGTTGGTCCCGGTTTCTGACATCTGCCAAGCAGCCACATGGGCATCTCTGCACATGTTTGCCAGAAACCACAGCCTGGATTCTCTGGTCCGCCGGGTGGGCCTCTGGCCGCTGTTTCTTGCAGAGTTTTTTATATAGTGCGAACTTGACCCGAATCCAATCCGGTATCAGAGCACTTTACATAGCACCAGTTACGTTACATGAGTTAGGCACGGGGAGATTAAGTGATTTGCCCAGAATCACAGAATGTTCAGCGTCATTACGAGACTCGAACCCAGTTCCCCAGGTCCAAGGTCGAGCGCACTAGCCGTTAGGCCAACTCCTCTCCCCTCTCCGTCTTGCAGGACTTCTGAGTTTGAAGCCTTTCCGCAGTCCCTCCTCCAGGGATGGTATTGCTTGGGTATCTGTGCAAAGGTAAGGAATCTGCGGCTAGATGTCTCTATCAGATGGACAAGTTAGTTACCTTCGGTAATGATCTGGTAGGGACGTGATCTAGCCGCAGATTCCTTACCGACCCACCCATCCTCCCCGCACTGCGGATTGGTTTAGTGTCAGGGCTGTTTTCCCTTTCGGGGTCCATTTGTTTTTGGCACAATACGGTGACTCACTTCATGGCTCCGCGCTTCAGGCGTGGAAAGTCGTAAAAAGTAGTGACGTCAGCCCGACACTTACGATGTCACCCAGAGTCGACCAACCCCACCGATCGGCACGCAGGGGTACTGCTATCAAAATCTTCTGGATTCTGCCTGATGCCTGGAAGTTCAAAGGTTAGAAATCTGCGGCTAGATCATGTCTCTACCAGATAAGGCGTTACTGAAGGTAAGTAACTTGTCCAATTAACACGCTCCTCTGTACCCTTTTTTCAGTCGATTTAAATGTGTAAAAATTGTAAAGTACACTTTAGTACACTATATTTACAAAATCTAGTATCGTATAGTGTTTTTAAAATTTTTCACACAAAAAAACATAGGTTCATTTTGGTACCTCTGTCGCCTATTACCATTTTAAAACGTGGACAGAATAAATTTTTGGCTTGAGAGGGCTACTTGTTTACTGGAAGTGGAAGCCACTGTCTTAAACCCTGGGTTAATTGATAATTAACAAGATCTATATTAGCATCCGTAATTGTGTATGGCCTTAAATGCACTTGAGTGCCTTACATTTTCATATTAATTTTTAATAAAACTTTACAATTATTTCAAAATGTTTATATCTTCTTGTATGTTTTTTTAATGTCTGGTTTATAAGTCTGAATGTATGTCCTTTCTGTTTTATTCATTTTATATATTTGCTTTAAACAGCAATCAAAGTATAAAGTGATCAACAAGGACCAATGGTGCAATGTGTTAGAGTTTAGTCGAACAATAAATCTTGACCTCAGCAACTATGATGAAGATGGAGCATGTAAGTTAGAATATTTAATTGTTTATTTGAGTGCATTTTAGTCTGATCTTACCCCTTCTCAGGTGCAGTATTTGTTTTTATCTGTATACAACTTCTACTCCCTACATCGAAGGACTCTCAAGGATACTGAGGCAGTGATTTCAAGATTTTTCTGCGCTAGAGAGTAAATATTGAAGCACAAAATTGTACTAGACTTGAACTTCAAAATTAAATACATTTAGAGCTTGATATGATAACTATAGATGTGTGCACCTTTTTCAGAAACAGTTCTCAAATGTTATCAGAAATTGGGGAAAAAACATTGTGCAATTTTTCTTTCTTGATATATTATCAGCTCTCAGGTCTAGTTAAATTGATTCCATTACAATAGAAGGGGGACCTTCATACCTTGAATGGTTGTCTTTTCAGGTATCTAGATTTTATACAAGCTGGAATGAAATACTTTTGAATCTTAAAGCAATAGATGTGCATCAGGTTCTATTGTGGTAGTGATGGAATAATGTTGTCCCTAGGACGTGGGTTGGTCATATACGTTGATTTATACTGCAATACTGATTTTTAAAACATATATAACTCTTTCTCAACAGGGCCAGTGTTGTTGGATGAATTTGTGGAATGGTATAAAGAGAAACGGATCCCATAGAAAATTTTGCACAGCAGCTTACAAGTCATTGTTACTACAGTTATGTCAGCCATTAGCCATAAATTGCTGTTTGTATCAAAGCGCATGTTGCTTTTCTTTTTTGCACTGTATTCCTGTTTCAGGGAACCTTGGGTGTTCATTATTTGACAGGTCAGCTATGCTTTCTGTGTAGCATTGCTCTCCTTGAAAGCTGCTATGTACTTTAATTGGTACATCTGCCAATGTCCTCACTGTGATTGTGTATATTGCCTTCTAAATTTTGTATATGTGTATAAAAGATGCTTCACCTAGAGATGATTTCTGCTGATATGTATTGTAAAAATCGTTGTTGCCTATTTCTAGTAACTTTTTCAAGAAATATACAATTTCATTATGCTGTATCTTAACTCTAGAGTTTTCAATTACAACAAGAAACCTTTTGACATGACTATTCACCACATGTAATATTCCTTTACGCCCGAAAGTGTTTCTTGCCCATCATTAAGCATTACTTTTTAATGTCATTTATTTTTCTCCCTGTACATATTTTCCTATCAGACGTTAACGCACAAAAAAAAATGTTCAAAGTGTTTAGTTACATAAAATGTAAAGGAAATGTAACAGTATTTTAGCATCCCTTACATTTCATTGGTAATGTTTGGTTTTTGTTTTGTGTACATATCTGTTGGTTTTTGAGTTGCAAAAGTAAAATTGGCAGATCAACCTCTACATTAGCTTTGTGACAATGTCAATTATTTGTAATGACTTATCAAAGCCTTTTTTTACAGCTACACAACTTTCACTTAGCTTTGGGACTTGAATATGTGCATGCATTAGACGGCTTCCTTCTCCTGAATTATCCAATTCTGTAGTAACTAGAAGAACCTCTAATTTTATAAACATTCTGGTTGTGCTCAGTGCCCAGGTAACACATTGACTTCATTAAGCCTCAGTGGCAAGCAAACAAATTAAAAAATGTAGGTGCTTGGTTGGAAAAACTAGGGTTCGTTATTGACAAATTAAGAATCCTTCCAAATTTTGTCTTGTAGTCTTCAAGTTATTCATCATGGACGTACGTTATAACCTGATCAAAATGCAATGCAACCAAAATGTGAAAAATTCAATGCACTGTTGTATGGGGTTTGAGTAAAAGAAAAGAAAATCAAACCTTTTCAGTAATTTTACTATATAATCACAGTAAAAAAGGTCATGTTATATTACCTGAAACTTAATCCTGAATATAACCAAAAAGGCTTGAACCAAGTATATCGGACATTATTTAATTTATGTTTTTAGCTCAGCTCCTTAAATATTGTTTTCTTTCATTAACATACTATGTTTTCCAGCAACAAGACACCTATGGTAACTACGCACTGTATAAATTCACCAATCAACCATGCTAAATTTGCACAGTGAGGGAGTAGATCCACACAAAAAATGAATTGTAGCATTCTTCTGTGTTTGCAGGTCAGTTGAGTTCTCTTCATTATGTCGTTAAGAGAAGGTGAAGCACGGCAGCATGCAGATTATGCAGTTTTGTTCTCCATTATTAATTCAAATTAAGTTTCTTTTGTAATCCCTACCTTAAAACCTTTCTTGGGCATATTGTCAACATGCTTCCAGTCTTACAAATAGAACCCTGCCAAAGATTCCAGCTATTTCTTTTGTTCCTCTTCTTTATATACTTGTGCTGCGTTTCAGAGTTTTACTATTAATATTCCTTTTCTGTAATGTCATGATAGAGACTTGACTCTGATTAGCATGATAGTTCTTTAGCATAATAGTTCTATACTTAGTTAGGCCAACTAGTGGTAGACCTTGCTTTCTAAAATGTTGTTCTCTTCATTAGGCCTTAGTTATTATATTCGATATACATTGATTTTCTATTAATTGCAGAAGTTTACTCCGCACAAAATCAGTAATTTGTTCTTACTTAAAGTCTCCCCAGGCACCATAAGTTTCAAAATATATTTGTGCGAAGCACTAAATAAAGCATACACATTTTCAGCAGCTTTAAGTTAAGTTTAGGTTTTAGTTCTTTGTGTCACATGCAGAGAAGCCTTGACAGCTGTTTTGCAGAGAGCGGTGAATCAAAAGTATTGATCTTTAAAGTGATGTTTGTGTTCAATGTCACATGAATGGGAACCTAGAATTGTCGTGTTGTATGTTTTATTTGCTATGTTTTGTGCAGTCGCTTAGTCAGTAGTGTAATGCTTCAAATATCTAGCTTTCTAAATTGCTCTAAAAAGTGTGCCTAATTTTTCTGGCCTTCTACCCAGTAAATACAAGACAATGCTAGTTAAATAGATTTTCTATCCTAGAGGATTCACATAAATTATTTTTTCAGTAAAATAAAAACTCCATCTTACATTAATTCATGGTGATTTTTTTTCCTTCAATAAATTAGTTCCTTCATCTTTCTGGAAAGGAATTTCTGGATTTTTTTATTATTATGTTTTCTGCAGGATTTGTAGAACTAACGATTTCACATCAGTTCTTATAGATTTATTTGTATTTATTTAAAGAATGGAGGGCCCGCCGTGTTATCACAAAATGGAGAAAAAAAAGAATTAAAAAAAAAAAAAAAAAAGGAGGGCCAAATTGGAGATGCTGGCACGAGCATCTTCATCACTTTAAAATCTATTTTGTACATTGTGCTAAAATGACCAATAAAGTATCTTTTCATAGACTCAAATAAGAATTTTTTACGGAGCTGAATTTTGTGACAAGGATTTTTAGAGCATTCAAGCGCTCCGTTCTGCTTGTATTTTCAATTTGTCGTGTCCTAAACTACCCTAACCCTAGTAATTTCAATCACACTTTTACCGCCTTGGCTACTGCAGGGACTCAGGCTTTTACTGCAATTAAACGCATTGCATTTATTTTTAGACATTTCTTAACGAGTTGCTACTCCATTCTGAACTACATTTACCTTGGATCTTACCCTAATTGGATATTCGTATGTTTGGCAGTACCTTCTGCGCCTCTCGCTTCTGAAGGATGAGCAGCAGTACCTTTACTTTCTATTTCAATCTTGAGGCTGCACAGGTAAAGGTCCATCTGCAGAGTACCTATAAGATACTTTACAAATTGAAATCTTCATGAAGCTATTTTCATTCCTCCCCAACTTTAAATGTTACAAACTCTGTGAAAGACCAGGTTTTTGTTTTTAACAGTTTTATTTGCATTTTTGCACCAAGGTACATACCAGTTATCAAGCATAACACTAAGATGGTGGCACAGATAAACATTGGGATGGTGAACATAAACAAAGGAGAAGAAACTAGCTTGCTGAGCGGAGCAAAGTTCACGGGTCATGTGAAGGGAAACAAACTCGGATGAAAGCACTGATTGATATGGCTAGCATGATGTTGGTCATCTGGAAGATAGCTTCCTTGCAAAGAAGAGAGTGGAAATCATAGTTGCAAATATGCAACTGATTTGTTATCTTCCTTCTCAACATTCAAGACTCAGGTTGTGGCCAATAGAAATTCAACAAGGACCTTCATTTTTTGGCGTCCCTTATACTTAATATAGCTTTATAGCCTGCCGTAGCGGTTTATACCAGCCTATAAAGGGCCTGTTTCATTGGCTCAGGCCTTAAACAAAGGAGCGGGCCTTTAATGACCGGTATAGCCCAGCAACTGTGTTCTATAAAGCTATAGAACATTCCACTCCATGAGGGCAGAATGTTCTAATTAAAAAACACAAAGGCCTCTCGGAGCCCGAGGGGGTTAAAATCCCCCCTGTGCTCCAAAGCCTTTCTTTAACAGCTGTAAATGTTCTACATCTAACAACCATGCACAGGGACACGGCTGTTAGCTGTCGTACATTCACAGCATGGCTGAACTGGTTTTTGTAGTTCATAGTTCATCCAAGCCAGGGAGACCCAGAAGCTCAACAGCATTCACCCCTCCCTCCTTCTGAAGCCCTAATGACACTGAGTTACATAAGGATGGAAATGGGAAGGCTGCATGTGTACTGCAAAGCCCCTGCATTTTGCTTTCCTCTACTTAAATAATATATGTTCGAAGCATATGAGCTGCAGAATTCACACTGTGCATAGATCGCCATCTGGTGTTGGGCTCGGATGCTTGCACCTTGTTGTTGTCTTGGAAGAAGTCTTTCTAGTCACGAGATAGGTGACTCCTCCCTTGGACGAGAGTGCGCATGGGCATCGACTCCATCCTCAGATTGTTTTTTTCCGCCATCTGGTTCGGATGTAACTTCAGCGCTCCAGATCGGTACCGTGTTTTCAAACCTTTCGACGCGCAAACCATCGCAAACTCTACGATATTGTTTTCGCTCGCGTGCTTTTCAACGAGCTAGCTCACATACTCTATTCCGGTCGTCGACGTGGGCCACAGGGCCTATCGATGCCATTCGAGCCCATTCGAGCCTACGGCTAATGGAAAGGACTCCATTTGAAAAATACCCCCGGTGTGGAGATTAATTCCCACACAGTGACTAACACAAGGTTTGCAACCTCTGTCTCTCGCCCGAGCACGAGGAGAAGAATTGTCAAGCCTGCGCTTCCTTTCGGTCCAAGAAGTCTATCCGTGATCGCTGGGCTCGACGACCCGTTATGGTGCAACAGGCTGCTCCGGTGCCAGAGGACATCTTCGATGAAGGCCCCGACGTTCCAGAGGCGGAGGATTCAGAGGATCTCGACATCGTATCCAAAGCAGATAACTCCGACCACATCACTCCAGGTCAACGAGTGAGTACAACTGCCCCTGTTCCAACCCCACCCGAAAAACAAAAAGCTCTAATTCTTTGCGGCTGTGCTCTATAGCTGCGTCGATCCGTGTACCATCAAGTGGCGTGAGCAAGTAGTCGCTAGATGGCTGAAGCCAGTCCGAAATTTAGGGTCTTGGGTAAATATGGCTGGTGTATGTCTAATCTGTAAGACTAGTGGGATTACTCCTGATTTAAGGTATTCAGTGAGCATTCGGGCATGTATTTCTGTTCTGATCTGTTTTTTCTTTAGTTTTTCTAGTTTATCTAGTAGTGTACGAGAGGTGTTGGAGGGTGTGGTGGTGGAAGGGGTAGGGGGGGTCCCAGAGAAAAGGGAGGGGCCCCCGAGGATACGTTGAATATATTCCTCTGAGTAAGAAAGAGTCTCCTTAGACATACTTAATGCCAAAAAATGGCAACAAGTGGACAACTAAATTAGTCAAAGTAGAGATCCCAAGAAAGGACCAACTCTCGCAGCTCAGCAGCTGCTCACAATCTTGTTACCTTAAACCGGAGTATCACCCATAAACCACGTTGCGATATGGGTATATATGAGAGAATAAACAACAATATCACAAATGGTATAATTATGAGAGACGGTTTAGACTGAGCATGTCAAAGAACATTGCAGAGCAGAAAAAAGAAGACTCTTGGTCATTGATTTTTTGGGAAGTGCACAAGGCATCATACATTTTAAATATAATCAAGTACAGTTGTATCAGCACTGTAGGCAAGGAAATGCATAAAAACAACCCGACATTGAACTTGGTGCTAAAAAGTGCAAGTGGCAAGACAAGTGGCGACGCAAGTGGCAATGTGTGTTACAGCCAGAAAGGCGCAAGGTGAAAAAATATATACAGTGAAGGATGGTTCAGATATTGCTTTCAACAAATTTTATAATCATTTGGTGGAACCATGGTAAACAATGCGCTGTAATGTGGCGCTGAATGGTCGACGGCGTTTCGATCCTTTAGATCAGGATCATCTTCAGGACCGGGTTGTTGTTTTGAAACGGTGCTGCACGGGGGAGAGAAGGAAGGATGTCGGGGGAAGGGGAGAGTGTCGAGTGTGGTGAACAAGAATGGTGAAAACGGAGAAAGACAGGAAGGCGAGGGGGGAAAAGGAAGGGGGAAAAAAGGGAAGGGGAGGAGTACGTTTGGTGTAATCACAAGTGGTTGACAGTGAAGTAGGAGTTACCAGGAAGGGAACATGGCGAGGTGCGCATTGTGCGCAAGGATTACCTGGTGGTGTAAAATTCCACGAGGTATGTTAAGAGCCGTGGGGGTCATCTAAGTGATGGCTGGTAAGTAGTCCGTTTGTCAGTTATAGCAGGAATGCCAGGGGGAGCTGGGGAAGCAAGGGGAGGACAGGAAGTCAAGGAGGAACGTAGCAGGGAGAGCGTGAGGTAAAGAAGGAGCAGGAGTTACCTGAGCAAAAGCTTCAGTGTACGTGTGGGAGAGTGACCGGATATGAATCTCGAGAGTATGGATCATAGAAGCCGGAGTGGGTCCAACACGGTTCGAAGTTCCGGTGGAAAGACGCTGAGAAGGAAAAAAAGGGTAGGCAAGGGGCTTGTGGAAGGGCAATGGCAGCCGGTATCGGGCGGGTTGAAGAGAGTGCGACGGAGTGGGACTTACTTGGTATGAAAATTTAATTCAGTCGATGGCGGGGGTGCCGGAGCTGGCGACTCACCGTGGCAATGAATGCCGGTAAAGTGGTGGCGAGAGCGTACTCTCCTAAAAGGAGTACGAGTGAAACTTCCGGGTCATGTGACCGCAGGAGGCAGGTGGGCGTGTGTGGGCTGTGAAGGTGATTGGGGAGGGAGGGAAAGAAGGTATACAAAGAATTACATAAAAAGAACTAGAGCGTACCAGAGAGCTTAAGAAATTATTTGCAATATGCGGGAGTACAACACTGGCATTGACGATAGATATACAATTACAATTGTTATTTTCGGAAGGCAACTGGTTGTGGACAAATTATCTCGCAATGATTACGGAAGCACAAGAAGGGCGTGGAAAAAGGAGGAGGGGGGGAAGGGGAGAAGGCACATAAAAAGAAAATCGGACATCTGGTGATGGCAAGAATCCTCTCGGATGTATAGGGAGTGGGTACATGTACAATTGAAGTCAAGGTACAGTTCTATAAACATTAGTATATGCGATCGCAATAAATGTGAAAGGACATAAAAATGAAAGTCGGCAACTGCTACAGACCAACAGGGATCATGTCAGATGTATAGGGAGTGGGTACATGCATCATTGAAGTCAGAGTATAGTTGATTGTATTTAAAATATATGATGCCTTGTGCACTTCCCAAAAAATCAACGACCAAGAGTCTTCCTTTTTCTGCTCTGCAATTTTCTTTGACATGCTCAGTCTAAACCTTCTCTCATAATTATACCATTTGTGATATTGTTGTTTATTCTCTCATATATACCCATATCGCAACGTGGTTTATGGGTGATACTCCTGTTGAACGTACCAAAAACATAGTCTGCACCAAAAACGGGAGCACATCCTACTCCCGCTGTCTGCAAAAAGGCCTCGGCACCGAGCACCTCGGCACCCAAAGAACAAAAGGCCTCTGATCCGAGGGCACCTCGAAAACCTTCCGATCTGAAAAAGATTTCGGACACGACAAAAACCCCTTCTATGGCTCCGGACCCAAAATCTAAACCACGATCGGAACCGAAAAAATCAGCGCCGAAAGCTATCATCGAAGAGGAAGAATTATTTCTGCCAGATCCCATCTATCCGAAAACAAAAAACTCTCCATGTGGACCCTAAGACAGGCCATATTGTCAGCATTCTGTACAAGAAGAGGAAATTGGACACTACACACATCCCTGAGGTGCCTGTGAAGAAAAGAGACTGTGCAACTTCACCTTTAAGACCCTCTTCTGTTCTTCCTACCAAGCCTTTCTCTCCACCAAAGTCTCCCATACTTCCCCCATATTCACCACCACCGCAGGATGATGATGACTTAGGGGGTGGGGGAGGAAATAATTACCCTTTCACTGATCCTGATGATGATCCTGATGATGACACTGACATACCACCAGATCCTTGGGACGACTACAATGTCCCTGTAGATCCTCCAGATCTTCCTGATCCAGATGCATACCAGACTAGGCCATCTCCCCCAGATGACAACATCGGGTTTAGTCAGCTTATTGATAGGGCAGCCCAATATCATGGCGTCCAAATGCATTCAGACCCCACAAAGGAAGACTTCCTAGTGAACACTTTTGCTCAGTCACAAAAGACAGTACAAACACTTCCCATGCTCAAAGGTCATCAAACATGCTCCAGACGTATTCAAAGACCCAGTCAGGACCAGAATTCTCAATCCTCGGATTGATAAAAAATATAAACCTGCCCCTAATGATCCCACCTGCATTAAAGGCCAACTCCCCTTAGGTTCCTTGGTAATGTCCAATGCTAGGAAGCGTGCAAACTCTCAAACCTCTGGTGAATCTCCGCCTCCTGACAAAGAGTCGAAATTACTAGATGCTTCAGGCAAACGAGTTGCCTCCCAGGCAGCTAATCACTGGAGGATAGCTAATGCACAGGCCAGATATGGCCAGGCTCACTATCACAAACTTGAGACCCTCATGCAGCAGATACTGCATCTAGATCAATCAACACTAGTGTGTTATTAAGAAGGCATGCCAGGTTGCGCATTTCTGGGTTCAAACAGGAAGTGCAAACGACTATTCTGAATCAACTGTTCAATCAGGAACAACGTTTTGGCCCGGCTGTGGATACAGCTTTAGAAAAAATATAGATGCGCATCCAAAACCATCAGTACAGACACTGCTTCTTCCTCCTATAAAAACCCTACACAAACATCCCCCAATGGGGGAGATTTTAGAGGAGGGTACAGGGGAAATAAAGGAAGAGGCCGAGGTAACAACACTCGCACCTCTCCCACTAACAAACAGTGACTTCCCTCCACTCCCTCCAGACCATTCCACTCCGGTCAGAGGGAGACTCTCACAGTTCCTACTTGTCTGGAATTCCATCACTACAGACAGGTGGGTAAGACAAATGATCCAGTATGGTTACTGCCTGGAACTTATTGCAACTCCCCCCAACATACCGCCCAAACAACGTCCGATGTCTGCATTTCCTTGCCTACAGTGCTGATACAACTGTACTTGATTATATTTAAAATATATGATGCCTTGTGCACTTCCCAAAAAATCAATGACCAAGAGTCTTCCTTTTTCTGCTCTGCAATTTTCTTTGACATGCTCAGTCTAAACCGTCTCTCATAATTATACCATTTGTGATATTGTTGTTTATTCTCTCATATATACCCATATCGCAACGTGGTTTATGGGTGATACTCCTGTTGAACGTACCAAAAACATAGTCTGCACCAAAAACGGGAGCACATCCTACTCCCGCTGTCTGCAAAAAGGCCTCGGCACCGAGCACCTCGGCACCCAAAGAACAAAAGGCCTCTGATCCGAGGGCACCTCGAAAACCTTCCGATCTGAAAAAGATTTCGGACACGACAAAAACGCCTTCTATGGCTCCAGATCCAAAATCTAAACCACGATCGGAACCGAAAAAATCGGCGCCGAAAGCTATCATCGAAGAGGAAGAACTATTTCTGCCAGATCCCATCGATCCGAAAACAAAAAACTCTCCATGTGGACCCTAAGACAGGCCATTTTGTCAGCATTCTGTACAAGAAGAGGAAATTGGACACTCCACACATCCCTGAGGTGCCTGTGAAGAAAAGAGACTGTGCAACTTCACCTTTAAGACCCTCTTCTGTTCTTCCTACTAAGCCTTTCTCTCCTCCAAAGTCTCCCATACTTCCCCCATATTCACCACCACCGCAGGATGATGATGACCTAGGGGGTGAGGCAGGAAATAATGACCCTTTCACTGATCCTGATGATGATCCTGATGATGACACTGACATACCACCAGATCCATGGGACGACTACAATGTCCCTGTAGATCCTCCAGATCTTCCTGATCCAGATGCATACCAGACTAGGCCATCTCCCCCAGATGACAACATCGGGTTTAGTCAGCTTATTGATAGGGCAGCCCAATATCATGGCGTCGAAATGCATTCAGACCCCACAAAGGAAGACTTCCTAGTGAACACTTTTGCTCAGTCACAAAAGACAGTACAAACACTGCCCATGCTCAAAGGTGTCATCAAACATGCTCCAGACGTATTCAAAGACCCAGTCAGGACCAGAATTCTCAATCCTCGGATTGATTAAAAAATATAAACCTGCCCCTAATGATCCCACCTGCATTAAAGGCCAACTCCCCTTAGGTTCCTTGGTAATGTCCAATGCTAGGAAGCGTGCAAACTCTCAAACCTCTGGTGAATCTCCGCCTCCTAACAAAGAGTCGAAATTACTAGATGCTTCAGGCAAACGAGTTGCCTCCCAGGCAGCTAATCACTGGAGGATAGCTAATGCACAAGCCAGATATGGCCGGGCTCACTATCACAAACTTGAGACCCTCATGCAGCAGATACTGCATCTAGATCAATCAACACTAGTGTGTTATTAAGAAGGCATGCCAGGTTGCGCATTTCTGGGTTCAAACAGGAAGTGCAAACGACTATCCTGAATCAACTGTTCAATCAGGAACAACGTTTTGGCCCGGCTGTGGATACAGCTTTAGAAAAAATATAGAGGCGCATCCAAAACCATCAGTACAGACACTGCTTCTTCCTCCTATAAAAACCCTACACAAACATCCCCCAATGGGGGATATTTTAGAGGAGGGTACAGGGGAAATAAAGGAAGAGGCCGAGGTAACAACACTCGCACCTCTCCCACTAACAAACAGTGACTTCCCTCCAGACCATTCCACTCCGGTCAGAGGGAGACTCTCACAGTTCCTACTTGTCTGGAATTCCATCACTACAGACAGGTGGGTAAGAGAAATGATCCAGTATGGTTACTGCCTGGAACTTACTGCAACTCCCCCCAACATACCGCCCAAACAACGTCCGATGTCTGCAAAACATCTGACGCTCCTCAAATAGGCGGTTCTCTCACTGCTTCAAAAGCATGCAATAGAGCCAGTCCCTATAAAGCATCAAGGAACAGGGGTCTACTCCCATACCAATACTGGACCTCAGACCTCTCAATTTCTACATACAGTTAGATCATTTTCACACGATCACTCTTCAACAAGTCCTTCCACTGCTTCAACAAGGCGACTTCCTTGCCACATTAGACCTCAAGGACGCCTACTTCCATATTCCCATACACCCTGCTCAGAGGAAAAATCTAAGGTTTGCAGTGGACGGCCAACACTATCAGTTCAAGGTTCTCCCATTCAGTCACCACAGCACCCAGGGTATTCACAAAGTGTCTTGCGGTGGTAGCAGCACACCTGCGAAGGCAGCAGATCCATGTGTTTCCATACCTGGACGACTGACTAATAAAAGCCAAGTCATACAGCCAGTGTGTTCACCACACTTGCCAAACAATTCAGCTACTACACGACTTGGGGTTCACGGTAAACTTCACCAAGTCGCATCTTCAGCCCTCCTACCTCCATCAGTATCTAGGAGCCACAATAGACACTTCCAAAGCTCTAGCATAACCCAATCCAACCAGGATAGCCAGTATGCAAACCCTCATCATAAAATTTCAACCCCAACATTCTCTCCCAGCTCGAGTGTTTATGCAGCTCATAGGAATGATGGCCTCTTGCATTTTCATTGTACCTCACACAAGACTTCAGATGCGCCCTCTACAGGAATGCTTAGCACGTCAGTGGAACCCGGCTCAAGGTCCGCTTACAGATCTGGTGTTGGTGGACAGCCGCACACATCGCTCTCTGTAGTGGTGGAACACACAAAACCTTTCCAGAGGGCGGACGTTCCTAGAGCCAGTTCTACAGATAGTGCTAACAGCGGACGCATCACTCATCGGCTGGGGAGCCCATCTCCTAAACCACACAATTCAGGGCAGGTGGAGCACTCAACAAAAAGTGCTCCACATCAATCACCTAGAATTACTGGAAATATTTCTAGCGTTAAAGTAATTCCAAGCACATCTTCTCAACAAGACTGTCCTAGTCCGCACCGACAATATTACAGCAATGTATTACATACAGAAACAAGGAGGGACACATTTTTTTGCAGCTATCTCATCTAGCGCAAAGCATATGGAGATGGGCCATTCCACAGAACATACATCTTCTGGCAGAACACCTTCTAGGAGTGAACAATCAGATTTCAGATCTGTTAAGTCGTCACACTCAGCAGCTACACGAATGGGAACTTCATCCGCAAGTTCTTCAGTACTTTTTCCAGATGTGGGGCCACCCAGACATAGATCTGTTGGCCACTCCCGAAAACGCAAAATGCCTAACCTTCGCCGCCAGGTTCCCACACCCGTTGTCCAAGGGCAATGCGATATGGATGAACTAGTCAGACAGATTTGGGTACGCTTTTCCGCCACTTCCGCTCATTCCACTAGTAGTACGCAAGCTCAAACAACAGTCTCTCAAAGTGATCCTAGTTGCTCCCACATGGGCATGGCAACCATGGTTCACAACACTCCTCGAACTCTCAGTAGTTCCGCACCAAAAACTGTGTCTACCCAACCCTGCTGATGTAGAACCATGGAGAGATAAGGCCCCCAGATCCAGCAGAACTGAATCTAGCAATCTGGCTACTGAAGTCCTAGAGTTCGGTTACCTCAGCCTCCCACCGACTGTATGAACATTATTAAAGAAGCCAGATGCCCTACTACTAGAGCTTGCTATGCAGCTAAATGGAAAAGATTTGTTATTTACAGCAATAACAACATTGACCCGCTACATGCTTCAATTCAAAACATCATTTATTATTTGCTGCATCTACAAAGATGCAATTTAGCATACTCATCTAGAAGATTACATCTGGCTGCCCTTGCTGCTTACCTACAAAACACACAACATTTGTCATTGTTTAGAGTACCCGCTTTCAAAGCCTTTATGGAAGGCCTTAAAATAATAATTCCTCCTACACTGCCACCCTCTCCAGTATGGAATCTAAACATTGTCCTTACTCGACTCATGGGTCCCCCATTTGAACCTCTACACAAATGTGAACTGCAGTTCCTTACATGGAAAGTAGCTTTCCTTGTCGCACCTCTCTCAGGAGAGTGACTGAGATCCAGGCTTTAACCATACAAGAACCATTCTTACAAATACATCACAACAAGGTGGTTCTTAGGACAAATCCAAAGTTTCTTCCCAAAGTAATCTCTGCTTTTCACCTTAATGAATCTGTAGAGTTACCAGTGTTTTTCCAAAACCCAGATTCCGTAGCAGAGAGAGCTCTTCACACACTTGATGTCAAAAGAGCTATACGTTATTACATTGATGGAACTAAACCATTCAGGAAAACAAACCAATTGTTCGTAGCTTTTTCCCCCATTCATAAAGGCAATCCCATCTCCAAAGCCGGAATTGCCAGGTGGATAGTTAAATGCATTCAAATATGCTACCAAAAAGCTAAACGCACATTGACAATTCCCCCAAGAGCGCACTCAACACGCAAACTAGGGGCTTCTACGGCATTCTTAGGGAACATTCCCCTAGAAGATGTTTGTAAGGCAGCAACATGGTCTACCACACACCTTCACTAAACACTATTGTGTAGATGTGCAGGCGAAGCAACAAGCTTCAGTAGGCCAGGCTGTTCTTAAAACACTTGTTCGAGGCATATGAGCTGCAGATTACACACTTGTGCATAGATCGCCATCTGGTGTTGGGCCCGGATGTTTGCAGTTTGTTTTTCCTCTTGGAAAGTCTTTGGAAGGCACGAGTTCGGTGACTCCTCCCTTGGATCGTATTGTGCATAGGCTTCGGCTCCATCCTCAGATTGTTTTTTTCCGCCATTGGGCTCGGTTGTAATCTTCGCGCTCCCGGTTCCGAACAGCTTCCAGTTCGACGATCGACGTGCAATCCTCACCCCAATTCGCGGTATTGTTTTCGATCGCGATCTCCCCACTCGACGCGCCTCTCATCGGCAAGACCTTCGGTTCCAGTCCTCGACGACGGCCTTCGGGCCTACCCAAGCTCCGGTCCTGGCTAATGGAAAGGACTCCATTTAAAAAGTGTCCTCGATGTGGGTCAAAATTCCCCCACACCGATCTCCACGAGGTGTGCAACCTCTGCCTCTCCCCTGAACACGAGGCTCGAGACTGTCCGGCGTGTAAATCCTTCCGGTCCAAGAAAACGATTCGGGACTGAAGAGCCAGAAGAACCATGGCACACTCTTCGACGGCGATCCCGGCCGACATCTTCGGGGAAGGCGTCAACGCTCCAGAAGAACACCACACCGACGAGGGACTCGTCAGCGCCTCCGAAGCCGACGATTCAGATGTGGAGGACATCACTCCGGCACAGAGGGTCGTGAGTACTACTCTTGTCCCCCCCCCCCCCCCACACCCTCGCCGGCACCGAAAAAAGCTTTGGTCACGCCTTCGCCTACGGGCCTAAGCAAGACCAAAGACACTGCTTACCACACCGCACCTTTGGAGCCGGTAAAGAAGCCAATTAAGCCTTCAGGCGGCTCGGGCTCGAGCCAGCCCACCGTCGGAGCCGATAAACACCCTTCGGCACCGAAAAAGAAACCGGCCTCCACCTCGACACCGAGCCCCACACTGAAACACTCTGGGTCGAGACCCAGCTCCTCAGCACCGACCCCATCCTCGGTACCGACAAAAGCCCACAAGACCACCGGCCTACTAAACAACCGGAGCTTCCCAAGCATGGTTCCAAACAACGAACCAGTGCCGACAAGCCTAAAAAATCAACGGCCCCAACGCCTTCGGCGCCGATGGACCAACCAACCTCTCCAGAACTATTTACACCGGATCCCTTACAAAAAACATTAACTAAGGATCCCAAAACTGGACATTTAATGCTCTCTATCAAAAAGAGACAGTTAGACAAACCTGCTCCGCCTCCACCTCCAAAAAGGAAGGACTCTGCTACCTCCCCTTTCAGACTACCTTCCCCACCTCCTCCACCTTCCCCTCCTCCACCTCCTCCACCTTCCCCACCTCATCATTCCCCCACCCCATTCCCGGATGATGATGATCAAGGGGATCCATACGACGACATAGGGGATGTACCCCAAGATATACCTTCAGGGGACCCCACTCCCACAGGATCCCCAGACCCATGGGACGATTATAATATCCGTGATGTCCCTAACGTCCCACAAGACGATCTTTACCCTTCCAGACCTTCTCCACCAGAAGACTCCTTGGGGTTCAATCATTTATTGAAAAGGGCGGCACACTACCACGGGGTAGATTTACATACCGACCCTGTGGAGGAAGATTTCCTCCTAGATACATTTGACACCACACATAGGACCACCTCCATATTGCCTATGCTTAAAAGGTGTTATAAAACATGCGCCGGAGGTCTTTAAGGACCCAGTCAGGGCCAGGGTCATTAACCCGCGCATTGACAAAAAATATAAAGCCGCCCCAACAGACCCCACCTACATCAGAGGGCCAGCTTCACTAGATTCCTTGGTGGTATCCACAGCACGGAAAAGGGCCAACTCCCAGGCATCAGGCACCACCACCTGACAAAGAGTCTAAACTCTTGGACGCATCAGGCAAACGTACTGCATCTCAAGCGGCCAATATATGGCGTATCGCCAATACACAAGCGCTACAAGCAAGGTATGACAGGGCCCATTATGACTAGCTAGAAGCCATAATGCACCATCTCCCTGATAAATACAAAGCTAGGGCCAATGAGATAATTCAGGAGGGCAAAACAATTACCAATACCTCCATACGTTGTGCCTTAGATGCAGCAGACACAGCCTCTAGGGCTATCAATACTAGTGTCCTCCTCCGTCGCCATGTCTGGCTAAGGATATCAGGTTTTAAACCGGAGGTACAAACCTCCATCCTCAACCATCCCTTTGACCAGGAACATCTGTTTGGCCCCAAAGTGGATGACGCCCTAGAGAAAATGAAAAAGGACACTGACACGGCAAAATCCATGGGAGCCTTACAATCTCAAAAGGTATCTCCCAGAAGGAAGAAGGAGGGTCTAAGGGAACAGTTTACCGACCAAGCTACAGTTCAAATCCCCAATGCAATTAAATGAAAACTCACAGCAGAACTGGTGGTCAAAAAAAGGGAAAACTTATGCGAAAAGACAAGAACCACTGCCTGGCTACACAGAGAGTCTACTAATTCTACAACCTACAGTCAAGTGTTAGGGTGTAGATAAAAAGAGGGAAAAAGAAATTAATAGGATTTCCATCAACTGCCAAGAGAGGCCAGTGTCAACACGTGGTCATCCTTGAATCTTGCTACTACTCCTCTAAGCCTAGAGGCAAATTGGGTAGCAAAGATCAAAGCTGGACAGTAAAGATAGAGCCAGAAAGAGAAATCGACCAGGGTCGGCCATTCAAGTCTCGTGTGATGAAAATAATAACGCAGTGCAAATATGTGAAGGTTAAAAAGGGAGTTGGGAGGGAGAAACAAAGACTTTAATGTACATCTCTCTGCCAATCCAATTAAAAAAGTGTGTAGCGGCAACTTTTAACAAATAGGTTGCGTCTCAAGTTGGTCGACTAGTTTCAAGCCTGAAGGGATTTTATTCCCGGCTTTCTTCAGGACCAGAGGTTGTAATAGCTACTGCAAAAATGTGACAAAAAAGCAAATATGTAAAACAAGTTGTCAAACAATACAACCTGGTATGGTGAGATCTCTGGACAAGCAGGGTGCACTTCACTCCTGTCAAAAAGAAGAGATACAGACCTATATAATCTAGGTGTGTAGGCTAAGCCTTAATTCAAGTCTTCCTTATAAGTTAAATGTCTTTGATTGTCAATGTTGAAGTATCACATTGCATAGCCCAGACATGAAAGGCAGTCAACTCACCTGACTTGTGTGAGATTCTGACCTCACCCGGTAATCAACTCAGGTATAGGAGACCCCGCCCTAAAAAGAGTTAATCATATAAGGCGTGTCAGTGAGAGATATACGAGTCACTTAATGTATCGTAGATCAAAGTTGAGTGGGTTTAAAAGATTCAGGCCATGAATTCAAAACAAGAAGCAAAAAACAGGTAGACACCAAAAAGAGAGTAGGGAATGGGTTCAAAATAAGATCAAATAGTCACTGACCGGTGATTCATTGTTTACCAAGTAACAAGACTAAACTTCTGGCTCATCTTAGACGTACAACACGGTGATAATGTTTGACGTGTAAATGACGAGAGTTGTAGCTACTCACACAAAAAGGTGACTTGGTTAAACACGCTCAGTATGTATCGTATGGCATGTAAACCATAATAGGAGTTCAGAGACTATACACTAATTAGGTAGGGGAACCTCAAGCACAATGCAAGATTTAACAAATAATCCCTCTGGTGGTTAAGAAAACCAAACGAACAAACAACTCGAGCCCGTTGGTCGGGAAACTAATCATTGACCGGGTTTCGAGCGAAAGCCAGGCTAATTGTGCTCGCCGCTGTCCGAGTAAAATTCTGACAAAGGCGCGCTAAAGTACTAAAAATTAGCACGAAGACCACGAGGGCCGACAGACAAAGCCGCTTACCTCTCCGTCGGTGTCTCGGTCTCTCCTAAGTACAATCTCACCCTCCCAGACGCTCCTTTCGCTGCTCTTCCTTTCGGAGCACATCCAGAGGCTACTCCTCAGACACCGCTTCCACTTCATACAAATCTGCTACTCAGTCCACCTTTGCAAGGGGTTACCAAAGAGGCGGCTACAGGGGCAACAATAACAAAGGCAGAGGCAAAACAAACACCGCCCGCTCTGCCACCGCGCCTCCCCAATGACTTCCCTCCACTTCCCCCAGACCATCACACTCCGGTTGGGGGCAGACTCCAACATTTCCTTCCGGTCTGGACTACCATCACCTCAGACAAATGGGTAACACAAATAATTCGGTCAGGCTACTGCTTAGAACTAACATCTACCCCCCCAAACATTCCACCCAGACAACGCCCGATGTCACCAGAACATCTGCGGCTACTCAAGCAGGAGGTAATCTCCCTCCTAGACAAAGAGGCAATAGAACACGTTCCAACCAACCAACAAAATATAGGGGTGTACTCCCTGTATTTTCTCATACCAAAAAGGTACGAGACTCTGCGGCCCATCCTAGACCTTCGGCCCCTAAACACATACATACACTCAGACCACTTTCATATGGTGACGCTTCAGCAGGTACTTCTGCTACTTTCCCAAAATGACTTCCTCATCACTTTGGACCTAAAAGACGCTTACTTCCACATTCCAGTGCACAAGGCCCACAGGAAGTACCTCAGATTTGTAGTGGACGGCCAACACTACCAATTCAAAGTGCTCCCGTTCGGCGTCACAACCGCACCACGAGTATTCACCAAGTGCCTAGCAGTTGTGGCAGCACATCTGCGAAGACAACACATTCATGTCTTCCCATACCTAGACGACTGGTTGATACAATCTGTCTGTACAACACACACACACCACCATCCAGCTACTTCATCAGCTGGGCTTCACGGTAAACCACGAAAAGTCCCTTCTCCAACCATCCCACATAAAACAATATCTAGGTGCCACTATAGACACCTCAAAAGCGCTCACCTACCCCAATCCTGGCATTCAGGCTCTACGCGCAAAATTCATAGCACAAAACTCCCTTCCAGCTCGGGTGTTCATGCAACTAATAGGGATGATGGCCTCTTGCATCTTCATAGTACCTAACGCAAGACTCCAGATGCGTCCTCTCCAAGAGTGCTTAGCGCACCAATGGAACCAGGCCCAGGGTCAATTAACAGATCTGGTGTTGGTAGACGGTCGTACCCATCGCTCTCTGCAGTGGTGGACCACCGCAAACCTTTCCAAAGGTCGACCGTTCCTGGACCCGGTTCCACAGATAGTACTAACAACAGACGCATCGCTCTCCGGCTGTGGAGCTCATCTATTACATCTCACCATGCAAGGCAAATGGACACCACAACACAAGCTACTCCATATCAACCATCTGGAGTTACTAGCGATCTTCCTAGCCCTAAAATCCTTTCAGACACAGATTTTGGGCAAAGCAGTCTAATCCGCACAGACAACATGACAGCCATATATTATATTCAAAAACAAGGCGGCACACACTCTCCACAGCTCTCTCAATTAGCACAGAGCATATGGAGATGGGCCATACCCCGGAAAATCTTCCTCCTAGCCCAACATGTCCCAGGAGTACAAAACACTATAGCAGATCTACTCAGCAGACAAACACAACTCTACGAGTGGGAACTTCACCCGCAAGTTCTTCACCCATACTTTCAAATGTGGGGGCATCAACAGATAGACCTCTTCGCCACCCACGAAAACAAACAATGCCCAAGCTTCGCCGCCAGATACCCACACCCATTGTCCAAAGAGAATACGATATGGATGAACTGGTCGGGCAGATTTGCGTACGCTTTTCCACCTCTCCCACTCATTCCACTAGTAGTGCGCAAACTACAACAGCACTCCCTCATACTAATATTAGTAGCGCCAACTTGGGCCAGACAACCGTGGTACACCACACTGCTAGAACTATCGGTAGTACCGCATCAAAAATTACGCCTCTCTTCACACCTCTTAACCCAGAACCATGGAGAGATCAGACACCCGGACCCAGCTCAGCTCAACCTTGCGATCTGGCTCCTGAAATCCTAGAATTCGGGTACCTAAATCTTCCCCCTGACTGTATGAACGTCCTCAAAGAAGCTAGGCGTCCTACCACTAGAGCGTGCTACACCGCCAAGTGGAAACGTTTTGTTATCTATTGTCATAACAACACCATCAATCCACTAGATGTGTCCATTCAACACATCATAGGCTACTTACTCCACCTACAAAGGTGCAATCTAGCCTATACGTCCATTCGACTACACCTCGCAGCCATAGCAGCTTACCTACAAAACAGGCAACATCTCTCACTCTTTAGAGTACCTGCCATTAAAGCCTTCATGGAAGGCCTTAAAAGAATAATCCCCCCCCCCCCCCCAGAGTGCCACCCTCACCTGTGTGGAACCTAAATATCGTTCTCACCAGACTAATGGGACCTCCTTTTGAACCCCTACACAAATGTGAACTTCAATTCTTAACATGGAAAACCGCTTTTCTTTTAGCCATCACTTCCCTCAGAAGGGTTAGTGAGATACAAGCATTTACTATTCAAGAACCTTTTCTACAAATGCACCATAATGAAGTGGTTCTCCGTATCAACCCAAAATTTCTTCTCACCTAAACCAATCTGTAGAACTACCAGTATTCTTCTCGCAACCACAAACTGTTGCAGAAAGAGCTCTTCACACACTAGATGTCAAACGAGCCTTACTCTACTACATCGAGAGAACACAATCTTTCCGTAAGACCAAACAACTGTTTGTCTCATTCTCTCCACCACACAAGGGCAACCCCATCTCCAAGTCGGGGATAGCTAGGTGGATTTTCAAATGTATTCAAATTTGCTACCATAAAGCAAAACGAACGCTATCCGTTCCCCCTAAAGCCCATTCTACACGTAAAATAGGGGCTTCAATGGCTTTTCTAGGGAACATCCCATTAGATGATATCTGCAAAGCAGCTACATGGTCAACACCGCACACTGTCACCAAACGCTATTGTGTGGATGTGCAAACTAAGCAACAAGCTAGTGTGGGCCAGGCTGTACTCAAAACATTATTTCAAACCACTGCAACAGATACGGGTGGTCGCCGCTAACGGTGGGTACTGCTATATAATCTATGCACAAGTGTGTAATCTGCAGCTCATATGCCTCGAACGGAATATGCTACTTACCAGTATGCATCTGTTCTTGGCATGTAGAGCTACAGATCTACACACGCCTCCCCGGCTACCTGTATCTGTTCCAGCTTATCTTATTTAGATAACACACATGGGCATCTTCACTGTTATTACTACGCTCCATCTTTCCCTGCTGGCGAAAATCAATCTGAGGATGGAGCCGAAGCCCATGCGCAATACGATCCAAGGAAGGAGTCACCAAACTCGTGACTTCCAAAGACTTTCCAAGAGGAAAAACAAACTGCAAACATCCGGGCCCAACACCAGATGGCGATCTATGCACAAGTATGTAGATCTGCAGCTCTACATGCCAAGAACAGATGCATACTGGTAAGTAGCATATTTAGGCTGTCCGGTTTTAGGTTTAAACCTATAGTAACTGATAAAACCCCACTGAAAGAGAAATAGCCCTCACCAGTGAAAACATGTAAACACTGAAAAAACACCTGCACAACCACAAACTAAATGCCATTCAAAGAAAGGAAAAAGGGAGTGAAAGAGTCATTTTGTTCTTCCTGAAGGGGCCAATACAATGAAATGTTGTTATCCAAGCTAGCAGTAAGAAAGTGTGGGCTAACATTATTCTGCTTGAGTTTTGTTGTTTAGGGATGCCACTGAATTATTGTTTCATCTTCCATTTGTTTTTTTTCCGTCTGTGGTCTTTGGTCTAAAGATGCAGAGTTTAGAAGCATGTTTTAGGTCTTGTTTAATTATTTTATAAACTGTAGAGAATCAGGGAAATATCAAAATCATATTTGATTCTTTCACTGATAGGTAAAATGGCTGGTTTCATACAAATCTTTCCTAATGTGTCATCACATTTACCCACAGAGAATGGGTAAAAACCCTTAATACATCAGTCCCCAGTTTCTAGTGAGTCAGTATTGATAGTAGGCAAATTGCTAACACCTCAGGCTTTAAACATTCAATGCAAGGTATAGTGAGAAGTATATGTGAAAAGAGCACTATCACCAAGCATCTGGGATAGTGGTTAAAACATGACACTAGACTTTTGGAAAACATGGAACGCGGTGTCACTTGGAATGCTCTGCAAAAAAGGTTCTTTCCAAGTTCAACAAAGATTGGAATTATTTTGTTTGTATTTGCAGTGATTCAGCTACGTATATGAAAAAGTTGTGCGATGACCTGTCAAAATTGATACCTGAGCTGAAGTGCTTCCCTGTAAGAGATCCTTGCCACTTGTTAGATGGTTCAAGTGGACCAGTATTGGCATGGAAAGCTATGTCAGTGGCCGGAGTTAACAAATTGTGTACTGGCTGTTTTGGCGTTGCCCATCACAAGTGTCAATATTGAGAGGGCCTTTTCACTGAGGTTTACATGGGAAGGAAAGAGCGAGTACACATGACCAAAGACTCACTGAAGAAGTATTGTATGGTGTACTATAATAAGTTTAATTAGCAAAAATCTATTTGGACCTCATATCCTCTATGCTTACACTGTCTATATACCATGTGCTATCACTGCAGAAAGAAAGCAATAATAAAAGTGAAACGTTCCATAAACACCGGAAAAACACTGTTTCTGTAGTTTTTTAATGGCGCGAAAATGTGTAACCACTGGTAACCACTGTTTTTTTAAGGTATTAACATCACATGAAAACACTAAAAAAAAAAAACACCAGAATTTACCAAGAATAGAAACTGAAAACAGGAAAGCCTAAGCATATTCCTTTCAAACCATTGCAACGGAAACAGGTGACCACCGCTGGGGGAGACACTGCTTTACAGTCTATGCACAGTGTGAATTCTGCAGCTCATATGCCTCGAACGGAAAACGCTACTTACCAGTATGCATCTGTTCTTGGCATGTAGAGCTGCAGAATCTCACACGCCCACCCACCTCCCCGGAACCTGTATCTGTTCCAGTGTTATCTTACTTAGATACATTACACGTGGACATCTTTTCTGTTTTCTTACAAACTCCATAATTTCCCTTCAGGGCGAAAAACAATCTGAGGATGGAGTCGATGCCCATGCGCACTATCAGCGGAAGGAGGAGTCCCCAACCTCGTAACTACAAAGACTTCTTCCAAGACAACAACAAGGTGCAAGCATCCGAGCCCAACACCAGATGGCGGTCTATGCACAGTGTGAGATTCTGCAGCTCTACATGCCAAGAACAGATGCATACTGGTAAGTAGCATTTTCCTTTCGAGAGGCAGGGGAAAGAGAACAGAAGATGCTGTGTATTAGGACATTGAAATGTTTAGAGCAGCCAGCCTATACCAGTACATATTGGCTACTGCTCTATTGTCTTCAGTGGAGCTCTGAACATGGCTGTGCCACATGCTGAAGTTAACTTTCCAGGCCTCACAACGTGTGGCGCGAGTAGCTAAGGCACACTGAAGGGTTGGTGTGTGAATTGACACTCAAAATACAGTGTGACAGGTAATAGCAGATAATAAGGTCAACGTCAAATCATTTCGTAAAAAATTATTTTAACTACCGAATGAGAATAATGATGTACGCACTAAAATGAAGATAGACTGTGAAAACCAGAAGAGCCTTCTGGGCCTGGGATTTGACCCAAAATTAATTTAAAGCGCCTGTGTACAAAGTGTCAGAAACCAGATTAGCATGGCTTTCCATGGCCAATGTTCGTCTTCTGAGCAATGTTTGTGAATCTTTGGATCTACTAAGACGTGTTTCGGCAATGAAGTACAGAAGTTAGTTTTGAAGGGCCACAAGGTTGTAGGTGTGTATTTGTAGGAATTTTGATATGCACTCTGAACAGTTGCCAATACACCCCCTACGAAGTCCCCACAATTGCCCAACACAATTCATCCAAAGAACAAAGCAAACATGCAGTGCTTGGCAAGTAAAACAATGTGATTGGTGTCTTTCTGCTGTTGGTGACTCAGTGCCCTGTCACTGCTGCACACTGATGTTTATAGTGCAATACTGTTGGGATGAGAATGTCCCCCTGCACAGTAAACAGGCGTGTAACCCTGTCTGGAATGCCAGACTTAACTGTGAAAACTGGTGTTTTGATTTTTTAAAATTATTTTTGGTATGTTGTCTCTGGCATTACACTAAACTAGTGTGTTCACAGAGACATAGGCTTGTCCCAGTTAATGGGATGTCCAGAACCTGAAAAAGAGTGCCCTCATAATGGCTGTAGGAGTAATGTCTTATGTGCTGAGTGAAGCACATAACTCGCTGGTGGCAGCATACGTTTTTGTGAGTTAATAGTGGACTGGACCTTCTCTGTGCCAAGGACGGGAGAGTCTGCTGATCCCTCTCATATAAAGTTCTGCTGTAAGTGTCATACAGGAGAAGTCCTGCCAGCACCGCACCACCAAAGCAATGTGACCAAGTAACTGGGGCACACTAACTAAAGACTTGAGTTGGAGCCTCTGACCATGGTCTGCAGTATGAACATTGACTGTTGCGTATGCAATCCTTTTTTTAGGTATGAACTGTTGAACTATGAAATACACCACATGAGTAGAGACCTAGTGAACTGTACCTGTGCCTAATCCATCTGTATGCCTACGCTTGAGAAGAAGTTGCATAGACACAGAATAAGTTTCCATAACAGGGAGAGAGCACATTAGAGGTTGTATACGTATGCCTAGGAATCCTAGTTGGAATCACAGCCCATTAGCTGAGGCGCATTGATTTGTGTAGTTTTATGTTTTGTTGTGTTTATTATTTCTTTTCATAAAGACAAGCATGGGCTGGACAGGGCATTATTGTGCGTGTTGAGTTCAGAGCTGTTAGCCCCCAATTTAAACACCCCACCCCCAATCACTACCTCCTTGAGAAGCCTCTGACTGCTTGACCTTGCTTCCCTGAGATTCTGGTGAGGAATGGGTTTACTTGACCCAGGTTGCAGAGCCATAGTATGAACAACCTCAGATACCACAGTTTGGAGCCAGAGCCCCTGTCTGCTCTGCGAAAACCCAAGCGGTGGCTAACAAGTAGCCACTGGGTACCAGGTTGGGGATGGTGCCTATTCATCCTGAATACAACTTTGGCCGATCATTAGGGTATGATGGTCTCCATCTTCGACACCATCAGTCATGACAGATCTTCCAGTGGTGGGGTCACCTACAACTGACACTGGACAGTCGGCAGTCAGTTGAGGACTGGAATGGACTTGACTTATGGTAACAACTGGGGTGAGGCTCAGACTTCTATATCTCAGCAACTGTTTGGGCTAAGATTGTACCTCCCAATGGATCAGGAACCAGGATGACATCCATTGCTGACCACCTTCAGCTTGGTATAGACTACCTCATGTACTTTTGTGGAATTGCACCAGGTAGATCTAGGCAGGAAATCGGGATAGGATACGTTTCACTCTGGAAGCGGGATGGAGGCTACCTCAAAGTGACTAGTGGCTACCCACACTGACAAATTGATTAGGCCAGGGGAATAGGAGAGTGTGTGTGCAGTCTCCAGGGTCTGAAATGGACCAAGGTGCCCTCACACAAAGAAGATAAACTAAGTACATATGGCCAGTGGAATACACCATTCAGTCATCCTGACACATGGAAATTACACAAAACCATATCAACTTACAGGCTCATGTAAGCTGTTGCCATTTATATGTCCTAGACATGATCAAGGAAAAGGAACCCAGTTCTCGAGGGTTGTGCATACTTTACTTGGATGGAGGCAGTAGGTCTTCTATCCAAAATGTTTCGGTCAAAAAGGCCTGTCCACTGACTAATGGTAATACTGCCACCACTACTAGTCAATACAAAGTCTGGGTAATAGAGGGAGGTGTCCACCTTTAGAGAGAATGGACTTTAGGTGCTTCCCTCGACATTGGAGTTCAGCTCTGGCATCTGTTCATCACTGAAGAGGAGCACTCCTTATTGGCTGTTGTGATGGTTGAGGTCACTGATGTGGGGAAAAAAACCAAACGGCTGACCATAAATATAACAATTTCTTTTTTGATATTTTAAATTACAATTAAAGGATTTTTTTTGCCTTTTTGATTATCTACTTTTTGTTCAATTTTGGAACACATCTTTCAAGCCTTATTTCTTTTTTAGGATATCAGTTGTCAACCCTAAAATTCAAGCAGAAAGGAAATTCAGTTCTAATCTGAAAAAACAGAAGCATCATAGAAAGGAATATTTGGAATCTTAAATTCAGGATTTAGATATTTAAACTAATCTGGATGACCACATCTCTAATCAAACTAGATGGTCTGCAAAATTATAGTTGTATATGTGATGCTAAATAAAATTGCAGTTTATGCATCTATAAGTTGGAAAGAAGATGTAGGCAAAGAAAATGATGATATTTCTGATGAATCCTATTCACAATTTCAATCGAATTCATGAGGGACAATTAATAAGAAATTAAGTAATTTTTTCTAGCATGAACAACATGTATATTGCAAAATTATTTCACAGTCTAACATTTATTTAATTTTACATCAAAATATTCATTTTGTCTGAAGATGTCCTTGTATTCGTTGCAAAATATTAACTTCTTGTAAGGCTATGTAATGCATGTGTTCTTTTCTAATGAAATAAGACCAATTGCTAAAATGTGATAAATGTAAAATATTTTAAGATTAAAGGTAAAATGTATTCTCTGGTGGTGTAATGGAGCAAAGCAACAAAAGAAGCCACAGTAAATATAAATGAAATACAAAAACAACACCATAAATGCACAACTATATTTTGTTTTAATTTTCCCCCATGGTGTCATACTTTAGTCTGGCATGTGTGAATGCACCCAGCTTTTTCAAAAATCGAAAAGATTTTGGGGAGAATGACTGAGGCTGATGGGCCTCCTGCATCCTGCGAGTGACACATGCCTGAAGTTCCAGTGGGTGCTGCATCATGGAATTCTCTCTGACTTAGAGGAATCCGGACTCCACATCAACTTGCTGGAGCGAAGAGTGATTTGCTTGCCATCAAGGGAAAGCTGGTTTAGGTATTCACGGATAACACCACTGCCATGTGGTACTGCAACAAACAGGACGCTGTGGGGTCCTTGACCATTTTTCAAGAAACACTCCTCTGGGTATAGGTGAAACAACAGGGGCATATCTCTGGTGGTTCAACACCTGGCAGGTTGTCTGAACACCAAGGCATACAAACTCCGCCATCGATGCCTATCAAATCACAAATGGCGTCTTCATCCAGAGGTGGCGCGAGGTCTCTTTCAGACATGGGGAGAACTTCATTAGATCTGTTCACCTCCATCGAGAACATGCAATGTTAGCAATTTTTCTGGCTGGAGCACTCGCCCAGTAACGCTTTTCATCTCGAGTGGAGCTCAGGCCTCTTGTACTCCTTTCCGCCAATAACCCTACTGTCCAGAGTGCTCAACAAGATCCAGTGACCGGGCCCAGGTCATTCTAGTGGCCCCGGACTGGGCATGGAGAGTGCTATCCCGAGCTTCTCCAATTGAGCATTGATCCTCCAATCAGGCTGCCATTTCGGGAGGATTTTATGTTGCAGCAGCAGGAGAGGGTCCTTGACCTGAACCTGTCGACTCTGCTCCTTCTTGCGTGGAAATTGAGCAGCAGCAGTTGACCCCATTCAACCTTCCTCCTGAAGTCTGGGATTTGATTTTGGCAGCATAAGTCTTCCGCATCAAGCCTGACGCGTAGGATATTCTAAGGTAAGGAATCTGCGGCTAGATTATGTCTCTACCAGATAAGGTGTTACCGAAGGTAAATAACTTGTCCATCCAACGCTATCCTATTCCTGAAAGTTGCAAAGCCCTCCACAAAACCGGTTTCACCTACATCAACAACCGCCTGACCTTCTACCAACCGAGCTCCGCTCCGTCACTCTTGCCTTAGCCCATGTCCAATTTAGTAGTCGTAGGTTATGCGGTGACTGTGCCTTCGCCTACCTCACCGCCAAGTCCTGGAATAGCCTCCCCCACTACCTGCGCATTTCCCCCCTCTCTGAAGGAAGCAGCTGAAACCCTGACTTTTCGACTCCCACCTCTCTCCGAACGAGGATCGCTTAAACCACCCAGCGCCTGGAGATGCCCTCCCCCGGGGTGACTAGCTGCCTTATAGAAACCACAATGATTGATTGATGGAACTAACTACAACCATTCTAACAATATTAATGCTAACCCTGACCCTAACCCTAGCAGACAAACTGGCATATGGTAAATGAACTGTATCACTAGAAGTCCCTTTTATGATGTACACTGTGTGGTTTTAACTTAACTTATTCCTGTTTTTTTCTTTTGCCTTAAACGTTGTACATGGTTTTTAAATGAACTTTGACAATCTTAAGAGAAATGTAACAATCTGTCTTTATCTCAAGCAGAACCAATAATGTCCAAGAGTTTATAAACGTGTAGTTGTTGAAAATCATCTTCTTTGATTCCAAGTATTAATTTCATATTTCATGAGAATCCGGTCCAGTCTGAAAATAAAGTAAATCTGCAATATCAGCGTGTGAACTATAAGTAAATCACTGTGACAAACCCACATAATAGTTTAAAGTGCTCAGTTTATGCAAGTCAATGAAAGGTGATATTGCGGGTATACTTTGTTTTCAGATTTCCTAACTATACTAACTCATGTTGCGGAATGGCTTGGAGACATAGGTATCATTTAGCTAATTGGTTACTCCTATAAGAAAATGTGGTCTAGTGCCTAATGTGTTATTTATACATGATCAGTCTCTATGACCAGGTACTAGAGGAATTGAATACAGAACATTTCCAATTGGAATTGCAGCTTGAGATAAATTATTGTAAATAGCATTGGTGAGATGTTACACATTATGGCACCATTATGGTGGTGGGCATCTGTCCTTAGAGTGTCAATGACACTTCATAGATTTAATCTCTCTTCACGATGGTAGTGATTACTTTCCGCTGGACCTCGACTATCATTTACTTTCCTTGTGGCTAAGAATGAATCTGTGTCCTTTTACTTAAAGTGCCCTTTTCCCCCTTATTACTTATTATTACCTTTGTCCTTTTTCTAAAGCCCCCCGCCTCCCTCTTTTCTTAGTATTCTATTTTTGGTTCTTGAAAAATAACTAAATTCACGGCTCTCATTTCTCGTGGGTTTTTCTAACATCCTAAATAGACTATCCTTCGGAAAGGTGCATTTTTGCTCTTGTTGTAGCCCTGAGGAAGTCTGTGGGTAATGACCCAATGACGAAACACGTGTTGGCTATACCTATCATCTGGCTGCAAATGTATCAACAAATGTTACAACCAAACTATTATGATGTACTACTGGACGTTATTCTCATGAAATATGAAATTAATACTTGGAATTAAAGAAGATTTCCAACAACTATATGTTTATGAACACTTGGACATTATTAGTTTTTCTCGGGATCGAGACTCATTGTTAATTATAATTTTGGGGCCTCTCAGCCTAAAAAAATGCTGAAACGTAGGGTGGCCGTTTCTTCTTTATCATTGGGAGCATCTTAGAGGAATTTAGGTAGTTTGACTTGTTTTTACAGTTGTACGCAGAATTTAACCCAGCCACGCTCATTACTTTAGAGAACTGTAAGCAGGTGGGATTGCATAGCTGACCCCTAGTCGAGGTTTTTGCTCCCTCCCCCTCCCTTTTGATCTTAGCTCTATATGTAAAACTATTACTAGGATGTTTTAGACAGGGGTTTGATGATAAGAGACAACATCGCCATTTTATGAATCTTTTCTATAATGTATTGGAAAACCTATTGTTTATTTATGGTACTGTAATACTTTTCTTTTTTTTTGTACTTTTATGGTCTGTCTTAGTATATCGAATAAAGTTTATTATGATGATAATACATATGTCTGAGCTGGTGATTTGTTTGCATACATTGATTCAGAAAGTATTTAATATAACACAAGGAATAAAATGATCTAACATTGAACTTTTTATACGACATACATTTTTTCATTGATAATGAAAAATTTCAATTAATATACAATTCATACTTCATAATCCAATTTTTTTTTTATATTTAGCTTCCTTAAAAAATGTGTATCTGCATTTCTTTCAAATGTTTTTGCATTTTTGTTAAATTATGTAACTGACTAAATAATATTTTTTCTTAAACATGCGCAAACAATTTCTGAAATTAGAGAAATAAAATAAATCCTAGTATACAAACATTATACACGTTTTACATGCTTATGAAGGTTTAATCTACATCACAAATGTTTTGAGTATAAGAGGAGTGATCCTTTTAAGGGGCTTATGAGGAAGGATATCAGCTATGGTAATATGTATTAACAAAGTCTCAAAGGGGCACCAGACAGGCCCAATAGAAAGCCATAAGCTAAGAGTTATCAAAGGCACTTGTTATTTATGAAAGTGAGGGATAGTGAGTTTTAGAAGAAGTGGCAGGGGAAAAACAAAGAAGGTGTTGGCCATGTAGCAATATGTATGTGTTGCGAACAGAAGCAAGCATTTAAAAAGGTGAAATATGACACACCAAGGAGGGGGTAATAGAAGAGCAGAGAAAATTGTATTGCCACCAGTTTAATATTTGGTATAGCAAAATAGTTTAGGTAGATATTATGCAGAATTTAAAAATAAATGACCAGAAGGTTTGTTACCGCTAAAATTGTTAAAATAAGACTTTTGAAAGAAAAATCAATGTAGCTGTAATGAAAGGGCACTCTATTCATTAGAACTAAGTAAATATGTATCTAAATTAATTATCAATTACAGCAAGCCTAGGCAGTTCCATTTTCAACAAGATACGTTTTTGAGAATATTACTCTGCATAGCTGGTATGAATATGTGTACATGGAAGAGGGACAAAATTAACAAAGCAGGTGCATACTCCAAGAAGATTTATTATACTACAAGTGTAGTACGTAATTGTTTTTTGTCTGGAAAAAGCAAATGCGTGTTCCTGGCTTATCTAGATGCAATAGAGAATGTATTACTTTTGTCTCAAATGTGTGTTCAGCCCTGATGAAGTGATTTTTAAATAATCAAAGCTATATTAAATTGCTAAATTAGAAAATGGATACCCGTTGAGGCTTTACAGAATCTGAGTATTGTTATCTAATTGTTGCTTAAGAATTCCAAGAAGACGTATTGAGTGCAACATGTCTTCTAGTTGTAGGTGTTAATTTGCTTGTTAGCCAGCAAGGAGGTTAATACTAAAGTAAATCCTGCCCATGATCATCATAAAAGCAACCGTTGTCATCAATCAGAGGTCAACAATATCTCATCAATTTAAAACTTCCAAGCATGACATTTCACAAAGCAACTTCCAGATCATTGAACTTATAGAGAATAACCCTGAATATGACATACGAAAAAAAGATTCAGAGAGAACTATATTGGATAAAGAGACTGGATACGATTCAACCGACTAATTTCCATGACCTATTAGAAATGTCATGTTTCTTAGATTATTAACAATTTCCCCTAACTGAGTTAAACACAAGGATTGAGTACCATCGAATAATATGGTTATTTGAACTGTCCATTTTATTTTAATATTTGTTACATTTTATTTAGAAATTGAGAATTATCTTTACCCCCATTTTCTGATTACCTGTTTACATATCGAGCATATTTGATGTTTCATAAATAACAGATGCTAACAAGTTACTTTGTCTATCTAAATATGGCTGCCATTCACCAGATTTGTCATTTAAGCTTACAGCATTACCATTGTTATTTCAGTTTGCAATTTGTACAGTTAATTAACAAGTTGAGAATTTGTCTTCATAGTTTGACTGCTTATTATCGACCACAGTCCTTTTCATAGAATGTTGAAAGATGGCCACTATAATTTTTGTTCCTACACATGATATATAATTCATGTAATTGATCTGTTTACTTAGAATTTCAAATAGGATACATCATTAAGTTGCAAGTGGCACTTTTTATGGTTTGACTGATAAAGGCCGGTATTATGTCCATCGACCACAACATCTATAGACAAAACATTTTTAGACGTGTTTGCATATTGGTTTGTCCCTCTGTTACAAGGTTTCACTCACTCGCATAAAACGAAATAACCTCACAATTCACATTACCATGCAGGTTCGTAACACGTAGGCATGTGCACTGGCCAAGTGTCACTTGGCAGATTGAGAGGTAAGTGCACTCAGGCAGTTCCACGGATATTATCAGCATGCTCTCACAAAATCTAGCAAGTTGTATTTAACAGGCTAGCAAAAACACGTCAGCACAAGTATAACTTTTGAAAGGAGAAAAGGAGCAGCATGTTACCGTAGTCATTTACCATTGATAGAATATTTGACTGGCGTTATTTTTAGATTTTTACATTTCTTAGCTTTATAGTACTTGGTTAATGGCATGATTGAGGTTGAAATTTAGGTGTGCACATAAATTTACGGTTTAACACGCACATTTTTCATTTCTGTTGCATATTGGTTTGTCTAACACCATATACCATTACACTAAGTAACTAAGGGCCTGATTTAGATATTGGTGTAAGGTTTACTCTGTCACAACGGGGACGGATACCCTGTTTGGTAAAATATAAATCCCATATAATCTATAGTATTTAGATTTCGGTAGGCGGGATATCTGTCACCGTTGTGACAGAGTAACCCGTCCACCGATATCTTAATCAGGTCCTAAGTATCCTACTCCTCACCAGTTAGCTAAGCGGAACATCTGTATAATAATTATACTTCCTTAGTTGAGACTATGTTTTACGCATTTCAGGAGAAAGCACAGTTTATCCGAAATGTAATGGGATTTGATAACAAAAAAAGGATTTTAAGTTGTCCAGCAATAATGCAATAAATTTGGAAAACAGTTTATTACAAATATTTTCAAATGATTGCAATTTGAATAAACAAACAATTGGAAGACATTGGATTCATGAATGAATTATTGAAATTGGGCTCCACCCATTCCACACAGTGCAAATTAAATAATATGTTATTTAATTTGTAAAGTGCGAACAAATACCCAAAGGCGTCAAGGCACAATCGCAAAGGAGATAGAGGACCATGAGACCCACTCACTTACTTAGGGAACAGCCATGTTTTTAGGCTTTTCCTGAACAGGGACAGGTTTGGAATGGCCCTTATGGACAGAGGGAGTGGCTTTCATTTCTTCGCTGTAGAGTTTACAAATCCTTTACCTCCCCAGTTTGTTTGTTTGAATCTGTTGATAATGATTTTTTAGGTACCTAAGGATTCCAGGGACATACCATTTGAAAGAGTGCCTGAGGAATATTGGGCCTGTTCCGTGTAAAGCTTTGTGGGCAAGGCATAAGGCTTTGAATTTAATCTGTTGCATGACAGGCACCCAGTGAAGGAGTTTGATGACTTGTGCCACAGATTGGTATTTAGGGGTTACAGTTAGCAATCTGGCTGTTCCATTTTGCAGGACCTGTAATTTATCAAGATGTTGCTTTGATGTTTTGAGCAGGTTTAGTGTTACAAAAGTAACATTAACCTGCCATATAGTGCTCTTTGATCTTGGATTTAGTATAGTAAGTTATATATTACAACATCTTGAACTTTCTTGAATCACACTGAACAGGGTTAAGGTCTACAGGAATATTTACCTTCATTTATAAATGAGTATTGTGAGCGCATTGTTGTTGAATGATTACGCACTGTGACATCAATAGAGTAAGGTGTTCAGCTTACACATTTAATAAGAAAAAAGACACTTGGATTACAATCCAATATACCCAACATATCTGAACCAAGCGTTCTCAACTTTTGAATAATATAACAATGTATAAGGATCTTTTAACTTTTTTGGTAAATACCATTACAATGTTAATGTTGTCCATAACCTTGTTAAATTTTTCACAATTCAAAAAGTCTCCCCCCATAGTGTGTACACCGGTCCGTAGCAGCCTAAAGTGAGCCAGCACAGCGAGAGTGGAAAACCGCACCATATGTTAGTAGATATTGCTCTCTTTTGCTATGAAGCACAACAACTTTGGTCCCTGTGCTAAATAAAAAGTTAGTAAACCTGCCCCATTGTATTTGATTTTAGTTACAAAAATTGTGCTAACCTTGCATAAACTGTTGTGGTGATGGAAAACTTTCAAAGGCAAATCCAGACTTTTTCCTCAAAGGTTTTTCAGATTGAATGGAAAGTATTAATATGCCCTACTTTAAAAAGTATTCCATCAAGTGGACATTCAAAATGGTGACATGGGCCTTCACATGAAACAAACTATGTTCTCGATCATTATATTGAGCAGACTCACCTTCAGATATAACATTAAATAGTATTTCAACTAATTAAATATATAGATCATTTTACAATACAATACTTCAAAATAAATTCAGAATTAAACACATTGAATATTTTTTTATAAAATTACTTTGTAGGGGGGGAGGAGCCTAGCGCGCATCCAAGATGGTCGCGTGAGCACAGGGCTCCCCGGACCCTCTCTGCTCCTCGGAATTTATCCTGACTTTATCCTGACTTGGTTGATGGAATCTGGAAGACGAATGTTGGCTGAACACTAAACTCCTTTCGGAAACCAAATCGGACCTGGCAATCCTGAGTTATGGTGGTTTGACCTTTTGAGGCCCAACCGATGGCTGTGCCCGATGCGAAGGTGATCTGTGGAGCCGGGGCGTAGTTGAACAACAACGGCAGCGGGGCTGTGCCAGTGGCCGTCACATCACTTTCGGTTTCACTTTTGGATCTCTGAGGGGCTGGACAGTGGAATTGCTTGGTGCGACTGGGCTTTCACTTTGCCTTCGCTTGATGCCTGTGTCTTCGCCTGCTACCAGTGTGCCCATCGACGGTGGTCCCTTCGCTCCGCCACATTGCGGCCTCTGGTGCGGCCCGCGTCTGCTTGGCCTGTGCCCCCTCGACGCTTCCTCGGTGGTCCCCTTCGGCAAACGTGGTTCTCATGGGAGGCAAGGGAGACCCCGAGAGGCGTAAGACCAAGACATCCCTACGTGGGGGACCGGTCCAGACGAACAACATGGACCGCTACACTCAGGGTAAAGGATCCCCCGGGACGGCCAGTGTCCCCCCCGGATGATGCCAGTGGTGGCCCGTCCGTTTCTCCGGATCTGTCCCTGCAGAACATCATGGGCGCCATTAATGGCATCAGGGAGACCATCGCTACGCAGTACGAGGCCTTGGCCCGTAAAATCGACACGGTGGCCATTGATGTTACGCTAATCCGGGCGGATCTCTCTAAGACCAACGAGAGGGTTCAATCGCTGGATGTGCGGACGTCCTCCCTTGGTACGGACGTGTCGGACCTGCAGACTACTCTCGGCGATCTCAAGTCGGCCAACGATCTGATGGCCCGGCGGCTGGAGGACTTCGAGGGACGGGCTCGATGCAATAACATCCGCGTCATAGGCGTTCCGGAGACCTCCGACAACCGCCCGGTTGATCTCATGGTTGAGGAGCTCATCCTCGAACAGCTTGCCCCCGCTGGCCTGAGTAAGTTCTTCGCCGTGGAGCGGGCCCATCGAGTTCCAGGTGGTCGGCCGCGACCGGGGGCCCCCCCGAGGCCTATTGTTGCGAAACTTTTTCATTACAGAGACCGAGATGCGATTCTGCAGGCCTCACGGGTCCATGGCCCGGTCCGATATGAGAACTCGTCCATTAACTTTTTCCCGGACTTCACCCAACTTGTCCAGAAACAGCGGATGGGCTTCCAGGGGGTGAAGCGTCGTCTCCGGGACCTCGGTCTCAAGTACTCTATGCTTTTTCCTGCTAGGCTCCGAGTGGAATATGAAGATCGGACTACCTTTTTTGACTCTCCTGCGACTGTGAGTGACTGGCTGGATTCACTGCCGGACCGGGGTGACCGGACTGGGCCCTCTGCCGGTACCGAGGGTGGCGTGTCTCCTTCGGAGTGACTTTTGGTCCTTGACTTTGCCATTTTGTATTGTTCGGCTGGGTTCTACTTCTTTTGTGCATTTTGTTTCATTATGATCTGTGTGGGGGGCGGGCGGGGACGGGTCCCTTTCCTCCTCCGGGGTCTTTTCGTAGAATGGGGTTTGTAGGGCGACAGGCACACTGCAAGTTGGGGTGGTTTTTTGGACCCCAGGGGTGCAGGGTGGGGGGTGTTGGATTCGGGGGGGGGGGGGTTGGTGGGTGGGTGGGGTTGTTTGGATTTGTGGTTTTTTTTGTTGTTTTTTTTTGTTTTCAAGGCGAGGTATTGGCTATGGTTCAGTTTCGGGCGTTGCGCTATTTGCTAGGGGACCTTTGATCTACTGAAGGGGATGGGGGGGGACGGGTTGAGATTGATGTCTTGGAACGTCAACGGATTGGGGGACCGTATCAAACGGGGTGTTGTGCTGCAATATTTGCGTCGTCTGACTCCTGATGTGGTGTTCTTACAGGAGACGCATCTGGTTGGTAATGTTTGTCATGCCATGAACAGGGGGGGATACCGACTCGTGGCCCATTCTGGTTTCACCACTGGTTCTAGAGGGGTAGGCATTCTCCTGCGATCTTCACTTCCGTTAGAGATCACCAGGGTAGTCCTAGACGATAGAGGGCGCTATGTGGCTCTGACTGAGAGGTGGAAGGGGCAGTCCCTTTCCTTGATCTCGGTCTATGTTCCCCCGGGCCTCCAGAACTCCACCTTCTCAGACTTGGGTCGTATGCTGCTTGGGCTTCCTGACAGTCTTTTGCTTATGGGTGGGGACTTTAATTCGGTTGTCTCGGGTGACCTGGATCGCCACCCGCCCAGGGCCCTCCCTGCTGCCCAGGCGTGGCTCGGCGGACTCCTGGAGACCTTCGGTCTGGTGGATTGTTGGAGGTTAATGCATCCGACACACTGTCGGTACACATTTCACTCTGGGGCCCATGGGAGTCTCTCCAGATTGGATTATTTTCTTATGCCCGCGGCCCAGGCTGCCCGGATTCGAGAGGTTAAACACCTGGCCCGGGGTATCTCTGATCATTCCCCACTGTGGTTGCTTTTTGACACTGGGACGCGGTCCGCTGGGCGGATCGCTCCTATTAACCCTTGGTACCTGCGAGACCCCAAGATCCGTGATAGCCTGATTAAGTCGATTGATCAATATTTTCTTGAGAATGAGGGGTCGGTGTTGTCCTCAGTGTCCCTGTGGGAAGCTTTTAAAGCAGTGCTCCGCGGGCATGCCCTGTCCCAGATAGTGGAGGCTAAGAGGGTTAAGAGAGAGGCGGTGGTGACGCTGGAGACTGAAATATCGGGGCTGGAGGCAGCCTTGGAGGCGGGTGTCACTCCGGATGGGCTGCATGCCCTCAGCCTGAAGCAGTTTGAATATAAGTCTCTTGTTACTGACGCTGCCAAGACCATGTATAGGGAGCAGCAGGGTAGGTTGTATGATGCCGGAGACAAGGCGGGTAAGCTGATTGCCTGGTTGGACAAGAAGGAGAGAGTGAATCGTGTGGTCCCGGAGCTTCGGGCTTCGGATGGAGTGTGTGTGACTGAACCTGGTGAGATTGTGGAGTGTTTTGCTGACCAACTCCGGGCTGTGTACTCCCCGGTGTCTGATAGAGATGAGGACGACTCTCGTCTTCTGCTGCGGGATATTGCCCTGCCCGGCTTATCCGTCGAGGACCGCGAGCTGATGGATGCCCCTTTGTCTGTCGACGAGATTGCTACTGCGATACGCTCCCTTCGCTCGGGCAAGGCTATGGGCCCCAACGGCCTGCCGATTGAACTGTATAAATTACGCCCGGATAAAATCGCGCCTTTCCTCCGTCATATGTTTCAGGAGTCGCTCGAGAGGGGTTCCCTTCCTGACGACCAGCGTCTGGCTACTATAGCGGTGATTCCCAAGGATGGTAAGCCACGTGACCGCTGTGCCTCATATAGGCCTATTTCCCTACTAAATGCCGAACCCAAAATCCTTGCTAAGGTCCTCGCTAATCGCTTGCTGAGCGTTATATGTGACTTGATACATCCGGATCAATGCGGCTTCATCCCTCATCGTAATACCGCTCTCAACTTACGGCGTCTGCACGGCGTCCTCGCTAGGGCGGAGTACTTCTCAGAACCGGCCATATTGGTTTCCTTAGACGCCACGATGGCCTTTGATACCATTGAGTGGCCATTCCTTTGGGCCGTCTTGGCGAAGTTTGGCTTTGGGGAGGGATTCCTTAGCTGGGTGAAGCTTTTTTATGCTGGACCAATGGCTCAGGTTGTTGTCAATGGGCGGGTTTCTCGGCCTTTCGCTCTCGGGAGGGGAACTAGGCAGGGGTGCCCGTTGTCCCCGCTGCTCTTTGCTCTCGCCTTGGAACCGCTCGCTGCCTGGCTCCGTTGGGAGCCCTCGATTAGGGGGCTCCGGTGGGCCCCGGGCTTCGAGGATCGGGTCTCATTGTACGCGGATGATATTCTCTTGTATCTCACCTCGCCGCGGAAGTCGCTCAATGTTCTCTTTGATGTCCTTACTTCCTTCGGGAAAAATTCGGGTCTGATAATTAATTGGTCCAAATCTTGTGTGTATCCTATCTCTGGTGACCTTCCTCTATTGCCGCCTCGGCTTCCGCTCCAAATATCTCAGTCCGGCTTTAAATACCTGGGGGTGTACGTTTCGTTGGATCCGGCGGTCCGCTATGAGCAGAATCTCCTGTCTCCACTCCGGCGTTTGAGGGCGGATACGGCTCGGTGGTGTAAGTTGCCCTTGTCTCCACTTGGTCGCGCGGCGCTGTTTAAAATGATGTCCCTTCCCAGATTTCTTTATGCACTCCAGAACTCCTTCGATGTCATTCCGGCGGCCTACTTTAGGGAAGTGGAGAGTTTGCAAAGGAGACTGGTTTGGGACGGGCGAGCGCGTATCGCTTTGGCAAAGCTGACTCTCCCCTGGTATGACGGGGGCATCGCGCTTCCTGATATTAGACGGTACTATTGGGCCTCCCAGCTGTCTGCCATTAACCATGCTACGTACGCTCCTGGTTTGAACCCGGCATATGAGATGGATAAATTCCTGCTTCCCGGCGGTAACTATAACAGAGCGCTTTACTCTCGATCCGCTGGTAGGACCCTTACGGGCCCTACTAGGATTGCGGTACGTGTGTGGAAGGCGGCGAACGTAGCGATGGGCTGGAGTGAGCGTTTAACGTGTGCCACTCCTTTATTCGCCTCAGAACGCTTGGGAAGCCTCTGGACAACGAAAGGCTTCGAGCGCTGGGACACGATCGGCATCAGCAGAGTGGGGGACCTATGGGTTAAAGGTGCGGTTAAATCCTTCGCGGCGCTCCAGAGCGAGCACGAGCTTAGTGAAAGAGAGTTCTTCCGTTATGCACAGGTTCGGCACGCCCTGCTCTCGGTCTTTGGGGAGGGGACCACGGTCCCTGCTTCTTCGCCTCTCGAGGACCACATACTCGATGGTCACGTCCCCGACAGTACTATCTCCTTGATTTACAAAAAACTGATAAATAATCGGGCTGACCTCTTGGTGCGTCTTCGGGAGGCATGGACGGGAGATGGGGTGGAGTTGGACGACGAGGACTGGCAGACTGCACTGTCATCCCCTAAGGAGGTGGCCATCCCGGCCCGTCTCCGTCTGGTCCAGCTTAAGATTCTCCATCGTGTTTATGTGACGGGCCCCCGCTTGGTCTCGATGGGGTTCTCTGACGACGGACTCTGTAAGCGTGGCTGCGGGCTCAGTGCCACCTTTCTCCACATTCTATGGGAATGCCGCGAGGTGGCGGAATATTGGCGCCAGGTGCATGATGTTATGAGACGAGTCACCGGGGTCGCTCTGCTGCCGGAGGTGCGTCGCTGTGTTCTGAATGTATGGGAGCCCAATGACTATAATGCGGCTCAGGCTCGGTGGGCGGCCTTGGGGAACATGATCGCAAAGAGAGATATAGCGCAGCTTTGGGGTTCCCAACAGCCTCCCACCGTGTCCGTATGGAAGGAGAACATGGACTGGTGCATGTTCAGGGAGAAAACTGTGTATGTGGCTCGTGGTAAACCGGGGGCATGGGGTAGAATTTGGGGGCAGTAGAACGTGTATCGCGGATCTATCTGTGCTCCCCCCCTGGTGGATACGTCTGGGGTTGCCTCGTCCCCCTGATCCTTGAGGGTTCCTTGCTTATCTCGTACTTCGGAGTACAGATTTGGTTCTCCCGTGGCCCCCCCCTCCCTCTCAGGCCTCCTTTTATTGACCGCCCTCGGGTGGTCGGGTGTGGACTCCCCCGGCTGTGGTTCGACGCCCATTTCAAGTCGTTTCGCCTTGTTTTTTGTTTTTCTTTATTTTTGTTGTTATTTATATTAAAAGTGTGTATCCTGACTTCCCTTAAAAAAAAAAATCTAAAAAAAAAAAAAAAAAAATTACTTTGTAAAGTAATATATATGCATTTGTTTAAGCACAAATAAATTGAAGAAATGTATTAGACATGTACACTTACTTACTAACTTATCCACCAACTTTAATTCCTAGATGGTGTAGTAGGTCTCATTCCTGGAATATAGCATCTGCTTATCTGTGATGTACCTGCCTCTGCTTGTGCATGGGGTATCCCTAGGCCCACTCTTCCTCCTGCTGCTAACATTAATAGCAGGTAGTGTACCACTACACAAATTAAGGCTCTAAAATCCCTCTCCTCAGAATAGGCCTGTCTCATCCCTTGTCTACATCTGCTACACATATTTTAAATCTAAACTAACCTCTAAAAACACCCCAAGCAAACTATTACTAAACAGCAACAAAATAAAGTAAGTCAAACTCACACATCACAAATTCACTTTGGCAAACATCACTAACACAAACTGAGCAAATACAGACATACAAACAATGCTACAATCCCAATAGACAACCGCTCAGAAAATCGCCAAACTCTTCTAAAAACATCCAGCAACAAATACTTACATACTTTCCCTCAATTAAACCTGTAAAGGAAACCGGTGTACCCTATGTGTTTTTGTAAGGCATAATGAGATTTTGTGACATTTTGCAGTACTATCCACACATTGCTATGCAAAACATAGATTTGCCATATTGCATCACAATATTACGCATCTTTACGCAAATGTAATCCAAAGTCATGCAAAAGAATAGCTAACTTATAATTGTCCGATTTAACATCAGAAATCTTTGATATTACTTATTTAAAATATATATATATTTACATATATTGTTTTTATTTCAGAAATCAAAATAATTTTGAAAGGTAAATGTATATAAATGTACAGCAATTATCCAAACATATGTAAAAAAAAATATAGATATATAGATATATATATATATACGTTTAATTTGCTAATTGTTAATTGTCATCAAATGTGGAATATATTATAGCATTAAAGATTTAAATACATCAATAAATGGGGTATTCCTATAATACTTTACTAATTAAGGCCATTGTTAAATGCTTTTAAAATTGTATTAAAATGGTTAGTTATACTTTTATACTATGTAATTAAATGTTTTGGATATTCCTGATTTCAATATATACATAATTGTGTAACTATATAAATTATATACCTTTGTCTGTAACCCAGTAATCTTCATAAAGTTTAATTTTTTACCGGTTTACAAGTAGGTATTATCACATTTATATTATCATAATTTTTGTTTGTTGTAGGATTACTTATGAAATAAGTTTTGTTCCTCTTTACAACATCTCGGAAAGTTCATTTCTTTTTTACATGTTTGTAATGTCTCATGTAGTACATCAAAGCGGAGGTGTTAGGAGATATAATGTTTGTTGCATATTTTAATAGTTTAGTATCATTCATGTTTTAAAACATGCTGCTTAAATGGCCAAGTATACATTTCATAAATGATGTACCTTAAGCCCGTAGATGAAATGATAATTCATTGCTCATCCTAGGGGCAGCCTCAGAAAAACTCCAACACTGGGCTCTTTTCAACTTCAATTACTGTTTAGAAGATATCTCACAGACAGCTGTATCAGTGTATTGGGGTGATATATTAACAGTCAATTAGAACTTAAAGTAGGAGCGTCTCATATAAGGAGTATCCACATGGCAAAGCATTTTAGCAAGTTAGTGATATAAGTATATTTTGCCAGTTCAGGTTGAACAAGATGGGCCATACCGAGCAAAAAATAATCCAGCACATCATCCATCAACACAGGGAGAGACATAACTACATGACTGCTGCCAAATTCCAAAAAATAGTCATGGTGTCCCATCACCTGTTCATTCCCAGCTAAGGTGTAAACCATAGAAGGGCAATGGTGGTTTGTGACACAACCCCTGTAAAAAAAAATCATGTCTCACCTAGCACCCGACACAGTCAGTCCACACAATAAAAAAACGAATCCTATACATATCCTGTTATCACACACACACTAACTACGTAACACACACTACAAATCATGCCCAATAACACTCCCTGTGAAGTACTCCAGACATGAGACATTGCACTCCTCATTACCTCAGCAAGCTTGACACCCTCTTCATCACACATTCTAATCTAGATAGACATACCTTTTCCCACAGGTTGCAGCTTATATTGTACGGACCACGCACATAAGAAGGGAGGAGTCTGTGCTGGCACAGCACAATAGGCAAGCAAGGCACACTACTACAAGATGCTGATGACATCATGTCACACTCTGCAGTTCAGACTTCTACCTGCCATTTCATCTACAAGGCTCTTGGGCAGAATAAGGAATTCATTAATTATTAGATCCTCTCCACGCATCCTCCATATAACATGCACACAGCACCTGCTTGGGCGAATTCACCCGCAGATCACACATGCTAAAAAAAAACGAAAGAGATGCTCTCGTCGGCACACTCAGTTTGGTACAGTGTGTCATACAACTAACACACTCCAAATGCCACATCCTTAATCTTGTCTGCTCGAGAACACCAACAATTCACTGCAAATTACCCATATCCCATGACAGGACAGACCCATTTGCCACACTTAAGAATGATGTTTGCCATCTGGAGGTTATGGAACAGGTAAACCTTTTGAAGTGTTTTATGTCTTTGAGGACGTGTGAAACAAACATATTTGTGCTATGGAACAACAAAAAAAGACAGTCTGCCATACCCAAACTGAACCACCCCAATGGTAGTGTCACCACTTGTTATGACTGTTTTGATTGATTGAGATTACATTATGTTAAGGAAGAAGCCCATCTTGTGTTCTAGTCTTTGTTGGAATTGGTAAATTAATATTCTTTAGCTATAACTCGATTTTATCCAAGATTGATGTTAAATCTGGCTCTGCTTCTTTCTGTATCAACGTCTGCTATCTGCGAGTGGATCATAAATTCCTTTGAACCAAAAATGTGTGCCCTTAATGGTCAGAGCCAGTTCTTATTTGGGGTCAGACACATACAGACTCCTTCCACAGTGCATGTGTGTTTTTCAATCCCCTTGCATACTTCCTCAACAAGACATTCTTGTAGATAGACATTTCAGAAGTGATTTCCGAATCATCCTTATACACAAGAGCATAATCTTCTATTCTTGGTAGATAACAAGAGCTTTGATTAATGACTGGAGACACACTAACATTGTTTTCCCTTGCCGCAACTGGTTCGTTGTTGTCCAAAAATCCCTGAGATCATTAAATGTTTCATCTTCCAAGAAGAGCAAGGTGGTATTGAATATCTCTAATATTTCTTTCTGGTTCAGTAGATCATTTGGAGTATTGTCAAGATATACACAAATGTATGGCTAAATGTACACAGGCAGGTTTTGCTACAGACACAATACAATTTGTCATTAAACATACTACAGAATGTAGTGCTGTAATGTTGATTTTGCAAGATTAGTCACAATTATTGTGATCATAGAGGTTTGTATATGTATTTGTGAATGTAGTAGTGTTAATGGAGGAAAGAAGTTATTAATGTCCGTAAGCATTAACCCCTTGCGTGCGGGTTTATTTCTCCCGCTGTGCGAGAGAAATAAACGGCGTTCGGGAACACGACGTCTCCCGGCCGTCGTGCGCACACGGCCATCGTAATGCACGACGGCCGGGAGACGTCGTTTGCACTCAAGGGGTTAAAAGATGTTTTATGTTTACAGTAATAATGTATATGTTTTTGCATATTACAAAATGATTCCAAAAGCAACACATCGTTAATTTTTCTAGGTTTGCATCACTTTTGTGGCTCAAACACGCTGCAGTGTATCAGTAAACTGTGTCCTTGATTTATTGTTGTGTTTTGTTAATGTTTTTCACACACTTTCATTTTTTTGTGACAAAATTCTTCAAAAATCTGACTAAATTATCTTTAAAAATGCTCTCAATTCTCAATCTAGATTTGCGTCTTCATAGTACACCAGGTAAGGATAGATATGTAGATACACTACAGTGGGCTACTTTACTTAACAGGATGTGGCATGGCTTGTATGTGTGTCCTCCATTAAAACCAACTACGCAAGTAAAAAAATATTGTATACCAAAAAACTTAAATGGATTTCCATAGTATGTTTACAACTCCTCAAGGCAGGCATAACAATTAACAATGAAGAGAGATCCACATGTATGCATATTCTACAACCTTTGAAAGTGTGCTGCATTGTAAAACATGCATAGAAAGAGGCCAAAGTGATCAAGCAAAGTTTTTAACAGTAAGGTTATCTTTCCTCTATCAAACCTATGTTTAGCCTGACGCATACAGCCTTGCACTATAATGCAAGTGTGCGTGTATTGTCCCATGGCAGCCGAAGGTACAGTTGCAATGTGGTAGAGTAAAACACCAACATACCCTATTAGAAAATGTGTTGTTTTACACTTGCTCTTTCACCAAGCACAGTACTACAACTTTGGTTGTTGTGCTTCATGCCAACCAAAAGATTTGTTAATTAAGAACAGACATTGTGCTTAGTTTGAAGACCCCTTGGTGTGCAGTGCATTACACATAACTCAAAATGTATTATGATCTTGAACCTTACTATCCTGTTGGGGTAATGTAATAAATGCAATAATTAACTATAGAAATGCAAGAAACATAGATGTACATATAAAAAGCTTTAATTTACGTTTTTACAATGGGGCACAGAAGTTATTTGACCTTTAAATGTACAAATCTTTCATATAGTTCCACTGGTCACTCTCATCTAAACCCATAAGCAGACATGTGAATAATATATTTAGGGACAATTTGTGTATTAATTAAAATGAATATTAATATTCATAAATTTGGCATTCAAGCTAAACAAATGTTTACCAACTAAAACATATTTATGGTTTACATATAGACTATCTTAAAAATAAAATAAGGGCAGTGACATTTTCGTCCAACTTTTGATTATTGAAAAGTCCTACGAAAACACATCAAGGTACTTATTTTCATTTGGGATTTCACAGTCAGCATGACATGCAAGCTTACATTCAAATTATATTTAGGATGTATTTTATATTTTCCAGCCTAGACTAGGAAGTTACAGGCAAAATATGAATTTAGCTATTGCATCACTACATAAAATACCAAGATTAATATAATGAGAGCTGTAAAGAGAAATATGTCTCCATATTCAAATAAAATTGGGTCAAAATGTAACAGATTATTAGTAAAATGAAGATGCATGAGCATACAAGATGCACACATGTTTTTTTTAATCGACTTACTGAGATGTGGTTGAGACTTCTAGCTTAGTAGTGTCAGTGGCCGCAACCATTTCTGCTCCTATGACTCTTGCATCCTGCTCTTCCATTGGTGTCTAGTCTCCATGGATTTCTGGCCCTCGACCAGTTGTCACTGCAGCCCTAAAGTTCCTTGATAGCTTTTCCTTGGTGCTTGCAACTTTTGTGATGCAATTCACCACTGCGTGGCATTTAGTAAATCTGGGCCCTACTGAGCAGCTTCTTCATTGAGCTGGCTCTGAGTTGCTTACTAACATGGCAAGAAATACAGCGGGGGCTTTTTTAGTGGCGCCCCACAGAGTTAATTCTCGACTAGACTCCTATTCTAAATTCATAGTCAACTACATCTAGTTTATGTATAGTTTTTGTGAATCATTTTTGTGCAGTATGTCCCTGTAAGAATACTTTTTGCATTTTATCTCTTCATAATGTTTATGTACTTATGCTGATTTAAAATGAACTAAATTATGCAAAGTAAAAAAGTGATTTTTCTTGCTTACGGGTTGATTAAGGTGGAGTTGATCTTAGATGAGAGTAGAGGGAAAGCATCAATGTAAGCTCCAATGAAAGGAGAACTGGGTGTGGCACGAGTGCTATGAGATTACCCTTCCAGCCATCCAATTACTGGACTGAATACTTTTATTTTTTATTTTTGTTGTAAAAATGGTTTTGGAGTTTAATCATTTTCATTTTTACAGAACACAAATTATGTATGCACCTTACTACATAGGGATATGGAATCAATACAAGTTAAGAAACACTACTCAAACATAATAAACCGTAGGTCAAAAATAAAACATCTAAAAAGAGAACAGTTTAGTCTAACAGTTATATAAAGAACATTACAAAATCAGATTTCAGGTAATGTAACCACTGTCTTTCTAATACTAACAATTAATGAAAAGAAATATGTCAGCATCGTGCAGTTCACAAATCAATCAATAGTGTGATATTCAATTGATACAGAAGTCTGAAAATGTTGTTATGCAAATTGTGATAGCTTTTACCTAATTCAAATGGGATTAATATGTTCCACATCGTTAGTTTCTCTTTTCAGTATGTGTTCACATATTGAATTGATGTGGCATAGTATGAAAGTAGTGTAAGGTTGTACAATACATACAAATGCATTTCCATGTTGCACTATACACAAATGTGTTGCATTGCCACTGTTACATCATCTGCTTTGTGAACAAGTACGTTCTCATTGAATGTGGTAATCCTAAATTTTGGCCACAATGTTGGGATATCTGATAGAGAGTACTAGCCGCAGATTCCTTAACGTAGAATTATCCCCAGGCGTGAGACTGGACCCGAAAAACTTTCTTGCCCAGCATCTCTGCGTGCTGGGGGGCTGTACTACGCAACTCCGCCCAACGTCCTCCGCGGGCGTGACGTCAGCGAGGTCACATACGCCCCACCACGGCGCACTGACGTCAGTTTTCTTCTGTTCCGCGTGCAACGCAGAACCGGATCGTGTTCCTGGCCTGTTTCAGGCCTTCTTTTTCCGCTTTTAAGCGTTTTTCTTGGAAACACTGTGCGAATGCCTTCAGGCTTCAGGACGTGCTAGTTTTGCGCGCGCCAGATGTCGGTGACGGATCCTCACCTCATCTGCATGTGGTGTTTGGGGGAGCACCACGACTCCACGGATTGTGAGGCGTGTCAGCAAATGAATCCGAAGTCCTGGCGAGAGCGCAGGATAAAGCTCCTTTCGGCACGTATGTCCAGGTCGGCGGCGTTGCCGCGTCCCCCTCCCCCCCCCCCCCACAGACGGCTTCAAGAACCGCCACCTCTGTCTCCAACATCGTCCTTCTCCCAAGTGCAAGGACGTCGCTCACCGGTTGGTAAGTGCCGCAGTTTGTCCTCGAGGCCCGGTCCCCGGCCTGTTGGGTGGTGCGGCCCCGCGCATCGTCATCCTATCCGCCATTCCCTGGCGCGGGGGCGACCAGAGCCCAGATGGAGGCCTATGCAGTGGCCTTGCAGGCCTCTTTGTCTCTTCCTCCTACAGAGGCCGGTGCTGCCTTCGCTCGGGCTGTTTCCACGGCGGCGGGGATCTTGCGCATGGATGATCCAGCTGCCCATTTCCCCACGGATCATCTTCTGGAGGTCCTCCATCAGGGTTATGGGGGTCGGGAGCTGCTTCTTCCCTTTGAGGCTTCACTCCACACGTCTCTTTTGGGGGCGGCCCGCCACGGGGGACCCGGTGCCACAGCCACTTCTGCACCGCCACCGTCCTGCGCCGCACGACCCGGTCTGTCTTTCCCTTCACCCCTTTACCAGGGGTCCTCTTTTACAGACTGCCTTTCCCTCCCTACCATCGGTGTTGTCTTCCCCAGTCACGGGAGGCCCGCTGGTTAGATTCCTGGGGGCGCAATATCTTCGCCTCCACCAGCACGGCTTTGCGGGACCTTAACACTCTTTGTGTTTTGGCAAGGGCCACTTCTTGCTTGTGGGACTCGGCAGAGTCCCTTATGTCTCCCGCTTCTCAGGAGGGTGCCTGTGTTGATCTCCGGCACCATGTGTTGGATGGCCGGGAGCTTGCGGCCTTTATTCTTCGCTTGGCTCAGGACGTTTCGGACGTGCTTGGTCGTACCATGGCTTCGGTGGCCCTTCGTCGACATGCCTGGCTACGGGATAGTGTGTTCCCGGAGAACGTGAGGGAATGGTTGGTGGACCTTACTTTTGATGGTACTCTTTTGTTCCACGCCCCTGCGGACTCTGCCATTCAGAGGTTTCTTGCGGGGCTTTGTCGTCATCGTCCTCCTCCTCCTCAGTGACCTGTAAGTCGGTCTTTGTTTTGGGAGGTGATCTTCCGCTGTTTTCCTGGGGCCTTGTAGCGAGTCGCCCTGTGTGTTCTGTGTGGTTCATGTGCCTTCAGGTCCTTTTGTTAGGACTGGTGCTGTTGGCTGCTGATCCGGCCCTGTTTTGACTTGTAGTTTGGCTGTTGTGAGCCGTGTAGGCCCTGAGATTAGGCCTTCTGTGTATTCTTCATTGGCTGATTGGCAAGCCGTCTGCGGTTTTCTCTGCGGGTCTTTCTGTTTGTCCTGCTGCGGAAACCTTTTCCTAAGAGGGTTCCCATGTTCTTGGGACGTAACATGCCCTATGTGGGGGTAATGGTAGCTATTACATAGCTCTATGTGCTGGGGAGGTGTGGTCGCCCTTCAGGCTTCTGCTCTCCGTGGCGTCAAGTTATATTGCAGGTGCGATCTTCTTGCTGTTTGTTTTGGAGTGGCTTGCGCTGCGCCCCAGTCCGTCCTTCTCCTGGGTCGCTGTGTCGATAGCCTAGTCTGGCCTGCTGTCTGTGGCATCGTGTTGTAGCGGTTTTGCCCTTCTGTCTGACTTGGTCCTCTGGTGGGGGGTGGTGGGGGACGCATCTGGCTTCCCTGGTTTTTGTGTTCTGGTGGACGGCTTGGCCCTTCACCTCTCTCTCCTCCCCTCTCCTCTCATCTCCCCTCCCCTCTCTCCTCTTCTCTCTCCTCTCTCTTCTCTCTCCTCTCTCTTCTCTCCTCTCTCCTCTCCTCTCTCCTCTTCTCTCTCCTCTTCTCTCTCCTCTTCTCTCTCCTCTTCTCTCTCCTCTCCTCTCCTCTTCTCTCTCCTCTTCTCTCTCCTCTTCTCTCTCCTCTCCTCTCTCCTCTCCTCTCTCCTCTCTCCTCTCTCCTCTCTCCTCTCTCCTCTCTCCTCTCTCCTCTTCTCTCTCCTCTCTCCTCTTCTCTCCTCTCTCCTCTTCTCTCTTCTCTCCTCTCTCCCTCCCCTTGTCTCCTCTTCTCTCTCCTCTCTCCTCTTCTCTCCTCTCTCCTCTTCTCTCTTCTCTCCTCTCCTCTCTCCTCTCCTCTCTCCTCTCCTCTCTCCTCTCCTCTCTTCTCTCTCCTCTTCTCTCTCCTCTTCTCTCTCCTCTTCTCTTCTCTCTCCTCTTCTCTTCTCTCTCCTTTTCTCTCTCCTCTTCTCTCTCCTCTTCTCTCTCCTCTTCTTCCCTCCTCTCTCTCCTCTTCTTCCCTCCTCTTCTTCCCTCCTCTCTCTCCTCTTCTCTCTCCTCTCTCCTCCTCTTCTCTCTCCTCTTCTTCTCTCTCCTCTTCTCTCTCTCCTCTTCTTCTCTCTTCTCTCTCCTCTTCTTCTCTCCTCTTCTCTCTCCTCTTCTTCTCTCTTCTCTCTCCTCTTCTTCTCTCTCCTCTTCTTCTCTCTCCTCTTCTTCTCTCTCCTCTTCTTCTCTCTCTTCTCTCTCCTCTTCTTCTCTCTCCTCTTCTCTCTCTCCTCTTCTCTCTCTCCTCTTCTCTCTCTCTCCTCTTCTCTTCTCTCTTCTCTCCTCTTCTTCTCTCCTCTCTCTCCTCTCTTCCCTCTCTTCATCTCTTCTCTCTCCTTTTCTCATCTTCTCTTCTCTCTCCTCTTTTCTTCTCTCTCTCCTCTTCTTCTCTCTCCTCTTCTCTTTTTCTCTCTCCTCTTCTCTTCTCTCTCTCCTCTTCTTCTCTCCTCTTCTCTCTTCTCTTCATCTCTTCTCTTCATCTCTTCTCTTCATCTCTTCTCTTCTCTCTTCATCTCTTCATCTCTTCTCTCTTCATCTCTTCATCTCTTCTCTCTTCATCTCTTCATCTCTTCTCTCCTCTCCTTCTCTCCTCTCTTCATCTCTTCTCTTCTCTCTTCCCTCTCTTCATCTCTTCTCTCTCTTAATCTCTTCTCTCCTCTCTCAGCTTCTCTCTCAGCTTCTCTCTCAGCTTCTCTCTCCTCTTCTCTTCATCTCTTCTCTGCATCTCTTCTCTCTCCTCTTCTTCTCTTCTCTCTCCTCTCCTTCTATCTTCTCTCCTCTTCTCTCCTCTCTTCATCTCTTCTCTTCTCTCTTCCCTCTCTTCAGCTCTTCTCTCTCCTCTCCTCTTCTTCTCTCTCCTCTCCTCTTCTTCTCTCTCCTCTTCTCTTCATCTCTTCTCTCTCCTCTTCTCTTCATCTCTTCTCTCTCTTCTCTTCTCTCTCCTCTCCTCTTCTTCTCTCTCCTCTCCTCTTCTTCTCTCTCCTCTCCTCTTCTTCTCTCTCCTCTCCTCTTCTCCTCTTCTCTTCTCTTCTCTCCTCTTCTTCTCTCCTCTTCTTCTCTCCTCTCCTTCTCTCCCTCCTTCTCTCCTCTCCTTCTCTCCTCTTCTTCTCTCCTCTCCTCTCTCCTCTTCTTCTCTCCTCCTCTTCTTCTCTCCTCCTCTTCTTCTCTCCTCTTCTTCTCTCCTCTCCTTCTCTCCTCTTCTTCTCTCCTCTCCTCTCTCCTCTTCTTCTCTCCTCCTCTTCTTCTCTCCTCTCCTTCTCTCCCCTCCTTCTCTCCCTTCCTTCTCTCCCCTCCTCTTCTCTCTTCATCTCTTCTCTTCTCTCTTCCCTCTCTTCATCTCTTCTCTCTCCTCTTCTCTCTTCCCTCTCCTCTCCTCTCTTCTACTCTCCGCTCTTCTCTCTACATCTCTTCTCTCTCCGCTCTTCTCTCTTCTCTCTCCGCTCTTCTCTCTTCTCTCTCCGCTCTTCTCTCTCGCTCTTCTCTCTCCTCTCTTCTCTCCTCTCTCCTCTCTTCTCTCCTCTCTCCTCTGCTCTCTCCTCTCCTCTGCTCTCCTCTCCTCTTCTCTCTTCTCTCCTCTGCTCTTCTCCTCTCCTCTTCTCCTCTCCTCTCCTCTCCTCTCTCCTCTTCTTCTCTCTCCTCTTCTTCTCTCTCCTCTTCTTCTCTCTCCTCTTCTTCTCTCTCCTCTTCTTCTCTCTCCTCTTCTTCTCTCTCCTCTTCTTCTCTCTCCTCTTCTTCCCTCTCCTCTTCTTCCCTCTCCTCTTCTTCCCTCTCCTCTTCTTCCCTCTCCTCTTCTTCCTCTCCTCTTCTTCCCTCTCCTCTTCTTCCCTCTCCTCTTCTTCTCTCTCCTCTTCTTCTCTCTCCTCTTCTTCTCTCTCCTCTTCTTCTCTCTCCTCTTCTTCTCTCTCCTCTCTCCTCTTCTTCTCTCTCCTCTTCTTCTCTCTCCTCTTCTTCTCTCTCCTCTCTCCTCTTCTTCTCTCTCCTCTCTCCTCTTCTTCTCTCTCCTCTTCTTCTCTCTCCTCTTCTTCTCTCTCCTCTCTCCTCCTCTTCTTCTCTCTCCTCTCTCCTCCTCTTCTTCTCTCTCCTCTCTCCTCCTCTTCTTCTCTCTCCTCTCTCCTCCTCTTCTTCTCTCTCCTCTCTCCTCCTCTTCTTCTCTCTCCTCTCTCCTCCTCTTCTTCTCTCTCCTCTCTCCTCCTCTTCTTCTCTCTCCTCCTCTTCTTCTCTCTCCTCTCTCCTCTTCTCTCTCTCCTCTTCTCTCTCTCCTCTTCTCTCTCTCCTCTCCTCTTCTCTCCTCTTCTCTCCTCTTCTCTCTCTTCTCTCTCTCCTCTTCTCTTCTTCTCTCTTCTCTTCTCTTCTTCTCTCTCCTCTTCTCTTCTTCTCTCTCCTCTTCTCTTCTTCTCTCTCCTCTTCTCTTCTTCTCTCTCCTCTTCTCTTCTTCTCTCTCCTCTTCTCTTCTTCTCTCTCCTCTCCTCTTCTCTCTCCTTCTCTCCTCTCCTTCTCTCCCCTCCTTCTCTCCCCTCCTTCTCTCCCCTCCTTCTCTCCTCTCTTCATCTCTTCTCTTCTCTCTTCCCTCTCTTCATCTCTTCTCTCTCCGCTCTTCTCTCTTCTCTCTCCGTTCTTCTCTCTTCTACTCTCCGCTCTTCTCTCTTCTCTCTCCGCTCTTCTCTCTTCTCTCACCACTCTTCTCTCACCACTCTTCTCTCACCTCCTCTTCTTCTCTCCTCCTCTTCTTCTCTCCTCCTCTTCTTCTCTCCTCCTCTTCTTCTCTCTCTCCTCCTCTCCTTCTCTCCTCCTCTCCTCTCCTCCTCTCCTTCTCTCCTCCTCTTCTTCTCTCCTCCTCTTCTTCTCTCCTCCTCTTCTTCTCTCCTCCTCTTCTTCTCTCCTCCTCTTCTTCTCTCCTCCTCTTCTTCTCTCCTCCTCTTCTTCTCTCCTCCTCTCCTTCTCTCCTCCTCTCCTCCTCTCCTCCTCTCCTCCTCTCCTCCTCTCCCCTCCTTCTCTCCCCTCCTTCTCTCTTCATCTCTTCTCTTCTCTCTTCATCTCTTCTCTTCTCTCTTCATCTCTTCTCTTCTCTCTTCATCTCTTCTCTCTCCTCTTCTTCTTCTTCTCTCTCCTCTCCTCTCTTCTACTCTCTGCTCTTCTACTCTCTGCTCTTCTACTCTCTGCTCTTCTACTCTCTGCTCTTCTACTCTCTGCTCTCTACTCTCTGCTCTTCTACTCTCTGCTCTTCTACTCTCTGCTCTTCTACTCTCCGCTCTTCTACTCTCCGCTCTTCTACTCTCCGCTCTTCTACTCTCCGCTCTTCTACTCTCCTCTCCTTCTCTCCTCTCCTTCTCCTCTCACCTCTTCTCTCTCCTCTCCTTCTCTCCTCTTCTCTCTCCTCTCCTTCTCTCCTCTTCTCTCTCCTCTCTTCTCTCTCCTCTTCTCTCTTCCCTCTCCTCTCCTCTCTTCTACTCTCCGCTCTTCTGTCTACATCTCTTCTCTCTCCGCTCTTCTCTCTCCGCTCTTCTCTCTCCGCTCTTCTCTCTCCGCTCTTCTCTCTCCTCTCTCTCTCTCTCCTCTCTCTCTCTCCGCTCTTCTCTCTCCTCTCCTTCTCTCCCCTCCTTCTCTCCTCTCCTCCTCTCCTCTCCTCTCCTCTCTTCATCTCTTCTCTTCTTCTCCTCTCTTCTTCTCTCCTCTTCTCCTCTCTTCCCTCTCCTCTTCTCTCTCTCCTCTTCTCTTCTCTTCTCTCTTCTCTCTTCATCTCTTCTCTTCTCTCTTCATCTCTTCTCTTCTCTCTTCATCTCTTCTCTTTTCTCTTCTCTCTTCTCTCCTCTCCTTCTCTCCTCTTCTCTCCTTCTCTCTCCTCTCCTTCTCTCTCCTCTCCTCTCTTCTCTCTCCTCTTCTCTCTCCTCTTCTCTCTCCTCTTCTCTCTCCTCTTCTCTCTCCTCTTCTCTCTCCTCTTCTCTCTCCTCTTCTCTCTCCTCTTCTCTCTCCTCTTCTCTCTCCTCTTCTCTCTCCTCTTCTCTCTCCTCTTCTCTCTCCTCTTCTCTCTCCTCTTCTCTCTCCTCTTCTCTCCTCTCTTCATCTCTTCTCTTCTCTCTTCCCTCTCTTCTCTCCTCTTCTCTCCTCTCTTCTCTCCTCTCTCCTCTTCTCTCCTCTCTCCTCTTCTCTCCTCTCTCCTCTTCTCTCTCCTCTTCTCTCTCCTCTTCTCTCTCCTCTTCTCTCTCCTCTTCTCTCTCCTCTTCTCTCTCCTCTTCTCTCTCCTCTTCTCTCTCCTCTTCTCTCTCCTCTTCTCTCTCCTCTTCTCTCTCCTCTTCTCTCTCCTCTTCTCTCTCCTCTTCTCTCTCCTCTTCTCTCTCCTCTTCTCTCTCCTCTTCTCTCCTCTCTTCATCTCTTCTCTCCTCTCTTCATCTCTTCTCTCTCTCTTCCCTCTCTTCTCTCCTCTTCTCTCCCTCTCTCCTCTTCTCTCCTCTCTCCTCTTCTCTCCTCTCTCCTCTTCTCTCCTCTCTCCTCTTCTCTCCTCTCTCCTCTTCTCTCCTCTCTCCTCTTCTCTCCTCTCTCCTCTCTCTCCTCTCTCCTCTCTCCGCTTCTTCTCTCCTCTTCTCTTCTCTCTCCTCTTCTTCTCTTCTCTCTCCTCTTCTCTCTCCTCTCCTCTCTTCTCTCCTCTTCTCTCTTCTCTCCTCTTCTCTCTTCTCTCCTCTTCTCTCTTCTCTCCTCTTCTCTCTTCTCTCCTCTTCTCTATTCTCTCCTCTTCTCTCCTCTTCTCTCCTCTCTCCTCTCTCCTCTCTCCTCTTCTCTCCTTCACTCCTCTTCTCTCCTCTCTCCTCTTCTCTCCTTCTCTCCTCTTCTCTCCTCTCTCCTCTTCTCTCCTCTCTCCTCTTCTCTCCTCTCTCCTCTTCTCTCCTCTCTCCTCTTCTCTCCTTCTCTCCTCTTCTCTCCTCTTCTCTCCTTCTCTCCTCTTCTCTCCTTCTCTCCTCTTCTCTCCTTCTCTCTGCCCTCCTCTTCTCTCTGCCCTCCTCTCCTCTCTCCTCTTCTCTCCTCTCTCCTCTTCTCTCCTCTCTCCTCTTCTCTCCTCTCTCCTCTTCTCTCCTCTTCTCTCCTCTTCTCTCCTCTCTCCTCTTCTCTCCTCTCTCCTCTTCTCTCCTCTCTCCTCTTCTCTCCCTCCTTCTCTCCTCTTCTCTCCTCTTCTCTCCTCTTCTCTCCTTCTCTCCTCTTCTCTCCTCTTCTCTCCTTCTCTCCTCTTCTCTCCTTCTCTCCTCTTCTCTCCTTCTCTCTGCCCTCCTCTTCTCTCTGCCCTCCTCTCCTCTCTCCTCTTCTCTCCTCTCTCCTCTTCTCTCCTCTCTCCTCTTCTCCCTCTCTCCTCTTCTCTCCTCTTCTCTCCTCTCTCCTCTTCTCTCCTTCTCTCCTCTTCTCTCCTCTCTCCTCTCTCCTCTTCTCTCCTTCTCTCCTCTTCTCTCCTTCTCTCCTCTTCTCTCCTCTCTCCTCTTCTCTCCTTCTCTCCTCTTCTCTCCTCTCTCCTCTCTCCTCTTCTCTCCTCTCTCCTCTTCTCTCCTCTCTCCTCTTCTCTCCTCTTCTCTCCTCTCTCCTCTCTCCTCTTCTCTCCTTCTCTCCTCTTCTCTCCTTCTCTCCTCTTCTCTCCTTCTCTCTGCCCTCCTCTTCTCTCTGCCCTCCTCTTCTCTCTGCCCTCCTCTTCTCTCTTCCCTCCTCTTCTCTCTTCCCTCCTCTTCTCTCCTCTTCTCTCCTCTCTCCTCTTCTCTCCTTCTCTCCCCTCCTCTTCTCTCTGCCCTCCTCTTCTCTCCTCTTCTCTCTTCTCTCCTCTTCTCTCCTCTTCTCTCTTATCTCCTCTTCTCTCTTATCTCCTCTTCTCTATTCTCTCCTCTTCTCTCTTATCTCCTCTCTCTCTTATCTCCTCTTCTCTATTCTCTCCTCTTCTCTATTCTCTCCTCTTCTCTCCTCTCTCCTCTTCTCTCCTCTCTCCTCTTCTCTCCTTCTCTCCCCTCCTCTTCTCTCTGCCCTCCTCTTCTCTCCTTCTCTGCCCTCCTCTTCTCTCTTCCCTCCTCTTCTCTCTTCCCTCCTCTTCTCTCTTCCTCTCCTCTTCTCTCCTCTCTCCTTCTCTCCCCTCCTTCTCTCCCCTCCTTCTCTCCCCTCCTCTTCTCTCTGCCCTCCTCTTCTCTCCTCTTCTCTCTTCTCTCCTCTTCTCTCTTCTCTCCTCTTCTCTCTTCTCTCCTCTTCTCTATTCTATTCTCTCCTCTTCTCTCTCCTCTTCTCTCTCCTCTTCTCTCTCCTCTCCTCTCCTCTTCTCTCTCCTCTCCTCTTCTCTCTCCTCTCCTCTTCTCTCTCCTCTCCTCTTCTCTCTCCTCTCCTCTTCTCTCTCCTCTCCTCTTCTCTCTCCTCTCCTCTCTTCTCTCTCCTCTCCTCTCTTCTCTCTCCTCTCCTCTCTTCTCTCTCCTCTCTCCTCTTCTCTCCTCTTCTCTCCTCTTCTCTCCTCTCTCCTCTTCCCTCTCTCCTCTTCTCTCCTCTCTCCTCTTCTCTCCTCTCTCCTCTTCTCTCCTCTCTCCTCTTCTCTCCTCTCTCCTCTTCTCTCCTCTCTCCTCTCTCCTCTCTCCTCTCTCCTCTTCTCTCCTCTCTCCTCTTCTCTCCTCTCTCCTCTCTCCTCTCTCTCTCCTCTCTCTCTCCTCTCTCCTCCTCTCTCCTCTTCTCTCCTCTCTCCTCTTCTCTCCTCTCTCCTCTTCTCTCCTCTCTCCTCTTCTCTCCTCTCTCCTCTTCTCTCCTTCTCTCCTCTTCTCTCCTTCTCTCTGCCCTCCTCTTCTCTCTGCCCTCCTCTTCTCTCTGCCCTCCTCTCCTCTCTCCTCTCCTCTTCTCTCCTCTCTCCTCTTCTCTCCTCTTCTCTCCTCTTCTCTCCTCTTCTCTCCTCTTCTCTCCTCTTCTCTCCTCTCACCTCTTCTCTCCTCTCTCCTCTTCTCTCTCTCTCCTCTTCTCTCTCCTCTTCTCTCTTCTCTCCTCTTCTCTCTTCTCTCCTCTTCTCTCTTCTCTCCTCTTCTCTATTCTCTCCTCTTCTCTCCTCTCTCCTCTTCTCTCCTCTCTCCTCTTCTCTCCTCTCTCCTCTTCTCTCCTCTCTCCTCTTCTCTCCTCTCTCCTCTTCTCTCCTCTCTCCTCTTCTCTCCTCTCTCCTCTTCTCTCCTCTCTCCTCTTCCCTCCTCTCTCCTCTTCCCTCCTCTCTCCTCTTCCCTCCTCTCTCCTCTTCCCTCCTCTCTCCTCTTCCCTCCTCTCTCCTCTTCCCTCCTCTCTCCTCTTCTCTCCTCTCTCCTCTTCTCTCCTCTCTCCTCTTCTCTCCTTCTCTCCTCTTCTCTCCTTCTCTCTGCCCTCCTCTTCTCTCTGCCCTCCTCTTCTCTCTGCCCTCCTCTTCTCTCTCCTCTTCTCTCCTCTCTCCTCTCTCCTCCTCTCTCCTCTCTCCTCCTCTCTCCTCCTCTCTCCTCTTCTCTCCTCTCTCCTCTTCTCTCCTCTCTCCTCTTCTCTCCTCTCTCCTCTTCTCTCCTCTCTCCTCTTCTCTCCTTCTCTCCTCTTCTCTCCTTCTCTCCTCTTCTCTCCTTCTCTCTGCCCTCCTCTTCTCTCTCCTCCTCTTCTCTCTGCCCTCCTCTTCTCTCCTTCTCTCCCCTCCTCTTCTCTCTGCCCTCCTCTTCTCTCTGCCCTCCTCTTCTCTCTCCCCTCCTCTTCTCTATTCTCTCCTCTTCTCTATTCTCTCCTCTTCTCTATTCTCTCCTCTTCTCTATTCTCTCCTCTTCTCTATTCTCTCCTCTTCTCTATTCTCTCCTCTTCTCTCCTTCTCTCCTCTTCTCTCCTTCTCTCCCCTCCTCTTCTCTCTCCTCCTCTTCTCTCTGCCCTCCTCTTCTCTCCTTCTCTCCCCTCCTCTTCTCTCTGCCCTCCTCTTCTCTCTGCCCTCCTCTTCTCTCTGCCCTCCTCTTCTCTCTGCCCTCCTCTTCTCTCTGCCCTCCTCTTCTCTCTTCCCTCCTCTTCTCTCTTCCCTCCTCTTCTCTCTCCTCTCTCCTCTTCTCTCCTCTCTCCTCTCCCCTCCTCTTCTCTCTCCCCTCCTCTTCTCTCTCCCCTCCTCTTCTCTATTCTCTCCTCTTCTCTATTCTCTCCTCTTCTCTATTCTCTCCTCTTCTCTATTCTCTCCTCTTCTCTATTCTCTCCTCTTCTCTATTCTCTCCTCTTCTCTATTCTCTCCTCTTCTCTCCTTCTCTCCCCTCCTCTTCTCTCTCCTCCTCTTCTCTCTGCCCTCCTCTTCTCTCCTTCTCTCCCCTCCTCTTCTCTCTGCCCTCCTCTTCTCTCTGCCCTCCTCTTCTCTCTTCCCTCCTCTTCATCTCTTCTCTCTCTTCATCTCTTCTCTCTTCCCTCTCCTCTCCTCTCTGCTACTCTCCGCTCTTCTCTCTACATCTCTTCTCTCTCCGCTCTTCTCTATTCTCTCTCTGCTCTTCTCTTCTCTTCTCTCTACATCTCTTCTCTCACCTCTTCTCTCCTCTTCTCCTCTCTCCTCTCCTCTTCTTCTCTCTCCTCTCCTCTTCTTCTCTCTCCTCTCCTCTTCTTCTCTCTCCTCTCCTCTTCTTCTCTCTCCTCTCCTCTCTTCTCTCTCCTCTCCTCTTCTTCTCTCTCCTCTCCTCTTCTTCTCTCTCCTCTCCTCTTCTTCTCTCTCCTCTCCTCTTCTTCTCTCCTCTTCTCTCTTCATCTCTTCTCTTCTCTCTTCCCTCTCTTCATCTCTTCCCTCTCTTCATCTCTTCCCTCTCTCCTCCTCTTCCCTCTCTCCTCCTCTTCTTCTCTCTCCTCTTCTTCTTCTCTCTCCTCTTCTCTCCTCCTCTTCTCCTCTCCTCTTCTTCTCTCCCCTCCCCTCCTCCTCTCCTCTTCCTCTCTCCTCCTCTTCCTCTCTCCTCCTCTTCCTCCTCTTCCTCTCTCCTCCTCTTCCTCTCTCCTCCTCTTCCTCTCTCCTCCTCTTCTTCTCTCCTCCTCTTCTTCTCTCCTCCTCTTCTTCTCTCCTCCTCTTCTTCTCTCCTCCTCTTCTTCTCTCCTCCTCTTCTTCTCTCCTCCTCTTCTTCTCTCCTCCTCTTCTTCTCTCCTCCTCTTCTTCTCTCCTCCTCTTCTTCTCTCCTCCTCTTCTTCTCTCCTCCTCTTCTTCTCTCCTCCTCTTCTTCTCTCCTCCTCTTCTTCTCTCCTCCTCTTCTTCTCTCCTCCTCTTCTTCTCGCCTCCTCTTCTTCTCGCCTCCTCTTCTTCTCGCCTCCTCTTCTTCTCGCCTCCTCTTCTTCTCGCCTCCTCTTCTTCTCTCTTCTACTCTCCACTCTTCTGTCTACATCTCTTCTCTCCTCCTCTCGTCATCTCCTCTCCTCTCTCCCCTCTCCTCTCTCCCCTCTCCTCCCCCCTCTCCCTCTCCCCTCTCCCTCTCCCCTCTCCCCTCTCCCCTCTCCCCTCTCCCCTCTCCCCTCTCCCCTCTCCCCTCTCCCCTCTCCTCTCCCCTCTTCTCTTCTCTCTCCTCTTCTCTTCTCTTCTCTCTCCTCTTCTCTCTTCTCTCTCCTCTCTCCTCTTCTCTCTCCTCTTCTCTCTCCTCTTCTCTCTCCTCTCCTTTCCTCTTCTCTCTCCTCTCCTTTCCTCTTCTCTCTCCTCTCCTCTTCTCTCTCCTCTCCTCTCTCCTCTCCTCTTCTCTCTCCTTTCCTCTTCTCTCTCCTCTCCTCTTCTCTCTCCTCTCCTCTTCTCTCTCCTCTCCTCTCTCCTCTCCTCTTCTCTCTCCTCTCCTCTTCTCTTCTCTTCTCTTCTCTTCTCTCTTCCCTCTCCTCTCCTCTCTTCCCTCCTCTCCTCTCTTCTCTCTTCCCTCTCGTCATCTCTTCTCTCCTCCTCTCCTCCTCCTCTCCTCTCCTCCTCTCCTCTCCTCCTCTCCTCTTCTCCTCTCCTCTTCTCCCCTCTCCTCTCTCCCCTCTCCCCTCTCCCCTCTCCCCTCTCCCCTCTCCCCTCTCCCCTCTCCCCTCTCCCCTCTCCCCT